>NC_044035.1:302613978-303334215 GCF_901765095.1 Microcaecilia unicolor | reverse complement strand
AGCCTCAATAAGGCTTCTTTATCTTGAAGAAATGTGAAAGAAACTAAAAGTGTAGTTCTAGTCTTAGGGCCCTGTTTACTAAGGTGCACTAGTGTTTTTAGCGTGTGTTGTAGATGGGCATCTACACAGTTAGTGTGCACTAATGCTTAGTGCATGCTAAAAATGCTAGTGTGCCTCTAGCGTAGCTTAGTAAACAGGGCCCCAAATTTCTACCTCTGTCTGATCCAAAAAGAGCTGAGACATCCAAACTGTCTCATGAAATTCCATAACAGATTGTTCAATTTGAGACTTTTTCACTACTGATGGGCTGCAAAAGTCTCTGCAAGGGTGGTGCTCCATCCTCTGAACATTTAAAGACTTCTTTCAAAAGTTTAATAAACATTTCCTTTGGAGAAATCAGCTTAGTAAATGCAAAATTTAATATTCTTAAACTCAAATTTCTTGCAGAATTTTCAAAATTGTCAATCTTTCGACGTAAGATTAATCTATCTTTAGTAAACTAAGATTGATTATCCTGAATCTGGGTGACAACAGTTTCCAACTGTGAGGTTTTAGTAATACAAACCTCAAGCTTCTTCTTTAAGTCTCCTTTGAGCAGCGTTGTTCAGAGAAACAGTAACAAAAGAGGTACAAACCTTGTGTAGGGCCTCCAAGACTGTCCAAACAGAATCCAGTTATCTTCGATGGTTGAATTAAAGGCTGCACATAATACAGCTTCTTCTTTGGGAATCTTCTCCTCATACTCCAGCTTAGCTGCTTCTGTTCCAGCTCAGAGATTCTGGTTAGCCTCCAGAACTAGTATCTGAGTTACACTCAATGTAAAGATCTCTTCCCTTGCAGGAGATGTCAAGGACTGCCTCTTCACTGCAGGCCCGGCTTCGAGATTGCCTGATTCTGAAGTCTGCAAGTATCAAGCATTTTCCACAGTTTCAGAAGAGTCACAGGATCTTGTGGGCTGAGTGAGACATCACCCTCTGACTTAGCAATCTTCCTAGCCCAGAGTAATATGGAAACACCTGGTCCAGCTGAAGGGGAGGTATATGCGTCAATGATAGCCTGCCATATCAGATGAGGACTACTCTGTGAGTGAAGAGACCCCTTCAGTTTTCCCTTTCATTTTGTCATCACTGTACTAAAGGTAAAGAAAAAAAAAGGAAAATTGCAAGAGAAACAGCATTCTGAGCACACACCTTAGTCAGACACCATATTGGATCTTTAATCAGTTCTCAATCCACAACAGAACATTGCTCCTATCCCATGGCTTTTTAAGTTTCTCAGCAGTCTCTCAAGTCAAAAGCTTTCTGAAGATCTAGAAAGCATCAACTGGCTCACTTTTATCCACATGCTTATTCACACCTTCATAACAAATGTAGCAAATATGCCAAATTAATTTTGCCGTTTATAATACTTTCTGCCATTTTGCCTGGCACTGACATCAGGCTTACCAGTATGTAGCTTTCCAGATCGTCCCTGGAAGCAATCCCCAGTCACTTCTGCCCCACCAGGTCAGGCCAGGTCATTCTAATGAGTCAGCCATGAATTATGCCCCAATCTTTATCAGTAGAATAATGTAATTGGCTGGCTGCCAATCTGGTTTCCTTTATATCAGAAAAAAAAAGTTGTGGGCTATCTCCCTTTCAGATTCTTTGTTGTAGTCGTGAGAGAGATAAGCTACTTCCTAGCTATCTTAGGTATCCTTCCAGTCACCTTCTGGATTCTAACCTCCATGTCACATGGCTGCTTGCAAGTCACCTCTGAAAACCAGATATTTAGATAGAGTTTTGACCAGTAGGTGAGACCAGCTTTTTAGTCTATAGATCAATGTTTTCCCTGCTTTGCACCCATACCCTCATTTTCTGTTCACATTCCTTTCTGGATTCCAATGTTTCTTCTCTTTCTTTTTGTAGTGGAAATTCTTAAATGCTTTACTGTAAGTTTTCCTGGGATGAATTTGTTCTACATTTTTTGTAGATAGATGTGTACCACTACAAAGGAGAGATGAGTATAATAAAGTATTTTTGCTGGAGTGTCAAAGGGTCTTGCCTCAACTGGACACTTTCTTGCAGTTTCATATCTGTCTTAATATGTCTTGTCAAATATAGATAGAATGAAGGCTAAAGATATACATTTTAGTCCAAAGTTCTAGAGATTCAGGAGAGATATTTGCAACATGTTATACATGTTATAAGGTGTGGGATTTTTTGTGATTACGTGTATTTTTGTTTTTCTCACAAGGTTCTGTTTCATGCAGCTGTGATAAGAGGGTAATTTGTCACAGAAATTAAGGACTGGGTCTTTACAAGATCAATAACAAAACAGGAAGCACACTGCTCTTGAAAGTAGCATTTCTAGTTAGGAAACACTGCTAATGATGGTGTCTTCCAGATGAAATGTTGAACAAAAGACCCATTTATCCCATGAATATCCATGCTAGTGTTAGGCTTAAGATCCAAAACAGGCTATAACATCTGAGCTGCTGCTATTCATAAAATTTAAGTAGGTACAAAGGAATTTCCATAGTATTCTGCTTAAAAGTAAAGTATTCTGGAAATGCATAAATAATAATAATAAATAATAAAATTTTGTTGGTAGCAATCAAATGTATATTCATTTCATTATTGTTTCCAATCTTACATTATTGTTATAAAATGGTCATTTTAAGCATGCTGTCATTGGAAATTAGGCACCAAAATCATAAAATCTTTATGAATTCCATATTTCTAATTCTTCCAGCTGGGAGAGAACCTGATTTCACATCAGCTTCTATTGACAAAAGAACAATCACCCCAGATAAGCACATTGTATAGTCTGCATTGCCTATACCATATTCTAGATAAGTATAGTGAATATATGAACTCATTTATTTCTTGCTTTAAGACATGTAAATTGGGAAAGCTGAGAGTTCTGCATGTAAAAGGAATGCTTATTGCATACTGTAAACACAGGACCATATTTTCAAATGATTTTTTTTGCTGTGTAGAAAGGGAAAACCATTTCTCAAAAACTGGACTGAGAATACACTGGCAATTTATGTACAAATTGCATTTTACACAACAGGTCTAAAGATAACATTTTGAAATTATACTTGTATATATCTGTATTTTCACACGTAACTGCCAAAATTTCACTTAATTTACATAGGCATATTTGCAAGAAGAGTGTACATATGGCCAGAGCTTGCATAAACATTAGTGGGGTTCAAACTTACGTGTGTAACCTATATAATACTGTAAGTTATGTGCACATCTGCAATACTTAGGTGCTTACACACTAGCTCTGTGACTGGCATAAGTGCTGACACCTAATGGTTAGGTTAGTATTCTGTAATGGAAAATAGGTGCCTACATTCCCTTATAGAATAGACTACCAGTCACTCTCTAGGCAACTACTTTTAGAATTGACCTCTCACTGCATAGGACCATGATATATGTATCAACAGATAGTGTGGGTGTACCTGCACGGTCTGCCTATACATTTACCCCCGGATTCTATATATGGTGCCTAAAGTCGTGCGCACAAATTTGGCAGTTCAGCCAAATTGCATGTGCAACTTAATTAGTTAACAAGCCAATCAGCACCAATAATTGGTCACTAACAAGCAATTATTGACACTGGCACTAATTAGGATTTACGTAAACAACTTTCTAAGTGTATTCTGTAAAGTGATGCGCATAAATTCTAATACGTGGATGTCAAAAGGGGTGTGGCCATGGGAGGGGCCTGGGCGGTTCATGGGCATTCCTAAAAATTAAATGCACTGTTATAGAATATGCCAGATCCACGTCTAAGTTCAGCGTGGGCATTTACACCAAGTTTTAGTTGACGTAAATGATCACACAAAAAATGCGAATAAACCACACCTAACTTTAGGCGAGGTTTATAGAATAGCGCTAAGCATGGTTTTTTTTCCAGCGCTGATTTTTTTTTTTGGTGCCATATTTAGAATTCACCCCTTAGGGTGGATTCTATATAGGTTACCCAGTTGGGTGCTCAGTTTTGCACACGGATCGAAGATCTGCACATGGTAATAGGCTAAATCATTGATAATCAATAATTGGCGTTAACAAGCACTTAATTAACAGATTTATGGCATGTATGTGCCCTACCCACTATACTATAATGTGTATGCCTAATTTTTATAGCACGCAACTCCAAAGGGGGCATGGTCTTGGGAGGGGCATGGGCAGGTCAGGGGTGTTCCCAGAATTTTGGTGCAGTGTTATAGGATACCTGCATTTGCACACCTATCTGCTATGAGCTGGGTGCAAGCATTTATACCAGCCTTTGGAAATGCTTGCACCCAAAGCTACATAGAAAAACTCCCAGCAACTAAAGCATTTATTTGTCACCAAGTCTTAGATGAATTTATGCAAAATTCTTTCTAGTACAGCTTAAAAAAAAGAAAATATAGGATCGTCAGATATTACAACACAGATGCTATAGTTCCATCATGATTTAAGCAGCACCGTGCAAATTGTCATCGATCCGTATTTACTTACTTTTTTATAAATTGACTTTGCAAATTTAAAGTAAATATAGCTACTTAGCTTCCACACACAGACAGAACCTCTGCCAAAATGGCCAGGTTTTGCTTTCTTCGTCGGGGAAGAGGTCCAATTTACTACATCCAAGGTCCTTCTTAACATTGGGAAAGCTAGGCATGAAATGCGTGCTAAGCTAGTATTCTAAAAAGGGCCATTCCATGTGGAACAGCCTTTACAGAATTTGTGCTCAGCGCAGATCGTTCTGGTGCCTAACTTTGGGTGACCTATACAGAATTCACCTAGTTAATGTGAGCCCTCAGCACTGCCTATAGTAAAGAATTTTAAAAAATCAGCCATGATCATCAACCCTCATCCTCTAATCACCACTCTGAACCCAATCACTGCCCCCCATAGCTGACCAGCAGACCTCCCCCCCCCCCCAGGTCCCCAAACCACCCTTCACTTACAAAAGCTATCTCTGATAGTCTAGTGTAGGGTGCAGAAGTGTTCCCTCTCTGCTCCTGCCCCTTCTGGTGCTGAAGTTCAAGGCTCCAACCCCTAGTACCAGCCATACCAAATCTCCACCTTTTAACTGCCTGGATTCCATCCCTACCTACACTAAACAACTAGCATGGGATTTTTATTGTAATGACTCATTTTAGCATGCACTAGCTATTAGTGCAGTTTCATGCTAATGGCTACTGCAGGTCAGCTTAGTGTGGTTTAGTAAACAGCCCCTAAATGTATACTGTGCAAAAACCAAGTAACTTGCAAATAATAATCCTTTTCTAATATTCTAATCAACTTATTTCTTTTACTCTGACAATCTGATAAGAACAAAGTAATCTGACAAAATCACTGAACAGTCTGGCAGTGTGGCTATAATAAACAGCTATCATGAAAAAAGAATGACATCAATGTCCTTTGTGTATTTCAAATAAAATTGTTATGAAGTTTTCCATCCCCAGTCAGACAGTTATTTCTTCTCCAGTAGAAGTGTGAGCAGATCAGATTGCCTTTAAATGGGTCATGGATTTTAACAATGAAAGGACAACTCTCCTAGGCATTTGCACTCCTGTTGTAAGCATTTCTACAGTCACTATATAATAAGTAATTATTTAAACAGCAATGTTTCTTGTTATTTTATATAACGTTACCAGTTTCACACATTTTGAAACTGCCAATATTCTTATCATTTATCAGAATTTTTGCCATAACTACTGTTATTTTTATTTTTAGTAGAGTGCAATGCTGGTTGCATTAAACTAGTTCTGCAATATATTTGAAGTTACCGTATATACTCAACTATAAGTCAAGAAATTCGTGCTAAAAAAAAATCATCAAAAAAATGGAGTTGTCTATCTATAGGTAACACCCGTAATACAAAGTTAAACAAATGAATTTATACCTTGGGATGAAGTCTGAAGTATGGAGAGTCGCTGATGGTAGCTGCGGTCCTCGTGTGAATCACATGAGTGCTGACTCATGGCTGTTTCACAGCGCAAGGAGCCCAGCAAGAATGCTGCAGGAAAGGCCCCAGCTCTGCCTTTCTTAAAAATCAAATGTTTTTAAAACAAAGCCATCATAGAGTTACTTGGAGGAGCATTTTCGATATGACATCTAAGTCCGACTTTGGACATTTTGCACAAAACGTCCCAAATCCGAATATGAAAGGTCTTTTTCAAAAACGAAAAACATCTCCCCCCCCCCCCCCCAAAAAAAAAAAATACTGTTTCGAACAAGGTTTTGTGCTTTGGATGTTTGGGTTTTTTTTGGTCCATTTTCGAAAAAATAATGAATAAGTGCAAAACATAGAGATTCATTCCATTGGGATGTAGGAGGAGCCAACATTTTTAGTAGACTGATCCCCCAGATATCCCAGGAAGGTAATGGGGCACCCTAGAGGGCACTTCTTTGCACTTCATAAAAATGATCCCAGGCACACATCTCACCTTTGCTCCCCTGAGCCCTCCAAAACCCACTATCCCCTACTATACAAGACTATAATAGCCCTTATGGGTGAAGGGTGCACCTATAAGTGGGTACAGTAGGGTTTTGGTGACATTGGAAGGGGTTACAGTTTCCACCACAAGTATGACAGGTAAAGGGAGAAAGGGACCTGATTGCCCCACTCCATCAAGGTTGCCAGGTGGGCAGTTTTACCGCCCAATTGGGCGGGTTTTCGCCAGCGGCGGTGGGAAAATTTCACCGGCCGCGGGATGCAGTTTTTTGGGCGGTTTTCCTGTCGCCGCTGTGCGAGTTCGGTGGTTTTTTCCGGGGCTTTTATTGGTCCAATTCGGTCCAATAGAAGCTTTTCCGGGGCTTCTATTGGTCCAATGTGGTTCAATAGAAGCTTTTCCAGGGCTTCTATTGGTCCAAATTGGACCAATAGCAGCATTTCAGGGGCGGGGCTGACACGGGAGGCGGGGTTAGTGATGTAGGGGGCGGGGTTAGTGATGCAGGCGGGGTTAGTGACGTAGGGGGGGGGTTCGGTGATGCGGAAGATGGGGATTGGCTACGGGCGGTTTTTGGGCGGGTTTACGGCTGTTTCGGGCTGGGAAAATTTTTCCCAGCTGGCAACCCTGCACTCCATAGTGTACTGCATCGACCACTACACTATTCCAGGGACCTGCATGCTGCTCTAATAGACCTGATATTAACATCTGATGTTGTCATAGAAGCTAGTAAGTCATATTGTTATTCATATTTTTAGGCAGTGGGAGGGGGATATGGGGGGGGGGTCATCACTGATTCCCTTCAGTGGTCATCTGATTATTTAGGACACCTTTTTGTGCCTTATTCATTATAAAAACAAGTCTAGCTCAAAATGTTTTAATTTTAGTCCTGGGCGGTTTTGTTTTGTTCCATTAGGAACACCCCACCCTTAACATGCCTCTGACACGCCCCCTTTAGATTTAGACACATTGCAGAAGAGCATCGAAAAAAGTCTGAAAAATAGGTTTCAAAAATACTGATTTGGATGTTGCTGCTTTTGCCACTTTTTAGACATTTTTCTCTTTTGAAAATGAGCCCCTTGATCTCATAATCGGGATGAAAAACTGAACAAGGAGACTGACAGTGTTTTAATAAGTAGTTTGAAGTAAATCCATTTATTTTCTGAAAAAGCAGATGTGCCGTTAATCCTGTCCTGACCAGAAAGCCAGTTTAACTTTATTAGAGATGATAACACTACTATACTTACTAAGGGGTATGTTTACTAAGGTGCATTAACGTTTTTAACGCATCTGTAAATTTAAGGCACGTTAAACGCTAAACCATCTATACATTTCTATGGGCACGTTAGCGTTTAACATGCGTACACCGTTTACGTGCGTTAATAACACTAATGCGCCCATAGCTTAGTAAACCTAGCCCTATGTTTGAAAATCAATCTTGCTGCAGTGTTTTGGATAAGTTGTAATTTTTTGGAATGTTTGGAGCTAATGCCCCCAAAAACGGACACTGCAATAATCCAGATGGGGTAATATTAACATTTGGACCAATAGAGCAAATGCAAATTAAAAGCAATTGTCTCAATTTATACAAGGTTTTCCTCCATAGGTGATTAATGTGGAATCATATGGAAGAGTAAAGTCAAGAATTACTCCTAGAACTCTACCATTAGGTAGAGTAAGAGAAGAAGGTACCATGACATTCTCGTTCTTAAATCATAGGACCCTAGTCTTATCCAGGTTTAATTTCAATCTATTAACCTACAACCACTTTTGAATTGTATTTATTCCTTAAGTAACCAGCAATATTAAATCCTGATAGGTAGTCGGAACTGGTAAGAGAAGCAAGATGTCTCATCTGCATAAGATAGCAACAGTTCCCCTGAGTCTAATTTAGTTTTTCCTAATGTAGCCATGAAAACGTTAAAAAGAATCAGAGATAGTGGAGAGTCTTGCAGCACTCCACAACCCAGAGAACAATTTGTAGACAATTATTATTTTGAGTCACAGAGTAACTGCAATTGGACAGGAATTCCCCAAACCATTCTAACACGGTCCCAGATATTCCTATTGTATTTAAACATTCTAAGAGTAAGGCATGACCCAACGCATCAAATGAGGCAGATATATCAAACTGCAATAAGATTATTTGTTAACCCATGCACAAATACTCTTTAGCATAAGATGTCAATACCAACAACAGAGTCTCTATGCTATGTCCAGATCTGAATCCAAATTGAGAGTAATGTAAACAAGAAACATTGTGAGTTGCAAACTAACAAAATATTCTATTTTCTTAGTAAGTGGGCCTGATGTAAGTACCACAGACATAGCACCCCTATAAAAGTTCTGTCCCTGATCAAGGCCTGAATATGCAGCTGCCTCATTACAATGGGTCCACAAACCCCATATCTACTAGAATGTATTACAGCCAACCCCAACATATGAGATGATATGGAAAGGAAGGAGGAGGGAGGGGGAAGCTCTTTGGTCAGCATCCTCCAGTGACCAATGTCTCACGCACCTGCCTAGTATATTGCAGTCACTATGGCAGGGGAAATAAAAACAGTAATCCCATATACCCACAATGAGAATCAAACCCACATCCTGTGCATTTAGCTGTCCTACATTAGGCTGTGGTGGGGGGTGGGTATGTGTGTGTGCAGGGGAGGGGGTAGGGGGTGTCTGTGCATGGGGAGGGGTTGTGTGCTGGGAGGAGGAGGAGGAGAAGGGGTGGTGGAGCGGAGCTGCGCATAATAGTGCACTTATGTTTACTGGAAATTGGTGAAAACGAGTCTTTGTCTAGCACAGACTCCCAGCTGCTAAGCTCCCTGGTCCACTCTATTTGCAGGAGGGAGGGGGCTCCGCCTCTTTTGGGTCTAGCAGCTGCTGCTGTTGTTGCTGTTCCTCGTCTGGAAGAGTCTGTCTTCTTCAGACAGCCAGGCTATGCAGCAGGCCATAAAAAATTTGGTAACTTTATTAGGGCTGTAGAAGAGCTCCCATTTGGAATGGTTCAGACATCTGAATCAATTATATGATGGTGCAGGTACCCTTATGCATCTTGTTGTACTTCTTCACCTCATTTGGGGGGTGGACTATGGGAGTCATATGCCAGGTTCACCTCCGACACCTGTGGGGGGAAGCAGAATTACAGACATAGGTGTGTATTGGCTGGTATGGTGACCTTGTGGAGGTGGAGTAATGATTGTGAGTTGTGGGGGCATCTAGAGGGAGGGAATATATTGAAGGTTAGGAGGGGTAGGGGTATGGGGTTTGGAAATCCCTGTACTGCTTACCTAGGAGCTAACTGCCAGTGATCTCCTCTTGATCAAACCTGCGATAGATTCCTGAATGCTGGAGGATGTAGGAATCATAGGTGGAACCTGGATAGTAGACACACACAACCACAATCTCCCCCTGGGCATCACATATAAACTTCATGTTCATAGAGTGAAATGATTTTCTATTCTTATAGGTCTCGTGTGCCCAGGAAGGTCTGAGTGCAACGTGTGTGCAGTTGATGATGCCTATGACTGAAGGGAAGCAGTGCATGGTGTAGAACTGAGCCGTTTTGTTCTGGAGTGTCTGGGCAGTAGTGAGGAAGATAATATAGTGTGAGGTGTGGGTAAGGAAGGCATCGAGGAACTGGGCAAGGTAGCTGGAGATGAGGGCTGGATGATGTCTGCATTGACTGTTAACACAGACTGGAGGCTGCCAGTAGCCAGAAAGGTGAGGAAGACAATGACCTTCAAGTGAACTGGCACAGGATTATTCCTGCATGTCCTGGGCTGGAGGAGTGGTTGTAGTTAGTCACAGAGGAGCTGTATGACAGACCTTTCAAAGTGGAACCTAGTAAGGCATTCCAGGTCAGTGAGGTCCAGGAAGCAGATACTCTGACTCTGATAGGGATATCTCCTCCGGGGCTTCCCCTCCAAACTCATCCACACGTGCAACCCATTGACCCCAGAAATACCACTGTGCACATCTCCACCTACTGCACCTCATGAGACCCAGCATCAGCACTCTCACCAGCACATAGTCATGAGATACACACCAGCTGCCCAAAACACTCACTCTCCTACCACCAACATACAATCCAGACTCGCACAGCTGCAACACTAAGCATTCATTCACTCACCAAGAATCAGAAAACAGTCCTCACACACACAGCAGCAGCACAAAGCACTCACTCTCCCAGGAACAGCATACAGTCCTCACACAAACAGCAGCAGCACAGAGCACAGTGACAAACTGGGAGTAGACAAACAGAGGAACAATGAGAGACAAGTAGGTAGAGATGGAGGTGTGGAGGCCTGGGGACAGTGAGGGTTTTGTGGGGGAAGGGGGCAAGATTCAGACGAAGGTATGGGTGTGGCTGGAGGACTAGCAGATGTGAGTAAGGTCTTGAGGAGGTGAGACACAGGAGGCAAGTCACGAAATGTAAGGGTCAAAAGGTTCAGACTGGTGCAAACTGACAAAGGTAACAAAGCACTCAGCAAATCTCAACTATATGGCTGAGGCTACATGTCCTTTTAATAATAATAGTCAGGCCTTTATTTATGGATAGCTCCATAGGAGTAGCAGCATGCAGTAGTCCAGTAGCTTCAATAGAATTTTCAAGTTGTAGCCATTTAAAGAATTGATTTAGTGGTAAAGATTATTTGTCCTGTAATTGTTGGAAGGAAAGGAGTTTAGTGCAACTGTTAACACATACATCTTGTATCATTTTTATACCTCAATCAAACCAAAGTTTCCAAATACATTTGTTATTGTTAATCTTAATTTTGGCATTATGCAAAAAAATATTTTTTAATATTTCTGGGAGGGTGCATGTCTGGCGGTGGAGAGTGGGCATTTTTGCGCTAATCAGTTAGCACATCTACATTATTGCCTGCTAACTGATTAATGCCAGATTAGTGCATGAGCTCCTACTGCCTACAAAATAGGTGTCAGTAAGTACTCGTGCATTAATATTTTTAATAACTGCTTGCTAATGGCAAAATTAGCACATGGCCATTAATTCACAAAATAGGAAAATGGATCATTTTCTGGCTGCAGTAAAAATGACCCACATAAGGGTGTGCTAAGGCCATTTTTTCCCACAGCTTAGTATGAGGACTCCTAAATGGGTTATCCTAAAGTGAGAATATATGATTCAAAAAGAGCAGTGAAGCAAGACGTTTTTGCCAGAAATTGTTGCTGCCAGAAAATCTTTTCTCATGTTAGTAATCACCCACTTAAAATGGAAATGTTGTTATATTAAAATTTCACTATTTGTACTTTTTTATGACACCCTGCCATCTTGTTTAGGTGTGGATTTTTATGTTTTTATAGGATTAAGTGATATGTGTCATAAACATCCAGCTGTGATGTAGAAATGTTATTATAATTTAATTTTGGTGATGCTGCGAATTGTTGAATTTACTTAATAATGAATTAGTCATTATGAGACATTCAAGCCATAAATTGTGATAAACCCCCTATCTTGATGAGAAATAAGTACAGCTATGGAATGATAACCAAGCTACTACAGCATAACCACTAGGACCACTGTTCTTTTGCTGATTGGTAGAATTTCTATTTATAGACAGAAAGGTTGTTGGTCAAGTTCCAGATGAGATACTTCCTTAAGGCGCACTAGTAATATATTTTTAATAAAACTGGAGGCAGGGATAGGTTAACTATTTAGAGGAGGGGGGATTCATCAAGTGGAATTAGGGCCTTAATATACATTATTTGGCCTTTAACACAACCTAAAGGGCCCTATTGTTTCACTAAAAATACCATGGCGATGTTTAATTTGCTGTGGGTTAGATAGTAATGAGATACAAAATATGCAAATACATGTGTTACATCTCATTACTATGCAAATACCCTAATGCGAGTTACGTTCACCAACAGCTTATCACCTATGGCACTGAACTGCTAGTACCATAGGGATTCATACTGTCACCTATGTTTTTTTTTTTGTTACATTTGTACCCCGCGCTTTCCCACTCATGGCAGGCTCAATGCGGCCTACATGAGGCAATGGAGGGTTAAGTGACTTGCCCAGTGTCACAAGGAGCTGCCTGTGCCTGAAGTGGGAATCGAATTCAGTTCCTCAGGACCAAAGTCCACCACCCTAACCACTAGGCCACTCCTCCACTCATTTCTAAATATGTACCTCATGCCTTTAATGGAGCTGTTTGGCTGATGCACACAATTCTATCTGTCTGATATTTAAAACTAGTGAACTGGCCAAGAATGGCTTCTTTCTGGTTAAATGGCACTTAACTGGCTATACAACAATATTCAGCAGGAGACTGCTGGTTATCTCCCGCTGAATTTTGCTGGTTAATGCTTAGTGGATAACCAGTTATTCATGTAATATAACTGGCTATCTGCCAATATTCAGAGCATCGCTGGCTAAGGGGTCCTTTTACTAAGACACATAAATGTCTACGCGCGCCCAACATACACCAAAATGGAGTTGCCGCCTGACTACCGTGTGGCTCTTGCGGTAATTTTATTTTTGGTGAGTGTCCGATATGCATGTCTGAAAAATATTTTTTATTTTCGGGCTCATATAACGGATGTGCGCCAAGTGGCATTGGGCACGCAAAGGTCATTACCGCCCCCGGTTACTGTGTGAGTCTTTACTGCTAGGTCAATGACTGGCGGTAAGGTCTCAGATCCAAAATGGATGCGCAGCAATTTTGATTTTGCTGCAAAAATGTTTAAAAGGCCTTTTTTACAGGCACGCTAAAAAATGGATCGTCACGCACCCAAAACCCATGCCTACACTACCGCAAGCCATTTTTCAGCGTGACTTTGTAAAAAGACCCCTAAGTTTGGTGGCCAAATTAGGCCACCGAAATAACAGGTATATCTTTAGCAGATTTAAACTTAACAGGCCAGCACTACTGCCTTGAGCAGGATACCCAACACGATAGTTGGTTTGAACAGACAGTATTGCAGAATCTGTTTGGGATCTATAATCCAACTCCAACCCCCTAAGCCTGTTTTCTTCTGCTCCAGACTGTACTCTCACATTAAGTGTTAATGCAGCATTGCAAAAGAGCCCCTTAAAAATTTCTATCCTGTGCTACTCTCTATTCTAGATGGGTTACAATAAAGCGAAGATACCTGTAGCAGGTATTCTCCGAGGACAGCAGGCCTTATATTTTCACACATGGGTAAACCAATCCCATGTTGCATGGTCCGAAGCTTATGACACTTGCTTAATTCATGAAAAATAGCCTAACTCTGGATGCACTAAAGCATTCTGTGTTAGTTTTGCCCTTTAAGCACACTAAGCACATGGTTTGTTTGTTTGTTTTTTTTGGAAGAGCATGTCAGGTGTGGAGAATGGGCATGGGATCACTATTCAGCTAGCCTGCTAACATCACCAGTGTACTAACTGGTTCATGCATCCATAATGCGGGAGCCCTTAGCACTCCATAAATAGGAAGTAGTAAGTGCTTCCATGTTAAACAATTTAAATGGCAGTAATCCTATTGCTTACATTAGCACACAATCAAAATCTCAAATTGAAAAATGGCCGCACTAGAAATGGGTTTGGGACTAAATTCTATAAATGGCACCTAAAAAACTGGCACTTAAAAAAATAGCGCTTAGTGTTAGTCTTTTAATGATGCTTAAAGTGTGACTTTTGATGCCAACTGCCACTGCTTCCTATCAAGCTGCAT
Source organism: Microcaecilia unicolor (assembly GCF_901765095.1). Taxonomy (NCBI): domain Eukaryota; kingdom Metazoa; phylum Chordata; class Amphibia; order Gymnophiona; family Siphonopidae; genus Microcaecilia; species Microcaecilia unicolor. The sequence goes on along the minus strand of NC_044035.1, from coordinate 303,320,088 downwards.
AGAGAATCTGCTGCGTGTTTTTTTTTTTTATTGTTATTGATGTGAATGATTCCTCAGACTGATGTTTTACTCCTGATTGACCCCGATGCAGGAGATAGCCGAAACGTGGGCCATGTCTAGTCTTCAATAAAACATTGCCTTCTTTAACTTCTGCATCTGTCTGGTTGTTCCATTTGTGGCCTGATCCATTCTTTTACCTCACAATTGTTTGTGTTCTTCATTCCCTCTGACTTGCCTGCTACAAATATTTATTAAAGCAACAGCTAGGACCCACCATCATGGGGACTGTGTTTCAGTATAGTCATCTGCCATTTGTTGAATTTGAAGATTGGTTATTATCTGTAACACAATTGGGTTCTGTTACCCACTTTTTGTATCACAAGTTTGAAAAGACACAATATTGGAATTTTTTTAATCAACTCATTATCAAAAGACTCCTGCAGCAGGCTCCAGGCTGAAACATGGCAAAGGGTTGAGTCTTCGATCAATAAGTATTAAGTTGCCTTTCCTCATTTCTGGACTCCGTGGTCCATTTCCCACCATCCTTTTGCCTCTACTGTACCCCATGGGATTTCAGTGTTCTCCACCCAGATGGATTTCTACTGGATATGTTACTCGTATATTTGTGTAATTGTAGTCAAAGAATGATGGTGGCAACTCCAAACAGACCTCAAAGCATGGTAGATCCAATGTATATTGAGTGCTAAATTGTAGTTCTGAAGTGTAGTACTCCTCACTTTGAGGCCTATGCAGAGTTAGCGCTACCATTTTTTTTACTAGAATTACACCAGTCTATGAGTGACATTTCAGCAGGTCCCTGAGGCAGACGAGTATACCAAAACACGGTCCTGTGTCAAGTCCTGTTTGTTCTCAGCTGTTGCTTCAATAAACATTTGAACAAAAATCCCTGTATCTGTATTCTGTTTTGGAATACCCTCTACAACCCTACTTTTCCCTTTCCTGTTGTGACATCATGGTGGCTTGTCTGTTATAGGTGTACACGCACAACTTAGGCAAGACTTCCTGGTGCTCCCCACTTAGATGCTGACCAGCCATGGCTACTCGGTTGCCATCATCCTTGAAACCGCAAAGAAGAGAGACTATGCCTGACATTTGAGAATGGAGAGATGCTACAAAGAATCCTATCTGAAGGAGTCCAAGTTTGATGAGAAGGAGAGGAGAAAAGGAAGACATTGAGTATTGAATCCTACCACGAATTTTGTGTCTTTCATTTTTCTTTTTCCTATTATCTGCAATGAATGTCAGTGAAATAAAAGATGAACTAAAGGGTGTTTATGAAGTGGTGTTAGGACTGTAATATGCGTCATTTGGTCCTTAATATGTGTTATTTGGCCCTAAAGCCACTTAACTTAAAATACAACCACATAGCACAGCAAAATTTGAATCGCTGCAGGTTAGGGAGTAATTATATGCAAAATATGCAAATGCATATTTTGCATCTCCTTATTATGCAAATACCCTAACACAATTTGCAGTGATAGACTACAAGTTGCATTAGTGCAAAAAAAGCACTGTAAAATAACAGCAGATTTTTGCTGGAGTTATTTTACCATCCGGAAGCATCAGGCTGCAAAGCTGCGGACCACTGCTTCTGGACCAACAGGGCTGGGTCCTCCCTCCCCAAGCAAGACCCCTCTTGGCATTAGACTTTGAGCAGGGACTGTCTTTTTTTGTGTATGGTGTACAGCGCTGCGCATGCCTTGTAGCGCTATAGAAATGATAAATAGTAGTAGTAGACCCCTTACGGGCAAGACCCCCAACCCCATCCCTCACAGGGGCTACCTGACACAGCATTCATGGTCCAGTGGGGGGGGGGGGGAGTCCAGGGGTCTTCAAGGGAGTCGTCTGAGGGTCCGATCCCCAATCGCTCCTATCCTATCCAGCTCCATTCTCAAGGTGGGCAGGGGTGATGCCCAATTGCTTCTGCCCTATCTAGTACCACACTCAAAATGGTGCCCTTAGCGGTACTCTTGCACAACTACCGAGAGGTCAGATTTCCCACAGGTTGCTGAATCCCATGGGAGATCAAGGTGCAGTAAAAAGCAAACTTTTACCTTGGTGAATATCCCAAGTCCTTTTGAATTCATCCAGTACGTAATATTTATAGTGATTTTGGTTATTAGAACTTGACTGTTGGATGACTGGTAGACTTACTTGGGGTTAGAAGTTATCTGTACACTACAGCCTTGAAAGTAAGCTCTTTCCCTGCTCCTTAGTGTCCAAACCCAAATTTACTCCCTATTCTGTATCTCTGCCAGGGACCCGCTATAATAGCATGACATATCACTGTGATGTATGGGAAGGGTACCACAGAAAAACTGAAAACTAAAATAAAAACTCCCAACTTTACCATGTTTTATTCTGAACTATTTTTACTTTTATAAAACTGCAATTTATAGAAACACATTGCCACTGTCTAGGCTTCTTTTTGAAACAAACTGGATTCTGTTTCTTTTAAAACTGCAAGACTGACCTTTGCTTCAAAAACAATTTTCTGAGATGGCATGTTTATCAAATATTTTTCTTCCTTTATAAAAACAATTTATTTTCAGTGAACTCTTCATGATAAGTACTAAAGTCAGAAACAAAGTGCAATGAAGATTATAATTACACCCCAGAAACATGGACCAGGCAGGTTTTCTTTTGTTGTATTTCTGCACATACAAATTTATGTTTTCTGCTCCCATAATATAGACCAGGCCAAGGCCTTCTCATCAGACATACAGTCCATTATAAAAAGTAAATTAAATTAGATATTCTCATTTATAACAATTATTGTTCCTCATCTTAATGCTGAAGTAGAGACTGCATCCTAAAGCAAAATTCAGCTTTTGAAAGAATTTTTCCCCAGTATCAAAGCATTTCGTATTAAACTAGTGTAACTCCAGCCAGTTTGAAATTCTCCTCACAGGGTTGTTATATGCTACTGGTTAGACTGGAAGGTAACACTGACTTGCAGGGTTATTCTGGCTAGATACTATACTTGGGTCCAGGTCAGGACTAGTATAACGGGGGGGGGGGGGGGGGGGGGGGGGGGGGGGGGGGGAGAGAGGAGAGCAAAAATTCAGACTTGGGGGATTTATGAAGTTGCATAAGGGCTTTAAGTCAAGTTATTTGCTGTTTAAGATGGCTTAAAAAGCCCCTAACACAGCTTGACTGTTTTTACCGTGGCAATTTTTTTAAGTTGCCGCAGGTTACATAGTAATGAGGTATAAAACATGCAAATACAAGTGAAGCACCTCATTACTATATAAAAACTATAGCATGACTTGCACCAGGTGCACAACATCACGGGAAAAAAAATAACCAAGCGGCAGTAGAGCTACCACCTGGGTACCATACGGCAAAACTGCATTACCGTTGGGCATTGGCACTAATTTGCAGTTACACACATAACTGCACCTAGTCACTATTATAGAAAACTAGTAAAAGAGGCCCGTTTCAGAGCAAATGAAACGGGCGCTAGCAAGGTTTTCGTTGCTACCCCCCTCCCTCCCTGGCCAACCCCTTTGTTGTTCTGCCATTGCTCCGCCCCCAACGTCATGACATTTGACGCGAGGGCGGGGCCCGGAGCGATTTCAACCCCGCCTCCCTGCCAACCCCTTTCGTTGTTCTGCCATTGCTCCGCCCTCGAGGGCGGGGCCCGGAGCGATTTTGGTGGCTTCACCACCACGAACCTTCAAACCTTTTTGAAGGAAGTCAGGGCTTGGCTTCACTGACGTCAGTGTCCTCAGAACGTTGAGGGTGAGTTTTATTATAGTAGATTAGTGCAGAAAATCTGTAGAGCATAACTGTAAGGGGGCGTGGACATGAGAGGAGCATGGTCTGGTCAGGAGTATGCCCAGCACTTATGCACTAAGGGGTCCTTTTACCAAGCTGTGGGGAAAAAGGGCCCTGCGTAAGTGCCAGGGGGTCATTTTACATGTGCACCAGGGCCTTTTTTCTACAGCAGGTAAAAAGACTCCAGGAACACATGGCCATGTGGTAAGAGAAATCTTACCACATGGCCATGCGACAGGGAGCCCTTACCGCCAACTCATTGACCCGATTACTGCCGGGTTACCGCCACACAAGCCATTTCCAGAGTTTTCTTCTCCCCCAGAAATAGCGTGCACTCAGGGCAGGACTACTGCCAGCAGCCATGTTGGGCCGGCGGTAGTCCCGGAAGAGTGAGCGGTAAGCCCGCGTTGGGCTTACTGCCACTCTGTAAAAGGGCCCCTAAGATTCTAGAATGCCGTCAGTTACACATGCAATTGCAACATTTAGTTCTGGTCATTTACACCAGCCATTGAAATGGCTTAATTGGCTGGACCTAAATGTTCGTGTGTAAATTCCCACTTATGCTAGTACTCTGTAATGGCAATTACATGCATAATTGCCAATAGTGAGTTTTGTGCTTAGCGTGCAGCATCCTATATCCTAAATTTTGGTGACCTTTTCAGAATTATCCCCTAACTGTCATAGCCAAACACTTCTCTAATCCACCCCTGTCACGCCCAGCTCACACCTAGCCCCACATTAGGCAACTAGCATGGGATTTTTACCATACTGGCTGTTTTCATAGCACAGTGGAAATTAGGATGGGTCCATGCTAATTTCCATTGCGTGATAAAGCCCTTGTTAGCTGCTTAATGCAGCTTAATAAAAAGACCCCACACTGGGACTCAATCCCAAATTTGGGCACATATTCCAAATCTGTGCATAAGCTAATTAACCAATTAAGCACTATCAATAATTGGTGTTAACAAGCATTTAATTTAGATTAACTAATGAATCTGCCCTATGATCTATTCTATAATATCACACCTAATTTTGGGGAACACCCCTGACCCAACCATGCCCCTTCCATGGCCAGACCCCTTTTGCATACATTAGGAGCAACGTTATAGAACACCTGCATTTGTGTGACTAAATGTCATCAGCTGGGCACATGCATTTACACCAACTTTTGGCAGGCATAAGTGCTTGCACCCAAAGCTAGGCATGAAATGCACACTAGCTAGTATTCTATGAAAGTCGCTCCACACAAAGTGCTCTTTACAGAATACTAAAATAGTGTGGATCATAATAGCATCTTATTTTGGGCTCCATTTACTTAATCTGGTCCAATATGCATAGTTTTAAAAATGCTCTCAATATGGCTATCTGATTTCACTCCAACAGTAACAATCACTCTGGAAAAACTGTTAGACTTCATAGACAAACTTTTATAAGGTTTATTAAATTAAGTGAAAAGACCTCAGTTGTGCCGCTCAATGAATATCATCAAGTCTTATGCACTGGTGTCATCATTGGTCTTTTATCCAAATCGAATTATCTTACTACACTTATATCTCTATTATATTAAAAATTACTTTCACTTATCTTATTTTTGTTGGCATGGGGGCATGTTGTCCGACATCACTCATGTTTCACAACTGATTTCTCAAGGACAACCCCCTAAAATGATAATAAACAAATCTTACATATTAAAACTTTTTATATACCAAATATCCCAAAATAATGGAAGCCCCCTAAACTTTCTATAACTGCTTTTTTGGGGGGTAGCCATTATGAAAATATATTAAATTATAAAGAACAACACTGGATTTCTCTATTACAATCAGTGTCCTCTCGGGGGTTGAATGCAGAGATTGAATGGGCACCTCTGCTGTAATTAGGTTCTGTGATTGGTGGGAAAGCTCAGCTGATTACCTTTAACACTGAGCGAGTAGATGTGCATAAGACTTGATGGTATAAACTGAATCCACTGAGCGGCACAACTGAGGTCTTTTCACTTAAATTAATAGACCTTATAAAAGTTTGTCTATCAAGTGTATCAGTTTTTCCAGAGTGATATTTTAAAAAAATGCTGCATGTGGTGTTAAAAAAACAACACTGCTCCCTTCCAGTGAAAATTAGCCAATATATTTATCATCCAGTTACTGAATACGATAAATATAAAGAGCATGAAAACAACTGAAATGTTATAGATTTTGAAAAAGAGGGGAAAAAACATTATGAAAGATAGATTTACAGCCCTAATTAACATCTAACGTGTTAATAATTCAATTAATGCATTAAAGTTTTAATGCAAGTTAACGCCTCTACCCCCCCCCCCCCACCTAAACATCCAGCATTGCTCTGCCTGCATTTCTTCTTTCCTCTCCGGCATACTCCTCTGCAGCTCCTTTTCCATGATTCGCATGGCTGCTACACTCAAAGCATGCTGTGTGTCACCCAGCTCCAAGGCTCTCTCTGAAACAGGAAGTTGTGTCAGAGGAAGTGAAACTTCGGCACCGGTAACACAGTAGTACGCTTTCACTGCAGCAGCTGTGAGAAGCAGGGAGAAGGAGTTGCAGAGGAGAGGGAGCTACTGGAGAGGTAAGAAGAGTTAGCACTGCCAGCAGAAAAAAGGGAGAGAGATATGGATCATGCCAGGGAGGTGGGTGGGTGGGTGGGCGGCGGCAGCAGCAGAAAGAGAAGAGCCAGAGATGTGGGAAAGAAGGAGGCAATGGCGGGAGAAAGAGGTGGAGAGTGAGCGATGTGGGGAAGGTGTGGCAGCGGCAGTAGTGATGGCAGCAGAAAGAGAAGTGCTAGAGATGCAGGCGAGAAGGGGGGCAACGGTGGTAGAAAGAGGAAGAGTGAGCAATGCGGGGAGGGGTGGCAGTGGCAGCAGAAAGAGAAGAGCAAGATATTATGGAGAGGAGGGAGCCACAGCAGAAGAGAAGAGCAAGAGATACAGAGTAAGGGGGTGCTAGATAGTATGAGAGATGTGCCAGAGAAGTAAGAAGAGGTGCCAGGAGAGGAAAAAAAAGGAAGAGAGAGAGAAAGAAAGATGAGAACCTCGGGGGGGGGGGGGGGGGGGGGGTGACAGATGTTAGAAATAGGGAATGGAAGAATCAAAGAAGGGAGATGGTGCCCATAGAGGAGAAGGGAGAATAAAGAAAAGGAAAAAAATGGTAATCATGGATGGAGGGAAGGGAGGAGATAGTGCCAGGGGAGGGAAGGCAAGGGAGGAGAGGGATATTGGGAGGAGATGGAATCAAAGTTATTGGTTGAATGTTTAGGACCGATTAAAAAAAAAATAAACTACATATACATTCTAAATTTATTTCAACTCTTACATTTGGAGCACGCGATCAATCGTGCGATTAAAATTTTTTCTGTGGTTATTGCACTGCCCGGGAGTGTTGGGCTGCAAAGACATAGCCTGATGTTCCCGAGCCAACAGGGCTGGGACTCCTCCCCCAATCAGACCACCTTCCTGAGCAAGACTCTTCTCTGATCTTGGAGCCCCCCCCCCGAACAAGACCCCCTGGCTCCACCCCCCACAGGGGCTACCTGTCACAGCCATGGTGATCTAGGTATCTTCTTATGTAGAAATCTGACCCCTACAGTATTTGTATGAGAATATTGCTAAGGGCACCATTTGGAAAGTGGTACTGGATGGGGCAGGAACAATTGGACATTGATCCTGCCAGAAGATCTCTTGGACTCCCCCTAACCCCCTGACAACCCCTCTCACTGAAGATGCCCCAGATTCCCCCCCCCCCCCCCCCCTCACACACATACTGGATCTCCTGTCTTTTTATGTGAGACTCAGCAACCTGTGGTACTGGGATTCTGCAGTTTGTTGAATCCCTTGGGAGATCAAGGTGTAGTAAAAGGCGAACGTTTACTGCACCTTGATAAATCACCCCCTCCCCCGTGGATTTTTTTAAAAAAAATTTTGTATCTATGGGGGAAATGTTTAGTACATCTGGCCCTTAAACTGATAATTGAGCAATATAATTGTTACAACATTGTGAAATGAGCTCTTTTTGTGCACATGTTTTCTGTTTGTACTAAAACAGAAACGTATTTGTTTTCAAATAAAAATGCAGGTGCAGAGTCTCTTCACATATAGATAACTTAGCTAACCTACTTGGCTAATGCAGGACATGCCCTCTTTTCTGGCACAGTTTCAAGGTTTAGCATTTTTTCATATGGAGTGGGGGAAGGATTCAACAGCATTCCAGCCACCTGTTTACTGAGTTCATATTCCAAAGATGCAGCAATTAAAGACAAGGAAATTAAAATAAATGACCTTGTTCATTATTTCCAACAAAGAAACCCAGCAAAATTAATGCAGCAAAGCTTGACCTTATGACCCAAAAGAAAGAATCACCTCATGCCTTTGAATAAACCCCACAATAGTCCAGCACTGGGCATTGTTAGACAGCTTGGCCTCTTTTAATGGGTGCTAAAGGAAGTATCTTCAAAATATTAAATGTTTTACAAGTTAGATTGAGTCATTTGCATGAAAAAGCACCTTTGTCAAAGAAAGCAGCAGTTAGATCTGCAAAGAGGATCATTTTCCTTTATAAAATGTTTTCTGTGTGACCAGGGCAAACATTTTGCACAGAGGGCCTAATTTACTTTTAGAGAAAAATACACCTCATTGGACATGCAGAGGACAGTTTTCAAACTGTCTGCCTAAGTCGAAATCTATGCATTATTTCCATTTCAAATTTTACCAAGACAAGCATAGACACAAAAGTCAGCAGGTATTTTGTATTCAGGGCAATGTTCAGAAGGAAAGTGTGTGTGTACTTTTCCTATGAAAATTAGGCGTGTGTGCACTTTTTCTTTGAAAATTGCTATGGTTACAATTTTTTATAGAGGTGCTGTTATATAGCACTATAAAATTGCATGGATGTATATATACGAACAAGTGCTTGTGCTGGCAACATGTCACATACATTTGCACAGTGCACATGTACTTGCTTCTGGAGGCATAGTCTGGGAGGATCAGGGATAAAGTCATAAAATACCCCCTGGATTCTATATAGTGCGACCAAATTTTGTGCGCTGATCCGGTTGTATTCTGGATTTGTGTGTGCAATTTAATTACTTAACAAGCCAATCAGAACAGATACTTGCTACTTAACAAGCAATTACTGATACTAATTGCCATTAATTAGAATTTATGCACACAACTTGCTAGGCGTATTCTGTGAAGTGGTGCACATAAATTCTAATGAGCACTGCCAAAAAGGGGCATGGCCATGGGCATGGAATGGGTGAACTGTGGTCATTCTGAAAATCGACGTGCATGGTTAAAGAATACATCTGCTCTGTGCCTAACTTAACTTAGGCACCGGTATTTACATCATTTTACTTGGCGTAAATGGACGCACCTAGAGTTAGGCGCTGGCATGGCTACTAGGTGTATTCTACAAACTGCCTAGGTGCGGTTTATTGAATACGCCTAGGCAGAAATATTTTCGGTGCCAATTTTTCAGGCATTATATATAGAATTTAGAGGCAGATGCACTAAAGCTAAATGAGCCTTTAATGACTCTCCAACGAGGAAAATTTGATCCGTTGCATGCATCAAAGGGCTTTTACCGAGGAAGCCAGCAGCTAACGAAAACGGAATGGAGATGAGCAATTAGTGTGAAAACCCCATTGAAACGACATGCACTAACCTTTTCCGATTGCCTTTACGCAGGAAAAAGGCAGGAAAACTAACGAGAGGTCTGGACCTCTCGTTAGGACAGCTCTGTGCCAGGAAAAAGTGTTAAGGGAAAAAATAAACAAACTTTGAGCCAATCCCAGCGAATTAGCAGAGCTAAAAGCGCTGGGATTGGTCCAAAGGACCTCAGAAAACACATAAAAAAATAAAAAAAGGATCGGGAGGGGGCAAGGGCGCTCATCAGGAGCGTCCTGTACGGACGGCCTTGCCCCCCCCCGCTGCTCCCCACTTTCCGCCGCTCCCCCCACCCCGAAAAAGCAAACTTCTAGAAGCCCCTGCCCCCCTCCCTTCCTCACTACTCTCTCACCTCAGCTCCGCCTCCCGACATCCTCCGTCCGTGCCCCGCCCCCTTTTGGGGTCGTCGCCGCCATTCCCCTCCTCCATCGGGCCCCCCTTCCTCTTACCGGGCCCGTGCAGCGCCTCTCTCCTCTGTCCGAAGGCGCTGCACGGGCAAGAAGAAAGCTGAATCAGCTGATGCCTGCCTTCGCGATGGCGCGTCTTTCTCCTGCTGCGCCCGCCCCTGTCTGACGTCAGTAACCTACGTAGGTTACTGACGTCAGACAGGGGCGGGCCCAGGAGGAGAAAGACGCTCTATCGAAGCTAGGCGAAGGCAGGCATCAGCTGATTCAGCTTTCTTCTTGCCCGTGCAGCGCCTTCGGACAGAGGAGAGAGGCGCTGCACGGGCCCGGTAAGAGGAAGGGGGGCCCGATGGAGGAGAGGAATGGCGGCGACGACCCCAAAAGGGGGCGGGGCACGGACGGAGGATGTCGGGAGGCGGAGCTGAGGTGAGAGAGTAGTGAGGAAGGGAGGGGGGCAGGGGCTGCTAGAATTTTGCTTTTTCGGGGTGGGGGGAGCGGCGGAAAGTGGGGAGCAGCGGGGGGGGGCAAGGCCGTCTGTACAGGACGCTCCTGATGAGCGCCCTTGCCCCCTCCCGACCCTTTTTTTTATTTTTGTTTTTATTTGGGAGCCATGTGCTTGCGATTTGACTGTGTTTTGACTGTTTGTGGCATGCGCAGAGCAGCTAACATAACGCTTGGCTGCTCTGCGCATGATTTGGGGGCCGATTAACGATGTGTATTGTGATTCTTTGATACATTGTACGTTTCACTACCGATCTCAGCATGTGTGACTTTTTTTTTTGGTGCATTTTTCGTTATTTTAAAATCGTTAGGGACTTTAACGATTTAGATTTTTTTACGTTTGGTTGCTGCATCTGCCTCTTAGTCCTGTATGTGTACTTTAAAAAATATATGCTTACCTGCATAGAGTATGAGCATCCAGTTCCTCAGAGGACTACTGGGGATAGTTCTGAGAATAATTGCATATTTTTCTTTAAAAACAATAGACCTAAATAGAGATGTTTCCAAATTTTTGTAGGGGTGCCCTGTTATAAAAATATTCCTAGACTTATGTACATTGGTTATGTGCAGGGAAATATTCTATAGAAAATAACATGCAGATTTGAAAATATTCAGGTTAATATTCACAGCCATTTATCTGAGTAACTGTTATCTAGCCAAATAGTAATAAGTTTAAGTTTATAAATTTGATATACCGGCTCTTTTGAAGCACAAATTGAGGCAATTTACATGTAACTATTCAGGTACTTGCAGTGTCCCTGATGGACTCATAATCTAAGTATTTTGTACCTGGGGCAATGGAGAGCTAAGGGGCCCTTTTACTAAGCCGCATAGCTGCCTACGCGCACCAAACGTGTGTCATTTTTTTGTTACCACCCAGCTACCACTTGGCCCTTGCGGTAATTTCATTTTTGACGCACGTCTACTACACGCATCGGGAAATAATTTTTATTTTCTTGTGTGCGGCAAAAACCGGGCAGTAAGCATCATATACACGCGTAGACTATTACTGCACAGTTATCATGTGAGACCTTACTGCTAACTCAACAGCTGGTGGTAAGGTCTCAGATCCACAATGGACATGCGCCAATTTTTAATTTTGCCATATGTTCATTTTCAGCAAAAATTTTAAAAAGGTCTTTTTTACAGGTGCGCTGAAAAATGGATCTGCGAGTTCCCAAAACACGTGCCTACACTAGCTCAGCCCATTTTTCAGCACACCTTAGTAAAAGGGCCCCTAAGTGACTTGCCCAGGAATTGAACCTAGTTCCCAGGTCTGCAAACCACTGCGCTAACCACTAGGCCACTTGTCCACTCCAGTAATCTATGGCACTAGCAGAATATTCTTACAGACAAAAAAAAAAAACAGATGACTACTATATGAAGATTAGAGTAGTAGTAAAGGTTTTTATTACACCAAGGAAATACTATGTTCGGTGTGACCATGTTTCATCTACAAACTCTATGTCAGGGGCAATGGCAAGAGAGGGATTAACCAATGTACACTTCCTCTAGAACTAGCACTCGCTGGCAAATATCCCCCAAACTACTCCTGAGGATTCCCAGCATTCTGATTTACAGTAACACAGTAACATAGTAGATGACGGCAGAGAAAGACCTGTACGGACTATACTGTCTGCCCAACAAGATAAACCCATATGTGCTACTTTATGTGTATACCTGACTTTGATTTGTATCTGCCATTTTCAGAGCACAGACCGTAGAAGTCTGCCCAGCACGAGCCCCGCTTCCCACCCACTAGCCCCGCTTCCCCCCACCGGCTCTGCCACCCAATTTCCGCTAAGCTTCTAAGGATCCATTCCTTCTGAGCAGGATTCCTTTATGTTTATCCCACTCATTTTTGAATTCCGTTACCGTTTTTATCTCCACCACCTCCCGCGGGAGGGTATTCCAAGCATCCACCACTCTCTCTGTGAAAAAATACTTCCTGACATTTTTCCTGAGCCTGCCCCCCCTTCAATCTCATTTCATGTCCTCTAGTTCTACCGCCTTCCCATCTCTGGAACAGGTTCGTTTGCGGATTAATACCTTCCAAATATTTGAACGTCTGTATCATATCACACCTGTTTCTCCTTTCCTCCAGGGTATACATGTTCAGGTCAGCAAGTCTCTCCTCATACGTCTTGTAATGCAGTAGTTTATATCCATTTGTTTGGTGAGAATCTTCCTGCTCAGAAGCTTGCCAATGCAACCTCTTGGCAAAACATGGATTAACACGTGGATCTGGGACCTGTTCACCAAGGCACATACCAACCCCCCTTTCCTGTCTCCCCCACCCATTTTCCCCTTACAAGACCACATTAATCAATAAAACTCACATACAACCCAACTTGGGATAACAGTAGGCCGCAGCTTAATTTATTAACAACTTTCAAACATATCCCATCAGGAAATAACATACACCCTCCCCCCCCCCCAAGCTACAGCTGGCAAAATGGTAGCAACATCCATATAACCCCCCCCCCCCCCCAGCCGCTGCGCGCCATGTCAGCAAAGCAGTCAATTCACTTTTGGTAGTTGCTGCAAATCTTCCTCTTCCAGCTCCACCTGACAACAAGAGCCGCAGCTTGTGTGGACCTCCACACCTTTAATTCAGGGTCACCCTACCCATCTTTGAATGACATGGCTCATCCACCATGAGCCATTGTTCCTGTAGCTCGGGTTTTCCACTGCTGCAACAACCCAAACACTCGCTATCTGAAAAGACAAGAGTACACCACAAAACAATCTCACCCCCCCCCCCCCCCCCCCCCCACATAACCAAAAAGAAAAAACTGGGCGGAAGGGTGGGAAAACCACATCCGAGGAGCAGGAACACCCAAATACTCGGCGCGGCAATATAATAAGGGACATCTATGTCCCGCCTCTACTCACCCTCCCAGTCAATCCCCCCTGCCCAGTAGGCTCACAGGCTGCTTACATTTAACCTGCCCAATCCCGACCACTCAAAAAACCGCCGGACCTAATGGATCCCCCCCCCCCCCCCCCATTTCTGCCCTTCACTGCAGTTCATGCCTGCTCAAACAGGCCCAGCCCTCGTTTAATCGGGACCATCGGGACAGGCTCTTGGGATTGCATGATTGTTTTTTCCAAGTTATTAAAGTTTTAAACACAGAGCTCCATTTTTGTTTGTGCTACACTTGCCTCTCTTTTCTCTTTGAGCCACACTATTCAGACTGCTATCTGAATAGCTAGGTTAAGTTATGAGAGAACATTTCTGCCCCAGCTTCATCTGGATTGCTATCTGTAGTTTGAATCTGGATAGCAGAGGCACTTGCTGCTCTACCCAGTTAATCAGCACTGCTTGATATATGGGTGGTGGCACTGGATATTCCTTTTTGATTTGAACACCATGACTGCCACTTAAAAATTGTACTGAATGTGGTGACTGAGTATTGACTTGGCAATCTATGCTTTTTTATTTTCCAGGTCTGCCCAAAAGATGCCTCTCCTTAATCTGGCTAAAAGCACACACTGTGGAATTCCAAACATACTTTGAACTGCAATTACAGCAAGGAAAACTTTCAGACAGTAAATTTACCCAAGTAAATGATTTTGGGGTCCTTTTACAAAGGCACGCTAAAAAATGGCTAGTGGTAGTGTAGGCACAGGTTGTGGGTGCGCACCGATCCATTTTTTAGCATGCCTGTAAAAAAGGCCTTTCTAAAATTTTTGTCAAAAATGGACTTGCAGCAAAATGAAAATTGCTGCGCGTCCATTTTGGGTCTGAGACCTTACCTCCAGCCATTGACCTAGCGGTAACCAGGTGGTAATGACCTACGCGTGCCCAAAAATAAAAAGTATTTTTCAGGCGCGCATATCAGACGCATGCCAAAAATGAAATTACCGTAAGAGCCACGCAGTAGTCGGGTGGTAACTCCATTTTGGCGCGCATAGGGCATGCGCAGACACTTACACGGCTTAGTAAAAGGACCCCTTTGAAAATTGTCTTTTATATCATGCTGAATATTGTGGTCTATAATGCTGGTGATAGCATATGAATGCTTTAATTTGTTTCCTGTCTCTGGTATCTTAGTTGCTGGTATGCTTTAAATAAATCAAATACATTATTTTTTATATATTTTTTTGCTACTTCTCTCTTGCTCTTTTCTCAAGCACATGGGTATTTTATTATTATACATTATCCTGGACCAATTTGAGTTTAGGGATGCAGACCTGTGAAGACAAAGAGTATCCTATGACTTTTCCTATTCTTTTTTTTATTTTTTTAACTTGCTGCCTCATGGATTGTGGGATTCTGAGTTCCTACTTCTTTGGTCTGAAATCACTCAAGGGGTCTTTTACTAAAGTTTAGCTCAAGTTATCTGCAGCAGGGCCCATAGGAATAAAATGGACCCTGCTGCAGATAACTCAAGCTAAGCTTTAGTAAAAGACCCCCTCAAATGAGTACTACAGGAACCAAAATGCATCAAGAAAAGGTGCTACAAATTATTGCTGGCCTAATGTCTTTGAAAAAATTGTAGGAATTAAACTGAAATAGGATTTCTCTTTTCCAGTATTTATATCATTCTCTCCTCAAGTGACCTAGAAGGGCAAAGGTCATGGGGAAAGACATGGGGTCTTTTGGGAAAGAGAAAGATGGGCAGAAGGTGAAACAGAAGCCCTAGGGTCAGCTAAGACAAGCAGTTGCCCCTAATCCCTGCTCATATCCTCTGATGAAAAGGGAAGAGTGGGAGAAGGAGGAAATCATCAACTTATTCAAGGTAAAATTAACACTGCAAATTCCTCCTCTCCCTGTTGATAAATTTAACAACAGATAAGTAGCAAGAAATTTGAATCTGAAACAAGTTACAAATAAAACTGACATAACCTTGAAGCTAGCAAACACCAGTAAAGTTCAGATCTGGAAATTAATAGGTACACTATGGTTAAATCAAGCTTTGTGTGCGGGAGAAGAGGAACAGGCAGAGCATTAGAACATAGTGATCATCAAAACACATTTCTGTCATCTTCCCTCCTGTGGCAAAAACACAACAGCATAACAATGAGGGCAAATGAGTAACCAGACACCAGCAGCTAAGTGGCCTATTCCTTTCTAGTGTAACTGGGTATATTTATTTGGATTTAGCTCACACCTTTTGAGGTGGTAGTTCAAGATAGGCGATATGCTAGTACACTAGGAGGGACATAATCGAACGGTGCCGGCCAAATAGCTGGCCGGACATCTCCGGGGCCAGCACCATAAGTGGGCGGAGCCAACTGTGTTTTCGAAAAATATGGTTGGCCACATAGGCGGTCGGTGGCCCAACTGTTTGGGGAGGCTAAAGGGGGTGGGGTGGACCTTAAATCCATAATTGTCTGATCACACACAGAAAATAAATAAATAAAAATAAAAGTCCCAATTAATACCTTTTATTAAATTTAGATATTAGCTATGTATCATATGTCAAAGAAAAAAGTGGTTGCTCAAAGCATATACTAACCACAATCGCTCAACTGCAAAACACTATGCACAACTTTGTGCAAAAACACACTCAGAACCTTACTGTACCATAAATATTACACTGGGCAGAACCTAATACACCAATATACCACCCATACGGAAAATGCAGACCGTCAACAATATTGAAACAAGGGATCATAATATCACAATTCTCATGTAGAGCCACAAAACATCCTAATTCATGTTTAATGTGGGATAAAATGTCATAAATAAGTAAATAAATATAAACTTTTAATGTTGAACAACTAATTCTCAAAGTGGACATATTCCAAACACTATAATGAAAATAAAATGATCTTTTCTACCTTTGTTGTCTGGTGACTTTGTTTTTCTGATTGTGCTGGCCCAGTATCCGATTCTGCTGCTATCTGTCCTCTTAACTTTGTTTCCAGGGCTTCCTTTCCATTTATTTGTTTACTTTCCGCCTTTCTTCTTCATTTCTTGTCCTATATCCATAACTATAAGCTGGGTCCTCCGTAGACTTGACTGTCCAGTGGATCCAGCTTTTGCCTATTTTCTTCATCCATATGCAATTTTTCTACTGTCTTCCTTTTCCCTCATCTCATCTTCTTCCTCACTCCTCCCTCCCCCTCCAAGTACAGCCACCCTCCTCTCCCCCCTGCCCTCCCCTCCATCCACCCATGTCCAGCAACCCTCCTCTCCCCTGCCCTCTCCTCTCCCCTTCATCCACCATGTGCAGCAACCCTCCTCTCCCCTCCCCTCCATCCACCCATGTCCAGCAACCCTCCTCTCCCCTGCCCTCTCCTCTCTCCTTCATCCACCATGTGCAGCAACCCTCCTCTCCTCTCCCCTCCATCCACCCATATCCAGGTCCTCGATCATCTCTCCCGTCTGCCCTCACTCCCTGATAGGCAGCCCTCGTTTCCTTCCTGCCCCCCCCCCCCCCCCCGCTGTACCTTTAAATATTATATTTTTCCTGGAGTCGCGGGCAGCGCCAGCATTGAAGGCATCAGCAGGCTCATCTCAGCTCCAGCAGCCTTCCCTCACAAGTCGCATGATGGCTCTGCCCTCGCAGAAACAGGAAATACGTCAGAAGAGGGCGGAGCCATCATGCAACTTGCGAGGGAAGGCTGCTGGAGCCGAGATGAGCCTGCTGATGCCTTCAATGCCGGCGCTGCCCGCAACTCCAGGAAAAATATATTTAAAGGTACGGCAGGGGGGGCGGGGCAGGAAAAAAATGAGGGCTGCCTATCGGGGAGCAAGGGCAGACGGGAGAAATGATCGAGGATGTGGCTGGGGAGCGGGGAAGCGTGCACCTCACGGGGTGGAGGCAGCAGGGGAAAAACTTCACGGTCGGTTGGGCTGGGGAGGCTTAGCCTTCCCAAGCCTCTTATACGCTGTGCCTATGGTTGGCCATCCTTTTTTTTGCTAATACGGTTGGGTCCGGTCAAATGTCAGAGTTCGACGGGTTTGACATGGCCAGCAAAGTTTTTTGGCCATAATGGAAAATAATGCCGGCGATCTCAAACCCGGCCAAATCCAAGGCATTTGGTCGTGGGAGGAGCCAGCATTTGTAGTGCACTGGTCCCCCTGACATGCCAGGACAGGAACCGGGCACCCTAGGGGGCACTTCTAAAAATTAAAAAAAAATAAAATAGCTCCCAGGTGCATAGCTCCCTTACCTTGGGTGCTGAGCCCCCCCAAATCCCCCCCCAAATCCCCCCCCCAAAACCCACTCCCCACAACTTTACACCATTATCATAACCCTTATGGGTGAAGGGGGGCATCTACATGTGGGTACAGTGGGTTTTGGGGGGTTTTGAAGGGCTCCCATTTACCACCACAAGTGTAACAGGTAGGGGGGATGGGCCTGGGTCCACCTGTCTGAAGTGCACTGCACCCACTAAAAACTGCTCCAGGGACCTGCATACTGCTGTCATGGAGCTGCGTATGACATTTCAGGCTGGCATAGAGGCTGGCGAAAAAATGTTTTTTAATTTTTTGGGGGGGTGGGAGGGGGTTGGTGACCACTGGGGGAGTAAGAGGAGGTCATCTCCGATTCCCTCCGGTGGTCATTTGGTCAATTGGGGCTCCTTTTTGAAGCTTGGTTGTGAAAAAAAAGGGACCAAGTACAGCCAGCGAAATGCTCTATAAGCCTGGCTTTTTTTTTTCATTATTGGGTGAAGCCAGCTATCTCGTGAGCACGCCCCCGTCCCGCCACCACTACCCTACCGACACGCCCCCTTGATATTTCTCCGGCTCCGCGATTATACCGATTTGGCCAGGTACAGGAGATCGACGGCCGTCTCCCGATTTATGTCGGAAGATGGTCGGTGATCACTTTCAAAAATGAGCTGGTAGGTATTTCTCTGTCCCTGGAGGACTCACAATATAATTTTGTACCTAAGACAATGGAGGGTTAAGTGATTTGCCAAGAAGATCATAAGGATCAGCAGGGGGATGTAAACGAGGTTCCTCTGGATCCTAAGCCAGTGCTCTAACCACTAGGCTACTCCTCTGCTTAACATTAAGGTGTCCTGTGAGCAATTACAGCAGCCATAGAGATGATATAAGTGTTAGCACTTTAATGCAGCATATACCTCTATAAACTTACATTATTCTTGAACTTACATGCCAAGTGGGAACTCACCATGCTCCCCCCCCCCCCCCCAATGAATGCCGCCCCCCCCCCCTTGCAATTACTTGCATGTAAATAAAGTGGGTATTTGTAGAACAGTGCTTAGGCAGCCACCTGTGAAAACATAAAAGCCCTACTCCTTACCAATATGCTCCTTATTTGCACTATTAATTTACATTTGTAAGGTAGGGGGTTTTTTTACATTTCATTTAAAATACTTATAACTCGCTCAATCCAAATTGTTATAGGTGCTTACAAATAAAACATTCATAGTAATAAAAACAATGACAAAGACAAAGTAATCAATACAACAAATACAAATAGCATTATCACCTCAATCCAAAATATCATTCAAATTCAGCTATTTCATAAAAATAGTCATCAAAGTGCACTCCAAAATAATTGATTTGATAACCATCCAGTGTTGACTCAGTCTCCATATGCTTGGCGAAACAGTAATGTTTTCAATTCTTGCTTAACGTGGTCTATAGGTGTTATGGATCTCATGGCCAAAGGCAACTCATTCCATATTTTAGGTCCCTAAACTTTGAAAATTGGCATATGATACTCCTCAAATCTAATAATCTTAAATGATGTTATATCTAAAAGATTTACATTAGAGGATCTCAAAGCCCTTGCAGGTTGATAGATCTGTAAGGTTGATGCAATAAGGGGAGCGATTAGATTATTCCGTACCTTAAAAACTAATTGTAGAATTTAAAAAATAATTCTTTTTTTCGATGGGAAGCCAATGAAAAGTTTTCAAAATTGGCGAAATATGTGCATGTTGAGGGTGACCAGAAAGGGCCTGACCAGAAGTATTATGAGCAATCTGTATATCCCAGTTCCTTAACCATCTGCATACAGTCTATTATATTTTGAACAGCATCGTGCTGTCCTCCACCTCCTCCCCTGACAATGACCCCTCTATTCTACCCCTTGACACCTAGGATGCAGCTTCTCTTTGCCAAACTTACAAACCTTCCTCTCTTAATCATCTCTTCTCTTTTCGCTTCCCCTCCTTTCCTCTTCTCCTTCCCTACTGACTCCCCTTCTTATTTCAGCCTCTCCTACCACCCCCTCCCATGCCTTTGCTCTCTTTGTTGGCTGACTATGCCCCCCCTCTCTCTCCCTCTCTCCATGTCCTATGTCTACCTGGTCATCCTTCAATCTTCCTACAGTACTCTCACTTACTAAGGCCCTTATCTCTCTTAATCCCTCCTCTTCCTCTTCTGATCCTTGCCACGCTCGTTTATTTAAGGTTTCTCTCATCACCTAGTTCCCCACCTCTTCCCACCTATCAGCGCCTCTCTAGCTACTGGGTCTATACCCTCCTCCTGGAAACATGCTCTTGTTTGCCCCTTGCTTAAACAGTCCCAACTCGACCCTGCTATGCCCTCCAGCTTCTGCCCCATCTCAAACCTTCTTTTCTTATTCAAACCCTTAGAGAAACTAGTCCACTAGCAGCTTGTTCAGCATGTAGAATCTTGTAATATTCTTCACCTGTATCAACATGGATTCCTCCTGCATCACAGTACTAAAATACTCATGCTGGCATTGCACAATTCCATCTTCACTTCCCTTGACCAATGCTGTTCAGTTTCATTTCCCTGGACCTCTAATCAACTTTTGACTTATTAGAACACACCCTGCTTCTTGACTGTCTCCATTCTATTGGTATTACCAGCACTGTACTCATTTGGTTTTCTAACTATCTTGCAGGCCGCTCTTACCAGCTATCATTCCATAGATCTTCTACAACTTCCCTGTCCATTCTTTTTGGCTTTCTCAAGGCTCTATTCTCTCCCCCACTCTAATATCTTTCTTGCTCCTCTTCTACCAGTCATACAAGATCACACATGTACCCTGTTCTGCTACACAGATGATATACAAATAGTTGTAAAATCTCTGTCTCTTCTGCTCTTGCCAGCCTTAACAGTTGTCTATTGTATGTCTCTAGTTGGCTGAAATCTAAAACTTTTATTCCTGAATTCCTCTAAATGTGAGGCTATCATTTTTCCATCCTTTCAGTCCATTCCACCTTCTCCTTCTATTTTGGATAGGCATCAGCTCCCTTTCCACAAAACTGTAAAAATTCTTGGTGTCATCTATGACTCAACCCTTTCATTCAACCCACAGATCAGTGCTGTCCTTCATTCTGCCTTCTTTGCTCTCCAGCGTGTTCATTTTATCAACCTTATTTTCTTGTTGTATCCCTCCAACCTATCATTCTGGGTCTTGTCATTTCCCATTTACACTATTTTAATTCTGTCTATGCAGGCTAACCTCTTAACTCTCTGAAATGTTTTTAATTCATATGGAGGGGCATTTTCGAAAGGGACATCCAAGTTGTGATTTGAATGTCCATGCAAAACGGTGAAATCCATGGGTGGGGAAACCCGTATTTTTGAAACAAGATGGACGTCCATCTTTCATTTCGAAAATACTGTCAGAGACGTCCAAATCCTTAAATTTGGGCATCCCTAGATTTGGTTGTTCCTAGACATGAATGTTTCTGACTTTTGGTGATTTTCGAAACCAAAGACATCCGTGTCAAAAACGGCCAAATGTAAGCCATTTGGTCATAGAGAAGCCAGCATTTGTAGTGCACTGGTCCCCCTGACATGCCAGGACAGCAACTGGGCACCCTAGGGGGCACTGCAATGGACTTCATAAATTGCTCACAGGAACATAGCTCCCTTACCTTGTGTGCTGAGCCCCCCCAAAACCCACTACCACCAACTGTACACCACTACCATAGCCCTTATGGATGAAGGGGGACACCTATATATGGGTACAGTGGGTTTGTGGTAGGTTTTGGAGAGCTCGCTGTTCCCTCCACAAATATAACAGGTAGGGGGGTATGGGCCTGGGTCCGCCCATCTGAAGTGCACTGCAGTACCCACTAAAACTGCTCCAGGGACCTGCATGCACTGTCATGGACCTGAGAATGACTTCTGAGGCTGGCATACAGGCTGGCACGACATATTTTCAAAGATGTTTTTTGAGGGTGGGAGGGGGTTAATGACCACTGGGGGAGTAACGGGAGGTCATCCCCGATTCTCTCCGGTGGTCATCTGGTCATTTCGGGCACCTTTTTGTGCCTTAGTTGTAAGAAAAACAGGTCCGGGTGAAAATGTCCAAGTGTTCGTCAGGGACGTCCTTGTTTTTTTCGATTATGGGTCAAGGACGTCCAAATGTTAGGCATGCCCAAGTCCTGCCTTCGCTACTCCTCCGACACCCCCCCTTAAACTTTGGCCATCCTGGCGATGGAGTGCGGTTGGAGACGTCCTAAATCGGGTTTTGATTATACCGATTTGGACATCCCTGGGAGAAGGACGTCCATATTCCGATTTATGTCGAAAGATGGGCGTCCTTCTCTTTCGAAAATGAGCCCAATAGTCAACTATTGTTAAACTTCTTCACAATGTACACAAGTTTAATCACTTCACACCTCTTCTTCGTGCTGAACACTGGCTTCCTGTCTCTTGCCGCATTAAATTTAAGATCCTTTTGCTGTTTTTTAAATCAAAATTGCCTTCTGCTCTTGCCTACCTGAACAATATTATTATCCCCTACATGTCTTTATGATGTTTATGCACTGCTGATAATAACCTCCTCCCCCACCCTCCTCCCACCAACTAGATTCTATATATCAAGCCTACAATTTCAGTGCTGAAATGAAATTCACCTAACCGCATTCTATAAAGTACACCTTCATTTAGATGTACTTTCAGGCTTATTTTCGAAAGAGAAGAGCACCCATCTTTCGACACAAATCGGAAGATGGGCGTCCTTCTCACAGGGTCGCCCAAATCAGCATAATCAAAAGTCAATTTTGGGCATCCTCAACTGCTTTCCATCACGGGGACGACCAAAGTTCACGAGGGCGTGTCGGAAGCATAGTGAAGGCGAGACTGGGGCGTGCTTAACACATGGGTGTCCTCGGCCGATAATGGAAAAAAGAAGGGCGTCCCTGACTAATATTTGGCCGACTTTACTTGGTCCTTTTTTTTTTACAACCAAGCCACAAAAATGTGCCCTAAATGATCAGATGACCTCCCATTACTCCCCCAGTTTTCACTAACCCCCCTCCCACCCTAAAAAAATTGTTTTTAAATATTTTTTCCAGCCTCTATGCCAGCCTCAATATCATACCCAGCTCCATGACAGAAGTATGTAGGTCCCTGGAGCAGTTTTAGTGGGTACTGCAGTGCACTTCAGGCAGGCGGACCCAGCCCCATCCCCCCCTACCTGTTGCACTTGCGGTGGTAAATGTGAGCCCTCCAAAACCCACCAAAAACCCACTGTACCCACATGTAGGTGTCCCCCTTCATCCCTAAGGGCTATGGTAGTGGTGTACAGATGTGGGGAGTGGGTTTTGGGGGGCTCAGCACACAAGGTAAGGGAGCTATGCACATGGGAGATTTTTCTGAAGTCCACTGCAGTGCCCCTAGGGTGCCCAGTTGGTGTCCTGGCATGTGAGGGGGACCAGTGCACTATGAATGCTGGCTCCTCCCACGTTTCTGAGATGGGCGTCCTTGGTTTCCATTATCGCTGAAAACTGGGGACGACCATCTCTAAGGACGACTATCTCTAAGGTCGACCTAAATGTTGAGATTTGGGCATCCCCGACCATATTATCGAAATGAAAGATGGACGCCCATCTTGTTTCGATAATACGGGTTTCCCCACCCCTTCGCGGGGACATCCTGCGAGGACATCTTCAGGAAAACTTGGGTGCCCCATTCGATTATGCCCCTCTTTATAAAATAAGCCTAAATTTCTGCATGGTTTATAGAATCCGTCAAGCGCCAGTCCACGTGACTAAATGTAGTTGTGTGTAGTTATGCCAAGTAAAACCTGGTGTAAATGCTGATACCTAAATTAGGCAAGGACTGGGTGTATTCTATATCAATGGATATAGATTTTAGAAATGCCCACAACCTGCCCTTCTACACCCATGGCCATGCCCCCTTTTCAACTATACAACTTTGAATTTACATGCATCATGTTATAGAATATGTTTAGACAGTTCTGTGTGTGAATTCTAATCAATGCCAATTACTGTCAATAATTACTTGTTAATTGACAATTATCAGCACTGACTGGCTTGTTATCCATTTAGATTATGTACATTGTTATGGAATACACTTTGATTTCCGTACAGAAATCTCATAGAATCCAGGGTTATAAGTCTCTCTTCTACCTGGGACTCCGCATTCTGCTATCTAGGTCCAAAGCTGTGAAATGATCTTCCACTACATGTCCATAACCAAACATCAGTCCCTAAATAGGCCCCCCAAACCCACCTCTTCTCCTGTTCCTATTCTATTGCTCCATGAATATTTGCCTGCTTCTCCCCCCTTCCTCTTGCTCTTCTCTCTCTCTTTGTTGATGCTGCTTTTATTATGTAAACTACTTTATGTCTATGCTTAGGCCTTAGCTGTATTTCAAGTGTGTGAAAATAAATAGTCCTTGATGCAAACCCATTAAAAGACTATTGCAATAGTCAAAGCATGGCATGACTATACTCTGAATAATCATTCTAAAATTGAAAAAGATAAGAAGATCCAATAATCTTCAAATTAATTTTACTCTGAAAACACTTGCTTAATTATTTTCTGCACTTGAGGTTTCATAATAAGATCAGACTTCAACATGACACTCAAATTACAGCTATTGTTAACAATCGTAATCGACACATTTTTGATAACAAAATTAGGGAGAATGTCCCCAAGAGAAAAACTAAATAGAACCAAAATTTAAGTTTTTGTCATGTTACGTTGTAAATGATTACCTTGCAACCATTGATTTATTGCATTCAGGCAGAGAGTAAACATCTTAAAAGTTTCATCTACTGAGTTGTCAGTTTCTAGCAGAAACTGATCGTCATCTGCATACAATCTAAATTTTAATTGAAAACAATTCATCAGTCTACAGAGAGGTAGTAGAAAAATGTTAAAAAGCATTGCTGACAGTGCTAGACCCTGAGGGTCCTCTGTGGAACACTCTTTCTATAGATACAACAGAATTTGAATCATCAAAAGCGATTTAAACCAATCTAACAATAGAACATTTAACCCTATTGATCTAAGTTGATTGATAAGGATAATATGATCAATAGTATCAAAAGCTGTAGATATATCTAGCCTCACAAGAAAATAGCACCTTGCTTTGTCAAAACCCTCTCTTACTGTGTCAAGTATAGAAATGAATAGAGTTTCCGCGCTATGTAATGACCTAAAACCAAACTGGTTGGCATCCAGGATTTCATGTTTTTCCAGAAAAGAGTTGTTCATAAACTAATTTTTCAATAATCTTCCCAAAAAAAAGGATGCAATTAAATAGTTCTATAATTCACAACTACATATGGGTCTAGAGATGGATTTTTTAGACGTGGTCTAACTACTGCCTTTTTCAATAAGTCAGGCATACATCCTTCTTGCAACGACAAATTAAAAATGTCCGCAAATACATTACCAGTTACATTTTTCATTGATTTAAGAATAGAGGGCTGACAAGAATCAAGTGAACAAAAAAATTATTTATTCTGGAAAATATTTTTATAACTTGATTAGTGTTTACTGGCTGAAAGATAGTCCATAACTCTTCTGTTGATAAGGGACAGGAATCAATTGATCATTGAACTGACTTGTTATGTTTGCAGCTTTAGAAGCAAATTCAGCAGCAAAATCTTGACTAGATAAAGAAGACTCTTTGGTGTTTCTAGTAGAACCAGGATCAGATGTCAAACGTCTCACTATAGAAAACAACTGCTGTGACTCAGAGGGTGCTGTCTCAGTAATGGTATTGAAACGCTGCTTTTTGACATGACGATGTGCTAAGTTATGATTGTCGATCCAAATTATATGTTTCAAGAGTAACTCTGGAAGGAAGCTTCTCTTGCTGCACCTTAATTTCTGTTTGTGATGTTTAAGCTCTTCATTAAACCAAGGTGCTTTATGCTGTCGAACCATCCAATGTTCCTGCAGAGGTGCAATGGAATCAAGTGAACTCAAAAGCAAATAATTCCAGGACTCCACAGCTAAAGTAACATTAGAACCATTACATTTTGCTAAACTTGTAGCTACTGTATTTTTAAGATCAGTCAATTCAAAAGAAGCGCGAGAATAATATTTTCTACCATTGGAAGCAATAGCTATATTTTCAGATTTCACTTTAAAAGGTTCATCCCTTCACTGCTTTGTGGACTAATGCTTGTGAAGTTTGGAAATAAACTTTTTTAGATAGTTCAGCTTTTTCCTGTGTCGTCTTGGCACATTTTTCCCTTCCACTTTTGTATTGGAGCCTTTTATCAATGCATTTGTTTTCTTGGAGGGTGACTGTGTGAATGGGGATACAATGTATTACATTGGCTTCTCATCTTTGGCTACCTTCAAAACTGCTCTAAGCATTTAAAATCATTAACAAACAAAAATATAACAAAGGAAAAAAATAAGGTCATATTTTTCTATTGTACTAACAACATATTTTTTAAAACTTGGAATTGTGATATTTACTTTAACTAGCTAGTCAGTAGCAGGTTTTAATGTTGTAAGCTCTAACCAATCAGATGATCTATGGATTAGTGTATTCACCATCAACATCTCATAACTGTATGTTCCAAAGAACTGGCAATATGTCTACATGGGAGCACATCCATGGTGACCTGTGATGCAGGGATAACCCCCATAGGTTACTCAATAACCACAAATCCTACACAAGCTGCCCACATGCATCAGGAATCCCAAATGAGATCAAAACTCAGAGAACCTGCTGCAATGGATCAAATCCACACTCAATCCACATTTCACAGAACACTGACATTTGGTAGCAGTCCATGGGGCACTCCAGGGAAAGGAAAACCCCAGCATACTCATATCCAAATGGTATACCAACTTTTGTCCTGCACTAAGGGCTTCAGTCATTAAACCAGCCTTCAACACACATTTTGGTAATAGTCATTTGATCTGGGGAACAGAGAATATGAATTTTTAGTTCAGAAAAATGTTTTTGAAGATGGTGCATTATTTTGTTTTGTTTTTATTTACCTCATTCTTTTTCAAAGGAAACTCAAGGTGAGCTCTGTTTAGGTACAATAGTTTATTTTCTTGTCCCCCATATTATTCCCCGGCTTCTATATAGCACGACTTAAGCTGCATGGGCAAATCCAGTAGTCTATATTTGCGCATGCAACTTAATTAGTTAACAAGCCAATCAGCATTGATAATTGCCACTTAACAAGCTATTATTGACAGTAATTGCCATTAATTAGAATTTACACGTAGAACTGTCTAAACATATTCTATAACGTTAAGCATGTAAATTCTAAGTCACATAGTTGAAAAGGGGGCGTGGAGTAGGAGAGTCATAGGCGATTCTAAAATGTATGCGCATGGTTATAGAATATACCTGGTCCGTGCGTAATGTAGGCATCAGCATTTACACCAAGGTTTACTTGATGTAACTGCCCACAGCTAAATTTAGTCACGTGGACAGGCACTCAGCATATTCTATAAACCACACAGAAATTTAGGTTTATTCTATAAATTTAGGCATACTTTATAGAATACACCTGGGCGTATTTCATTTCAGCACCAATTTTTTAGGCATGATACAGTAGTATACTTATGTTTGCTGCCACCCGGGGTGGGTCGCCACTACCCCCCTGGTGCATCACCCCTCCCCCCTCTTAGCACATCACCAACTCCCCCTCCTCTGAAATGCATCATCCTCACCATCCCCGGAACAGAAAGTAATGTCAGAGGGGGCAGGGAACCAGCGAAGCCGACAGCTGCATGACTGCTCCGTGCTCCCCCTTGCTGCCTGCACCTGGGGTGGACTGCCTCCACTGTCCTGCCCTTGGTACACTAGAGGTGTGATATATAGAATCTAGTCCTATCTGTACAACTCTAATATTTAGCTGCTATATGGATAGCCTAGGTATTTTATCTCTTGGTTATTGGTATGTACCCCTTTCTTGCCAGGAAAGTATCAGGATAGGTAGCTATAAATTAATTGGGGGGGGGGGGCTATTTGTGAGGTCAGGGCAAGTTGGGAGGCAGAAAGGCACTGTAAATCCTCTCATTCAGTACTCTCCTTTCATCCAATAAGTCTGTTCAGGCCAGAAATTGCAATTATAGAATTGCCTTCTACAGAGCCACATTTTACATAGAACGTAGAGATTGGAATTGAGACGTTGAGATTACATTATACTCAGTTCCAGTGCTATTTCAGAATATGCTTGAAGGCACATGAAATTGCCAGCACGTGCAGTAGGAGCAGCCATTATACAAAGATACATGTGGGAAAATCAACAGAGGAAATGTGACAACTTTTTGTTTAAGTAACAACATACATATAAACTGCCATTTTGCATGTGTTAACTGTTTGGCAGTTGCACATGTATGCCAGCCATTTTGCAAACTTATACATGTGAATGCTGCAAATTAAATACAGAGGCTGTAATCTTGATTTATTTTCAAACTGAAGGAGAAAAAAGCAAAGGGGGATTAAGGAGGGTGATCCACCCCGGGAGTCAGCCCCCCTAGGAACACCACTGGGGTGAATAAATACTCCTATAACAGGAGGTGACCTGGTTGAGAATTCAAGATTGAACTTGAATTCTCAACCAGGTCACCTCCACCTCTCCTTCCCTTAGTCCATTCTCTCAACCCTCCAACCCCTGCCTCCTTTTCTTCCTTTTCTGAAATCACTGAAGAAGAAACGACACATCTTCTTTCCTCCTCAAAACTAACTACCTGTTCCTCTGATCCTATTCCCACCCATCTACTTAACGCTATCTCTCCTACTGTCATCCCTTTTATCTGTCATATCCTCAATCTTTCACTTTCCACTGCGACTGTTCCTGATGCCTTCAAACATGCCATAGTCACACCACTCCTTAAAAAAACCTTCATTGGACCCTACCTGTCCTTCCAACTATCGCCCCATCTCCCTCCTCCCTTTCCTATCCAAGATGCTTGAACATGCTGTTCACCGCCGTTGCCTTGACTTTTTTTCATCTCAAGCTATTCTTGATCCACTTCAATCTGGCTTTCGCCCCCTTCATTCAACTGAAACAGCGCTTGCTAAAGTCTCCAATGATCTGTTCCAAAGGTCTCTATTCTATCCTCATCCTTCTTGATCTATCTGCTGCTTTTGACACTGTTGATCACAGCCTACTCCTTGATACGCTGTCCTCACTTCGATTTCAGGGCTCTGTTCTTTTCTGGTTTTCTTCTTATCTCTCCCAGCGTACCTTTAGCGTATACTCTAGTGGATCCTCCTCTACTTCTATCCCACTGTCAGTTGGTGTACCTCAGGGATCTGTCCTGGGACCTCTTCTTTTCTCCATCTATACTTCTTCCCTTGGTACTCTGATCTCATCCCATGGTTTTCAGTATCATCTTTACGCTGATCACTCTCATCTCTCCCTACATTCCTCCCCGGGAACTCCGTTCACTGGGTATATCTCTCTTATTTGCACCCTTCTCCACCGCTAACTCCAGACTCCGTTCCTTTTATCTTGCTGCACCATATGCCTGGAATAGACTTCCTGAGCCGGTACGTCAAGCTCCATCTCTGGCCGTCTTCAAATCTAAGCTAAAAGCCCACCTTTTTGATGCTGCTTTTAACTCCTAACCCTAATTCACTTGTTCAGAACCCCTTATTTTATCATCCTCACTTTAATATTCCCTTATCTTTCATTTGTCCTGTTTGTCTGTCCTAATTAGATTGTAAGTTCTGTCGAGCAGGGACTGTCTCTTCATGTTCAGGTGTACAGCGCTGCGTACGTCTAGTAGCGCTATAGAAATGATGAGTAGTAGTAGTAGTAGTCTTTGCTACTGATTGCATTGGTGCTGAGTGCAGGAGAACTGATATGAGAGTCTGTGAGTCTGATTGTTATTTCTATCTACCCAGGTCTATCCATTTTCAACTCCTCTCAGTTCCATTTATGCCATTAGCCCTCCAAAGGCCAGCTCTCACCCCTCTTCCCTGTCTGACCCCCACAAACCTCTTCTTTGCTACATTTTCACATCCTTACCTATGTGCTTCCCCACAACCATCCCTGCCCTTGCCCCACTAGATTCTCTCTCTGTCTATATCTACATAGCCACCTTTCACTCCCTAGTCTCACATGTATTCCTTGTCAGTGTCTGTGTTTGTGTTTGTGTACAAAAGGTGGTGAATATGAGTAGTGACCTGTTGTCCCAACTTGCCATGACCAGAAGGGGGACTCATGACAAAACTCCCAAGTATACTGAAGCTGGAAATGGCCCTTTCCCTTTCCTGAAGGTGAGAGGCCTTTCTGGAGGAGATGATGGACTGCTTGTTGGTGGACTCTTGAGGAGGATCAAGGACTAGTGGCTTTTGGTAGATTCTGGTGGAGGAATGTGGACTAACCTTTGCTTTGGATTTTTGCCAAGGAATTGTGGACTCGCCTTGGGCTTTGAATTATTATTTTATTTTAGATTATTACATTCATTTTAGACTATTACCAAAAGGATCACAGACCTATTAATTTTACCAGATGGTCCTTGTGGGACAGAGCTGAATCCAAAAGGAAGAGACCTTCATGGATATTTGGTCTATGCGTCTGGGTGAGTGGCGTGACATACGGATACTTGGCCCACACCTTTAAGTGGGCAGTGATATGGATACTCAGCCCACACCTTCAGGTGGGAGGCAATATGGATATTTGGCCCGCACCTTAGGGTGAGTGGTGGCATGACAGTCATACACAGCACTACACTTACCTGGGCACAAACCTCTCCTTGCACTCCATGAGTATCACTAGTGCAACAATTATGACAGGCCAGGGCATGCCAGCAGAATGACTGCTAATGAGGGCCATAGGCTGGCATGAGTGTAGGCATATTTGTTCCCTGCCAGTGGAGAGATACCTTTGATACTGGGTGTTATTGTGAGAGTGATGCTGGTACCTGTCCCTGTTAGATGACATGGGTAGCCCACACCATAAGCCCTTTCCCACACAATTACGAAGATGCATGGAGCAGGTCCTATTTGCATGACACCTGGTACCCTGCAGCCTCAATTATGTGATTGACAGGGTAGAGAGGACATGGGTCTGGATGCCTGGGTAACAAAGTATGTTAGGTAACACTTACCACTTGACCCTGGCTGGTGAGATGTGTCCAGGTCACCAATTCCCTACACTGCCTCCTCAACTAGTGTGTGGAAGACTTACTGCTCTACTGTGCTCAGTGTTGCATTGCTGGGTTTGGAGCTGCCACTAGCCTTCACCTTGGCATTCATGAGGAGTTCCCTCCACTTACGCTTCAGATCATCCCACCACTGTTATTATGTTATTGTCAAAAGAAATAAGGGAAGGTCAAATAGTAACAACTCACAAAAGTTATTTCTTTTATTTATTTATAGCATTAATATCCCACATTTTCCCACCCGTGGGCAGGCCCAATGTGGCTTACAACAGTAAAGGGCTGAAAAGGCATACATTAATTTGGCATAGACAATCAAGTACATGGAAGTAGGAGTGATCAGTAAGTAATTACAGAGAAGGGGAAGGGGTAAGAAAATGGAGGATGTCATTAAGATAGGTACAGTTCAACAGTTAGGGATGTTTTGATGTTAGTATGTGGGGGGTATTTCTTTTGATGTTATTTGTTTTTTAAAATTCCCCCATTTTTTCTTTATGTTTGTGTTATTGTGATAGATCCCAATCTATTTTTTTTAATAGGCACTGAGGCATTGTCCTACCACACCAAGGGAATTCTTTTGGTGTTTTAGAACCTCCCTTATCAGTATCTCTAACTCCTCTGAGACAAAGTTGTGCTTTTGGGTCAAACCTGTTGCTCAGAGATTGTAAACCAGCAAGCAGCACATTTATATATGCATTAGAAAAACATCTCACCAAACACAGTTTCAGAATCTCCCTGTACAGGAGCCAGAGCAGTTGCTGGTCAGGGCTGTGTCTAATATGGGAGGATGCTCCCTGGTTTAGGGGCATGCTGCCACTTGGGGTGGCATATGGAGGTTTGGGGTTAATGTTTGGTGCCATCAGTCAGACATCCCCCAGAGTGAGGTGTCATCTGCTGTTACACTGCTGTTGTTTGGGAATGGGAGGATGATGGGAGTATGGCAGGATGGCCTGTTCATTGTGAGTAGTCTTGCCAGATCATCAGGTGTACTTGGCACTGTGATATTTATGGTTGTCTTAGTGCACACGGGAGATGTGCTGTGCTGCCTGGGTGCAGTGTGATTGTATACTGGCTACACTGCCACTGTGCTATGACCTCAGAGGTCTGCCATAGGGGTCAGACCAATGGTCCATCTAGCCCAGTTTTCTGTTTCCAACAGTGGCTAAGCCAGGTCACAAATACCTGGCAGAAACACAAATAGTAGCAACATTCCATGCTACCAATCTTAGGACAAGAAATTGGCTTCCCGATGTCTGTCTCAATAGCAGACTATGGACTTTTCCTCCAAGAACTTGTCCAAACCTTTTTTAAACCCAGGCATGTTAACTGTTGTTACTACATCCTCTGGCAATGAGTTCCAGAGCTTAAATATTTTCTTAAAGTCAGACCATCCACTAATGACTGTAAGTCATATAAATTCACGTAAACCATATCACTTCACTTACAAATAAACTTCTTCAAATCCAATTCACCCTTTAAATAATTTGACATTTTTCACATTCCCAAATACCAACACTCACAAATTCTCACAACTTTTTCACACACGCAGAAGCACCTACTACTACTACTTAACACTTCTATAACGCCACAAGACATACGCAGCGCTGTACACCATACACATAAAGAGTCCCTTCTCAAAGAGCTCACAATCTAAATAAGACAGGTAACAGATGGAAAACTAAGGGGTAAGCACCTCACCTACATGTCCTGTCAGCTCCTTGTCCTCAGCCCTTCTCCTCTACTGTCACTGGCTCTTCTGTCTCCTGAGTCCTAGGAGACTGACTTGGCTGACATCACTGCTGATATCACCTGTCCCTCCAGAGTGCATCTCCTTCAATCACAAAGAAAAATAAATTTTGCAGGCATGCTGTGAAGAGTCCGGGAGCATGGAATGGGAAACAGCTGAGGAAGGAGTGAGAAAGTCTCCTTTAGGGTGCCCTAAACCCGCACAGGAAGAGTCCTCTACACTACCAGTCCCAGAATTCTAAGGGGAGGGAGGAGGATCTGAGGAGGCTTAATCAGGAGGATGAGGGACAGCTGGAGAAGAGGGCTGTTGAAGGGCCTATGGATTGGCAACCAGAAGAGAGTGTGTGTGGAGAGAGAGAGAGAGAAGAGATTGTGGAAGAGGAGCCTATGGACATTTGGACTCTGGCTCGAGTTAAAGGTAGAGAGTTAAAAGGGCTGATGGCAGCTTGGTTCTCAGACCTGAACTAATAATTGAAGGTTTCAACCTGGGGGTTGTGTGGGAGGTTGTCAGGAGTTGGTGCTGACAGAGAAAGGGTGGGACCCTTTCATTCCCTAGTCTGGTAATAGGAGGGGAGTGAAGAAAGGGTTGAAGCTGAATAAGCTGTATTATATATATTGGAACTGTGTTACAGGAAAGGAAAGAAAAAGCCAGAGAACTGTTTATTTATGTTTATAAACATGTGTGCTCTTTAACAGGACTAAAGTGAAGGGACCTGGGGGTGGGAGAGCACAGCTACTCTGTTCCCCTTGCAGGGGGGAAGGGGGAAGGAAGAGAAAGCACTTGATGCTAGGGTCCACCTTGGAGGTCAGCACTCAAGAAAAAGAGCTAGGTGTCGTTGTAGATAATATGCTGAAATCTTTTGCTCAGTGTGTTGTAGTGGCCAAGAACGCAAACAGGATGCTAGGAATTATTAGGAAAGGAATGGTGAATAAGACTGAAAATTCAATAATGTCTCTGTATCTCTCCATGGTGCAACCACACCTTGAGTATTGCATTCAGTTCTGGTTGCCGAATCTCAAAAAAGATATAGCAGAATTAAAAAAAAGTTCAAAGAAGAGTGACCAAAATGATAAAGAGGATGGAATTCCTCTTGTATGAGGAAAGGCTAAAGAGGTTAGGGCTCTTCATCTTGGAAAAGAGACGGCTAAGGGGAGATAAGATTGAGGGCTACAAAATCCTGAATGGTGTAGAACGAATAGAAATAAATCGATTTTTTTTTACTCGTTCCAAAAGTACAAAGACTAGGGGACACTCAAGGAAGTTACAAGGAAATATTAAGGTCTAAAGAAGACTAGTACTACAATATTCTTTGTTATAATTTTTCTTTCACATATATTTAATTTTCCTCAAGTATTTCAATGGGTTACTATAATATATAGAAATATTTAAGTCTGATTTTCTCTTCAAGTGTAATACTTGTAATTATATTGTAAAGCATAAATAAAAAATTAAAAAAAAAAACAAATAGGAGGAAATACTTTTTCAATCAACGAATAGTTAAGCTCTGGAACTCTTTGCCAGAGGATGTGGTAACAGCAGACAAGTTCCTGGAGGAAAAGACCATAGTTTGCTATTGAGACAGACATGGGAAAGCAACTGCTTGTCCTAAGATTGGTAGCATGGAATGTTGCTACTAATTGGGTTTCTGCCAGGTACTTGTGACCTGGCTTGGCCACTGTTTGGAAACAGAATACTGGGCTAGATGGACAGTAGATCAATGGGAACAAATAAATCACTTTCACTCAGTTCTGCAGCTGCTATAGACATATAAGGAGACCTTTAAATCAGAGACGTAACATAAAATATGTTATACCTACTGTGAAAGAGGCAAGTTTATGGTTTGAGGTACAGTGTCAGGATCTGGTTGAGCAGGGCTGTGGATTATGCCAAAGAATGCTCCAATAAAGAAAACAGTTTTTTTTTTAAATGTTTTGATGGAGAAACCGTGAAACTTTATGTTAATTCACAACATAACCCATTCCCAACAGGATGGTGCACTGTACCATGGAACAAAATCTGTTAAGGCATTGCTGGCTCATGAACAGATACAACTGATAGATTCTTGGCTGGGCAGCAGCCCAGATTTGAACATTATTAAAAATGTGTGGATTGTGATAAAGCAGATAGTGGCCATACACAATCCAATATCTGAAGCAGACCTTACACACTGGATCATAGCTATGTGGCCTTAGCAGATAACTCCAGAATTCTGCAGAAAACTGGCCAGTTCAATGCCAGAGCACATACGGACAGTTATTAAGAACAAAGGGCATCACTGTAAATACTGAAATCTAGCAGAAAATGTCCACAGACAATGACTTTAGATGCCAAATATAACATAGATAATTTGTAGCTTTAAAATCAGATTTGTTTCATGTGTATATTAGATATGTCATAAATAATGAAAATGGTGGTGGTGGCAAATTTTAGCCATGACTGTAGGTATTTAGTATTTCCCATTTAACAAATATGGTCTTCAAAACTAAGTTAAGGACAGCTTAGATTTTGGTGAGCACATTCAAACTGATTCAGATTTGATTCAATAGACATAAACCAAGAGCAGAGGAGAAATGTTCCTAGTGCAGGCTGGTTTGGTCTCTTTTTCCTACAATGGCCTTTTGGCCTACGATGAACACCTATAATCTCACTAAGTCACCTCACCAACCCACTCAATTATGAAAGCTCACCTTATACAACTATCCTAATCACTCCCTTCCTTCTTCTCTCTTCCCTTCCCTTACTACAGTGTAGTAAATTTAAAACAAATCGGAGAAAAGTTTTCTTCACCCAACGTGTAATTAAACTCTGGAATTCGTTGCCGGAGAAAGTGGTGAAGGCGGTTAGCTTAGCAGAGTTTAAAAAGGGGTTGGACGGTTTCCTAAAGGACAAGTCCATAAACCGCTACTAAACGGACTTGGAAAACTCCAAAATTCCAGGAATAACATGTATAGAATGTTTGTACGTTTGGGAAGCTTGCCAGGTGCCCTTGGCCTGGATTGGCCGCTGTCGTGGACAGGATGCTGGGCTCGATGGACCCTTGGTCTTTTCCCAGTATGGCATTACTTATGTACTTATGTACTTGATCGTTACACATTACTAATTGTATCTGATATCTTGTTACGATAATGTCAACAAATCTATGTAAGCCATATTGAGCCTGCAAATAGGTGGGGGAATGTGGGATAGAAATGCAATAAAATAAAATAAATAAATAAATAAATAAATAAATAAATAGTAGGTATATTGGTGTTCTAGGGCCTGGTGTACTATTTACAGTGTTGCCTTGTTGTCTTTTCATAGACAGGGATATGGCTTCCTGAGCTGTATGGCAGGTTTGCTTCACAGATCCCCAATGTCTTTCTTTGTAACATTTTGTGTTAGTTTACAAACAGGGTAATTTTTAGACATTTTTGCAGCTAAGAAATCACCTTTTGAAAATTAGCTGGAGTACATGTGCTGAAATTTTGTGAATGGATTCTTGTGTGCATAAGATTATCTGACCTGAGTGGAGGTGTTCTGGGGGGGGGCGGGGGAATTTAAGATTTAGGCGTATACAACTTAGGCACCTGCCTAAGGTGCCAAATTATCAAGACACCATATATCCAGATTAAAGAGCAGCCTGCTGCTGCTTATTTTAGGGCCATGTTCATGTGCTACTTCAAATGGATGCCTTTGAGGGGCATAATCGAAAGGGGCACCCAAGTTTTCCTGAGGACGTCCTCGCAGGACATCTCAGCGAAGGGGCGGGGAAACCCGTATCGAAACAAGATGGGTGTCCATCTTTCGTTTTGATAATACGGTCGGGGACGCCCAAATGGAGAAATTTAGGTTGACTTTAGATATGGTCATCTCCGATTTTTTCGGCGATAATGGAAACTGAGGACGCCCATCTCAGAAACGACCAAATCCAAACCATTTGGTTGTGGGAGGAACCAGCATTTGTAGTGCACTGGTCCCCACATGCCAAGACACCAACAGGGCACCTAGGTGGCACTGCAGTGGACTTCAGAAATTGCTCCCAGGTGCATAGCTCCCCTACCTTGTGTGCTGAGCCCCCCAACCCCCCCCCCAACCCCACTCCCCAAAACTGTACACCACTACCATTGCCCTTATGGGTGAAGGGGGGCACCTCCATGTGGGTACAGTGGGTTTCTGGTGGGTTTTGAAGGGCTCATATTTACCACCGCAAGTGTAATAGGTAGGGGGGATGGGCCCGGGTCCGCCTGCCTGACGAGCACTGCACTCACTAAAACTGCTCAAGGGACCTGCATACTGTTGTCATGGAGCTGGGTATGATATTTGAGGCTGGAAAAAATATTTTCAAAACATTTTTTGAGGGTGGGAGGAGGGTTAGTGACCACTGGGGGAGAAAGGGGAGGTCATCCCCTAATCCCTCCAGTGGTCATCTGGTCATTTAGGGCACATCTTTGTGGCTTGGTCCTAAGAAAAAAAGGATCAGGTAAAGTCGTCCAAGTGTTCATCGTGGACGCCTTCTTTTTTCCATTATGGGTTGAGGATGCCCAAGTCCCGTCTTCACTACGCCTCCGACACGCCCCCGTGAACTTTGGTCATCCCCGCGACAGAAATCAGTTGAGGACACCCAAAATCGGCTTTCAATTATGCCGATTTGGGCGATCCTGTGAGAAGGACGCCCATCTTCCGATTTGTGTCGAAAGATGGGTGTCCGTCTCTTTCAAAAATAAGCCTGATTGTGGCCTTCCTCTGCTCCTCTTCTGGTTTTTCATCTTTAGAATCTATGACACCTGCTCTGATCCCCCACTCTCTGGGATCTACTGCCTGGTCTTGCCAGTGGTTGCTAAAATCTTAAATCTAGCCCTGCATCTATGCTTGAAAAAATGAGAAATTTGTGTGCAAATGTGTGCATGTATTTCATGTGGGGTGATTTTCAAAAGGGAAAGTATGCATATACTCCCAGATTCTATATAGGTTGCCAAAATGTGGGTGCTCAGATTTGGGTGTGGAACTCAGATCTATATACAAATGAATTAGTTAATGAGCTTTTAACAATCAAAAACTGATATTTCACTAATTTGGGTTTGTGTGCAGATCTACCCTGCACTCTATTCTAGAAAATACACATCTAAATTTTATAACGCACAACCCAAAGGTGGCATGGCCATGAAAGGGTCAAGGGCAGTCCCAAAAATTAGGTGTGGTGTACAGAAGAGTATAATTTATGTGCCCAACTATTAGATCGTTTACCGTTTATTCATTTTACTATACCGTTTCAAATTTTGGTTTCAAAACAAAAACGGTTTACATGTTGATATAAAATCAAAATAAAAACTAACATAAAAGAACTCCATCAAATTTATAGGAAAGCAAACTAAAACAACCATTCTTATAAAGATAGAAGACACCAATTCTTACTAAACAGTCATTCATAACGAATACATAGATAACATATTAGTTGTTCTGCATGTTCAATACTACCTACCTAATATTGCCTTTTATTACAGATTATTTTCAAACATATCCTGGAATAAATATGTTTTCAAAAATTTTCGAAATTGAATGTAGGACTCTTCCAGTCTAAGATATTTTGGGAGACAATTCCAAAGAGAGGGAGCCAGAATAAAGAAAGCTGAGTTTCTAGTAGACTCCCATCTAGCCTTCTGTGTTGATGGGATAATCAATCGGTTGTCTGTAAGTGAACGAAGGGTTCGCCTAGGCGAATACAGCAGGATAAGATTTGATAAATATGATGGAATTAATAAATATAGTGCTTTATGAGTCAGTGTAAGGATTTTAAATTTTATTCTGGCTTCTACTGGAAGCCAGTGAAGTTGAAGCAAAAGTGGTGTAATTCTATTGTATTTTGAAGCTCTACAGATGACACGAGCTGCCAGCATTTACAGTAGGTTGAAGCAGGTATAAATGCTGCACCCAGAATCAGGTGTGAGAGCTGCGCTGAGCTAGTATTCTATATTTCCCTTTTATAAATGACATTTCAGAGATATCAAACACATTACAGACAGGCCTAGATATAATGGAAGAATGGGATATGACTTTTAAGGTACTATCAAGCTCATACTCAATCACTTCTTATCGCAATTTCACAATTGACAAAATGTTTATCCTATTGATTCAAAACTAAAAATTCTAGGAGTTGTCTTTGACAACATCTTTCTTCCCAAGACCAAACTCTTGCAGTAATTGACAAAATGTTTGACAACGTGGAAACTAAAAAGAGTTAGAAATTACTTTGACAAGAATTCATTTAGGGGTCCTTTTACAAAGGTGCGCTAGCATTTTTAGCAAGTACTAAATATAAGCACACGCTAAGCATTGGAGACACCCATATATTTCTATGGGCATTTCTAGCGTTTAGTGCGCACTAATCATTAGCATGCACTAAAAACACTGGCGCTCCTTTGTAAAAAGACCCCATAGATTGCTAGTTCAAACACTGTCACTCTCACAATTGGACTATTGTAATGCAATATATGTAGGAAGTAAAGAATCTATACTTAAAGTGCTTCAGACTGCACAAAATAGAGCAGCACAATTAATTTATGGGGTAGCAAAATTTAATAAAAACACTCCTTTACTTACTGCACTACACTGGCTTCCAATCAAAGATTGAATTATGTTTACAACATTTACATTGTTGTGTGGGATGACTCCAGATTATATGACCAGCCTAACTGCCCTGTCAGCTAGAAATGCAAAACCAAAATCAAGAGAATACTTGTTACTGCACCTACCTAGTTGTAAAAATGTTACATACAAATCTGTTCATACAACTGGATTTAGTTATCTAGGATCCAAATGGTAGAATCTCATTCTATAAGAAATTAGAAGCATAAACTCATCTTCCATTCTGTAAAGCTTTAAAAACTTATCTGTTTAAAAAATATTTCTCTATGTAATAATTAATTGTAGAATTATTATTCCAATATATGTATACTGTTATATTGTGTTTTATTGTAAGTCACATTGAACCAAAATTCACTTTTTGGGGATATATAAATAAATAAAGGGCATTCCACGCAGAGCACCCTTTGCAGAATATCACTTTAGTGTGAATCTTTCCGGTGCCTAAATTTGGGTGCCCTTTATAGAATTTCCCACATAATTTTCTTTAGAAATGTGATGTGACATATATGCACATCTGCTACACAAGTTAAATGCCCTGTAATAATATTTCTCTCAAAGTGTCTGTCAAGCAGTCAAGGGAATTTCTGTTGCCCCCTATTGAGGTCACATGGGAATCAATATTCGCCTGTTGATTTGTAAAAGTAAACATCCAAGTTCTGTTTTTAGGGAAATTGTTATGGGTGCATAGTCCCCCAAATTCTACAAATGGTGCTCAAATTGTGCACGTAAATTTGGGCACATGCCCAATTTGTAGATGCGATTCAATTCAATAATGAGTCAATTAGTACCAATAACTGGGTGCTAATAATCAATTATTGGTGATAAATTTGAATTTATGTGTACATCTTGCTAGGCGGTATTCTATAAAGATGAACACACAAAGTTTTTACTGTGCAACTAACAAGGAGCCATGGCCATGAGAGGGTCATGAGGGGTCAGGGGCATTCACTAGAGATGTATACAGTATTATAGAATCTGGGGTATTGCATATAATGGAGGCAGTGTATTCAAATCAATGTCATGCATATTCATTGTGGATATGCTGTAAACCCGACTGCCAAGGGGGTAGTCCAGG
The DNA here is from genome assembly GCF_901765095.1 of Microcaecilia unicolor. Taxonomy (NCBI): domain Eukaryota; kingdom Metazoa; phylum Chordata; class Amphibia; order Gymnophiona; family Siphonopidae; genus Microcaecilia; species Microcaecilia unicolor. The sequence goes on along the minus strand of NC_044035.1, from coordinate 303,279,996 downwards.
ACCGACTTGGGAAGCACTGCTCTACTCCATCCTGTATTGACTCCAGAATTCATTCCTATATTGAACTGGTTGAATGATGCTATCGAATAATTGTAATGGAAGATTTACTGTATGATTCAAAATAGCCAGAAGTTTCTTTATTGCACAGAAGGTCATTGGGATTTTTTTTCTTGAAATATATTTTGCAACCAGTTTAAAGGGGGCAAATACTATGGGGATGGATGAAGCATATGGAAACATCAATGTAGTTCACCCTCGTGCATACTTGACTTGCCCCCCTGTTGCCACCCCAAATACTTCTGTCTAGAGTCACCACTGATATCTATGATGTCAATAATTACAGTGAAGCTACAGGTTGAGTATTAAAACTACATATGAACTAGTCAGCCAGACCAGAAGCAATGAGAACATACTATTTTCTTATGGGATACAGTGATAAAGAAATTACATACTTATTTGAGAGGAACATAAATAAAGATTAATAGGTTAATGAATTATTTTCCTTTCATTACTCTACTATTGTACTTTATAATAATTGCTTTGCACTCATTTAATTAAATTTGAACTGAGGCCAACATGAGATAATTTGTTTTCCCTGTACTAAACAATGAGTATGTAAATTGGAAGTACTGAGGCAGTAATCAGTCCTCTGTTTGCAACACTTTTCTGCTCTGAGTAGACATTATAATTGATAATTTGATTGTTGCAGCACTCTGAGCAATATATTTTAAAGCAGTATTAACATAACAGAAATTATGTTGTGTGCCTTTCATTGTGCAAGCTTACAAATCCTCTTCTGTAATGTATTTAAGTTCTACTCACATAGCCTTTCCATGCTGTATTTTTCAGGATTCATTTGGTATACCATTTTGCAACTTCATTTTTTTCAATGGAGGTGATTGGGTGGGTGGAAAACCAACCATAATTATCTATGGAAAACAAAACGAAAGCATATTACCACTTTTCAATAAAATGCCAAACTGACTTATGTATTATTTTTCTTCATAAATGTTTATATGGAAATACACCCCCCAGCAGTAGTTGTGCAAGATTACCACTAGGGGCAGTATTTTACTGAAGTTGACGGACTGGACTGGAGCAATGGAGCATTGCTCCTGCTTGAAGACCTCCAGCCTCCCCCCCCCCCCCCCCCCCCCCCCCCCGTAGCCCCTGTAGAGGGATGGCAATTTGGGGAATGAGGGGCAGCAACCTTGGAGGGGCTTGCATCTTGGGAAGTGGGGGTGCGTGGGGCTTTAACCAGGAAGGGGGTCTTGAGCCGAGGGGACCCCACTTTGCTGGCCCGGGAACATTGGGCCATGGCTTTGTGGCCCAATGCTCCTGCGCCACTGAAATAGTACATCTTGCAATGTGGCAATCTGGTGGCAAATCAAGGTATGGTAAAAGGTGATCTTTTATTTCATCTTGATGAATCCCCCCCCCCCCCCCACTCCATAGTTTCTTAAAAAGTGTTTGTTTTGGACAATCCTTCATAGGTGGGATTAAGGGAGTAACCTGTTCCGGGGCAGAGGGAGCATGGAACGAACAAAGGACAGGCGCGCGCGGCACCCCACCAGCGGCGTGCACCCGAGGTGGACCGCACCCACCGCCCCCCCTAGGAATGCCACTGATTCACCCTTTGTAGGTAGTGTATGTCCCAATGTTTTTCTTGCATTCCCTGCATGCCAATGTACTACCCAGAATCAGTGATAGATGTTGAGAATGATATGCCACGAACCACACCAACATACCTAGATTTGGAGATAGAGTAGTTTATAGGAGTTGTTAACTAACTGAGGGGTCCTTTTACTAAGGTGCGCTAAAATGGCTTGTGGTAGTGTAGGCACGGGTTTTGGGCGTGCGCCAATCCATTTCTCAGCACGCCTGTAAAAAAGAACTTTTTAATTTTTTTGCCAAAAACGGATGTGCGGCAAAATCAAAATTGCCATGTGTCTATTTTGGGTCTCCGGCCTTATCACCAGCCATTGACCTAGAGGTAAAGTCTCATGCGGTGACCTATGTGCACCAAATGCCACTTGGCACACATCCGATACGCACGTCCGAAAATTATTTTTTGGCTGCATGTATCGGACTCACGGCAAAAATGAAATTGCCACAAAAGCCACATGGTAGCCATGTGGTAACTCCATTTTGGCATGCATTGGGTGCGCATAGATGCTTATGCAGCTTAGTAAAAGGACCCCTAACTAAATAAATAATAGAATTGCTTTTCTGAAGTAGGCTGTGAAAACAGTAAAGCTGTTTATAGCTGTTGTAGATTCTTTATATTTTATATTTCTTATCTTTTTATTACTTTTTATTCTTTATTTTTTAGGGCTGCATTTTGATTAAAATTTATAATCTTGATTAGTAGTGAAATTAAAGGTATGATATTTATTAATTATTTTCCCCACCACAGCTCCTTGTGACTTTGCGCAATGGAGAGTTAAGTGACTTGCCCAGAGTCACAAGGAGCTGCAGTGGAGGGGAAAAAATAAACAAACCTTTAATTGCACAATTAATTGTGATTAATATTTTAATCACAATACAGCCCTAAAAAATAAACATACATCTAGCCATTTTCATTGTTTTTACCACATGCTCTGACCTGTTCTAAGATTGCACTTTAGACTTTGAGGTTTGGATGTCAATGTGTTAGGATGTTCATATTTAAAACAAGTATAACATTTCTAACATGACTGCTATAATTTTTCCTCTTTTGGTTTTCATCCTTATAAGGAGCACAAACCCTTTGCGAAGAATTGATTGATTATCCAGCTTATTTTCGAAGGAGATTGCCAGCCATCTTCCGACACAAATCGGGAGATGACCAGCGATCTCCTGAACCCAGCCAAATCGGTATAATCGAAAGCCGATTTTGGCCGGCACCAACTGCTTTCCATCGCGGAGCCGGCCAAACTTCAAGGGGGCGTGTCGGTAGGGTAGCGAAGGCGGGATGGGGGTGGGATGGAGGCGTGGTATGAGATGGACGGCTTCACCCGATAATGGAAAAAAGAAAGCCGGCCTGGACGAGCATTTCGCCGGCTTCACTTGGTCCCGTTTTTTTCAGGACCAAGCTTCAAAAAGGTGCCCCAACTGACCAAATGACCACCGGAGGGAATCATGGATGACCTCCCCTTACTCCCCCAGTGGTCACCAACCCCCTCCCACCCAAAAAAAAAAAAGAAAAATATTTTTTGTCAACCTCTATGCCAGCATGAAATGTCATACCCAGCTCCCTGTCAGCAGTATGCAGGTCCATGGAGCAGTTTTTTGTGGGTGCAGTGCACTTCAGGCAGGTGGACCCAGGCCCACCCCCTACCTGTTACACTTGTGGTGGTAAATGGGAGCCCACCAACCCCCCCAATACCCACTGTACCCACATGTAGGTGCCCCCCTTCACCCATAAGGGCTATGGTAGTGGTGTAGAGTTGTGGGTAGTGGGTTTTGGGGGGCTCAGCACACAAGGTAAGGGAGGTATGCACCTGGGAGTAATTTTGGAAGTCCATTGCAGTGCCCTCTAGGGTGCCCGGTTGGTGTTCTGGCATGTAAGGGGGACCAGTGCACTACAAATGCTGGCCCCTCTGACGACCAAATGCCTTGGATTTGGCCGGGTTTGGGATGGCTGGCATCGGTTTCCATTATTGGCATAAACCGATGCCGGCCATCTCAAACCCGGCCATCTCTGACATTTCGCCAGCCCGAACCGTATTATCGAAATGAAAGATGGCCGGCCATCTTTTTCGATAATACAGTTCGGGAGTGCTCCTTCCGGCGCCGGCCAAATAGATGGCTGGCCATCTATTTGGCCGGCGCCATTCGATTATGCCCCTCCACGTCAACTTTTGTTTACAGGAAACTTACTGCACCTGGGATCAGGCATAAACAGGTAAGTACTTCTTTCCTTTTTCTTTTTCTTTCTGTTTCTCCTTCTCCTCTCTTCTTTCCTTCATTCTACCTCAAAGTCTTTTTGTTTGTCTGCATTGATATTACTTGTATGTGTCTATCTTCTTCTTTTTTATAAGTTGGGGCCCAATGGGTCTTCCAGGCTTTTGTCTTATTTTCTTCTGTTACCTACTCCCTACTCATATAAATTAAATAAAAGAACCTAACTCCCTATATAAGTCTCTTTGTATAAGTTTCAAAAGATAATTGAAAAATCTCTATCTAACCAACCCAAATATTCTTTTATTTCATCAAACAGCCTACAAACAACATCAAACTCTTGTGGGTTTTTTTTTATATCTTCTTCTTTTCTTACTATTCTGCCCTGAGAGAATCTACTCAGACTCATGGTGTCTCTTTCTACTGACAGGTGAGTGCCAGATCAAACCTGTCTCATTTTATATATTCAGCAATGATGACAGCTTCAGTTTTCCAGTTTACAAAAATGTAAGGGGTAATTTTTAAAAGCTAGCTTAAAGTTAGGCCCTGGAATGATGTGCACTAAGTGCCAATTCTATAACAGCAGTTAAGTGCATAACTTCCATTAGCATAAATCCACAATTGTGTGCCTAACTTTAGGTGCAAGCACCTATTCCAGCTCAATAACTGGTGTAAATACCTTTGCCTAACTGTAGGCAATTAGCCGCATAACTCTTAGTATTCTATAGCCTACACATGTACGTTCCAGGCATGCCCCTAACTCACCCATATCCCGCCCATGTCCACACCCCCTTGCAGTTGCATGCTTTGGATTCTGCACACACAATTTGTAGAATCCCAACAAAGATCAGTTACAGCTGTAACTGCTAATTAATACCAATTAACACCAATAAAGGGCAATTATTGGTTGTTAAAGCCAATTGGCATATAATTAATTATGTTATGTGCACAACTGACACAACCCTATAACTTGCAATTTTTTTCACTAAGTATCAAGGTGGGCATGCAAGTTTATATAATTAGGCTGACCTAAGCACACACATTTCTAAATTATATTTTACAAGAAGTTCAATCTCAATAATTCCATTTAAGCACAGGGAAAGTTAATCTGACAATTTTTACTGTCAAGTCTATCTACACAACATTAAATGTTTATTTCCAATGAGTCATTTCTCACTTTTCTTTTAAAATTAAATTCCAAATGATATTAAATAATTGTTATGTCAATCTGAGTCAGTTTTCAATCACTCTTAGTTTCAATTGTGTCAGAAACTGTCCACCATATAAAACTAAAATCTCTTCCTCAACTGAATAAACCTTTGTACTGACAAGTGCTTGTATTAACTGCCAGTCAAAACATCTATTTTATTTTATGTTACACAACGTACCCATACTAAGCTACTAATTTCCCGATACCAAAAGACACCAAGAAAAAAATTAATGAAATCACTAACTACCGCCCAGTAGCATCGATCCCGTTAGTAATCAAACTGATGGAAAGCATGGTAACCAAACAACTCACAGATTATATATATAAATTCTCAATACTACATGAATCACAGTCAGGCTTTCGTCCCCTCCACAACACTGAAACAGTACTACTTACTCTCCTAGCCAAATTCAAACAGGAAATAGCAATAGGCAAAAACATCTTTCTCCTCCAATTCGACATGTCTAGTGCTTTCAACATGGTAAACCACAATATATTACTAAGATTATTAGATAACTTCGGAATTGGCGGAAACATACTCAACTGGATCAAGGGCTTCCTAACTACAAGAACCTACCAAGTAAAATCAAACTGTAATATATCACCACCGTAGAAAGCAGACTGTGGAGTTCCACAAGGATCATCGCTATCACCAATCCTCTTCAACCTAATGATGACCCCACTAGCCAAGTCCTTATCCACCCTAGGCCTTAACCCTTTCATTTATGCAGGCGATGTCTTAATATACATCCCGTACAAATCCAAACTGTCTGAAATCACCAACGAAATCAAACTCAGCTTAAACATCATGGACTCATGGGCAAACGCATTTCAGCTAAAACTCAATAAAGAAAAAACACCCTGCCTCATCCTCTCATCCCAACACAACGTGGACAACCCCACAGCTATCAACACCCCAGACATCACCCTTCCTATCTCAGACAGTCTGAAAATCCTGGGCATTACAATAGATCGTAACTTAACGCTAGAGAACCAAGTGGCATCCACAACTAAGAAAATGTTCCACTCAATGTGGAAACTTAAACGCCTGAAACAATTCTTCCCATGGAATACATTTCGCAACCTGGTACAATCAATAGTATTAAGTCACTTAGATTACTGCAATGGAATTTACGTGGGATGCAAGGAACAGACAAAGAAGCTGCAGACCGCTCAGAACACGGCAGCTAGGCTTATATTTGGAAAAACGCGATATGAAAGCGCAAAACCCCTCCACAAAAAACTACACTTGCTCCCAATCAAAGAACGCATTACCTTCAAAATCTCCACCATGGTTCACAAAATAATCTACGGTGAAGCCCCTGGATACATGACAGATTAGATCGACTTACTAACCAGAAACACATCAAAATCAACTCGAATATATCTAAATCTGCACTACCCAAACGGCAAAGGCCTCAAATACAAATCAACTTACGCATCCAGCTTTTCCTACATAAGCACACAACTCTGGAACACACTACAAAAAGCCTTGAAAGCGATGCACAACCACCTATTCAAAAAGGCATACCCTGCCGTTCCAACCTAAATGCCTGATCTCTGCGACACAACAAAATTAAAGTAATGGACATAATTTAACTCCTCCGAAGCACATTCTCTAAATGTGAATGTGCCACATGAACTTTATCCTACCACACTATCACTTTGTATTTGTTCTCACCGGAGCCGGCAAACACCTTCCGGTACCATGTAAGCCACATTGAGCCTAGAAATATGTGGGAAAATGTGGCTACAAATAAATATCAGTCAGCACAAAAACAATCATTCAAAACGTATTTCAAAAATGTTCCAGTCTTTTCCATGATACCCACCCAACTACCATCCTGTGCAATTTAGAATCCTATTAGCCCTGCTCCAGGCAGAGCTGAAGGCAGAGCTTGAGACAGGCTCACCTGCATTGCACCTGCACTTCATAATTCATAAATACAAACCACCCCATTCTTAAAAGGAAAAATCTGTAAACATTTTCCCAGCAATGGTTCCATCATCAGCTGTTTACTAGTGCAGCATCATGATCTGATGTTTCGCCTCTGCTGTGCACTGCAGGACTGACCATCACTTTAGCCCCTGGCTTGGGCTTTCTGAGAGCTTCTGTTTATGCACACTGTGCATTCTCAGAAGCTCCAGCCCAGACCCCCATGTCAGATCCATCTTTTGACCACTCCCTGCAGTGGTACAAACCCAGCAATGATGGTTTTCAGTGCACTATGATTAAACATGCATTACTGGATCCATTTGGGTTCCAAGCACAGCCTGCTCCAACATCAGCATGTGTGCACTCAAATCCCAGCAGTAGTCTTACTATGGATTTGTCCCAATTCTGATGGCCACGAGTACTCCCTCAAAAGCATGCTCTCACATATAAACATGTTCCCAATGTCAGGTCAGTTCTCACAACATTTTGTTTTTTATTTAAAAGTATGCAGATGCACGTGCATGCTAGCTCCCAGCTTTCCCTGTTGGCCTGTCTCACACAAAATCAGGACTCCTAAAAACCACTCTCTCCATTAGCCCAAACTGCTCCCGTTCTAGCTCTGCAAGGTAAAATGTATATATGTTTTTTTTTCCCTTTGTTTAGTCTTCAGGTTACATAAAGAATTTTATGGACACCTAGATAAAATTTTAGACAGTGCTGGGAAGGAGCCAGCTGACTTGGTACATATAGGTACCAATGACATAGGAAAATGTGGGAGGGAAGTTCTGGAAGCTAAATGTAGGCTCTTAGGTAGAAAGTTAAAATCCAGAACCTCCAGGGTAGCAATTTCAGAAGTGTTCCCCGTTTCACATGCAGGACCCAAGAGGCAGGCAGAGCTCCAAAGTCTCAATTTGTTGATGAGATTATGATGCAGGGAGGAGGGATTTAGATTTGTTAGGAATTGGGCAACATTCTGGAGAATGGGGAGCCTATTCCAAAAGGATGTACCCTCCTCTTTCCTCTACACATTAATTGATTTGCTTACTTTATTTTTTTGTCTATTAGATTGTAAGCTCTTTGAGCAGGGACTGTCTTTCTTCTATGTTTGTGCAGTGCTGTGTACGCTTTGTAGCGCTATAGAAATGCTAAATAGTAGTAGTAGTAGTAGTAGTAATAGTAGTAATAGAGGCAGGAATGGGTCCACTAGACCACCAGGAATCCTTTTTAGGTGGGGGTCAGGAGGAGTCTGCTGAACCAACAGGGATTTTTTTTTTCTTTTTTGGGGGGGGGGGGGGGGGGGGTCAGGAGCAGTCCACTGGACTTCCAGGGATTTTTTTAGGTGAGGAGGTCTGGAGGGGTCCACTGGACCACCAGGCAGCTGTTCCAGGAAACTGGGGGCAGAGGGGGTCCGTAGGGGTCTGAACATCTGTTGGCATACACACAACAGCTGTGCCTACCACACAGCTCTTGTGAGCATGCGCCCGGAATGCTCGAAACCATTTACTAACCTATGCACAACACTGACAGTGTGCATACAATTTGGATGTTGTTAGTGTTGTGAATCGGTCAGTAATTCCAACTTGTAAATGAGACGGTGTTTTTACAGCACGGTTCCTTACAGCACCAGAGTTCTGTTAATTTGCCTCAATGTTCCTAGAGATAAAGATGGTTTTGAGCTCTGGTTCTAAACTGTGGAATTCAATTCTAAGAGAATTGAGATTGTTCAATGAGTATCTTGTGTTTAGGAAACTCTCTAAAGCATATATTTATGGTTCATCTTTAATATTTATTAGTCAGGATAATTAGATGCCTGGGATATATAGATCTCAGATTTATGCCCTGCTAGAAGTTCTTAGATATGTGTTTTGTTTTATTTACACCTTTCTTCATATTTCTGCTGCTAGATTTTACCATATCATGTATTATTATTATTAGTTCCTTTTAGTTTGTCTTCTTATTAATTTAATATGATTTTTATTAATTTTGATCTTAATTAGTGTAATTTTGGTTTTTCTGTTACATGCTGTCAAGAGCAGCTTTTGACTTAGGTGATTTTTAAATATAATATAATATAATGATGAATAAATAATGCCTAAAGACCGACATGAGCATAAGGGGTCCACTCTCTGTGAATCCAATGAAATAAAGTAAAATGTTTCTCCCTAATGTATCATTAATCCAGACCTGCCTATACAGTTGATCTAATACATTATCTGGTACAATATGATAGCCTAGGACTAATGCCTTTCTCAAGGTATAATTTGTAATGCTACCTAATCTATGATTATCTTTCTAAAATCATATTTTGAGACACAGTGTTCTCCTGAATCACTGTTGTTACAATTCAAGCTGTATTCCAGACATCCATTTGTAAAATTGCATTTTGTGTCAATTTTGATATTCTTTGGTATGTGCTGGCACTATGCGGATAGAATAATTTGAATGCATCCATTATTTTTCTTCATATGCTATTTGTATCCCAAAAGCACTACTACTCATAATCTGAGTTAATGGAAGCTGCTGTATTCTAAGTAATAAAAAAGAGAATATATCCTCTCATAAGTAAACAAGTGAACATAATGCACTATGTTGCTATGGTAAAACCTAATTTTAATTATATTTTTACAATGCCTTCTTTTATTTATGGCATTTTAATGCAGTTCATTGTAATAGAAAGATTGTACAGTTGCCAACTATAAGCCAAAGATACGCACTAAAATGAAACTCAATTAGATGTAAAAACATTTCCTAGACAACTGATGCATGAAAACAAATGGATTTTGGATTTAATTACTTGCCTTTCTAAACCCAGGCTCAAGGCAAGTTACATTTCAGATACAGTAGGTTTTTCCCTACCCTAGAGGATTTATCATCTCATGGCTAGATTTACTAATGTGTTAAAGTGTTAACACATGTTAATACTATTTATTACACATTATTTAATGCAAACATGTTTATGGTTAATGAGACCTATTTGCTAAACATATAACTCACATTATCACTCAGAAAGTATTAACACACCTGTAAATCAGCTTCAGGTTTCTACTTGAAAAAAGGACAATGAAGTGACTTGTCTAGCTATTCCTTTGTGTCAAATGAGTATCATAATAATTGGGTTAATTGGGTTGATTCACCCCCAGTGGGTGTGGGGATATTTTGGTTCTGGAAGGGGAAGTTCATTGAGGGCTCTTTTTACAAAGCTGCGCTAGTGATTCTGGTGCTGCAAATGCAATGAAACCCATTCAATTCCTATGGGCTTCGTCGCATTTGCCACTTGAGAATTGCTAGCACAGCTTTGTAAAATGTGAGTGAGTTTTTTGAAAAGTACTTTTGCTGGGGGCCAGGGTGTGTGCGGTGCGGCAAGGAGCTTGCCCAAGATGGCCAATTCAGCTTAGAATTCTGCTGAACCATGTCCAGAAAGAACAATTTCTGATTCTTCTGAATTTGCATTAGTGTTCTGATAAGATATAACAAAAAATGTTAGCTGTTAAGTCGGTGAAGTTGGATTTTGTTTTTTAACAAACACAAGGAGTAAAGTGGTCTAAACAGGATCCTCTCTCTCCAGTGAAACCTGCAGGACCTAGAAATAGGGAAGTCATGACGCACACAAATTAGGAACTTTTATATGAGAATATACAATGAAGGAACTGAGGGAAGATATTGCTGACCTGAAAATGCAGTTTGAAGTCTCTACAAGCAAAAGTGCAGGTTGTGGAAACTAAAGTAGCAGCCCACAATGAACAACTAAAGGGCTACACCACTAGGTAAAGGAATTCTTGCAGCTTATGTGCCATTTATAAAGACTTGGGATACCTTCCGCCTTATTTTCGACAGTGATGGGCACCCAGATTTCGACCCAAATCGGGAGATGGGCGCCTTTCTCCCGTGGGCGCCTAAATCGGTATAATCGAAAGCCGATTTTGGGAGTCTTCAACTGCAATCTGTCGCAAAAACGGGCAAAGTTGAGAGGGGCATGTCAGAGGCATGGTGAAGGCGGGACTGGGGCGTGGTTATCGGCTGAGGAAAGATGGGCGCCCTCGGCCGATAATCGAAAAAGAAAGGCATTTTTACTGCGAATTTGGGTCATTTTTTGGACCCTTTTTTTCATGAACATGTACCCTAAATGACCACTTGACCACCGAAGGGAATTGGGGATGATCACCCCTGACTCCCCCAGTGGTCACTAACCCCCTCCCACCATAAAATAAAAAACTTTAAGAACTTTTTTCCCAGCCTGTATGCCACCCTCAAATGCCATACCCAGCTGCATCACAGCAGTATGCAGGTCCCTGGACCAGTTGTTAGTGGGTGCAATGCACTTCAGGCAGGTGGACCCAGGCCCATCCCCCCTACCTGTTACACTTATGCTGGTAAATGGGAGCCCTACAAACCGCCCCCAAAACCCACTGTACCCACATGTAAGTGCCCCCCTTCAGCCATAAGGGCTATGGTAATGGTGTAGGGTTGTGGGCAGTGGGTTTTGGGGGGATTTGAGGGGCTCAGCACCCAAGGGGTGGGAGCTATGGACTGGGAGGTACTTAATTTTTTTGTTTACTTTTTACAAGTGCCCCCTAGGTTGGCCGGTTGGTGTCCTGGCATGTGAGGGGGACCAGTGCACTATGAATCCTGGCCCCTCCCACCACCCAATGCTTTGGATTTGTTCGTTTTTGAGCTGGGCGCCTTCAGTTTCCATTATCGCTGGAAAACAAAACTGCCCAGCTCAAATCCGAACAAATCCCATGCATTTGCCCGGCACAAACCGTATTATTGAAAAAAAAGATGGACGGCCATTTTTTTCGAAAATACAGTCTGTCCCGCCCCTTCACGTACCCGTTCTCGGACATAGACGCCTATGGAGATGGGCGTTCGAGTTCGATTATGCCCCTCCTTGTAGCATGGAAAAGAGCAACATGATAAGTTCTTGGAAGATACTCTGCCACAGATGTTGGTGTTAAACTTTGATTGCATCTTTGAATTAGAAAATGCCCACAGGACCCCATCTGGAAAAGTCTAGAAGTGAGATGCCGAGATGTATCATAGTGAAAGTACTTCACTACGCAGAAGCTCTTAAAATTTTACATCTGGCCCTAACAAAAGCCCCACTGAGCTATCAGGGGCACACCAACAGAATCTTGACAGACTTCCAGAATAACAAGGTACAGCATTAGGCAACTAGTATGGCCTCTGTTTTCCAGCTTCCATAAGAACATAAGAATAGCCATACTGGGTCAGATCAATGGTCCATATAGCCCAGAATCCTGTTTTCCAAACAGTGGCCAAACCAGGTCACAAGTACCTGGCAGAAACCCAATTAGCAGCAACATTCCATACTGCCAATCCTGGGGCAAGCAGTTGCTTCCCCATGTCTGTCTCAATAGCAGACTATGGACTTTTCCTCCAGGAATTTGTCCAACCCTTTTTAAACCCAGATATGCTAATCATTATTTCTACATCCTCTGGCAAAGAGTTCCAGAGTTTAACTATTCGTTGAGTGAAAAAATATTTCCTCCTATTTGTTTTAAAAGTATTTCCATGTAACTTCCTTGAGTGTCCCATAGTCTTTGTACTTCTGGAACAAGTAAAAAATCGATTCACTTCTACTCATTCTACACCACTCAGGATTTTGTAGACCTCAATCATATCTCCCCTCATCTATCTCTTTTCCAAGCTGAAGAGCCCTAACCTCTTTAGCTTTTCCTCATACGAGAGGCGTTCCATCCCCTTTATCATTTTGGTTGCTCTTCTTTGAACCTTTTCTAATTCCGCTATATGTTTTTTGAGTTACAGCAACCAGAACTGAATGCAATGCTCAAGTAACATATAAGTGACAATCAACAACTCCACTCAGAGTTGTGAAGCCCCAGAGATTTTGCAATCCTACATTCAGGATTTAGCTGGTGCATCAGTGGAAGTCAAATAGCTGCACTCCTGTTTATTGTTCTTTGTACCTTCAATTCTCATCTGCTGCAAGTGGTCTGCACATTGGCGAGCCTAGTGTTACTGGAGCCACGACAACAGCCTAGATCTATTTGGCTTGATGTCATGGCCTAGCAGGATCCAGTAAGGCTGAGAGATATGCAGTTAATGACCTCCCTAATAGATGTATCAATAAACTGGAAGCACTCTAGTTGTTATCAGACCACTTCACTGTGGCCCATCCAGATCATAATCATGCCATCAATATAAGTTTGCCCTTCTGCTACAGAAAGAATTTGTTTTGTTGCACTGTATTCCTTCATCTTCTACATGTATAAGTTTTGGATTTTTCATCTGGGCCCCAAGAAACTTAGACCTAGTTAAACTGAGCAGCTGTACTTGGATGGGCTCAACCAGTTAGACAAGTTATTGCAGCGGGTTGTCTTCTGGAACCTTGACCGCCTACGTAGTCCACCATTATTGCACTCAGATCTAACAATTTGTTTTTGTTTGTTCATTTTTTTTAAATATGGCCTAACTGTGACAGAAGCAGTTTTTCCCTTCATTTTTGTCACTAGGTTGGGATGGATGCATGCTGGTATTGACAGACTGAGTCTGCTTTGTTAAGATCATTTAACTTGTATCATGCTGTTACTGTTTTATTCCTTTGTGTTCTCTTCCCTGAGAGGGGAGAGGGGCTTTTTCTTGGGGGGGATTTATAGCATTTAATGTGCAATCTGCACATATTTTGTTTAAAATGTTTGACTCGTTAGCATAACAGGTAATTATTGATCTTTTTCTAACATACTGTTGATGTCTAGAAGCTTCTTATCTGTTTTCTATGGGTCTAATCATCATGGAAAACAGTTCAGCCTGCTCACTTGGGGCTGCTCCACATGACACAATTATCTTGTTAGGTTCTTACAGCTGTACTTTTTTTGAGTTATTTTGATTCCTAGCAGTATAATGCAATGTCTCCACATCCCTTCAATAGATCTCATATGCCTCAGAGTAGTGTTGACCTGGTGCAGCTTACCATGCTTCTATTGTTGTTTTGCTATCTGCTATTTAACTTCAACCCTGAGTCATTATCAAAAATTAGTATCCTTAAACAGCGCTTTTTTTCTAGGAAAAAAAAGTGCCAGTACTCATACAGTGCCAACCATAGGGGACGGGATGACTATCCATGGCTCCGCCCCTAAAGTAGCCATACCCCACAGTAGCCATGCCTGTTGTTACCTGCCACAGAACGTATGAAAAACAGCATTACAAATATTACACCAGTCCCTGGAATACTAACACAACTCTTATTGGAAAAATAGAGGAAATAGGATTCTCTACACAGAAATTACACATCGGTAGAATACCTTACTTCAGTAACATATACAGAGAACAAAGATAGAGCCTCACAACACACAAAGTAAGTGACTACAAATTACAAATCAAAGTGTGCGGTGAACTGGAAACTCGAGAAGCCAGGCTCTTCTAGAGCTAGTAATACTAGAAGAATGCCATACCTCTGTCATGCAAGCAAAACACAGGCAGCCCCTCGTCAAATACAGAACAAAGCACCATAAATTAAAAATAGAATTATACAGGTAAAGGTTTTACTGAAACCCCCCCCCCCCCCCCAAGAATCACTGCATGCAATGCAACACTGAAGAACAGAAATACAATTGCATTTTCTTTTTATTACGCACAATACATCATTTCCAAAGCTGACATATTCCAATTAATAAATTAAAAATAAAATACTTTCTACCTTTGTTATCTATTTTTCCAAACATGTCAGTCACAGTCTCTCCTTTCTGGTTTCCTGTTCCCTCCAAATTCTTTCCAAGGTCTGCTGTCCATTTACCACTGCTCCTCTTTCCTCCTGTCTTTGTCCATTCCTTCCTTACATCTGTCTTTGGCATTGATCTTTCCCTTTCATCTTTTTCTGTCACTTTTCTTTTCTGCCTTGCTAAGCCCTCCCCCCTAATGGCCTCTTCTACCCATTTCCACCATGTCCAGCATCACTTCTCTCTCCCTCTCACACCTTGAGTCTGGCATCTCCTCTCTAACACTCCAGCATCCCCCTCCCTTTCACCACAATATTCCAACATCTCATTCTCCCCACTTCCTGCCTCCCATCCCTACAACAGTCAAGCATCTCTCTATCCCCATACCCCTCCAATAGTCAAGCATCTCCCCTCTCCCGATCACTCCAATGGTCCTGCATCTCTCCTTTCTGTTCTATCCCTAACCTGACAAACATCTCCCCTCTCCCTACCTCAGTCCCCCCAATAATCAAGCATGTCTTCTCCCTCTACTCTTATCCCTTGTAGCTGGGTCACCCATCCAGGACCCAGCCAGGCTCGACCCTGCTTAGCTGCCTCTTCCTCCACATGACTGTTGCCTTCACTCCAAGGCAATCTGGCTCCGCTGAGCCTTGGCTCCAGGCCCTGTGAACTCCCAGGACTTCCTCCTCCCTCCGTTCCTTTCAAAGAGGCACATTCAAAGCCCAATGTTTATAAGTAAGAGCTTTTATTTTCTTGCTTCAAATCAAAAAAACACCCTTCACTCCAGGTTGTTTAGGCTAGCAGCCCAGAGCACAATTCAGGTTCAACACAGTCAAATTCAGGTTCAAAAATAGTCCATATAACTTCACCTCACTTTAGCTCAGATTACTTCACTTAGGGAATAGTACATTATCAGAGGGAAAAACCAAATAGCTTGGTAGGTTGCAGCCCAGACCTTTTTAGTATGAAACAGTTTACACAGTCTTTCTTGCACCTTCTTACAGCACGGTTACACAGCTTTATTCCCACCTGGTTCAGGCTGGGGTTTCAATTGTGCCCAGCTCTCTTTCTCTCCCACAGGCTGCACCTGTTTCCTCTTTAGTAGATATTTCCCCCAGTGCCTCAGCCTCTCTCCTCCGGTCTTCCACCAGTCTCTCCAAGGTACTGCTAGCCACCCTCCTTCAGCAGCTTTTTGGGTTTGAGCCATGGCTCCAATCTCCATCTGTTCCTCCCCTAGTCCTTCAGTAATCTCCATTTTATCCTCCTCTTCAACTTCCCCCGCCCCCAATCTCTCCAGCTGGCCCTCATCACCTTCCTCAGAGACCATTTCCCAATCTTCTATCTCCTCCCCTAACTCTTGCACAGCCGGGTGGGGAAGAGAAGAATTCTGGGACTGGTAGTTCCTCCCCTTCTTCCTTAACCCAGCCAACCACTCTGCCTCTGGTAGCTCAGCTTTCTGAATGTGGGTGTTGTGCACATGAAATCTGCCCCATTGGGATTCCCCGGCTCCTTGTACCCCCTTTCTTTGTGCCTTCCCGGATCCCCTTTCACCTGCACTCTCACACCCTCCAAACTGTCAAGCATGTCTCTTCTCCCTACCCTCATCCCCCAAGACACACAAGAATCTTACTTCTCCCTACCACCAGCTCCCCCCCCCCCCCCCAGTAGTCAAATTTCTCCCCCTCCCTGTCCTCACCATCAACAGTGTAGTGGCAGGCGCATCAAAACATCAAAACTCACTGGTGGCAGCTCAGAAGGATTAATATCAGAAGAGCAGTGGAACCATTGCACATGCATGTGCACATACACACTATCGGGGAAAAAGTGCTCTTTGTTTGTACATATTCCCCCAGATTCTATATATGACACTCAAAATTGCACTCAAATTTGGGTGCACATCCAAATTGCGTGTGCATTTTAATTGAGTAACGAGCTAATAACTAGCAATAATTGACTATTATTGTAGTTAATTGGCTCCAATTAGGATTTGTGCACACATCTTGTTAAGCACTATTCTATAACGATTCTTGCTGACCTCCTTCCAGTCTGCTCTTTTACTTGCCAAACAGGACTATTACATCCAGTTGACAAATTCTCTTGGCTCAAACCCTCGATGTCTCTTTGCCACACTGAACTCTCTCCTCAAAGTGCCTTCACCTCCAACTCCCCCTTCACTTTCCCCCCAGACTCTGGCTGAGTACTTTTATGATAAGGTTCACAAGATTAAACTTGAATTCTCAACCAGGTCACCTCTACCTCTCCTTCCCTTAGTCCATTCTATCAACCCCTGCCTCCTTTCTTCCTTTTCTGAAATCACTGAAGAAGAAACTACACATCTTCTTTCCTCCTGAAACTAACTACCTGTTCCTCTGATCCTATTCCCACCCATCTACTTAACATTATCTCTCCTACTGTCATCCCTTTTATCTGTCGTATCCTCAATCTTTCACTTTCCACTGCGACTGTTCCTGATGCCTTCAAACATGCCGTAATCACACCACTCCTTAAAGAAACCTTCATTGGACCCTATCTGTCCTTCCAACTATTGCCCCATCTCCCTCCTCCCTTTCCTATCCAAGATACTTGAACATGCTGTTCACCGCCATTGCCTTGACTTTCTTTCATCTGAAGCTATTCTTGATCCACTTCAGTCTGGCTTTCGCCCCCTTCATTCAACTGAAATAGCGCTTGCTAAAGTCTCCAATGATCTGTTCCTGGCCAGATCCAAAGGTCTCTATTCTATCCTCATCCTTCTCAATCTATCTGCTGCTTTTGACACTGTTGATCACAGCCTACACCTTGATACGCTGTCCTCACTTGGATTTAAGGACTCTGTTCTTTTCTGGTTTTCTTCTTATCTCTCCCAGCGTACCTTTAGTGTATACTCTAGTGGATCCTCCTCTACTTCTATCCCACTGTCAGTTGGTGTACCTCAGGGATCTGTGGATAACACTCTCATCCTTCCTGTCTTATCAGCTCGAAACCTTGGGGTCATCTTCAACTCCTCCCTCTCCTTCTCTGCACATATTCAGCAGACTGCTAAAACCTGTCGTTTCTTTCTCTATAATATCACCAAAATTCGCTTTTCCTTTCTCAGCACACTACCAGAACCCATATCCACACTCTTATCACCTCTCGCTTAGACTATTGCAACTTGCTTCTCACAGGTCTCCCACTTAGCCATCTCTCTCCTCTTCAATCTGTTCAAAATTCTGCTGCACAACTAATATTCCGCCAGTGTCGTTATGCTCATATTAGCCCTCTCCTCAAGTCACTTCACTGGCTTCCTATCCATTTCCGCATACAGTTCAAACTCCTCTTATTGACTTATAAGTGCATTCACTCTGCAGCTCCTCAGTGCCTCTCCACTCTCATCTCTCCCTACATTCCTCCCCGGGAACTCTGTTCACTGGGCAAATCTCACTTATCTGCACCCTTCTCCTCCACCGCTAACTCCAGACTCCGTTCCTTTTATCTTGCTGCATCATATGCCTGAAATAGACTTCCTGAGCCGGTACGTCAAGCTCCATCTCTGGCCAACTTCAAATCTAAGCTAAAAGCCCACCTTTTTGATGCTGCTTTTAACTCCTAACCCTTATTTACTTGTTCAGAACCCTTATTTCATCATCCTCACTTTAATATTCCCTTATCTCTTGTTTGTCCTGTTTGTCCTAATTAGATTGTAAGCTCTGTCGAGCAGGGACTGTCTCTTCATGTTCAGGTGTACAGTGCTGCGAACGTCTAGTAGCGTTATAGATGAGTAGATTTAAAACAAATAGGAGAAAGTTTTTCTTTACTCAGCATGTAGTTGGACTCTGGAACTCGTTGCCGGAGAATGTGGTGGCAGCGGCTGGCCTTATGGAGTTTAAGGGGGGTTTGGACAGATTCCTGAAGGAAAAGTCCTGAAGGAAAAGTCCAATGAACATTATTAATTTTTTTTTTTTTTTGGGGGGGGGGGGTTGCCAGGTTCTTGAAGCCTGGATTGACCGCTGTCAGAGACAGGATGCTGGGCTTGATGGACCCTTGGTCTTTTCCAAGTATGGTGGTGCTTATGTGCTTAGTAGCAGTAGTAGAAGTAGCACTCAAATCTTTTAGCTTGCAACTGAAAAGGGGGCATGGCCACAGAGGGACATAGACAGGTCAGGGACATTCTCACTCTGTAACACCTGCTGTAACATGTGGAGAACCAGCTAGGATGGGGGAGCTGGAGCGATGCAGGACCCAGGAAGGAAGAGCTGGAGTAATGCTAGACCTTACCTGGCTGTGGGGAGGGGGACAGGAAGGGAGATAACCAGGACCCAGGCATGGGGAGGATGGAGAGATGCTGAACTGGCTGGTGGGGGGGGGGCAGAGGGGGAGAGATGCTGGACTTGGGGAAGGAACAGAGGGAAGAGAGAGAGAGAGAGAGAGAGAGAGAGACCTAGAGCAAAGGAGAGGGGGAAGAGAGGGAGCAGATGCTGGACTGGGGGAGTGGTATGAAGAGATAGAGACTGGACCAGGGGAGAGAGGGAAACTGATGCTGGAACTACTGAGGGAGGGCGAGAGAGAGATGCCAGACCACAGAGTCTAGGGCGTACACGGTGAAGGGAAGAGAGAAGAAAGAACATGGATATGGGAAGGAACAGGGACACAAGAGTTGCTAGCTCTGGAGGGACCTCAGGGATAGAGACACAGAGGGGAAATATTGGCACAAGAGATAAGAACACAGAGGAGGGTGCTGTTTTTCACATCTTTGGGGGGTGGGGGTAGGAGGGGGTCAGTGATACTGGGTGAGTAAGGGGTTCATTCCTTTTTTCCTCAAAAGTAATTTTCATTGTGTGTCTTTGCCATTTGAAATCTTGGTTCAAATGAAGTTCACAAGTGTTATTCTCAGCAAAATACCTTGATTTTGATCAGAAATCATTTATTATTCAGTGGTTGTATGTTTGTAATTTTAAAATTACAATAAACATATTTGAACAAAAAACGTACTTTTCCTGGAAGAGTAGATATTGTGAATGATAATTTTATTTATTTATTTTCAGCACTTGGTATACCACAAGTGATCCCTACAGTGATAGGGGAATTATAATTAGCCACTAGACTTAGGGGTTCTTTTAGGAATCTAGCGTACATTAAGAGCTAGATTCTATATATGGCACCCAAAAATTGGAGCCAAAAAAGCACTATTCTGTAAGTCATGCTTAAAGTTTATAGAATAGCACTTACATCCAGGAATCATGCACCAATGTACATGACTAATCCCATTATTCTATAACAACATGTGTTAATTTTAGGAGCACTCTGTTACACCCATGACCCTACCATTTTTGCACTCCCTTTTTCAGATCTAGCGTAAATTTTAGACGTGAATCCCATGCCTAAATTTACATGCATAAATGGCAATTAAATCTAATCAGTGCCAATAATTACTTAGCTCATTTGTGCGTGCAAGTTTTGGCAATTTTTATAGAATCAGGAGGTAAGTGCCATGCAGCCCATAGGTATGCAATGGGCTGCAAAGCATTTAATACACACTAATCGTTAGCATGTGCTAAATCCATTAGTGCAGCTTAGTAAAAGGCTAGTGCTGGATATAAATTCTAAAGTAGAAGGAAAAACTTAGAATTATAATTCCCAATGAGTACTGTAATCAATAATGCATGAATGTGGACTAGTGAATCCATGGAGACTAATGAATCCTGTAGGGAACAATTACACTCCTCTCCCCTCATTACATTAAACCTACATGGAACTGATTATTTTTTAATTTCTAAAGAGCTATTTCCCACAGTTTTAGACATAAAAATCTTTAATGTTATTGTTTTTGATCAAACAAGCAGTAAGTTCTAATCTCTCATTGGGTGGCACTGAGCCAAGAGAGTCAATTTGGAGATTTAATTCAGAGCTTCTTGAAGAAAAGGAGTTTTGTGAGGCCCTTCAAATCTGCAATTTCTGAATATTGATTGCATAATGAGAACAGTGAAGTTTCCCAATCAATCAAAAAAAAAAAGCGACCTTAAGAGATATAATCAATGGATATTCTACTAGAAGCAATAAGAAAAGGAATTTAGAGCTTGTTAGGCTTGAGGCTTGAAAAAGAGATCCTACACACTGAGGCAATACAAAGTAGAGATTATTCTTTATTGGCTAAATTGTACATATTGCAATTTGATTATAATACAGTTCTTACTAAGTAAGCAGATCTTTTATTTAAACCAAAATCAAGGTTTAAGCCAGTGATTTTCAACTTTTTTCGTCTCGCAGCACACTTACAAGGTGCAAAAATTGTCAAGGCACACCACTGGAATCTAACCCATACCTGCCCGTCCCAGCTAAGATCCATTCCATCCCCACCCATACCTGTAACCTTCAGAAGTAGTTAATTCATTTAATTATGCTACTGCAATACATTAGAGCACTAACATACCTTCTACTGGGAAACTGGAGCAGGACGGTCTATTACAGATTCCTACACAGACACCACATACCAGCAGAATCCTTTACCTCAGTTGCAGATGCAAACATGACTCACCTGATATATAAAAAAGGGAACCGCAAAAAACATGCAGACAAAAACTGAAAGCAGGGATAGCGGACTCTACATGTCTTGCAACACTAGAAAAATAGAAAGAAATGCATGTCCTCCAGTACCGTGCAAAATAAAGTCAGCAGATGTAAATTCTCAACACCAACATAATTCAGTCACTAAACTGAAAATAAAATCATTTTTCCTACCTTTCAGTCTGGTGAATTTATTGTTCCAATCATCTTGTTCCCAATCTTTGGTTCTGCTTTCCTCTGTCTCTGCTCTTAACTCTGTTTCCAGGGCTTCCTTTCTATTTGTAATTTTTTTTCACCTAATGCCCTATGTGTGTTTGGCACTGATCTTTCACATTCTACTTTCATCAATTTCTCTGCCACCTCCTCAAATCTATCTTGTTTTCCCTTTCTCTTCCCTTCATGTGCAGCCTGTCTCCCATCTTATCTTCATCTTCAGCTTGTCTCCTCTCTTCCCTTTATGTGTAGCATGTCTCCCCTCTTCCTTTCTCTATACATGAAACATTTCACTCATTTTCCGCTATGTCTCTCTTCTTCCTTCTTTCCTTGCAGGTCCTGAAAGCTCTCTCCTCCCCCCCCCCCCCCAAGTCCAGCACCTCTTTCCCTCTCCACGCCCCCTCTCTTCACTCAACTTATTGAACCTCTGCCTTCCCTTATTGACCTCCCTGCCCAACACCTCTCCCTCCTTACCCCCCCCCCAATGCAGTACCGCCCTCCCTCCTTGCCCCTCATGCAGAACCTCTCTCCTTCTTTGACCCCTTGTGTCAGTCTTCAAAATTATTTCCCAGGTTTGCTTTTCCATTTCTTCTCTCTTCTTTTGTCTTCTTCTTTTCCTTCTCTATATCTGTCTGCCACTGGTCTGGTTTTTTTTTTCCACTCTGTCTTGTCTAGCACCTGCCCACTGTGTCCCCACTCCTCCCTCTATGTCACTGCCCCTTCTACTGCCCCGCAATTTCCCTTTGTCCAAGGGCAGGCATCTCTCTTGATTTTTCTCTTTCCATCTTTGGGTCCAGTGACTTTCCCACTCTTCCCTCTGCTCACCTGCTTTCACCTCCCCCCCCCCCCCTCCCAGCATTTCTCTCTCTCTCTCTCTCTCTCTCTCTCTCTCTCTCTCTCTCTCTCTCTCTCTCCATTACTCCAGCCTTGCTCACTGATCTCTCTCTTATCTCCAGGTCACCTCTCCCTCCCTGCCTTGTGGTCATGCATCTTTGTTTCCCTGCCCACCCTGTACTGCTCTGCTTACTTGATGGACAATATTTTCCTCATTCCCCCCCCCCCCCCTAAGTTCAGGCATCTTTCACCCACACCAGTGTCCCCCCCCCCCCAAATAACCGGTATCTTCCAACCTTTCCTCCTCCCCTCTTTGAACCAGCATCTTCCACCTGCCCCTGTGCCCTTCCAGATCTGGCATCTTACACCACACCCATGTCCCCCCAGAACCAGCATCTTCTACCTGTGCCTGTCCCCTAAGAGCCGGCATCTTCCACCCATGTTCCCCCAGAACCAGCATCTTCCACCTGTGCCCATCCCCCGAGAGCCGGCATCTTCCACCTGTGCCCCCCCAAGAAACGGCATCTTCCACCCATGCCCCCCCCCCCCCGAGGTCCAGCAACTATTTTATGCCTTTATTCCTCTCCCTGATGCTTTTCCAACCTTCTCATTCAATGCCAGCAGCATTGACAATCCAGACAGGCCGCTCCCTGAAGCTGTTTTCTGCAGTTCCCGCCTATGTGGGGGCAGGAAGTTATGTTTGAGGAAGTGAGAGCTGCAGAAATTAAAAAGCTTTAAGGATTTTCCTGCCTTGATCGCTGAGACTGCTGATACTTAATGAGAAGGTTGGAAAAGCATTGAGGAAGGAGGAAAGGAATAAAAGGTTGGCGGACCTCATGGGGGGATACAGATGAAAGATGCCAGTTTGGGTGGGGGGCATGGGTAAAAGATGCCGGTATGGGCAGGGGGCATGTGGTGCGAGTGGAAGATGTAGCACACCTGGGAACCAGCCGCGGCACACCAGTTGAAAAACACTGGTTTAGAGCATTCACTCTCGAAGTTTAAGAAGGGAGTAAAGACATTTTTATTTCAGGATGCGTATGGTACCTATAGCTAGCCACTTGGATTATTTGCTTGCCTCTGGTGGGATGGTTGGGATGGTCAGGTTACTGACACTGTTCAGCCTCACCTCTTCTCTCTCTCTCTCTCTCTCTCTCTCTCTCTCTCTCTCTCTCTCTCTCTCTCTCTCTCTCTCGCTCTGTTACTTTCTGTGATGTAATTCCTTTTCAATTTTTCTTTCTGACTTTAATTATTTTATTGTAAACCACTCAGCATGGACCCCTAAAAGGGTGGTATATCAAATATTGATTAAACTTGGAAACTTAAAATTGGGTGGGGAAAGCTCTGAAGATCTGTGTAAAATGTGACCCAGGAACATTGGGCCTCAGCTATGAGATCACTAGAATAATACTCTCAGGCCACTGGAATAATGCTGCTTTTGAGGTGGCTCACAAACAGCATTATTCATTTACAATGGTAGTCGGTAACCTGTGGGACTGTTGTACCATAGGCTGCTGACTCCCATGGTAAATCAAGGTGTGGTAAAAGCTCACTGTGACAAAACAGTGGGTTTTTAAGCCTGTAAAACTGCCTTAATTAATTCTTGGAGTATATTTCTCTAGTTTGACCAACAGGTGGTGCATGTTTAGGTTTAAAATTGTTACAGAGAACTGACTATTCCCTCTTTGGTTAACACAGATAAGAGGTAGCCTGCAGTGATGTGGCCAGCTATTTTTTTTTTTTTTTTGAAACTTGTTGTTCTGGGCTCTGATTGGTCCAGGAGTTCCAAATTCAGCTAGGATGTACTGGCTTTTTCTCCAGTCTGAGCATGGAAGTAGAGAAAGAAAGATCTCTTTACTGAGACCCTGTAAGCAGTTACTGTATATTCTGTAGTCTGTGAGCAGCTACATTTCTTTTACTTCCCAGGTACTATTTAAATAGTAAACAAATGTTTAGATAGTTTTATAAGTAATCCTATTTCAGTTAGCTGTTATTGTTTTGCTGATTGCACATTTTCTGTTCATTGTTCAATATTTTTTCTGACAATGAACCTTTTTTTTTTTTAGTTTATTGCCTCTGCTTGTCTGAACTGGCAAAGAATCCTGGTGGTTTGTGTGTTGTGTCTGTGAGTGCTTCCTAGGAACTGCTGGACCACTGGGAATGTGTCCCCAATAACCTAGAAATCACTGAGAATAATTTCAAAGCAAGAGACTCACCCAGAGGCAGTTGGGATCCAGTCAGTGGGAGGAGGGTGCTAGTGTAGAGCACAAGCGGCAGGAGCAGGCGGAACTGAGCTGTGCAGGGGATAGACCCTCTAAGTGGCCACAGGGTAGCCCCAGGCAGGTGGCTAGGCATTTCTTGACACTCACCTTTTACCACACATTGATAATTCTCCCCCCCCCCCCCCCCCCCATTGTCTTAAATACAATGTTAAGCAGTTTCATTTGCACAGGTGTCCAGAGCGAATGTTCTATCTTGGGGTTCATTGCTGTGCAGATATTAATGTAGTGATAGCCCATAATAGAAAGAGGTTTGAGGACAGAGTTCATGGATGAAAGTGAAAATATGTATTGCTCTAAAATATTGTTATTTATTTATTTGTTGCATTTGTATCCCACATTTTCCCACCTATTTGCATGCTCAATGTGGCTTACATAGTACCATTATGGTGATCGCCAATTCCGGAAAGAGAAATACAGAATGGTCAAGTGTTAATGATCATAGATGACAGAGTATATAAGTAATTCAAGGAGGGAAAGTTAAGTTTTGTCCAGTTCTGGTAGTAGTTTCGATTGTGTTGGAGGGTTCAGGTTTTTAGGTTGGGTCATTCTGGTATGCCTTTGTGAACAGGTTAGTTTTTAGCGATTTCTGGAAGGTTGTTAGGTCGTGCATTGTTTTCATGACGTTTGGAAGTGCATTCCATATTTGCGTGCTTATATAAGAGAAGCTGGATGCATATCTTGTCTTATATTTTAGTCCTTTGCAGCTGGGGTAGTGGAGATTTAGATATGTGCGTGCTGACCTTCTTGTGTTTCTGGTTGGTAGGTCTATAAGGTTTGCCATGTAGACTGGGGCCTCGCCGTGAATGATTTTATGAACCAGGGTGCAGATTTTGAACACAATTCACTCTTTGATTGGGAGCCAATGTAGTTTTTCTCATAAGGGATTGGCACTTTCATATTTCGTTTTGCCAAATATAAGTCTGGCTGCGGTGATTTGGGCAATTTGGAGTTTCTTCATGATTTGCTCTTTGCATCCAGCATAAATTGTGTTGCAGTAGTTTAGGTGACTCAGAACCATTGATTGTACTAGGCTGCAGAATATTTCCCTCAGGAAGAAAGGTTTTACTCGCTTAAGTTTTCACATTGAGTGAAACATTTTCTTTGTTGTATTTTTCGCTTGGCTCTTTAGCATGAGATTTCGGTTGATTGTCACTCCAAGAATTGTCAGGCTGTCTGAAACTGGAAGGGTGTAATTTGGGGTGTTTATATGTGTGGGTTTTTTCATGTTGTGTGGTGATGAGAGGATGAGGCAGTGTGTTTTTTCTGCGTTGAGTTTTAATTGAAATGTATCCACCCATGAGTTCATGATTTCGAAGCTAAGTTTGATTTTGTTTGTGATTTCTGTTAGGTCATATTTAAACGGGATGTATATCATGACATCATCTGCATAGATGTAGGGGTTGAGGCCTTGGTTGGATAGGGATTTGGCTAGTGGGGTCATCATTAGGTTGAAAAGGGTCAGTGATAGCGGTGTGATCCTTGGGTTTCCATGGTAGTGATGTGTTCGAGTTTGCTATCACTTGCTATGTTCTTGTGGTTAGGAAGCCATTGATCCAACTGAGTACACTTCCACTGATACCGAAGTATTCTAGTATGTTTAGTAGTATTTTATGGTTAACCATGTCGATGCACTTGACATGTCAAATTGAAGGAGAAGTATACTCTTGCCAGCTGCAATTTCTTGTTTGAATTTCGTTAGGAGAGTGATTAGTACTCTCTGTGGTTTGAGCGGAATCCTGATTGTGATTCGTGTAATATTGAGAATTTGTTCAGGTATTCAGTAAGTTGCTTGGTTACCATACTTTCCAGTAGTTTGACTACCAGAGGGATAGATGCTACCAGGCGGTAGTTAGTAATATCATTTGCTTTTTTCTTTGAGTCTTTAGGTATTGGGGTGAGTAGTATATTGGCTTTGTCCTTAGGAAAGAGTCCATGTTGTAGCAAGTCGTTTAGGTGTGAGGTGAGGTCTTCTATGAAGTGTTGCGGGGTGGATTTTATTAGGTTGTTGGGACATATGTGCAGTTTACAGTGGGATTTGGCGAACCTGTTGATAGCTTGGGTGACTGTTTCAGCATTGAGGAGTGTGAAGTTTGTCCAGATTCGGTCTGCTGGGTACTCATCTAGGATTGGGTCCAGAGAGTCAGTGAATTTTTCGATGTCACTGGTGTTCTGTGGTAGCGTATTGCGTAGGTTTACAATTTTCTCATTAAAATATTTGGCAAGTTTTCTGGATCCTTTACCAAAGCTACAACTATAGTTCTCCCAAAACCTGGCAAGGATCCCCAAAGAATACAAAACTATCGCCCTTTATCTCTTATAAATATTGATGCCAAAATTTATGCTAAAATCATAGCAGAAAGACTACAAACTATCTTACCCAAAATCATAAATACTAATCAGACTGGCTTTATGCATGGAAGACATTCTTATGACAATACCAGATTATTTACTAACATACTTATACAAACACAAAAATCAAATACTCCATATGTGGCCATAGGTCTTGACGCGGAAAAGGCTTTCGACCGTGTAGAATGGCAATATATGTTTCATTCCTTAAAGTGGTTTGGTTTCACACAAAACGCTATTAATTTGATAAAAGTACTCTATACCTGTCCATCTAACAAATTGTTTATTAATGGTCAATATTCACCTCCCTTCCGGCCGACAAGAGGTACAAGACAAGGATGTCCCCTCTCCCCATTACTATTTAATATCGCCCTGGAACATTTACTTTTAACTATCTTACAGTCAGAACATATTAAAGGTGTAGAATTGGGAAATATATCAGTCAAACTTTCTGCATATGCCGACGATGTATTAATATATACAACTCCTTCATCTATACCTCACATCCTAGATGTAATTAACAATTATTCACGAATATCTGGATACAAACTAAATTCCACTAAAACAGAAATATTACCACTAAACATGGCCTCTAGGTCATACCAATTTACTATGACCCATTTTAAATGGTCTCCCACGTGCCTGAAATATCTGGGTGTATTAATTGGTTCTAATATTAATGAAACTATCAACCTCAACTCTACATACCTTTTGAATTGTGTGACGGAGATGTCAAATAAGTGGTCCCCACTTAAACTATCTTGGTGGGGAAGATTATACACCATAAAAATGATGATAGCACCGAAAGTGAATTATATTTTAAGTATGTTACCGGTCATGTTAAATGCCAGTACATATAAAAATATGGAAAAAATATTGTCAAAAGTTTTATGGTCTAATAAACCTCCTCGTATTGTGTTGAAATATCTTAAATTCCCCAAACATCATGGAGGTGTTAATTTTCCAAATTTTCTGGACTATCATAAGGCTTTCTTACTAAGACAAAGTTCTTTATGGATCACCTCAAAAGAAGAACATACTGACCCACTTTGGATAAAATGGGAAGCTGAGATCTTTAAAGCAACACCAACACCTCTCTTACCATGGTCTTCAATACATAAATCGGATTATAATCCCATCATATCCGCTTCTCAATCATCATTCAACACATTGGACTCATGTGTTAAAATATCTATCCATTCGACTACTAAGATACAACTTTGGAATAATCCAAAACTAAAGTATTTGGCAAGTTTGTCTGCCAATGGGATGTTTGTGTTGGTTGTGGTAACCGGTGTGGTATCTAGTAGGTTGTTGATGAGTTGGTACAGTTTATGGGTGTCTTTGTAGTCTGGTCCTATTTTAGTTTTGTAATAAGACCTTTTGGTTTGCCTTATTGCATACTTGTATTTCCTATGCATTTGTTTCCATGCGTTGCGTGCGTTAGAATGCTTCCAATTATCTTCCCTTTCATTTTTATTTTTAAAGTTTTGAAGTTTTTATTAGTGACTGTATTTTCTAAAGCAGGGGTTCTCAACCCAGTCCTTGGGACACACCTAGCTAGTCAGATTTTCAGGATATTCACAATGAATATACATGAGAATGGAGGTAGTGAATGCAAATTTAGCTCATACATATTCATTGCATGCATCCTAGAAACTTGACTGGTTAGGTGTGTCCTGAGAACTGGGTTGAGAATCCCTTTTCTAAAAGGAAAAAGACAAGGACTTTACTAGAGATTCTAAAACTACCATTCTTGGGGGTATTTTTCTAGCTTTTAGATATGCTTTTACATTGCTGGGCAATTTGTTAAGGTTTGTCTATTTGTATTTATTGACATTTGTATTTTGCTAATCTTTTATTCTCTTTATAATCTACATTAAAAAAACTCAAATCACATACAAAACATACATATCATTATTTCAATCCTATCATCATACTCATCTCAACAAATTAAGTTCAATCCAATTTTTGAGTCATAATTGAAAACATGGTAATGTCTATTTGGTTTTTGAAAAAAAAACCCTAAGAAATATTAGATTTAAAAATAATTGAAAACATTTAGGAAAAAGAAAGGTTTTTATTTTCTTATAGAAATTGACATATCATTTTTCCTACAGTCATTAACTAGAAATTAGTTACATAGTTGGAGGAGTGGCCTAGTGGTTAGGGTGGTGGACTTTGGTCCTGGGGAACTGAGTTCAATTCCCGGCACAGGCAGCTCCTTGTGACCCTGGGCAAGTCACTTAACCCTCCATTGCCCGCTGCATTTAGCCTGCCATGAGTGGGAAAGCGTGGGATACAAATGTAATAAAAATAGTTATGAGCCTGATATTGAGCAGGCAAGATAAGGAGTTTTGCTTTGTGTACTGATTGCAACAATGGTACTACTAAATAATATCTGCTTTTCTGAATGAAAGTTCTTGCTGAATCATAATTTGTTAAGAGGGATGTAATAGGCAATGGATCGGATAACCTTCAGGCTTTAAACTAGAGTACTAGCAACTAAACTTGGGGGTGCAATGTGATATCTTGCACACCATTCCTTATTCCCGAAACTTTGCTATACTATCAAAGCACTGTCCCCTGCATGTTTTAAAATCCAAACCACACCTTGTTAAGACATGTTTAACACTATACACAAACTTGGGTGCAAACACACTCAGAACCCTACCCTACTGTAGTAGCACTAACTCCGAGAACATGAAAAGCTACAACTCCATGTGTGAAAAGGCAGCACTGTAAACAGTAACTGGGCCCTAAAACACCAATACACTACCTAGTGAAAAAAAATCCAAACAAGATCTCTACACAGATACTACATGCTAGCAGAATACAGCACCGTGGTTAAACATGAAAACACATGACACAATACATATATCACAAGGGACCAGAGATCATTATGAAGGCAACAAAACTGAACTTGAAAACTCAAGAAGTCAAACACGACATAAAGCAATACTAGAGAAACTGAAACTAAAATGCAAAACATCAGAAATGTGCATTTCCAAAAGCTAACATATTCCAATTAATAAATTCAGAATAAAATAATTTTTCTACCTTATGTTGTCTGAGCATTTTATTTTTCTATTCCCTTTGGTCCCAATGTTTTTTTTTTTTTTTGCACCTCTTTTTTTTCTTCTCTTTGTTGTGGTCTGACCATTTGACATTTTTTTTTTCGTTCCATGGCTACCATCCTCCTCCTGCATCCTTATCTGTCCTGTCTAACATCTCCCCTCTATGTTCCTGTCACTTACCTTCCTCCATTTTCAGCATCTGCCCTCTCAGTGTCCTGATTCAGCCCTTATATTCATCATTTCTCCTCTGTGTGTATCATGCTCTACCCTGCATTTCCCCCTCTGAGTCCCTGTCACTATCCCTCCCCTCCCCCTTTATCCAGAATTACCCTTCTATATCCCTCTCCCTTCTCCTTCCATGCCCAGCATCTCTTCTCTGTCTCCCTGTTCCTCCACTCTCTCTTCCCTTCTTCCCCCTGGGTCCAGTATCTCTCCCTGTAGCTTCCCACCCACACCCCACACCCTCCACCCTAGGTCTAGTATTTCTCCCTGTCTCTTCCTTCCCATACCCCCTCCCCTACAGTTCAGTTTGACTGTCTTCTGAGTCTCCAGTGTCTCTCCCCCTCTCTTCTATACAACATCTTTCCCCCCATTTCTTCTCCCCCCCCCCCTCAGTCTGTCTCTTTCTCCCCCAAGCAGGCCCCCTCTTTCTATCCAACACCTCTTCCTGTCTATCTGTCCCTCCTTCCCCTCTCCCCTTTCCTGGTCCAGCAGAAGAAGAGCAGCACCTCTCTCTCCCTCCCTCTGGCCACTGCAGGTCCATCATTTCTCCCATTTGTCGCCCCCCCCCCCCCCCCCCCGGCTCACTGGTGCTGCTAACTACCTTGATCACTGCTGCTGGTAAAGGCACTGCAATGATTCAAAAGTGTTGCTTCGGGACCTCGATCTTTCCTGTGACGCATCCTGCCCATACAGAATAGGAAGTTAGGACAACATTGCCTGATTGTTCTAACTCACCAAATTTGTTCTAACATGTAATGGATTTCTATGTTCAGCAGCGGAGCTTCCTCCTTTAAAGATAAAAGAAACGCTAAAACCAATTTACAATAAAACCTGTTAATAAAAACTTTTGAAATGTGTTTTTGGACAGTTTAAATGTGCAGACGCTTGTTCACATTGTATTTTTAATGCATTCTATAAAAACACCTCACATGTATGCTTACTTCACATATATAATTATCTATATTTATTTTTTATTATCTTTTAGGGCCTTACCCTCCCCCCCTTTTTTTAAATGAACATCTCTTCATTGTCTATGTTTGATTTACATTATTGTCTATATTCGAGCAGACCCCTGATGCAGGCGCTGTGCGCCAAAACACGGGTCATTAATGGAAGATTGATTTTCAAGTTATACAATTAAAGGTACTGTGTCTCAATTTTGAAGGCTCCTGGTGCTTCATTTTGTTTTTTTGGACTTTGTTCTGTACTTTTGACCCTCTCTATGCTGTTTTGTATACACCTGAATTGCATACATGTATGTGAATTCTTTTGCCATGTGGACTTGTGCACTGGGGGTAATTTATAAGTGGCATTTTATACACGTAGGAGGGCATTCTATAAATTTCACCAAGATTTTGGCGCTGTATAAAATTGGTTGGGAACACTATTCTATACATGGCACTCTGGACTGAGCAAAATTTATAGTATAGCGCTCTCCACACCAAACGTTGGGCACTGGTATTTATGTCAGCTGACACCTAGTATAAATGCCTTTGCCCAACGCTCGACATTTTGGCACAGAACTAACGCTATTATATAACCCCATGTGCAACTTTTAGGAATGTCTCTGCAACTCCCATGGTCATGCCCCTTTTTGAGTTGCACACTAGGGGATTTAGATGGACAGAGTTACAGAATACACACAGGGAGATGTGCCTGCAAATTTCAATTATTGCCAATTAACTGCAATAATTGATTGTTGACATCTATTAATTACAATTAATTGACAAATTTTGTCACAGAAATTTCAGAACCATATATATGATCAGGGGGATACTGTATATTGGCATATACTGTACCATAAAAAAAAGTATTTCCTAATGTTACCCCTAATTCTACCACCTTTCAACTTCATTTCATGCCCTGTAGTTCCACCATTTTCCCATCTCTGAAAAAGATCTGTTTGTATATTGATACCTTTCAAGTATTTAAACATCTGTATCATATCTTTCCTGTCCTTCCTTCCTTTCCTCTAGGGTATACGTAGTCAGGTCTTCAAATCTCTTATAACACCTCTTCTGGCACAGACCCCATACTATTTATGTTGCCTTCTGTGAGGGATTGAGTGACATAGGGCCAGACATCCCTGAAAACACTCCCTCACTGAGGTTGCAGTTTGACCACTTCACAGCAGGTGGAGCTAAACCTGCCAGGTAAGAGACTGAACTGCAAAGTCAAGTGAGCATAGGGATGTTGGGCTGTCTGGCCAGGAGGGCGGGGCTTGACAGTGAGCAAGAGGTAAAAGCCCTACTGCAGGTCAGAATGAAGAGGCCCTAATACAGAGGTCCCAGAAGGAGAGAAGCCACCTTGTAGTGTAAGGGTGCCCTATCTGACGTGTAAGCTACCAGAACTTGGCTGAGGTAAGCCACTTTTGCTGCTTGACTAAGACTTGCAAGCCTTGTTTTGAGATCTGGCTAGAGCCAGACCCGGGACTAAGAGAAGAACCGAGAACTTACAGCTGTGTTTGGAGTGAAGCAGCCCCACCAGCCACAGACTGTTTGGGCCTGCTGCCAGAGGCTCTGCTTAAGACTGTGCTTAGTGAACCACAAAGGGTTTTCTTTATGTTCCTGGGTAACAGATCTCAGGGCTCAATTGATAAACCAGTTATTTTTTCATTTACATACCCTGTCTGGCTTGGTTAATTTGCCGGGCTGCCCACAACCCTCGGCCAGGGTAACACATCTTCCTTTAAATTGTTCAATTTTCTGTGTGCCCTTATGGCTGCCTCCAAAACTGAACATAATACTCCATGTACATAAATGATCTGTACATGATACATTAACACCTCCTTTCTTCTGTTAGTTATGTCTTTCTCTATGCAGCTTAGCATCCTTCTGACAGCTAAGCTTTGTACTCTGCACTTCTTTGCATTAAATTTTAAATTTTAACTGCCAGACCATAGACTATTCTATTTTTGTGTATCATTTTTCATGTAGTCCACTCCCTTGGGTATCTACTATGTTGAAAATCTTCATGTCATCTGCAAGAAGGCAAACTCCTAACACTTTGGCAATTTTCACAAATATATTGGATAGATTCAGCCCCAATACTGATTCCTGAGGTACTCCACTACTCACCTTTCTTTCCTTTGAGTGAATTCCATTTATCACTACCCTCTGTTTCTCAGTCAATTAGTTTCCAATCTAGTACACCACTCTCAGGCTTATTTTTGAAAGAGGACGCCCATCTTTCGACACAAATCGGAATATGGGCGTCCTTCTCACAGGGTTGCCCAAATCGGCATAATCGAAAGCCGATTTTGGGTGTCCCCAACTGCTTTCCATCACGGGGACAACCAAAGTTCCTGGGGGTGTCTCGGAGGCGGGACTTGGGCATGCCTAACACATGGGCCTCCTCGACCCATAATGGAAAAAATGAAGGGCTTCCCCAACGAACACTTGGATGACTTTACCTGGTCCTTTTTTATTACGACCAAGCCACAAAAAGGTACCCAAACTGACCAGATGACCACCAGAGGGAATCTGAGATCACCTCCCCTTACTCCCCCATTGGTTACTAACTCCCTCCCACCCTCAAAAAACATCTTTAAAAATATTTTGTGCCAGCCTCAAATGTCATACTCGGGTCCATCGCAGCAGTATACAGGTCCCTGGAGCACTTCAGGCAGGTGGACCCTGGCCCATCCCCCCCACCTGTTACACATGTGGTGGTAAATGTGAGCTCTCCAAAACCCACCAGAAACCCACTGTACCCACATCTAGGTGTCCCTTTCACCCATAAGGGCTATGGTAGTGGTGTACAGTGGTGGGTAGTGGGTTTTGGGGGGGGGGGGTTGGGGCTCAGCACACAAGGTAAGGGATGTACCTGGAAGCAATTTCTGAAGTCCACTGCAGTGCCCCCCTAGGGTGCCCGGTTGGTGTCCTGGCATGTCAGGGTGACCAATGCACTACGAATGCTGGCTCCTCCCACAACCAAAGGGCTTGCATTTGGTCTTTTCTGAGATGGGCATCCTTAGTTTTCATTATCGCCGAAAATCAGAAACGACCAAGTCTAGGGATGACCATCTCTAGGGTGACCTAAATGTCAAGATTTGTGCGTCCCCGACCGTATTATCAAAATGAAAGATGGATGCCCATCTTGTTTCAATAATACGGGCCGTTCGCCGAACGTTTTGCGAGGACGTCCTCAGCAAAACTTGGGTGTCCCTTTCGATTATGCCCCTCCACAGGTCCTATCTTCAACCCGCTCAGTTTATTCATAAGCCTCCTGCGAGGAACTGCATCAAAGGCTTTGCTGAAATCCAAGTAGACTACATCTATTGAATGTTTTCTATCCAGTTCTCTGGTTACCTAATAAATGTGGGACAAATTTTCCAAGTGTCCCCCTGCATGTTGCATCAACATGTATGTGATGTACATAAGAGTATGCATATCAACACGTGCTGATCACTGGGCAAGCCACCGCATATGAGTGCACACATTTGGTATACCACCTATTTTAGTGCCCTCATTATGCATGTGCCCTTAAATGTTAGCACACTTTCTAGAATTGCCCATCACGTGTATTTCCCATTTTACAATGGGAGTACATGTATATTTCTAAAACTTTCTCTGCCAGCTTTTGCACACATAACGTTTTGCAAACTTCTTGTTTCAGCCCGGGCTTGAAAATAGGGGTAATGTCCTTGCTGCTTAATTGGCTCCACTAATATGTATAAATATCTAGAATATGGCTCTCATATATTTAATTGTCAGCTCTTACTTGTGAAAATAGCAAAAATCAGCATTTTCGTGAATAATTACCAGCAGTTATACATGGAAGATGCCAAGTGAAGCTACTCTGCACATGTTGGTACACGTTGGTTCTTGAAATTGCTGCTCTTGTTGTCCATTGTGGCAAATACATGTGTATTTGCCAGCATCCTTATATGTATTTCACAATCAGCAGAGTCTTTTGTAACGTACTGGAGGAATTATGAGTGTCCTGACATGGATATCCCAATATCTACCTCAAAATCCTATGCAAAATGTCTTTGAATTACACTGTGACTAACACACATAATGCAAGTCCACACTATTCATAAGCCTAAAAATAATTAATCGCTGTGGTTTGAAATGAGTCTCCAAACACTAAGACAGCATATAACTGGGCCAGTGTGATGTGCCTTGTGACTATCATCTGTTAATACATAAACAACTAAGCTTGCAACTAATTTTCTTGTTGTGAAGATAAAACTGACTTAGACAATCAAGATAACAAGTAGCTGCAATAACGGATGTGGAACATAATACAGTGTGAATTAGTGAATCATCTAACTTTAATGCCAGATGTTTCTTTCCCTAGGAATGTTCCTTAAGTGATGATAAACAGATTTGCATACTTAACTAATATGCTTATTTAAAGCAAATTTCCAAACATAAAATAACAACCAGATTTCTCAATTGGATCCAGATCAAAAGACATGCCATTAATAAGGACAACTTCTAGGGTAAATCTTTTCAACATCTGCTCAAAATCAAACAGCAGCTTGTCTGGTGTCTTCAAATGTAATTGCAGACAAGTTTCTCTGCATCCAATATTACATATCCTCCAGATAATTTGGATTTAGTCAATTTGCATATGCAAAGAGTCAGCTCTGAGTTCAATTTGTTCAGAACTTTTATTTGCATTTAGAAGAGAAATTGTCCATTTTCTATTAAAAACTGTATCTGTAGTGCAAAAAAAAAGTACAGAATGTCAACATACAAAACAAAGTCTCTGAACAGTTGGATATGTCTCTGTCTGTACTAGATTTGATTCTAGATCCTACATTAATCCATCTTTTCTCTTACATTCAATGATTAATTTTCATCATTAAAAGAAGAAAGCAAAAGGTATCTTTTTAGCAAATATTTGAATATATTAGTTTTAAGGTAAAATTGTTAGAACAACCATGATACTCAACAACTCTGATCCTGGATCTACTGTTCCATAAAGCATCATTCATTGCATCCATAAACTTCACTTCTCTGATATGACCTAGTGAGACATTTACCCAGTCAATGTTGTGGTAATTGAATTTCCCACTATTATTGTGTTACCAAATTTGTTACCATTCCTAATTTCTGTTGCATTTCACTGGCTGTCTCTTCATCCTGACCAGGTGGATAGTAGTATGTTCCTACGAGTATGCTCCCCATCACACATTTTCAATATAACGTCCAAATGGCGAAAAAAAGGTTTATCGGAAAACATGCAAAAAAGTCCACAATGGAAGAGGTAAATAATCATTTTCCAATATTCAAAAATACACTTTAAAATGTTTAATAAAAAGTAGGGCTGCATTCTGATTAAAATTTTTAATCGTGATTAATCACGTGATTAAAGGTCCATTAGGGGGCATAGGGATTGGGGGGGGGGCCACAGGGAAGAATGGGGTCATGTATTTCCTCTCCCTTCCCTCATATCTTTGAAGGTGGGAATGCCAAAGCCAGTTGAAGAAATCCACTGGCAAAGTGTCCCCCTTCCTCCTTGTGCTGACTCAGTAGTAAGGAAGTCAGCAGGGTGCCTGCAGCCACTGATGCCGGCATACCCCGAGTATGCTCAGTTCATGTACGAAATGAGCATGCTTGAGGAGTGCAAGCATTAGTGACTGGAGGAACCCTGATGACTTTCTCATTACTGAGGTAGTACGAGGAGGAAGGAGGTGACTCAGGCAGTGGATTTCTTCAGCTAGCAGGGTTTTAGCTACCCCACCTGCCATTGAAATGATACTGTAGCTTTGGAGGGGGACTTCACCCATTCTCTCTCTCTCTCTCTCTCTCTCTCTCTCTCTCTCTCTCTCTCTCTCTCTCTCGCTCATATATGCCCCCTGTGCCTTCACACATTCTCTCCTTCTCTCATAAGTGCCCTCCTGTGCTTTCACCCATTCTCTCTCTCTCATATTTGCCCCTTGTGTCTTCTCCCTTTCTCTTTCTCTCATGTGCCCCCCTGTGCCTTCACCTATTCTCTTTCTTTCTCTCTCTCTCTCTCTCTCTCTCTCTCTCTCTCTCTCTCTCTCTCTCTCTCTGTCTCTCATATGCCCAGTGCCTTCACTCATTCTCTCTTTCATATGTGCCCCCGTGCCTTCACCCATTCTCTCTTGCTCTCATGTGCCCTCCGTGCCCTCACCCATTCTCTCTCCTGTGTCCCCTTGTGCCTTGTTTCATTCTCTCTCTCTCTCATGTGCCCCGTGTCTTCACCCATTCCCTTTTGCTCTCATGTGCTCCCATGCCCTCCCACAATTCTCTCAATTCCCCCTCCCTCCCGTGTTCTCCCTCCCTCCTTCCCTTGCCTACACACACAGTCTCCTGAACCACTAGCAGCTATCTTCTCCTCTCCCGGTTTACCTTTTTGTTTGCGTAATCCTTCACCTTACAGTGGCAGCGCATTGAAATGCTGCCTCGGCCTACACTGAGCCTTTCCTTATGACCTGTTCCAACCTCTTCTGAAAACAGGAAGTTGCATCAGAAGGGGGGGTGGGGTGGGATGGGCCAGAAGGAAAGATCTGGTGCAGGCTAAGGCAGCATTTAATACACTGCCGCTGCAGGGTGAAGACTTACTGAAAATAAAAAAGGTAAACTGGGAGGGTGAGTGAGCCTCTGGTGGTCCAGGAAGGACAGATGCCAGCCCGACCATGTGTGGGGGTGGGCGGCTAATTATTAATCACAATTAATTTTTTTTAATCTCAATTCATAATTAACAAGTTAATTGCGGTATTAATCAATATTAACATGCAGCCTTAATAACAAGATATACTGCAAACATCATAGTGAAACAGAAGAATGAAGCAGACCTTATGAAGAAAAACAGTCAATTTATTGGTTGTTCAAAGCTCCCAGGATTTACAAACCAATGCCCGACATGGCCATGTTTCACCAGAAGTACAGGCTGTGTCAGGAGCAATGAAAACTGTACCATTGAATATAAAAGCACACTAATAACTAATTCAATAAATACTTAGGAAGCTATAAACCAACACATATATTTATTTGTTACATTTTTATCCCACATTTTTCCACCTATTTGCAGGCTCAATGTGGCTTACATAGTACCGTAAAGGCATTCACCAAGTCCGGTAGAGAAACAAATACAGGGTGATATTGTAGTTGAATAAAGGTACATGTGTTTCCGATACAATGGGGGTTGGGGAGAGGAAAGGATTAATAATGTCCATTATGAGCTTTGATTTTGCTGTGTTGCAGAGTGTAGGTATTTATGTTGGGTCGGTGGGATATGTCTTATTGAACAGGTAGGTTTTTAATGATTTCCTGAAGTTTAGGTGGTCGTAGGCTCTTTTCATAGCTTTTGGCAGTGTGTTCCATAGCTGTGTGCTTATATAGGAGAAGCTGGATGCATAGGTTGCTTTGTATTTAAGTCCTTTGCAGCTTGTTTAATGGAGGTTTAGGTATGTTTGAGATGATCTGGTTATGTTTCTTGTTGCTAGGTCTAAGAGATCTGTCATGTATCCTGGGGCTTGGCCGTAGATGATTTTGTGGACCAGGACGCAGATCTTGAAAGTAATACGTTCCTTGATTGGAAGCCAGTGCAGTTTTTCTCGGAGGGGCTTGGCACTTTCGAATTGCAATTTGCCAAATATCAACCTGGCTCCTGTGTTTTGAGTGGTCTGGAGTTTCTTTGTGAGTTGGTCTTTGCATCCCGTGTAGATTCTGTTGCAGTAGTCTGCATGACTTAGTACAATTGATTGTATTAGATTACGAAATATTTCTCTCGGGAAGAAAGGTTTTACGCATTTAAGTTTCCACATTGAGTGGAACATTTTCTTTGTTGTGGAGTTCACTTGACTCTCGAATGTGAGGTTGCAGTCGATTGTCACACTGAGTATTTTCAGGCTGTCTGAGATAGGGAGGGTGTCCTGGGGTGATTAAAGTTGTGAGCTTGTACATGTTGTGTTGAGAAGAGAGGATGAGACAGTGTGTTTTTTCAGTATTCTGTTTCAGTTGAAAAGAATTAGCGCATGAGTCCATGGTATTCAGACCAAGTTTGATTTCGTTGTTGATTTCTGTTAGATCATGTCTGAAGGGTATGTATATTGTGACATTGTCTGCATAGATGAACGGGTTGAGGCCTTGCTTTGATAAGGACTTGGCCAGTGGGATCATCATTATGTTGAAAAGTGTTGGTGATAACGGTGATCCTTCAGGTACTGCACAGTCTGCTTTCCAAGGTGGTGATATGTTTAGGCTTGATTTCACTTGGTATGTTCTTGTGGTTAGAAAACCTTTGATCCAGTTAAGTATATTTCCACCAATTCCGAAGTAGTCTAAAAGTCTTAGTAGTATGTTGTGGTTTACCATGTCGAATGCGCTCAACATATCAAATTGGAGGAGAAGTATGCTTTTACCTGTGGCTATTTCCTGTTTGAATTTGGCCAAGAGAGTGACTAGCACAGTTTCGGTACTATGGAGGGGGCGGAATCCCGATTGTGATTCGTGTAGAATTGAGAACTTTGTCCATGTAGTCGGTAATCTGTTTAGTCACCATGCTCTCCATCAGTTTAACTACTAGTGGTATAGATGCAACTGGGCGGTAGTTGAGAGTTTGTTTGTTTTTTTCTTGGTATCTTTTGGGATTGGAGTGAGTAGGATGTTGCTGTATTCCTCAGGGAAAAGACCTTTTGGAGCATGTAGTTTAGGTGGGATGTAAGGTCTGTTATGAAGCAATCAGGGGCGGATTTTAGTAGGTAGCTGAGGCAGGTATCCAGTTTGCAGTGGGTGCTGGAGAACCTTTTGATTGCCTGGGTAACTGTTTCGACGGTGAGGGGCGTGAAGTTTGACCAAGTTCGGTCAGCTGGGTATTCTCCAGGGTATGGATCCAGATTATTGATAAAGTTTTTGGTATCAGTCTTGTTCTGAGGTAGTGTTTTGCGCAGGTGTTATAATTTTTTCATTGAAATAATTAGCGAGTTTGTCGGCAGATGGGATGTCTGTATTAGTTGCTGTGACCGCTGTAGTGTCTAGCAGTTTGTTCACAATTTGGTTTAATTTCTTCATGTCTTTGTAGACCGGCCCAATTTTAGTTTTGTAGTATGTTCTTTTGGTTTGTCTGATGGTGTATTTGTATTTTCTTTGTGTCTGTTTCCATGCATTGAGTGTCTGTTCGTCTTTTAATTTTTTCCAAGCTCATTCGAGTTTCCTGGATTGTGTTTTTAGTTTTTTCAGATCCTCGTTAAACCATGGTATAGAGTTATGCCTGCGTGAGGTTCTTGTACGTAAGGGCGCTATTTCGTCTAGTATGCTTTTGCATCTTTCATCCCATTTCATGAGATAGTGTGTGGAGTCCGTTTGTGCAGTCCATTCATTATTGTAAATCTGTAGCCAGAATGTTTCCGGGTCCATTTGGCCTCTGGTGCTGTAGGTTGTATGTTCTTGTGTGTAGTAAAAGCCCTTCTTCCGCCATTTTAGTGATAGGTTTAGTTTGTAGTGATCGGTCCATGGTGTTTCTAACCATTTAATATCTGTTATTAATAGGTTCTGGTCTGTTGGTAGTTTCTATGAGATAAGGTCCAGAGTATGCCCTTTGACATGGGTTGGCTGCATTTGTGACCATGTGAGGTCCCATGAATGGAGGAATTCTATACATTCACGTGCATTAGTGGAGTTTGGGTCTTCTAGGTGAAGGTTGATATCTCCAAGTATTAGTATGTTGGAGTTGGTCATACATGTGTTTGAAATGAAGTCAGTGAAGATAGAGTGGCACTCATTACAGTTTCCTGGTGGTCTGTACAACAGGACGGAGTTCAGATGATCAGGCATGGTTTTGTTGTGGATTCTGATTGAGTCAATTTCAAGTTGGGGTGTTATGGACTCGGCCGTGGTTTCAATGGTAAACTGGGACCGATAGATTAATGCTATACCTCTGCCTCTCTTTTCCTTTCTGGTTCAGTGAACAATTTTATATCCTGGGGGGCAGAGATCTAAAATTATGGGGTCCTTTTGGTCATGGATCCAGGTTTCATTGATGAAGAGTAGATCAAGGTTTTCTGATGTGATCCAGTCTGTTAGTAGTGTTGTTTTGTTTACTGCAGATCTGTCGTTGATATAGCCAATTTGAATTTTTTGGTATGGGTCAGCTATGTTTGGTGTTTTGTGGATTTTTGTTAATTGTCGATTCTTTGTTATTATGGATTTGTTGTGGGGGTTCTTTCCCTTCTGTTGAGGTTGTCCGCATGTTGATGTTCTTCCTTTGTTTTGGTTGCTGTTGGTTTGATGAGGCAGGGTGTGTCTGGATGTTCTTTGTGGATGATGTAGTATGGGGATTATGTTGCTTTCTGCGAGTGGGGTAGTTAGTGTTAGGTGAATCAGTGATAAGGAGTAAATTACTAGGAATAATTTGAAGGTATTCATTTTGGTGGTAGATCACTATCCAGCTTATAATTGAAAAAGA
Source organism: Microcaecilia unicolor (assembly GCF_901765095.1). Classification (NCBI taxonomy): domain Eukaryota; kingdom Metazoa; phylum Chordata; class Amphibia; order Gymnophiona; family Siphonopidae; genus Microcaecilia; species Microcaecilia unicolor. The sequence goes on along the minus strand of NC_044035.1, from coordinate 303,238,366 downwards.
AAAAACGCCTATATTGTGACCCAAATCAGGAGATAGACGTTTATCTCACAAAAACGAATAAATCGGTATAATGGAAAGGCAATTTTGGATGTTTTCAACTGCACTCCATCGCGGAAGCGTACAAAGTTGACGGGGGCGTGTCAGAGGTGTGGCGAAGGTGGAACTGGGGCGTGGTTATCGGCCGAGGAGAGATGGGCACCTTTTGCCGATAATGGAAAAAAAGTATGCGTTTGTAGCTAGAATTTAGGGCACTTTTCCTGGACCCTGTTTTTTCACGAATAAGGCCCCAAAAAGTACCCTAAATGACCAGATTACCACCAGAGGGAATCGGGGATGACCTCCCCTGACTCCCCCAGTAGTCACTAACCCCCTCCCACCACAAAAAATGATGTTTCACAACTTTTTATTTTCACCCTCAAATGTCATACCCACCTCCCTGGCAGCAGTATGCAGGTCCCTGGAGCAGTTGTTAGGGGGTGCAGTGGACTTCAGGCAGGTGGACCCAGGCCCATCCCCCCCTACCTGTTACAATTGTGCTGCTTAATGCTTAGTCGTCCAACCCCCCAAACCCACTGTACCCACATGTAGGTGCCCCCCTTCACCCCTTAGGGCTATAGTAATGGTGTAGACTTGTGGGCAGTGGGTTTTGAGGGGATTTGGGGGGCTCAACACACAAGGGAAGGGTGCTATGCACCTGGAAGCTCTTTTACCTTTTTTTTTGTTTTTGTAAAAGTGCCCCCTAGGGTGCCCGGTTGGTGTCCTGGCATGTGAGGGGGACCAGTGCACTACGAATCCTGGCCCCTCCCACGAACAAATGCCTTGGATTTATTCGTTTTTGAGCTGGACGCTTTCATTTTCCATTATCGCTGAAAAACAAAAACGCCCAGCTCACAAATTGTCAAATAAAACATGGACGTCTATTTTTTTCGAAAATACGGTTCATTCTGCCCCTTCACGGACCCGTTCTTGGAGATAAACGCCCATGGAGATAGACGTTTTCATTCAATTATGTCCCTCCACGGCTCCAGCCGTGTTCTGTAGAATGCTTGGTAGGACTTGGATCTTGGATTTTTTTTGATGGATATAGATGGTTTACTCACAGTCAGGTGTTCAGAAGTGTTTCCTCGGGGCACAGAATCTCCGTGATTCAGGGAGCTGAACAGTGGTAGAGGTAGGAATCTGTTTAAGCATTTAAGGTAGATGTTTTCCTTTTTTGTGGTTGAGCGTCAGTTCAAAATGTCCTATCACGAGGTCTGGGTTTTGGTGTACCGTTCGAGTCACCGGGAGTCCGCAGTGCTGGGGCTGCACCAGTGGATGGAGACAGGAATTGGGGAAGGCTGCAGTTTTGGTCTGTACTGTCGTGCACCGGGCCTCGGGTAGACAGCCCCGGATTCCACCACCTCGTTGACTCCGCTCCTCCACACAGGCGATAGCGTGGGAAGACCCGGCCTCCTCTCGTCACTATGGGTAGGTAGGTTAGTGGGGGGGAGGGCTGGGCGCACGAGTGCCAGTTCATGAGCCTCAGGTGGTCGCCCCATGGGGAGAGGTTTTGCTGCCTCTCCCTGTACCGGAGGGGGGGGGGCAGTGCCAATAACACTAGTTGCCTCCTTTACCTGGGCCATGTCGGCCGGCTTAACTTGGCTTCAGTCACCGCCCGCTACTTTCGTCCCAGCACCGTTCCCCCCTAAAGCCCAGAAACCCACGTGGGCCGCCGATCTCCTCTCTCCAGTCTGCACCGCTTCCACCGCTTCACCAGAGCTCATGTGGACACGATTGTAGAAGCAGTTTTAGAACCCCTCCTCTCCAGGAGGGGTGTGGCATGCTTAATACGTACGCCTTGTAGCACTATAAAAATGCTAAATAGTAGTAGTAGTAGTTAATACAAAAACCTGAAGGTCTTCAAACTTATGATGTTTCTGAAAGGGATGCAGGATTATTGGTTTTTCAACAGCAGATCTTTTTAGTGCACTTTTATGTTCAAGAATGCATACTTTTAAAGGACGTATAGTTTACCTATGTATATCAGCTGACATGGACATATAGCAGCATACACCATTATAGCACTCTTACAGTTGGTGAACTTCAAAAGATTATGTTAAATTCCTATAGCTGGGTATGTCAACACTTTAATATTAACTCCACAAACTGAACAGCTACAGCATTTGTGGTGTCCCACTGGGAAGGTGTTGGGAAGGTGCAGGGAGAGCAGAGTGAAGAAGCGTATCTTTGAGACTCTTCCCTTTCTTATGTGCAATCATGATGTTCTTATTGCTGAAATGGTCGATCCCTTGAAGAATTTTGATGATATCACTGGGCAAGTGTGTAAATAGTGGGGCACAGGCTACCTTCTCATTTGGTTTTCATAGATCAGTTCTGTTAGCTTCAGAGGCTCTCCTATACCCTTTTGCAATCACTTCCATAGGGTAACCTTTAGACTGGAAATAGCGGGTCATCTCTCTGGACTTTTTTCTGAAATATGTGTCCTTGGAGCATAGTCTCTTGCTTTTCAGGAACTGGCTATATGGCAAGTTGAACTTCAATACCTGGTTGTGACAGGTATAGAAGTCCAAATATTTGTTAACATAAGTGGGTTTCCTGTATAGATTGCTGTGAAAGGTGCCCCTCCCCCTTTGCCTTCACCCATTGTTTCTCTCTCATGTGCCCCCGTGACTTTACCCATTCTCTCTCGCTCTATGCTCCCCTGTGCCATTACCCATTTCTCTCACTTTCAAGTGCCCTCCGTGTCTTCCACTATTCTCTCTTGCTCTCGTGTGCCCCCCGTGTTAACAGTACACACTTTTATGAAAGAGGTGCACTCATTTGAAAAAGTGTGCACTATTCACAAAGGATGCATACTATTTGCAAAGAGGGCATACTCTTTCCCTATACTGCATGCACATGCAAACCATTCTGCATGTATATTTATGTTTATTAAAATTTTTAATATATCACCACTACTACAAAAAATCACAGTAGTTCACAATAAAAATAAAATAAAAGCAGAAAAGAACTCCATAATCTATAGGACAAAACATTCATATAAGAACAAACACACAAGCAGATAGCCAACTGCACAGGTGACTGGTGTCCAGCAACCCACGTTTAAGTAAAGGGAGGTGAAAAACCGAAAGCAAGAGACAAAAAAGTGAATTTGTAAAAGGACTTTAAAATGAGAGAAGGACAGTTCAGAACACAGTACTGAGGGAAGGTTGTTCCAAAGTTTAGGTGCAAGAAAGTAAAATGCAGAGTGATGGATGAATAGTGTGCACATGAGCATGCTATCAGGAAAAAGAGTGCACTCTTTTTGACAGTATACTTTTCAAAAGAGTATTTACTCTTTCAGAAGAATGAGTGTGCATTGTTAATGATATTGCTCTCATAATTTAAAAGAAATGGCAGCCTTAGCCCCTTCCCCCCCCCCCCAAAAAAAAATGAGAATTCCTGTAAATGACATGCAAACTAACATACACCCATATAAATTAGTAAAATGTCCAATTGCCTAGTAAGGTAACACCTCAATAGTAAACTCACACAACAATCCAGAGAAGTAACAGGAATCATCAAAAATGCAAACCAATATGTAAAATTATCCCAAGACCAACCCTCCTCCCCACTTTTCCGAACACAGGTCACTGAAATCATCTTAAATCTTTGTAGAGTGACATCTGTTAGAACTGGGCCTTCAACCTTATTAATTTATAAACATGCTAAAATCAATGAAATCAATTTCTATTGTTTTGTCTGTCATAACAAATATGATCACCTTTACGGAGAGACTGTAATAGACTGAAGATAAACTAAGAAAGATCTTTGAAGTGCCAGAGTGATTGTCATATAATAGAAGCTAACATCTATTCTTCATCCCTGCGTAAAATAAACTTTCTCAGCCAAAATACTGCATGCAGATTGACAGATGGTCAACTCTGAAAAAATATATTAACTTGCAAGCCAAAAAGTATAGTTGTGTTCTTTGCCAACAGCTCAATGAATTAGCCTCTAAATTCACACATAATACTTGATCTACAAATGAACAAAAGACAAGGTTTTATACTATTATTTGAAGCAAGCATGAATATTTATGCAGAAGCATTTAAAATATGGATTAAACTTTTTGGAATGAATGCTATGTTCTTTTGTTATTGCTTTTATTACTGGATTATAGATTCCATTCACCAAAACCTTGAACAGAGAATATTTTCTGGCTGAAATAATTTAACTTTGGTGAATAAAAATGTTCTTTTTAGATTAGAGGCCCTGTGCGCCTTGGGGACACCTCTCTTCTTCCCTACTTTTAATTGCATAATGTATTTACCAATTAATCATATCATGCACAAGCCTCATCCCTTTTCACAAACACAGTCACTGTTCTGATGTCACCAGCATCTGCAGCTGGGCAGAGAAAGTGTTCTGTTCATGCCTCAATTATGATATCAGTAGCAAAAAAGGGCAAGATGCCAGAGTTCAAATGCCACTCTTTGTGACTTTGGGCAAGGAACATCACCCTCCGTTAGTTCAGGTACAAATTTAGATCGTAAGCCTTCTGGTGTTAGGGAAATAACTACTGTACCAGAATGTAACTACGAGTGGAAAGGAATGCACTAAATCCAAATATAAAGCATTACTAGTATGAATTTATAACTTTCCCCACTTCTGCTTATTCTAAAAGTTTCATAAGGAACATTAGTTCAATAATACCTGCATTTACAATGCAAGTATGTGCCTTGAAGATGTATGTGAGGCCTTTCCATCATTCCTGGTGGTTCATATGGTATTTTTCAATTACAGTAGATAATCTAATCCATTATGTAATGGCATCTAGATTAAATATGAAATCAATTATTTATTAAATGAATCTTTGTCTGCCATAGCAGCATTACAATATCTGTTCACTCTGCAATCCGAACAAACACTGGACTGAAACCAATATCTCTTTTTGAAATAAACATAAGAGCAATGAGGTGTAATCTGGTTGCTTCAGTGACAGATAAGATAAATATTGCAGTAGCACCACTGCACCACTGAAAATATATAACAGCTTTCAGTAGTTTTTTTTATAAGATAAATTGTGCTTATACGATTTTATATTAGTCAAAGATGAGTTGATATAAAAAAATTGCCTATTAAGTCACCTTTATTGTGGCATCTTTTCATTTCTTTCTCTCCTTTTACCGATAAACTTTTCAGTGATAGCATGATTATAGCAAACTAAAAGAAAGATAAATATAAATTTGAGACTAAAGAGCAATAATAGTTTCACTACTTTATTTGTGGTTTACTTCATCTGTAAAATCTTTTAAATCAGCTCTTTCAGTTTAGCTATTACTGGAAAATTGAAGTGGCATTGTTGTCACACCAGGTGTTAAGGCACAATTTTCTTTATAAATAAATTCACAAACCCAGAAAATCACAGATTTCACAGAAAATTACAAATATTTCAGTAGAGTAATAAAGAAGGCATATTCTACAATAACAGCTAATAAAGAGAATGAGTGATTAGTGCTCATCTTCCCTATGATATCCCTTCTGAAATAAACAAAATTAGTGAGTAAGGACCATTTGATCTACCAGTATGCTCACATGCCCCTAACTAATGCATCATCACAGTCCTTATTTAATCTCTGTAATTCTTTTTCTTTTGCCCTTACTTTTTCCCAAGCATGTTTGAATTCTACAGTATTGAAGTTTTGGTTAGGATTTTATTACTACCTCTTTGCCAGGAAGCAATTCCAAGTGTAGATTCATCCCAGCTCTGAGATGGGTGATATCTTGTCATGAATTGCCAATGGTACTTTCCTGACTGGTCCCAAACCTTCTTCTTTGGGCTGGTTTGACTGAAAGGCTATATGGCGGGTTTCTCTTCCCCTCTACTTGGATTGGCATGGGGCAAATTTCATCTCCTGGTTGTATGCACACTTTCCTCCATCCATTATGACATTCCAGCTTCCATTTCTGCCTTCAGGCAGAATACAAGAAAGATGGCTATGGGTCTTGCTGCAGGCTGGGCTGGTTCTGTACAGGTGGTCACCCCTGGCTGGCAGTGCTTTCATTATACAATGACCTGGGAGACAGTCCTATTTGTCTTACTCTGTTATGGACCCCTTGAGCTCAGCATTTATTATAGTCCCAATGATGACAGTCCTACTTGGGCTGTTAGAGACCCTGTGATCTCTGCATTTATTACAGTCCCTAGACCAGAGATGATAATAAAGGTTTGGTCCAAGTATCATGCACTCCTGCCAGAGGGTGCATTAAAGAGAGTGAAGAGAATCATCTAGAGTTTGAAAAGGCAGAAACTCTCTGGCTTGGGAAGAAGGGGGATCCTTGCCCAGGGAAACGAAAGGTAACTTGCCTAGACATGGGAGAAGCTCCTGAGTTTTGTCCTCTGAGGTAATCTAGAGACTGACAGTAGTTTGCTATGTAAGAGAAGAAAGGAACTACTTTGATTAGTCAATTCCAAAAGTTAAATGCCAGTGTACTACACTAAAGTGAAGTTGATCTACCTATAAGTGGGCAAGTTAGGAAGACTGGGAATGAGAACTTCTAGCCATCATGGATATTTAGAGGAGCATTTCACGAAGCAGCCAATAGTGTGAAGGTATCTGCATGATAAGTAAACTAGCAAGTAAAAGCAAAAGAGAAACTCCCGCAAGACTTCAATGATCATACAACATACTATGAGGTTTGCTCTCTCCCTCCCCCACCCCACACTGAGAAACAGAAGAGTGAAGAATGGTAGTGATACCAGCTATCCCTGAAAACAAAATTGTGTTGGGTATTAGAATAAATTGTTGTGAAACATAGAAACATAAAGGGATAATATTCAGCAACAGTGGTCAACATTTTTATGCCAGTTGTCACAGTCAATAAATACCCAGATATTCAGAGCCATTATCTGGATAGTGGCTGCTGCTGAATATCTGGATAATGTGGTCAGCAGCAGAATTTATATGGACAGTGGCAATACTCAGTCTACTATCCAGATAACCTATTTGGAAATCCTATCCAGAAAACTTAGGACAGCTTTCTGTCCTAAGTTATTTGGTTAAGTTATCCAGATAACAGACTGGCTACGTAGGCAGTGGAATGGGGTGGGCCACAGGATCCATGGCCCCACCAATATTTTGCCCAAACAATGTGAGCAAGATAAAGGGGAGGGAGGGGTCAAGATGGCGACAGGAGTAGATGTGGTGGAGTGAGCTCTGTTGGCTTGGGCTGTTTGTCTGTGGAGCCGAACCCGATGGGGAAGTGGAAATGCAAGGCACATACCTTTCCTGTTGAGGATGGTGCTGGTGCCCCTCCTAGAAAGTGAAGCTTCCAATGAGATTTGTCCGACTGGTGCTTTGATGGAGGGCATCATAGCCCTGGGTTTGGATAGTGGGACAATCTTGATGACAGAACTGACTTCAGTCATTGATCCTGTGCTGCTTGGGACATTGGCTTCCCCTGGAAGTGGTGTGCTTTCCGGGAGTGACCAGAGCTCCAGCATAATTGGTTAAAGGCCTATAGAGACTCAGGCAGGTGTGTCGGGTGTAGACTGGAGAGAAGTTCTGGTGCAAAATGAAATTGATAATTAAGAATATTCCTCATTCATTTTTCTTGGATTAAGGTACCATGTAGTCTATCAATAGAAAATGTCTAAGGGTGGTGTAGTGAATAAAATAAAGCATATGAATATTCAGTGACTGAGACTCGAATACAGGGTGCATCTTGATATTAATTGGCACCAATTAGAATTTCCATGTGCATCAGACTGTGTGCTATTCTGTAACACTAGGCACCTAAATCCCATAGCATGCAACCCAAAAGGGAGCATGGCCATGAGTGGGTCATTAGTGTTCCAAAAAGTTGTATGCAGTGTTATAGAATAATAGGACTCTGTGCTCAACTTGGTGCCAGGATTTACACCAGGTTTTAAAAGGTGTAAGTCTGGCACCATAGTTGGGTGCGGGAATTGGCACTAAATGCTGTTCATAAAGGGCACATGACCTTTATAGAATAGCACTTAGCTTCAATAGTTTCCAGTGTCGAATTTTGAGCACCATTTATAGAATTCCCTCCTTTATGCCCATTCTCTCCCCCTCATTATCAGCTCAGTTCTTGCTCCTAACATAGCATGCAGTTATGTCTCATGTACTAAACATGAACTCTAATTCACATACTAACTGCTTATCATATTTTGTATTTATTTATTTATTTATTCATTTATTACACAGTTTCTAGACCACACTAGCCTAGATCCTAGGCGGTTTACAATATAAAACATTCACAATAAAAAAATCACAAAAACAATCCAATACCTAACAAATGTATACATAATATAGGGGTCCTTTTACCAAGCTGCAGTAGAAAGGGTCCTTTGCTAGTGGCAGAGGCTGTTTTCCCATGTGCCGGGGCCCTTTTTACCGCAGCAGGTAAAAAAGCCCTCAGCACACATGGCCATGAGGTAAGAGAACTTTTACTGCATGGCCAAGTGATAGGGAGCCCTTACTGACACCCATTGAGATGGTGATAAGGGTTCCCATGCTAACCCAGCCAGGTTATTACCGTGCAAGCAATTTGCAGGGGTTTTCTGTATCTTGAAGAACCTGTATCTTGAACACATTCAATTTCAGCCTATTATCAGTCATCCAAGAGTTAATAGTCTGCAAACAAATCGATAATAATTCTAGGATTTTATCCAGTGAATCAGTAATAGGCAGAAACAATTGAATATCATCTGCATAGATCTTATAATTCAGACCTCCTCCTAACAATTTACAAAGAGAGAGCAAGTAAATATTAAACAATACTAGGGATAAAGCTGAACCTTTGGGTACCTCCACTACCACCTCAATTCATGAGAAACATCCTGCTCCCTTTCAACCCTTTAAGACCTACTGTTCAAAAATCATTCCAATACCTTTTCTTAAATCCCCAAAGCTTCTAATCTTTGAATCAGCAATCCATGATGAATCGTACTGAAAGCTGAAAAAATATCAATGTAACTAACAAATAGGATATCCCTTTGTCAAAACCCACCCTTATACTGTCACAAACTGAAATCATTAATGTTTCTATTAAATATTTGGGACTGACAATTATCTAAAACCTGATTCTGATAAAAAAAATCTTGTAGTTGATATAAAACCAATTTCTCAATATTTTTTGGAAGAAAAAGAAGTGAGGACAACAGCCGATAATTCTCAGCCTTATTCTTGAGTAATGGATGTACCACTGCCTTTTTCAAGCAAAAAGACATTATAGCCTCCACCATAGAATTATTCACCAAGGAAGTTATAAAATCTGAAATTTCCACTTTCAAAGATTTAACTACACTGACAGGACAAAAATCCAAAGAATTGGTGGATTTATTTGAGTAACCAACTTGTTTTCAAGACACTGGAACAAATGACTCTTATTTATCACTAAAGTTATCCTGATGAGTGTTTCCCTAGGAAGGGCTTTATTTTCAAACAATTTCAAAATGTTATGTCTTCTCCTTAAACTGATCAGCAAACAATTGACTAGATCATTTTTTTTCAAAAAGCTCTTCTCTCAGGTTGACCCTAGTCATAGTTTGAACTATAGAAAAAAAGCTCCTTTGAAGAGGAATCAGCCTTCTGAATCAACTGATCATAATACAACTTCTGTGCTTCTCTACTAACAGTTTGATAGATTACCAAACATTCATCATAACTCTTTTGAGTATAATAATAAGGATATTTTCTCCACTCCCTCTCTTTTCTGTGAAAAAGTTGCCTTTTCTCAATCAGTTCTCCTGTAAACCATGAAGCCACAGAAGGTCTCTTCAAAGTTATCTTTCTACCGGGCTACGTCCTCTATACAATGCTTCATTGAGTCAAACCACTTATCCATAATCACTTCCACATTCAACTCATCAGATAGAACCTGTAACATTGGCAACAAACAACTTTTCAATTTAGGAAGATCTATTTCTGGTCATTTAAAAATCTCCTTATTCATTTGCTTCCTATTAAACCCCTCCCCAAAAGAAAACCAACAAGATATCATCACATGGTCAGTCCAAGGAACAGCTTCCACTCTTAAAATCTACAACATTCTCCCTTAGAAAGACTTTAGTAATAAATAACAAATCTAAAGTATGACCAGTTCTATGCATTGAACCTATTATTAATTGAGTCCACCCTAAAGAATAAAAACTTCCTGAAAAGCTGAAATTCTGAAATCTACATTACTCCAATCTACATGCATATTAAAATCACCTAAAGTAACTGTATTCCTACATAAGAAATTTGACTTCAGTAAACAAACCCCTGTGGCTAAAATTGTAAGCTGCATATATGTAATCACTTTTAAGTAAGAGCTGGGTCAGGAATGTTCTGATGGCAGTCTTTAACATTTAGCCATTGAGCTTGGTGTTCAGTGATAAGCAGACAATTTAGCCAGGCAACCCTAGCCATATAAATGACCATCCTAAATCTACCAGCTCAAATTGCATATGGTTAGATCTAGCTGGATAGTCATCCATACAGCTGAATATCCATGTCAAGACAGTCAGATAAATCTATTCAGTTGTCTCATGCACTCAATGGGTTTTTGAATATTGACTCCAATTTTGATGCATAGAAATAAAAGCTATTAGTTCAGACTATTTTAAGTAACTACTAATTAGATATATCTTATTATTTGACACTGCTTATTCATTTATGTCTGCTAGAAATAATCACTAGGCTTAATAATTTAACAGAAATGACTGTCTTAGTTTTTATTTATTTATTGGGATTTATTTAGTTACATTCCAGAGCAGTTGAATAGCAGGTATTTTTAGATTTGCAATGTTAGCTCTAGTTCATAACACAGGCCGTGATTATAATTTAGAAGAATTAAAATTAGATTCATGCCTAGAAAAACATTCATTCTTTGTTGGTGACTCTTAAGGAGTCTGTTATTTAGTATGTTTCATGCAATTTTCTGGAAAATTGATTTTAAAATTGGTTGTGAATGAAAAGAAAAAAATTGTAATTATAAAAATACTTTCTTGATGCTGTAATGCATAGCCCCTTCAACAGTAATACTAAGATGATGATAAATCACATTTTTGGACTCACATCTGACTGTAATGCTTGATTGTCAATAAAATTAGTCTTCTGCAGTATTAGGCATTGTAACGCAGTTCCTTGTTAATAGACTCTTGCTGTTGCTGATCTGTTTACATACTCCTGAAAAATTGTTTATGACTTTATATGAAGCTATCATACTATCTGTAGGCATATATGAGATTCAAATGTAACATATTATTCAACTTTGAGTTTAAGAACCTTCCTTACTAAAACAATTACTGTTCTATTCAAAAAAAGTACTAATAAAAATATTATGCAGTATTATTAAATTTGTGTCAGTCAGTATTTTTTTAAACAGTGGCTGCCGTGGGTTTTTCTATATCCAGACACTCAGTGCTGGGTCATACCTTTAAGTCACATTAATGGGCAAATAATGTGACTTAAAACCATAATGCAGCTTGATAACTTCCACCCTCGATGGAAGTTATGCAACTCAATACTATGTAAAGAACCTAACGCAACATACAGAGGGGCAAAATGGAAAGATCGTCCAAGTACAAATTAGGGCGTTCTTACGATAACGTCCAAAAATAGACCTGTATAATGGAAAAATAGTGTGGGCGGTTTTCGATAATCGATTATCCCTGTAAGAAAACAATCAAATGACGAGCGCATAAGCGTGACTAAATTGGGCGCCCTAACACGGTCGACTATTGCAGGTGCAAACGACCAAATCACGTGGTGTGTAAAATAATGTACATAGGTGTATCGCAAGTACAGTACATGTTGTTCAGGCCATCCAGGTACGGAAATATATGACGAACGCATATATGTGTCAACTACAGACATATCATGCTGCTCCACCCATACATTCATCATATGTGCCCATCTGAATGTGCGGATCTGCATGCACTGTACACCTACTGAACATGCAGTAAATGTATATTGTGTATATGTGAAAAGGGTCGGGTGGGGTGCGTCATACTCATCTATAGAAGCCACGTTTCACACTCCTGCAGGCATGTGCACGTCAAAGACGTCTATGCTTACGAGGGCGTCCACGTGCTGATAGGGGCCATATATGGAATGGTCATCCATATATGGAGCTGTGCGTGAAACGACGTCCCTCACGCAAGGTCGTCTATATAAGGCACTTCTTTTCCAACACGTGGAAAAATGGCACAACGAAGGGAACCCAACTTCGGGCAGGAGGAGAGCCTGATGCTGGTGCGGCTGTGTGTAAGGCACCGGCACAGGCTCTTCATTCAGCACCATCACCTGCCCCCCAGGCTGCAGGCCATGCGAGCCTGGTCCCGCATCCGGGAAAGGTTAGAGAGGTAAGGTTATGGCCCAACCCCCCTCCCCTCCTGTACCTACACATATAACAGCTCCGTCATCAATGTTACCAGCAGTAACTGGAGTGTCCATGCAAGGATCATGAGTAATATAGGAACATGCACAATCACCAATAATTTGTATGTTATTGAAACGACCACCATTCCCACATCCCTACAAGAATGTATTTCGTTAGGTTAGGTATGTGACTATTCTATTAGTGTTATGTGACAATTTCGTTAGTTATGTGAAGGCCACATTTTCCAACCCCTCTTTGGAGCCTCCGAATAGTGGAAGCATGAGACCAATGAAACCTATACCATACTTTATAACATGGTCATGATAACACATATAAAGTAGTTTAACAAGCATACATTATAATGTACACAAACGGTACTGTCTGGCCTCATGCCCACCTCTCTGGCATCATCTGCATAGGAACCAACTCGGTGGCTGCTGTGGGTGCTTCACCACCCCACCCCCAATATCAAATATGTATGGAGGGAGGGGTCATCTCCACTGGGGGTTCCACCCCCCAAAATGGAAAAAAGGTGGCTCCTATGATTCACTACCAATGGAGGTGCCCCCCCCCCCCCCAACACTGTAGACCCTCTCTCTCTGGTATGTGAATAGCAAATGAATGTGTGCAGAGGACAAAAAGGACCAACACCCCTGACCCCTGCTCTCCAAACTTATATCTTACAGACGCTTTGGAGTCCACCGGGACCTCGAGTCCCTGCGGAGGCGGTTCCGCAGGGTGAGGCGGGAGAGGCCCGACGTCATCCGGGCGGTGCGAAGGCACCTCAGGGCTCGCCGTAAGTATTCAAAAACAGGACACCTGTACAGATTACTACATACATTTCATGAATAAAGCAAATGTGTTGTACAATATCACTTCCCATGTGCCTAATAGCCACCTAGTAATACCATATCTGTCCCAGATCAAGGATGCAGGTTGCAGGGGTTCTCCCATGAGCGTGCTTGCAACGTCCGACCATCCCCCCGAGATGAATGAGATGATATGCCACACTTTACTATTCCCCTTACTGTGGTGGCTGATTAGTGTGTCCTGGTACAGTTGCCTGAGGCCCTACTTTTACTACATGTTATGGCCTAACTCACATAAAAGAATTGTGCTCAACACCCTTCCCACTGCCCCCCCCCAATAACTCCTACAACAACTGCCCATCAACCCCTCGTTGCATCTCACAATGCAAACATGCTGGTCAGCAATGAATTTGGTATGGCAACATGTCCTGCGTGGTGTGTATCAGAGGAGGGTCCAGGGTTCTGTGTCATGTCATCTGATGCAGCTCATTCCCCATGGGCATAGGCTACGCCTTACCACACCCTGCCCCATCCCCTGCCTCACGCCACCCAGCTACTGCACTATGCAAGCCATGTTGTATGCACTGATCTCAATCACACTCCTTTTACATACACAGGGCTCCACCAGCAGGAAGCCGAGCGGGAAGATGAGGAGGACCACCACCTCCAGGAGGAGGAGGAGGAGGAGGAGGAGGAGGAGGAGGAGCAGGAGGAGCAGGAGGAGGGGCACATGGAGGAGGAGGAGGAGCAGCAGCCAGGCCAGGAGGCGGCCCACCAGGGAGAAGAGGAGGAGGAGGACTCGGAGGAGGGAGTCCTCATCATAGACATTCCTGAGGACCCCTCCCCACCTGCAGCTCCTTATGAGGGCTCTCCCTCCCCACCTGCAGCGCCATCGCCTGGCCCACCTCCATCCCCTGGGCCAGCTTCTGTGTCCCCTGGCCCACCTCCATCCCCTGGGCCAGCTTCTGTGTCCCCTGGCCCACCTCCATCCCCTGGGCCATCTTCCGTGTCCCCTGGGCCACCTCCAGCCTTTGGCCCGGCTACGGTAGTGCGCCTCCTGCAGCAGCTGGTAGATGGCCAGCACCAACTTATAGTTGGCCAGCAGCAACTTCTAGTTGGCCAGCAACAGCTGCTGCAGGAGGTGACAGCCCTACGGCAGGGCAATGAGCAGCTCCAGGGCCCACTAAGGGTACTGCTGGGGCTGCTCATTGCCCTGCTACAGAGGGCCTTACTAAGAGGGCGTGGCCGCCCTTAATTTAAATAGGGGGGGCCTGTTGGGGTTGTGTGTGTGGGTGGAGGGAGGGAATTGTTGGGGTTGTGTGTGTGGGTGGAGGGAGGGAATTGTTGGGGTTGTGTGTGTGGGGGGAGGGAGGGAATTGTTGGGGTTGTGTGTGTGGGGGGAGGGAGGGAATTGTTGGGGTTGTGTGTGTGGGGGGAGGGAAATATTGGGGTGTGTGGGGAGTTGTGGGGGGGAGGAGGGCATTGTTGGGGTTATTTTGTAGGGGTGGGGGTGGGGGGGGGAAATAAATGTTTGTTATAATATAACTATCGTGTGTGTGTGTGTGTGTGTGTGTGTTTGTCTCCCTTGTGCATTACATATCACCAAATGGTGCTGTAGAGTTGAGAGGAAGGAGGCAGCAATATGCATAGCATTAAATGTGCTGTGTGAATGAGAAGGTGATGTATGTCTGAGAATGTTGGCCAGACAGAACGCCACCTGTTCATTCCAACCTGCATGGCTATATATGTGCAGGGGGGTTGGGCCGGGGAGGCTGGCTGGATATTTGTGTTCATGAATAAAAATGGCCAGCCAGCATCTCTCTCTCCCTTCCTCCCTCCCCTCCACCATACTGACCCACAATACAGAGTGCCATCAATAAGAGATGAATATTGTACCACGTGTGATCTGCCAGGTACACACTTCCACATAACTCCAGGTACCACATACACAGTGTTTGCTGTCTGATGGACACATATCTTTACCCACAAGCCACATTGGTGGGGTGGGGGGGGGGCCCAAGAAGGACCTACAAACAGCTGGCTCATATTTTCACATTGAATACATCAGCTATGGTATATAATGCTGAGGAGCAAAAGGGAAACAATGGGAAACCCAATAGATGGATGGTTACTTCATCACAGTTGCAATGTAATACTTGTGTTAGGGAAGGGCACAAATAAAAATGGTGCTCATTATTTGCAGGTGTGATCACACTTTCTCCAGTAGTGAACCAAGGTGTGTTACATTCAAGTATTCTGGGTTTGTGTTCAACTTTGTCTCTGAAGTGACTTGCCTTAGGTGGGATTTGAACCAGCAACCTTATGATTATAAGGCTGGTGCTCTAACCACTAGGCCACAGCAGCCACCAGGCTTTATCCACCACCAGTTACTTTGGGTTGGTACCTGTACACACACCCCTTTCCCTCACCACCACGTCATAGGCCTCAGTGGCACTACCTGTAGCCACCTCGATCATTTTGTCCAGGCTACCGATTAAAAACAATGTAATGTGCATGTTCCCTACCCTACTACCTATGGAGCAATTTAGGAAGGTGTTGCATAAAGTGCTATACACATCCATTGCATTAATCATTCTCCCCTCCCCCGCCTATGGACCTTGAGAATGGGTGGCCACTTCATAAATGGGGACTGGGGTACACCACATAAACAAGGAAG
The DNA here is from genome assembly GCF_901765095.1 of Microcaecilia unicolor. Lineage (NCBI taxonomy): Eukaryota > Metazoa > Chordata > Amphibia > Gymnophiona > Siphonopidae > Microcaecilia > Microcaecilia unicolor. The sequence continues at coordinate 303,222,505 of NC_044035.1, read as the reverse complement.
ATGGAAGCTACCGGGAACCAATACAGCACCTCCAACAGCTGGCCCACACCACTGAGGACCTGCCAACCCCACAGTACAGTGCACAGGAACCTGGTGAAAAGAGAGCTACCTAACATCTGACTCCAGACTACATACATACAGTGAATGCACACTCCTTGACTATGAGCACAAAGAGAAGAGGTGGGTGGCAGACAAACGAGAGCTTACCATGAACGTCTGTTTCAAGACTGTGTAGTGCGCCTTTTATCTTCTGGAACATTAGCTGCACATCTCCCTGATTGAAATGACCCTTACCGAGGGGTGCTTGATTTGGGGTGAGTGTAGCAAATTCGTGGCCCCCACACACTGCCTGCTACAACCAGGCAGAGAGAATGGGAGAAAGGAAGGGAGCATCAGGCGATGTGGAAGAGAGGAAACGGAAGGCGTGGTGGCTGAAGGCCAACAATAATTTCCCCCCCCCCCCTAAATACACAGGTGTACCCAAGCATGCTAAGTGAGGGTAAAACCCTGTAAATGATTATTACGAACAACCGGCAAGGTCTCAGTGCAGGAAATGGCAGGTAAAATGGCAATGAAGAAAGGGAAGGCAGGTGGAGACGCCCATACTTATCTACTCATAATCGAAACCATGTGTTCCTAATCGCTATCTGAGCTGGGCACGCTTAGGAATTATGTGTATAATTGAAAAAGTAGCGCCCAAATCAGAAACGCCTATTCCCCCGTCTCAATGGGCGTTCTTGGCGCCTATATAAACGCCCACTCCGTATTTTCGAAAACCCCATTGGTACAATGCCACCACGCATGCCACCGACCCGGAAGGGTAATTTTCTCGAGGCAGAGGTGGAGCTCCTGGTACAAGAAATTGTACAGCGGCACCGGAGTCTGTTTGCTCCCACAGGGCAGAGGCTGGCAGCAACAGTAAAGCAGCAGGAATGGGAGGCAGTACGGGACAGCCTGAATGCTGTCTTCCATGCTGGGAGAGACGTGGAGGACTGCAAGAGGAAGTGGCGGAAGCTGAGGAGGGATGTTCGGAGGAAGGCAGGGGCCAATCCCCCAGGCAATGACACTGCCAACCTTACACCCATGGAGCTGATGGTGTACTCCCTCCTACCCCAGGAGGGCATCCACGGGATTGGCTCCATGGACACCTCGGGCCAGGCTGAGGACTCAGGTAGGTGTTTCATTATGCAGTTGGGGTATCTGTTGTGCTGCAGTACACTTGTGTTATAGAAGTTGGGGTGAGGGGGAGGGAGGTGAGGAGTGGGGGGCAGGAGGAGGGAGGTAGGTGGGGGTGGGGGGGGGGAGTATCTCTGGCTGTCTTTCTGTATATTAACAGGCCACCTTTATGATGCTGTTGTGACCTGGTAACCCCTACTCACTAGCTCTCTACCCTTACTCCCTATCCCTACCGTTGTCATTGGGTTTCCTCTTACTTGTCCTGTGTGCCCATATGTATAGAATTAATTGTAAGCTCTATTTGAGTAGTGGTAGTGGTCATGTGTATTATAGGAGCAAGCAGACAGGGTGGGTGCTGTGTGTGTGTGTGAGCACCCCCAATATTGAGGAAAGATCATGTAGCTGTGCAGGGAGGAGTGTTGGTCACTGGGCTTAGCACCCCCAATACTACTTTCCAGTTGGCTCCTATGGGTGTGTGTAGGTTACTACTGTGGCAGAACTCTGGGGGCCGTCCTTCCCTACTACTCCCTCCTATTTTCCCATTACCAAACTGTGCCTAGTTCCTCCTGTGACCTCTGTGCTCTACTGAGTGTGGGCCACATGCATTCAACTGAAGGAGCCTGTAATGGGGGTCATAAAGCAGTCCTATGCAGTTTAGCAAGTCAGTAGTAACACAACACATGCTGCAATGTTGTTCAATTTAACAATTATACAACTAACAGCTTGAGCACAACGTTGTGAGTGGTGTCCTTCTCTTGGCTGCTCATCCACCACCTCTACCCAGCTGCCTGCGGGCCTCTCTCTTTCGTACCCGTGTCAATTCCATTCCTCCTCACCATCTCTTTGCTGGGTCATCAGGTTGGGAGACATACCAATGTATATGAATGCTGAAAGACAAAAGTGGGTTATTTGCACCAACACTATTCCTCACTCTTGTGCTATACAGGTGAAGACTCAGAGGAGGCTGGCCCTAGTGGCCTGCAAGGCCAACGCCCTACACCATCCGTCCAGCCTCAACCTCCACAGCCTGCAGCACCAGCAGTCCAGCCTCCACCACCTGCACCAGCTGTGCATCCTCCGCGTCCACCACCACCTGCACCAGCTGTCCAGCCTCTACCACCACCAGCTGTCCAGCCTCTGCCACCACCACCACCACCTGCACCAGCTGTCCAGCCTCTGCCACCACCACCACCACCACCTGCACCAGCTGTCCAGCCTCTGCCACCACCACCACCACCTGCACCAGCAGAGGCCGCACCTCCAGCACCGGAGGACTTTGTTGAGGAGGAGGAGGGCCCAGCTCCCCGCCAGAGGCCATCCGGCCAAAGGAGGCAACTCCTGCGGCTGGCCACGGAGCTACTCCGCCACAACGTGCGCTTGGAGGAGTACCGCCAGCAGAAACTGGAGCTGCAGCGCCAAGCACTGGAGGCACAGCAGCGAGCACACCAGGAACTCCTCCAGGCGCACCGTGAAGGCCACCAGGAGGTGCTCCAGCAACTGAGACGGCTGGAGCAGAGCATCCAACACCTGCGCCCTCAGGGCACCGCGCCTACTCCAGCCCCCGTGCTGCTGGAGCAGCCCCTGCCATCAACATCTTCCTCCACTGACCACCAGCAACCACCAGCTAAGAGGTGGGCATTGCGCTCCTCAGCCTCCGCACCCACTCCTGCAGCACCCGCGCAATCTGCTCCCATTCTGGGTCCTGTGGCCAGACCACTAGAAGCAAGAAGGTGGCCCGATTTCCACGGTGCAGCCAAAGCCGCAGGCTGCCGTGGGGATAGGGAGGAGGACACTGGGAGCAGCAGCTCAGAAGAGACTTCCCATGCAGCACCAGCTGCAAAGGAAGGGCGTGGGAGGGGTAGGAGGGGACGGGGGAAGGGAAGGGGATAATGATGGGACATGCTGTAGGGTGAGGGTTGGTGGGAGGGGGGTGGGTGTGGGAGGGGGGTGGTGGTGGTGGGGTTGACCAAACACATATGCACTGTATGTACAAAATAAATGTTCACTTACATTCACCTAAAACTTGTTTCAATGAGTCTTTGTCTTGCTCTTACGCCAAGCTGGTAGGCATTGAGCTCTGCTCTGTGGGCTGGGGGTGGAGGGGGCTCCTCTTCCAGCTCATCTGGGGCCTCTTCTGGTGGTGGCTGTGGCTCCTCTGGGAGAGGCTGTCCTCTGCGCTTGGCCAAATTGTGTAACATACAGCACGCCACAAAGATCTTGGCCACCTTTTCTGGACTGTAGAGCAGCTCTCCTCCAGACCGGTCCAGACAGCGGAAGCGGTTTTTCAATAAACCAAAGGTGCGCTCAATGATCCCCCGGGTGCTGCGATGTTTCCTGTTGTAGGTTTCTTCTGGCCCTGGTTGTGGGTGGATCAGGGGGGTCATAAACCATGTCCTCTGCGGGTAGCCTCGGTCACCTTTGCAGAAAAGCAGAATGAGATAGATGAGTGTGTATCGCTTGGAGCAGGTACAGGGGGGGGCGGGGGGATTTGGATAGTGGGTTGTGGTGGAGGAAGCCAGGGCGGAGGGTTGGCCAGTGGAGGAGGTCTAGTATGGGTGGTACATGCATGTTGCACTTACCTAGTAGCCATCCACCAATGAACTCCCCTCGCTCGAACCTGCGGAAGATGCCCGAGTGCTGTAGGATGTAGGCATCGTGGCTGGAGCCGGGGTACCTGGCACACACGTCTAATATCTCCCCCTGGGCATCACATACAACTTGCATGTTCATAGAATGAAATGCCTTCCTATTTCTGTAGGTGGCTTCGTGTGCCCGGGGGGGTCTGAGGGCTACGTGTGTGCAGTCTATCACACCGATGACCGAGGGGAATCTAGCAACAGCATAGAAGGCGGCCATGTTGTTGTGCAGGGCCTGGGGGGTGGTGGGGAAAGTGATGTAGTGTGAGGTGTGAGTCATGAAGGCATCCAGGAACTGGGTGAGACAGTGTGAAATAGAAGCCTGGGTGAGGCCTGTGTTAGCAGCTAATACGGATTGAAAACTGCCAGTGGCCAGGACAGAGAGAGCGGAAGTGATTTTGAGGTGGGCAGGGATGGGGTTATTCCTACGTGTCTGGGGCTGAAGGAGGGGTGTCAGCTGCTCACACAGCTGACGAATGGTGGCCCTATCAAACCTGAACCTTGTTAGACACTGCTGGTCAGTGAGGTGTAGGAAGGTGGTGCGGGGCCTAAACACTCGGGGCCGTGAATACCTCCTGCGGTGGGTGGCCTCTTCGTGTAGCATGCATGCCACAAGTGCATTAAGTGCATCCATATCCCCACCACCAGTGCAAGTATTAGGACTAGTAGTCAAACAAACAGCAACACACACAGATCTGTCACTTCCAGCCACCACGCCCTCTGGCCACTCACTCGCCAAACAGTACAGGCACACAGAGACAAACGGAGGTCAGGGAATAGAGTATACACGTGGGAAGAGTGAATGGGGAGGGATAGGGGGAGGGGAAGGGGGCGATGGAGCAAAGGAGTAGGAGTAAGGAACAACGGTGAAAGGGTAAGACACAAAAAGAGGCAGGGCACACAGACGACCGTCACAGGTACTCAACACGCTCGACTTTCTCTCTGCAACCACCACTTCAGCTCTTCCACCAACAATATCGCCACTCTCCAACTACACACAAACGCTAATGGGTCTAAAGACGATTTCCCCCTTGCTCTGGTCGCTTTTATTTCGGGTCCATCATATTACGCCCATCTTCCCGCTCAACCAGAGCCATTTCGCTATTCGTTATACGTTGTACCCGTCCACGTCGTATCACCGCCCCTAACACGCCCCCGACACGCCTCTTATTTGGGCGTTTTTACGTCCACGTACGAGCGACACGGGTGCACTGAAACATTGCTTTCGATTATATGGATTTACTCGTTTTTGTGAGATTAACGTCCATCTCCCGATTTAGGTCGACTCTTGGGCGTTTTTTTCGTTCGATTATAAGCAGGACAGTGTCCACCGGGTACATACTGCAAGTCGCATTATGGCCCTTAGATCACAATAAGATAACCCCAGCTTTTAGCCAGGATAGCAGTAGTCATGCAAGACTACCACTAGGGACACCATTTTGATGATGGCACAAGACTGGAGAGGAACAACAGGGCATCCCTACTGCCCGAAGAACCCCTGGACAACCAATGATCTAAATGATAGGCCATTTCAGGGGGTCTGGAGCTTCTTGTGAGGTGGGGACTGGACCCAGGGATGGAGCATCTGGAGCTTTGGGGGGCCTTGAGCCAGGGTGGGGGTTGCCTCAGGCTGCTGGAATAATGCTGCTTGCAAGGTGCATTGTTCTTGTGTTAATCTTTTGTCATGGGATTCAACAACCTATGAGACTGACATACTGCAAGGTATAGTATTTCACTGCACCTTGATATTTTCCCCACTGAATATCACTGCCTAGGCCCAGGAAGTGCTAGTTATCTGGGTAGCAGGTGCTATTTGGATAACTGGCTTTAAACTAGAGAGTTGCACGGGGACAGAAATCTTACCCATCCCCACCCGTCCCTGCTGGAATCTTACCCGTCCTCACCCGTCCCCGCTGGAATCTTACCCCATCCCCACCCGTCCCCGTAAGAATTTAACCCATCCCCACCCATCCCCGTAAGAATTTAATGGTACATAAAAGAAAATTCCAGTCATCTCCCTCAGTCTCTCTCTGGATTTGAGCCACAGCACTGTAGGCAAGGAAGGAACGGAAGTTGGAACACTCTGGTGCGCACATGTAAGACTTGTCTCCGATTCACTTGCACTGTTTGCTGAGAGGTCGCAACATGCACGCGCCAGTAGGTCAGGCGACATTTGGTTCTCATGCCTGTGTCACAGCTGAGGTCTGTGCACCAGCCTGGTAGTAAAGAGGATTAATAGTAACATAGTAAGTGACAGCAAATAGACCTGAATGGTCCATCCACTCTGCCAATAGTCACACTCATGATCAATTACTACTACTACTATTTAACATTTCTAGAGCGCTACAAAGTGTACGCAGCGCTGTACAAACACAGAAGAAAGACAGTCCCTGCTCAAAGAGCTTACAATCTAATAGACAAAAAGTAAAGCATTTAAATTTAAAATATTTAAGCAGTCAAGCACAAGAGAACAGTCACAGAAGGACAGAAGATGTTGAAGGGTGGTCAGTGTGATTAGGTGTAACTCTGGTTGGAGTAGTGGGAGAAGGTGATAGAAGAATAGAAATGGGTGAGGTAAAGTAATGAGTGGGTTGATAGGGAGGTTATATAAGACATGTCACTCTAGGGGTGGGTGGGTAGAGGGGTAGGGTGGGTGGAAGCAGGAGAAGGTATTCTCTGCAGCCTATCTGTGAGATGGAAAATGCTCTCTGAAGCTGCTGCTATAAGTTGTTAGTTTTCTCTCCCTGAAAGAGATCCAAGCCACACCCACGAAGTTCAAACTGTCAGTGGGGAGGGTGAGGGGAGGAAATGGCAGTGCTTGATGAAAAAGAGAGCTCAGTTTGATAGGAGATATACTATAGGATGTCATTCTGAGGCCAGGCTAAGTCTAAAGCAGGAGAAGGTATTCTCTGCAGCCTATCTGTGAGATGGAAAATGCTCTCTGAAGCTGCTGCTATAAGTTGTTAGTTTTCATCATTAAATCAACGAGTGTGATATTATATACTTGATTATGGTTTTTCTTTCATGTTTCTGGAACAAAGACCATAGAAGTCTATCTGGCCCTATCATTATGTTCCAACTCCTGGAGTTGCCGTTGAAGCCCACTCCAGTCTATTCGTCTTCTCATTTGTGGGACACAGACTGTAAAAGTCTGTCCAGCACTGTCCTCATGTTCCAGCCACTGAAGTTGCTGTCTAAGCCCTTTCCAGCCCATCCTAAACCAGATTGCCATGTATGAGACACAGACCATACAAGTCTGCCAGGTATCAGCCCTAGTTCATAACAGCCAAAGTTGCCATCTAAGCGTCACTTGCCACATCCACACACATGCAGCCATTTAAGGTTAGGTTTTATATAACTTCCATTTTCTAATTAGAGATCCTCTGTGTTCATCCCACGCCTTTTTGAATTCCGTCATCATTTGTGACTCTACCACCTCCTTAATGGAAGACTTTCCACATTTGTGCTGTTAAAGCAAGGAAGAAGAAGAGGAGGAGAAGATAGCACTCAAAGAAATTGGTATTCGGTAGATGAGAGGCTGGTGCAGGTGCAGCTTATACTTCTACGAGAAGACCGCAGAACTGCTTCCATCCCCGCAGGAACTCTACAGGAACTGCCTCCATCCCCACGGGAACCCCGCAGAGCTGCTTCCATCCCCGCGGGAACCCCGCAGGAACTGCCTCCGTCCCTGCGGGAATCCCACGGGTTCTGCAGGATTCCCGCGAACCCCGTTCCCGTGCAGCTGTCTACTTTAAACATCAACCCCCATATTTTTTTAGATCAAATCCCAGATTTTGATTAACAGAATGATGACAAAATTACCCAAAAATGTTGTTGTACATGAGCTCCTGAAACTGAAAGTGTTCTTTGCTTGCCTGTAGTTTGTGTGCTATATTAAAACTAGAAATGGGGGAGAGGGTGCTAGTGGGCCTTTGAGCAAGATGACTGCATAAGGAATTTGCTGCTCTTTCTACTGTGGCAGAATATCACTGATGATATTCCACATATATTAAGAAATTCAGAGTGATTGCAACATGTCATGCTCTAAACCTTCCAAGGCAGAATCATCTTTCACGATCTCCATGGGCATCAAGAGAAACAAACAAAAGATGGCACCATTGAAAGCAGCTCCAGCAGTATCAGAAGTGCTGATAGATGAATTACGGGTGCTTTGAGAGTTGATCATATTTAATTATGAAACAACATATGAGGTAAGGTTGGAAGTTGCTATACGTATCACATCAATGTCTCTCTTTCAAATGTGGCTTAAGAAAGTGGAATTGTAGGTTGACCAGATATCACAAACGGTAAGTCAAATTCAGGCCCAACTGCACAGGATTGGAAAACCTAGATGTCCTTTCTAACAGAACTTGATTGAATAACATCTGCATCCTAGGTCTGAAGGAGCCAAAGGAGTGGACATGATTCAATTTTTGACTGCTTGGATACCCCAGATTTTGCAAATTGAGTTTTCGCAGCCCCTGAAAATTGAGAGAACACACTGTTCCCCTTCATGTTGAAAACCCAAAATGAATTACTTGAGGTCAGTAATCATTATGCTGTTAAGCAGTCCCCAAGAGCAGCAGTTGTTATTATCTGCTTGATCTACTGCTGTCCAGCAACATGAAAGTAGAAAACTTCTTAAGACTGTATATATTGTGAAAACAATGGCTCTTTGGAGGAAGAAGTTTTTGGAAATTTGAGTACAGATGAAGGTCATGGGTGTCTGGTACTTTACATAATAATAAATTTCTGACTCACCAGAGAATCACCAAGATTTTCTGAAGCAACACTCAGGTCAGCCTCCCCCCCCCCCCCCCTACTACCAGTCAGGCCTCCATCACTGGACCCTCCCACAGCCAACCGTCCACCAGTCAAGGAAGATGTGGACATGGACGATGGCGTAGCCATGGGTGGAGCCAAGATTGAGGACCATTTGTGTTGCATGCATCCCTCCCCAGTGGCCTCAGGCACATTGTGCTGGAAGGGACTCTACCCGTCTCATAGATCTTGCTATGCATATCACTGCCATTGTCTTTCTTTTGCATCCTCCATGTTCACAGTGGGCAATGGCAGAAGCTACCACCATATAGCAACTTCAGTTTTGGCTCTCTTCTGTCACACTTCATTCCCATACAGTACATTGTTTACAATGGGGGAGGGAGGCTGGGGGCATGAGGTTATTTATCACGTTCTGTTATGAGGATGGTAGGAGTGGGAAATGTTTATGTTCTTGATATTATGTTATGACATATGGTGGGGAAGGGGGAGGGGGTTTGGGTGGGGAAATTTCTATTTGATTCTATCAATATGTTTTGCATTTGAAGTGTTGCAGTCTTAATTATTTTCTCAGCCTCTGTCCTCTCTGTTTGTTATGTTCCTGAGGTGCATTATCTCCCTCACTTGCACTGTCACATTCCTCCCTGCCACAGGTATGTAGCATCTCAGAGCTAGGTTAAGGCAGCATGCTGTCAAACATTCACATACTTTAGACCTGTACAGCTCCCCCTCCCCCTACAGAACCAGGGAGTAGAACATCATTGTACCTCTCTTTATCCTCTTCCTGTGGGTGCACAATGGGCTTCAGCAGCCGTGTTCTCAGGGGACAGCCATGGGCACCTAAGTTTGCCAATTGGATTCAGATTCACTTGACTGGGTTGATCCAGTCCAGACTTTTGTCCATTGTATATAGGGTCTGTTACTTCTGCTTTCCACAATTGCCTTCCCTAAGAAAAGCAAGATTACATGTAATGGGTAAAAGCCTGGACTGGATTAACCTTGTCATACCTCTATTGTGTGTGTCAGCATATCCAGTGAGTATTGTTAGCTGCGTTTGTTGATCTGAAGGGTCCATAAGTTGTGTGAAGTGGTTGGGAATTGTGTAGCTCAGGTTGGTTGGTGTCTCAGATGTCAAGAGAACTTCATTGTTTTTATCTGCAGACTGTAGTCAATCTTTCCCTACAGACATATACTTCTGACACCACTATTGAAACTTTAGAACACATGCCAAAAAAATGTGTTGTGCACATTCACGCTTAGCGGTCTACTGTTATATGAGCCAGAAGTTAGGTCTGCTCAGATCAGGCCTAAACATAAGTGGCCACTTTAGGCACAGTTGTGCATGATTCTATAACAGCATGCATACATTCTAGACACACACCCTGATCACACACCTTTTTCACTTGTGCAACTACTAAAATTAGCACCAACCATTAGAGAATACGCATAGAGAGATATGCATGTAATAACATTAATGTTATTTTGAAGATAAAAGTACTCAGAAAAAACAGGTGTAAATTTATGTAGAAACCTTTTCCATAGACATATAACTACATACATCAGCTATCTGAAAATTGCCTAGCCTCAGTGCAACAAAATGTATGTAGGGTTTGATGAGGTTTATTAGTGACTTGCTTAGGATTGGTAGAGGAAAAACACATGTGGGCTACATTTTTCAAATCTTCAGGTGTACTTCTCAAGTAAAGTTCTACCTTCACACTTGCTTACCGCTTTTAGTAAAGGGAGGCAACATAGGAGCTGCACATTCTAAGAAAGAAAACCACAGATGAAGGGAGGCTGGATTTGTTTTTCACATTGTCTATGTGACTTCAGTTCCTGCCTATCATACCCATAGACCACATATGCTTAGTTCCTTTTCTTCTTTTATAGTTTCTAATGCACTTTAGTTTCATCCACTTATTTCTTTCAAAATCAGTTATCCATATACAATTGTTATCATTTTTTCTTCTCCTTGCTCCAAACGGATCCACAGCTCTTCATATCTCTTACCCATCTCATCTTTCCCACTGCAAATACTTACAATCACTAGCTCACTAGCCATCCTGTGTTCTAACCTGTCTACTGGTCTTGAGCTCCAAAGTGTTCTATCATTCATCTTTCACCATTCTCCCTGAGAGCATCTTATACTCAGCGCCATCATCCCATTTCTTCTCCTCTTCATACTCATCTTCTCCCTCTCTTCTCCTTTCAGCTTAAGACATCAATCCTAATTGTGGTCCTCCACAGGAAGTGTCACTTCATCAGTCTACTACAACCTTTGTTTCTATCCCCCTCCTCCCTTCATATTCTTGCTTTGACTGAGACCTGACTTTCCCCTGTGGATTCTACTTCTGTTGTTGCTCTCTGTTACACAAGTTTTCATTTGTCCCATACACCATGCTCAGTTAATCATGGTGGTGGTGCAAACACTCTAACACCTAGCTTTTTTAGTTAGCTTTCAGAGAAAAGTAGTTGACTGCTTTGTTGCCTTATCCTCCATTATTGGGTAAAACAATTTATACCTGTATATCAGAACAGGTATATATATCCTACAGTTTAATTGTTCCAGTCATAAATTTCAATCTATTTCAAAAGTTTTTCAAACATTGAACAAAACTAAAAATATATTTTTACAGTTCTAATATTCTTGCAAAACTACTGGCCATAGCTTTAATTGGCAGCTGCGATAAAGACTAGTGTTGAAAAGAGCATCACTTTGCTGTACTTTTCTGGGATTTGGGTAAACTGTTTCTTTGTAATGATATTCCTGTTTTTCACTGCAAGCTGTAGCATCAACACTCCAGAAAATTGAAGTAATGATAGCATTATTAAGGGGGAAAAAGCCCTTTGCTCTTTTTCCTTTTCTATAAAATGTTCTCATGTTTCTTATTCCTTCTCTTGTATTTTTTTTTTTGTTACATTTGTACCCAGCGCTTTCCCACTCATGTTCTATTTTCTCATTGTCCCTCTGTCTTCTTGACAGTTCATCTCTATTATATACTATTTCTTATTTTTTTTTTTCAGATCTTCATCATCATTACAAGAGTGTTCTCTATCCTGTAACCTACGTTCTGGCAGAGTTCCTTCTGTCTTTTTCTGATAGTTTGGCTTCACAATTATATAGTGTCAAAGTAGTGGATCAGTTACACCTGACTGCTCAGACTTCATTCTGTAATTAAAATCATCTCAACTCTTCTGGAACAACATGGTCTAGAAGTAGATAAGTCAGCTCAGATTTAATTTAGATACCTCGAAACTGATGGGATTTGATGTGATTTCAATTCTTTGAACCACTGATGATTTAATCCAAATGCTACTTGAATCAAACTAGCCAGATTAATCCAGTTTATCAAAACCTAAATCAAACATGGCTGTGTTCAAAGTCATACTTTTAATTTTGGTTTATCAAATTGGAGCATGGGTAGTTTGTGGTCCGAAATCCCATTTGCAACCTATCTGTTGCAAGAGTGCTGTCAAACAACAGGATTAGTGAGAAACTGTTTGGATCTCAAGATTTTTTATTGACTGCTCTCTATCTAGGTCAATTTGAGTTGACATATAAAATATCCAATGTGATTTATTTAATTATCTGAGTCAAGGACATGTTGAATTTTGACCTGAGTCCAGTTAGATCCAGTGTGGATAAAAAGTGATATCCAAGTCAAACTCTCCTTCTTTGAACTGACACCACTTAATTTACCCAGTAATACAGAACAGATAAATTAAAAACATCTTGTAAATAATATAGCAGTACCTCAAAATACAAGCTATGTTTATACTTCATAACTCTTTATGTATAAAGTTAGGTGGCAAAAAGTGCATTACATTTATTGTGCATTAACTAGTTAACACAGAGTTAACATGGAACCGCTTACTGCCTCCTAATAAGAGACACCTTAAAGGGAACAGTGCTTCAAACGCTACAAAACACTGTGGCCAGGATTCTCTGTCAAGCCAAATGCAGAGATCATGTGATTTCTTCAGGCAAACAAATTCATTAGCTGTCAATAGAATTCAGAATCAAATTTAAAATATTGCTAATGACCCATAAAGTCCTATATGAACGAATGCTGTCATATTTAGCATCTATTGTCTTCTCATACACACCAACACATTGTAAGTGTTGCTTAATGATAATAGACTAGCAGTCTCTAGTCCCTCCAGGGAAAATGGGAATCAAGAAAGAACAGTCCATTTTACTTTTTGGTACTCACCCTCTAGAATTCCCTACCTAAATATCTTCAAATAGAAAGATCATTTATTCACTTTCATTCATCCTTAAAGACATCTCTTTCAAATGGCATTAAAGAACTTCTAACAGGTACACCTCATATCTGCTTGCGGTTTGGAGTGTAGCCCTGAGGAACAGAGGAGGTACAATGACTATGAGTGGTTTTTGTCTACTGGTTTGTCTACTGACTATATCTTTTCTATAGTTTTATGGAGCTCTTTTTTATTTTATTCTTTTTATTATATGTAAACTGCTTTGATTTGTTCTACAAAGTAAGTGGTAGATCAAAATTTTAATAAATAATACATTTGTATAAGCATTATATTAACTATTTAAACTTAAAGTAAATTCAAAAATCTATTAAACATATGACTCAATATTCAGCAGCACTCATCTGGGGCAAAGGATGAAAGCCACTTCAAGACCTATTGGGATTTTCATTGGCATTATCTGGATCATGAAAATCCTTTCTGGCCGGCCTGGCACTATCAAGATAGCGGAATGGAAACGGGGACTCCCTGCTGGGTTAAAGCCGGTAATTTGTTGGACAGCGTAAACACAGCGACGGGATTGAAGATAAATGGTTTATGGCTGTAATCACCAGGATTGTAAAAACGCAGGATCAATGTGGTATTGATCTATTACAAACTGCATGAATTGTACCGATTGAGATTCTGTGCTCTCAGGAATATGTGCACAGGTGTGTCACTGTAAAAGTAAAAAACGGCTTACAAGGAATACCTGGGAACACTGAGTAATTGTGGAGTTTTTTTGAGCCAGATCATAGGCGCCTGGTATAAGAGGCTTGGACAGGCTAAGCCTCCCCTGCTGTGCTCTGAGAGGTTTAAATTGTTGATTTACCTCCATCCTCACAGCAGGAGCTGCAGTGAAAGCCCTCTAGCCTTGTGTAACCAATTGTAGAAATTGGTTTATGGTTTGTTTACCTTACTGCTGGGAGAGTGGGGGGGGGGGGGGGGGGGGGGGTTGGCTGGAGGTGTCCTGGGTTGCCAGGGAGATATTTAAGGAGGATGACTTCCTGACCTGCACTAAGAACAGATAGCAGCAGATACTGGCCCAGCATAATCAGAAAAAGTCACCAAACAAAGGTAGAAAAGATCATTTTATTTTCATTATTTGTATTTTTGTACCCTGTGCTTTCCCACTCATGGCGGCTTACATGGGGCAATGGAGGGTTAAGTGACTTGCCCAGAGTCACAAGGAGCTGCTTGTGCCTGAAATGGGAATTGAACTCAGTTCCTCAGGACCAAAGTCCACCACCCTAACCACTAGGCCACTCCTCCACTTTGAGAATCAGGTGCTCAACATTAAAAGTTTATATTTATTTACTTATTTATGGCATTTTATCCCACATTAAACATGAATTAGGGTGTTTTGCGGCTCTACATGAGAATTGTGATGATATGATCCCTTGTTTCGTATTGTTGACGGTCTGCATTTTCTGTATGGGTGGTGTATTGGTGTATTAGGTTCTGCCCAGTGTAATATTTATGGTACAGTAAGGTTCTGAGTGTGTTTTTGCACAAAGTTGTGCATAGTGTTTTGCAGTTGAGCGATTGTGCTTAGAATATGCTTTGAGCAACCACTTTATTCTTTGACATATGATACATAGCTAATATCTAAATTTAATAAAAGGTATTAATTGTGACTTTTATTTTTTTTTCTTTGTGTTATCAGACAATTATGGATTTAAGCTCCACCCCTGGCCCCACCCCTAGCCCCACCCCCTTTAGCCTCCCCAAACAGTTGGGCTACCGACCGCCTATGAGCCAGATGATGGTGCGCCGGGCCCACGCCTTATAGTCTGTTTCTGGGCTGGCTGGGTGGCGTTACTGAGGCTTTTTTCTCCACCACTAAGTGTATGGTAGTGGTAAACTGAGGGTGACAGCAGTGGAGTTCATGGTTAATATACGCAGCATTTGTGAAGCTGGGTTTTTGAGTTTCTGGATACAGTCTAAGCTTGAGTGAAGTGTTTATCATAATACTATCAAGTTAGTGCCAGGGCAATCCAGGGGCAGAACCTGGGTAGAGTTTCTATTTACCTGCTTAGCAGCAATATTCAATCTGCTAACCAACCCGCCTGTTTACAAAGTCATGTTAGTGGCTGCCGGTGCGCTAATGCTGACACAACTCATTCACTTTGAATGGACTTTGTAAACAGGGGAACAAGTAACTACCAAGTTAGGACAATTAAAAGGCTGTCCTAATTTTATCCTATCTGGAGCCAGCTTTTGAAAATTGGTGTGCTAAACCCAATGGAAATTACCTCTCCCTGGGCACAGTCATGGAGTTTGTTCAAAATTTGGGGTGCTGAAGTACCCACAGTACCCAGAGAGCTGGCTTATGCCTGGGTACCATTTTGAATATTTCTAGTACCCAGAAAACAGTCAATGGCAAAGATATACCCAGATATTCAGCACTGCTTGGTAGTCACTGAATATCTGGGTATGACAAACACAGTGGCTAGCCTTTGAATCAAACACTGACTGCCATGGCTGAAAATAGTTTATATTACAAAGTGGTCATAGGGACAGAAAAACTAAAATTAGACAGCTACATCATAAATATATTTAGAAAGATTTTATCTCCAAAATACTTTATTGATTTTTGCAACATGAAAATCTGGATTCAGACATTCACTGAGAAGCATGAAATATAGAAGTGCTATAATTGCATCATTTTATAGGTGTCAACCTGTGGGCTAGACATTTTTTTTTGGGGGGGGGGGGCATTTTATAACTATTGTCCATGTACATATCAAGGGCAATTTTATAACCTACAGTAGGCACCCATATTTTATGCATGTTATGCTCATAATTGTTTAAAATGCTAGCCCTTACATGCATTTGTGTACACATACCCCCTTAAGTGCCAGCAGGAGCCTAGGTACTATTTTGCAAATACCAACTTAACTAACATAGGGCCAAATTCTATAAATGGCACCTTAAAAATCAGTGCAGAAAAACCACATGCTTAATGTGATTCTATAAACTATGCCTAAAGTTAGGCGTAGTTTATAAAATATGCTCACCCGTCATTCTTGCGACTAAAATTTAGGTGAACCCATTTAAGCCACCTAAAACCTGGCCTAAATACCTGTGACTAACTTAGGCGCAGAACGGGTATATTCCAAAATAGTGTGCTTAGTTTTTTGAAATGCCCACGACCTGCCCATTCCATGCCCATGGCCACGCCCCCTTTTCAGCTGCATGCAATAGAATTTACGTGCACCATGTTATAGAATACGCCTAGAAAGCTGAGTGCATAAATTCTAATTAAAGCTGGTTAGTGATACTAATTGGTTGTTAAGTACCAATTATCAGTGCTGATTGGCTTGTTAATCAATTAAGTTATGCATGCAATTTGACCATGCGGCCAAATTAGCACATACAAGTTAAGGTGCCATTTATAGAATTTGGGAGATAGTGCATATTTTCAAGGGAGGTGCACACTAGGGAGGGGCATGGGCAGGACATAAGCATGTCTCTTATTTACACAAGTAACTTACAGAGTACTATAAATTATACATGTCCCTGATGCATTTTAGGTGCCTGCACATAACACCTGCTCTGTGACCACTAAATGTTAGATACACCACTACCGGATTATGCTAGTATTCTATAACAGAACCTGTTAAGATAGGCTCCTGCCACTTACCCTCTGAGAATTTAAATGGAGGCATCCAGTTATAGAAATGACCCCATCTGTTTTTCACATGGAAAATGACTAATAAAAAATTGTATGTGCTATATGTAAATTAAAGTACACATGCTAACAATGACATGCATACATTTATATAATCTGCAGTTAGGTATTTAGGTGCAGTTATGTCAAAGATGTGATGTACTCCCACCATATAAACCAGGAGAGCAACAATAAAGAAAAAAGAACTGATATATTAATCCATAAATCAGACAGAAATAAAGGGACCCTTTTATCAAGCGGCAGTAGGGCTACCTCATGGATAGCATGCGGCATAACAGTACTACCACTGGGCATGCCCAGGCATCCGGTGATAGTTTTGTTTTTGCTGCATGCCATTTCCTGTGCCAGAAAATAATTTTGTATTTTCTAGTGTGGGGGCAGGGAATAGGGTGCCCTGCGGTAATCAGGCAGTGCCATGAGCTGCTTGATTACCACCAGGTTAGCACTAGAGCCCCTACCACCTACTAAATAGGATATGGTAAAGGCTCAGGCAGTAAATGGCCATATACCAATTTTTATATTAGTGCACGGCATTAACGGCCTCCATTTTAAAAGTAACCTTTTTCTTGCCATGTTAAAAAGTGGCCTGGCGTGTGGAAATTCCACACACCCACACTACTGCAGGCCACTTTCTACTTCAGTTTGGTGAAAGGGCCCAAAGATAGGATTGAGAAAAAGAGGTCAGCTGTCCCAGTGGTCCACCCTATTTCATTATAAGTACATAAGTAATGCCATACTGGGAAAAGACCAAGGGTCCATCGAGCCCAGCATCCTGTCCACGACAGCGGCCAATCCAGGCCAAGGGCACCTGGCAAGCTTCCCAAACGTACAAAGGCAGGCTTCCCAAATGTACTATTGCCTATGTACCATCTATATGTGGGAGAGAGGTTCTGGAAGCCAAATTTAGGCTCTTAGGTAGAAAGCTCAAATCCAGAACCTCTAGGGTAGCATTTTCTGAAATGCTACCCGTTCCACGCACAGGGCCCAAAAGACAGGCTCCGGAGTCTTCAATGTGTGGATGAGACGATGGTGCAAGGAGGAGGGTTTTAGATTTGTTAGGAACTGGGCAACATTCTGGGGAAGGGGGAGCCTATTTCGAAAGGATGGGCTCCACCTTAACCAGGGTGGGACCAGGCTGCTGGCATCGGCATTAAAAAAGGAGATAGAGCAGTTTTTAAACTAGAAACTGGAGGAAGGCCAACAGTCGCTCAAAAGTGCATGGTTTGGGATAAGTTATCTTTCAAAGATATCACCAAAACAGGGAAGATAGGGTATCCCAATAGTGAGGTTGCAAAAGAGACCGTAGTAGATCAGGTGTCCTTAAATAAAAATAAAAATCAGACAAAAGATTGCAAATTAATACTGTCAAGTATTGAGCATTATGTAAATAGGAACAACATAGTTTGAAATGTCTATATGCGAATGCCAGAAGCCTAAGAAATAAGATGGGAGAGTTAGAATATATTGCACTAAATGAAAAATTAGATATAATAGGCATCTCTGAGACCTGGTGGAAGGAGGATAATTATACGTTCACTGGCTGCTGACAAACACACAATTGGCTTTGAATGTTAGGCCAAATAATAATAATATTGAAAGAATTAAGCCCTCCAGAATCATTTACCATGCAACAGATTTTTTTCTGTACTAATTCTCAAATTCACAAAGAAAATAAATATATCTTATCTATATGATTCCTATATTGTCAAGAAACAATTACTGTTCAAGAGGAAGACAGCCATAACCCATATAACAAATCACTCCACCTTAACCTCGTTCGTGAAAAAAGGAATCTTGGAAAGCTGATATAGACTTCACTTGAATGATTCTGATTCCAAAGATTGATAAGTGAGCCAAGCAGATAAAACTGTTATCTATGGAACTTAGATATGTGCATCAGGTGTCCCTGCTTCAGTTGGACTGTGAGAAAGCCTGAAATAATTGGATTTTACTCTGTATCATATTGCCTCAACTTAAAGTTTGTACTAGCTCCATAAATATTTAATAATTAAAGCAGCAGCTCACCTTGTGCAAAGAATTCTTCCAGTATCTAGTATTTTTTAAATTTTGCTTTAAATAAAACTACATTAGCAAGATGATGCTCTGTGTTCTAACATATTCTTTCTGCTTCTTAACTCTATTCTCTTTAGTTTTAACTGATAAGAAATTCAGTCTATCCAACTGAAATCCATTGTAGATCATAGAGGAATGGGGGGAGTATGAATGATAGAAGGTCGCAGATCTGGCTAAGTAACAAGTGCAGTGTAAAACAAACAAATTTCAGCTATGAGCTGGTGATAGACTCTTTTTGGGTGAGATTCAATATGGGGAATTCAAGTCTTGCCAGCTGACCCCATTGTAGATATGATAATGTAGCACCTATTGTCAGTGCAAAAGGATTATACAAGCTAAAAAAATATTACAATAACTTGGGGATTGGGCGGCAGGGAGATAATATAGTGGTAAGAGTGAAGCCACAGCAGAGTAGATTCTCCTGCCTACCTTTTCTTGTGATATTTTTTCCACATAAACCCCAGCCAACTTGACAAGACACAGTGGAGAATTTTGTTATTTGAGGTGCCACTCACGTCTCCTGCTGATGATGGTGCTTGTAGTACAGTTTTACCAACGGTTGATGTAAGCTTGAGTATAGGGGATCACTTATTGTGGCTTAGACTGGGATAACTGATCCCTGCAGACAATCAGAGTGCATCAATAGAGCCTGCAGTTACTCAGCTAAAGATGGCATATAGAAGAATGGT
This sequence comes from Microcaecilia unicolor, assembly GCF_901765095.1. Lineage (NCBI taxonomy): Eukaryota > Metazoa > Chordata > Amphibia > Gymnophiona > Siphonopidae > Microcaecilia > Microcaecilia unicolor. The sequence continues at coordinate 303,203,198 of NC_044035.1, read as the reverse complement.
GTCTGCGATCAGAATGCTTAAGAAGTTGCAAACCAGTATGGAAGTTGTGGTGGGGAGCAGTTCATCAAATGCCTTGGTCTAACGTTCAATAATATAAGAACATAAGGAAAGTCATGCTGAGTCAGACCAAGGCCCAGAAGAAATCCACCTGGGTGGAGAACTCACAGATCCCACGGTGTGTATCCGAAGGTAAACAAGAAATGGACCACGGACTCCAGAAACAAGGGAAATATTTGTTTACCTTCTGAGTCAGACCAAGGTCCATTGACTTTATTAGTGGCCAGTCCATATCCCATTACAGGCATCTTTTCTCCAAGCTGAAGAGTCTTAACACTTGTAACCTTTCTCTGAACCTTTTCTAGTACCACTATATTCTTTCTGAGATGGGCAACCAATACTATATAAAATACTCAAGGTACAGTTGCACTAGGGTCCTGTAGAGAGGCAGTTTTGTTCTCCATTCTTTTTCAAGTAGTAATTTATTTATTTGAACATAGGAACATAAGTGCTGCCATACTGGGACAGACAAGGTCCATCAAGCCCAGTATCCTGTTCCCAACAGTGGCCAATCCAAGTCACAAGTACCTGGCAAGATCCCAAAACAGTAAAACTGATTTTATGCTGATTATCCCAGAAATAAGCAGTGGATTTTCCCAAGTCCATCTTAATAATGGCTAATGGACTTTTTTTTTAAGGAAATTATCCAAACCCTACTAAGCTAAATGCTTTTACCACAATCTCTGGCAACAAATTCCAGAGTTTAATTACACTTTGAGTGAGCATTTGATATAGTGCTTTTAAAGCCAAAAAGGTAAGGTAAGACAAAGCAAAGTGGATTTTTTTTGTTACATTTGTACCCCGCGCTTTCCCACTCATGGCAGGCTCAAATTAAAGTAAAGTGCTATAAAACAAGTCACACAATAGAATACCATAAAGCATGTCACATGTAAACAGGAAAAAGAGAAAGAAGAGGAAAGAAAAAAAAAAGGCTCTGTTGAAGTTACCTAATCAGAAGATAATGCCATGTGAAACAGCCATACTTTGACGGCTTTCTTGAAAATGGGAAAACATGCTTTACACATGGACAATGTTTATAAACCTTACCCTCAAAAGTATCTAACTCACAGGTTTTATTTAAATAGGTAATGACCATTTTAACTTTTATGAATCAGATCAGCTGAAAAGGATTCTTTTTAATAAGGGAAAAGGAAAGGGAATGAGACCTGATATACTGCCTTTCTGTGGTTTTTGCAACTACATTCAAAGCGGTTTACATAGTATATAATAAGACTTCTCTCAGGGTCCCTTTTACGAAGTGGCGGTAAGCCCAAAGCGGGCTAACTGCTTGCTAAAAGGGAAGTACCGCTGAGCTACCGCATAAGCCTGGCGGTAGTTCCCTCCCCCAGCATGTGCCATTTCTGGTGCTGCAAAATATTTCAATTTTTGTAGTGCTAGTGTGTACCCAGTGGTAATCGGGCAGTGCCACACGCTGCCCGATTACCACCAGATTAGCGTGGGAGCCCTTACCGCCACCTCAATGGGTGGTGGTAAGTGCTCCCCTCGAAATGGCTGTGTGATAAGTGCTTCACTTGCCGCACGGCCATTTCTTGAGAAAAACAAAGACCTGCCATTTACCCAGTGTGGTACAAAGGGACCTCGGCATGCATCAAAAACATGCCAGCACAGACCACCTTTTGCCATAGCTTTGTAAAAGGACCCCTCAATGTTACTGTCAAAGTGGTGGGTAGCTCTGACACTTGATCTAATACAGCAGGTGTGTTGAAGTAATTGAAGATGAAAACGTGTGAAGATAGTGCTGTATGATAAGACTGAACAATATCTGATTCCCTGAAGAAGCCTCAGGTGAAACAGGTCGATTCTGGTGATAAAATTTATAAACAACGTTTTAAGTTAAGTATTTCTGATTTCCACTTGTGAACGTTGTATGAATTATAGAGGAGTTTTTGGTCAATGATTAGTTTTAACTATATTCAGTAAATGAGTTTAGGAAGATGATTTCAGATGTCTAAATATGTACAAATTATGATCTTCAAACAATATATATGATTCCGATAGAAAAATATTAGTAGTAAGTGTTTTTTCAATACACTGTAAATGGTGGGAGGAAAAGCCTCATAGAACTGCGGGCAAAAACACCATTGGAAGTAAAAGACTCTTCATCATCGGCAGAAAAACCTCTCCACCTCTTAATCAATATTAGGTAACAAAAAATATGGAACATATTTTTAAATGAACTATAATGCACTTATCTATCCTTTCTTGCCATCAGGATCATCCCGACACTGATGATGGCCAGCGTTTTGTATGTGCTGTTTTAAGGTCTGAACAAAGTCTAGCAGTTTGTCATCTGGTGGCTGTGAGAAGAAAGGTTAAAGACTGAATAATAGCCACAGATTTCTGAGGCCTTTTCCCTTTAAAAAAAATTCTATATCAGTGTATTAGTTTCATTAGTAAACTTTTCCACATTGATATGCTTGCTTTGTGACAATTGAATTTTATTGTGGAAATCCCCTGGTGTATGTAGTAATAAGAGTAATCATAAGAACATAAGTATTGCCATACTGGGTCAGACCAAAGGTCCATCAAGCCCAGCATTCTGTTTCCAACAGTGGCCAATCCAGGTCACAAATACTTGGCAAGATCCCCAAAAAAGTACAAAACATTTTATGCTGCTTATCCCAGAAATAGTGGATTTTCCCCAAGTCCAATTTAATAATGGTCTATGGACTTTTCCTTTAAGAAGTCATCCAAACCTTTTTAAAACTCTTCTAAGCTAACCGCCTGTACCACATTTTCTGGCAACGAATTCCAGAGTTGAGTGAAGAAACATTTTCTCTGATTCATTTTAAATGCACTACTTTGTAGCTTCATCGCATGCCCCCTAGTCCTAGTATTTTGGAAAGCATAACAGACGCTTCACATCAACCTGTTCCACTCTACTCATTATTTTATATACCTCTATCATGTCTCCACTCAGCCGTCTCTTTTCCAAGCTGAAAAGCCCTAAACTCCTTAGTCTTTCTTCATAGGGAAGTCGTCCCATCCCCTCTATCATTTTAATCGCCCTTCGCTGCACCTTTTCCAATTCCACTATATCTTTTTTGAGATGCAGCGACCAGAATTGAACACAATATTCGAGGTGCGGTCGCACCATGGAGCGATACAATAGCATTATAACGTCCTCATTTTTGTTTTCCATTCCTTTCCTAATAATACCTAACAATCTATTTGCTTTCTTAGACGCCGCAGCACTCTGAGCAGAAGGTTTCAATGTATCATCAATGACGACACCTAGATCCCTTTCCTGGTCAGTGACTCCTAACGTGGAACCTTGCATGGCGTAGCTATAATTTGGGTTCCTCTTTCCCACATGCGTCACTTTGTACTTGCTCACATTAAACATCATTTGCCATTTAGACGCCCAGTCTCCCAGTCTCGTAAGGTCCTCTTGTAATTTTTCACAATCCTCCCGCGATTTAACAACTTTGAATAACTTTGTGTCGTCAGCAAATGTAATTACCTCACTAGTTACTCGCATCTCAAGGTCATTTATAAATATGTTAAAAAGCAACGGTCCCAGCACAGACCCCTGGGGAACCGCACTAACTACCCTTCTCCATTGAGAATACTGACCATTTAACCCTACTCTCTGTTTTCAATCTTTTAAACAGTTTTTAATCCACAAGAGGACACTACCTCCTAATTTCCTCTGGAGTCTTTCATGAGGTACTTTGTCAAACGCCTTCTGAAAATCCAGATACACAGTATCATCAACTGGCTCACCTTTATTCACATGTTTGTTCCACCTTTCAAAGAAATGTAATAGATTGGTGAGGCAAGATTTCCCCTCACTAAATCCATGTTGACTTTGTCTCATTAATCCATGCTTTTGAATATGCTCTGTAATTTTACAATAGTCTCAACCATTTTGCCCGGCACTGACATAAGACTCCCCAGTCTATAATTTCCCAGATCTTCTCTGGAACCTTTTTAAAAAATCGGCATTACATTGGCCATCCTCCCATCTTCCAGTACCATGCTCGATTTTAATGATAAATTACATATTACTAACAATAGTTCCGCAAGTTCATTTTTCAGTTCTGTCAGTACTCTGGGATGAATACCATCTGGTCCATGAGATTTGCTACTTTTCAATTTGTTAAATTGCCCCATTACATCCTCTAGATCTATAGAGATTTCATTCAGTTTCTCCGACTTGTGAGGTTCAAATACCATTTCTGGCACCGATATTTCTCCCAAATCTTTCTCAGTGAAGACTGAAGCAAAGAATTCATTTAATCTCTCCGCTATGGCTTTGTCTTCCCTGATCGCCCCTTTTACCCCTCTGTCATCTAGCAGTCCAACCGATTCTTTTGCCGACTTCCTGCTTTTAATATACCTAAAAAAAAATTTTACTATGTGTTTTTGCCTCCAACGTAACCTTTTTTCAAAGTCCCTCTTTCCCCTCCTTATCAGCACTTTGCATTTGACTTGACATTCCTTTTGCTGTTTCTTATTATTTTCATTCGGTTCCTTCTTCCATTTTCTGAAGGATTTTCTTTTAGCTCTAATAGCTTCCTTCACCTCACTTTTTAACCATGCTGGCTGTCGTTTGGTTTTCCGTCCTCCTTTTTTAATACACGGAATATATTTGACCTGGGCTTCTAGGATGGTATTTTTGAACAGCATCCACGCCTGATGTAAAGTTTTGACCCTCGAAGCTGCTCCTCTAAGTTTTGTTTTACCATTCTCCTCATTTTATCATAGTCTCCTTTTTTAAAGTTAAACACTAAAGTATTGGATTTCCTGTGTATACTTACTTCAAAGCTATTATCAAATTTGATCATATTTTGATCACTGTTATCAAGCGACCCCATCACCATTACCTCCTGCACCAGATCATGTACTCCACTAAGGACTAGGTCTAGAATTTTTCCTTCTCTCATCGGCTCCTGTACCAGCTGCTCCATAAGGAATTTACCTCCCTAGCATGCGCCGATGTTACATTTACCCAGTCAATATCGGGATAATTGAAATCACCCATTATTACTTGTGTTCCCCAGTTTGTTAGCCTCCCTAATTTCCTTTAACATTTCTGCATTTGTCTGTTCATCCTGGCCAGGCGGACGGTAGTACACTCCTATCACTATCCTTTTCCCCTTTACACATGGAATTTCAATCCATAGTGATTCAAGAAGTGTTTTGTTTCCTGCAGAATTTTCATTCTATTTGATTTAAGGCTCTCTTTAACATACAATGCTATCCCCTCCACCAATTCGATCCACCCTTTCACTATGAAATAATTTGTACCCCGTTATGACAGTGTCCCACTGGTTACTCTGCACATATATTTTCCCAAAACATATGGACAAGTATCATGTTATTCATATATCTAAACAGTCTGATAATGGGTTAGGGGAGAAGTGACAGCAGCCCAAAAATTTAGGGGTACCTTTACTAAGCTGCAGTAAGTACTAATACATGCTTATCAAAGGTTTAAAATCACTACTGTGGATTGCACTCCGGCATCCGGCAGTAGATTTGGCATCTGCGTGCACTTCCCACATGTTAAAAAATACATTCTATTTTTTAGTGCTGGGGACGTGTTTGGTGACAGAGAGTAGGTGTGCCCAGTGCTAATAGGTTAGGGCAGCTACATCACTGCACGCTAACCGATTAGCATGTGGTTAGCGTGTAAGCCCTTAATGCCTAGAAAATAGATGTAGTTAAGGGCTCACTCACTAAAGGCGATGCACTAATGGGAAGATTAGCACATGGCCATTATTGCTAAAATGGAAAATGCAGCCATTTTATAGTCATGCTAAAAATGGCCTCAGCACATGGTAAACCCACATGCTATCCTAGCGCAGGCCACTTTTTAGCACAGCTTAGTAAAAAGAAACCTTAGTGGTGATATTCAGCCACTATCTAGATAAGTTATATGTTTATGTTAAGCCTACTAAGAGGGAACGTTATCAGTGTGGGATACCATTAAGACAGCTTATTTTGCTATTAACCCAAGTTATTAGTAACTAGGTCTCATTGCAAAAAATTGGATCTGTGCTAAAGTAACATGCATTGTAGTTATTTTACCAAAAGTTGGGTTATTTTAGCATAGGGTCCCATTTTATGCAATAAGACCCTGTGCTAAAATAGCAGGAGATGGTAAAATAACCCAACTTAACAGTAACTCACATTGATAACTTCCCCCCTAAATCACATTACTACTACTACTACTATTTAACATTTCTAAAGCGCTACTAGGGTTACGCAGCGCTGTACAATTTAACATAGAAGGACAGTCCCATCTAAAGGACAAATGTACAGTCAGTCAAGAAGGGCAGTCAAATTGGGGCAGTCAAGATTTCCTGAAAGGTAAAAAGGTTAGGTGCTGAAAGCAACATTGAAGAGGTGGGCTTTGAGCAAGGCTTTGAAGATGGGTAGGGAGGGGGCTTGGCGTAAGGGCTCAGGAAGTTTATTCCAAGCATAGGGTGAGGCGAGGCAGAATGGGCGGAGCCTGGAGTTGGCGGTATAAACATGCTAATGCATGTTAGTAAATGAAACCATACTTCATTTCATACTTCATTCACAATAATGCACAAAAGGTCCCATTCATTCCCAAATTGCTTACCTATACTCTTTTTTGATGCTCCTGACCACACACATTCTACATTTGCATCATGCATGGGCATCATGGTAGAAACCCAGGAAGCTTTTCTGACACACAGTCACCAGCAAATGATGTTCATAGCATGTCTGTGTGCTCTCATTATGAATAGATTGGGGCCTTTCAGGGGCAGAAATATACCATTTGGTGAGAGGTGGGAAAACAACTCTTCCCAGCATTCATAGGGCAGCCAAACAAACCAGAAAGGTTCCATAAAGCACTGGAAACAGAGTACAGGTGCTCAGAGAGGGCCTATCACCTAAGGACTACATTCTCCAGGTAATTCATTATACATAGCTTGATACTCATTTATACATACAGACAATGTGATCTGTTATACACAAACTGCAAAATCTGCTCCCATGCAATAGAGACAGAACAGTGACAGAGAAGTGGAAAACTACTGGCCAGTGAGCCTCACTTTAGTGGTTGGAAAAATAATGGAGGTACTTTTAAAGAAAAGGATTTTAAAATTTCTGGAATTCAATGGTTTACAGGATCTTCATGCAAGCGGCACAGCTTTTTATAGCCCCATTTCATCATGCTGTATAATCCTATTCACTTGTTCAGATTGTCCCACAACACACTTCTCTTCATTTAGGGCTTCTTTAATCCTTATGGGGCCCTTGGCAAATTTTAAGGATGGGCCCCCTTTTAATTTTTCCCAGATTAAGCCCACCTCCGTGTAAGGGAAAAATTATTTTATACTATTATAAAATTTATTTTAAAGCTATGCCTTACATGGCTTAATGATTAAATAGAAAGTTCATTATTAATAGATAAATTGTTTGTTTCAGGATTATCAAAACATAAATTCTTTCAAGGTTTAGACAAGTTCATGGAAGAAAGAGCTCTAAATCATTATTAGCCAGGTAGATTTATGAAAGCCACTGCTTTTCTTTGGGTCTAAGTAAAGGAATAGGTCTGTTCTTTGGGATCCTGCCATGTAGCTACTGTTGGAAACAGGAAGCTGATCTTGATGGACCTTTGATGTGACCAATATAGCATGTCTTACTAACTTTTATCATATGTTTTGAAAAACCCTTACCTTGCTTTATAGAGGGCCAAGCTTTTTATAAAATAAAATGAAGAGATTCTCTGCTCTTTGGTACTTCATCATGGGTTCCAAATTGTGTGCCTCCCTATTCAAAAAGTGGGTTAGAGAACTGCTCCCTATCCCTAATCCTTCAACCCCCCTCACCCCTCTACCCATTCCAGTTCATGATTTTCTCATATACATTGTTAATGGAGCAGAGGCTTCATTTCTACCGTTGCATTTGCAGACTCTTCTAATAATGGGCAAAGAACAGAACTAGAATATTTTCCCTTACTTTTTACTATGCAAAATAAAATAGTACCATGGGACTGCTGCTAGGAGTCGAGATGACCATTTTGAGGCCACACCAGTGACAGGAAGAAGTGAGTGGGCATCGCTCCTGCTTGTAAAAACCCCTAGACCACAAGGAAGATTCAAGATAAGCCCAGGGGAGCATGTGGAGATGATGGGGTGAGAGCTTGGGTCAGGACTATTGTCTTTGGGGGAAGGAGACTGAGGGGGAAGGAACAGGGGATCAGAGGGGCCAATGCACTTCTTATAAGGGCCTATATTCAGTTGGGCCCATATAAGTGTCTTATGCAAGTCCCAACCAGAATATTGTCCAGGACCAGCATAAGCTCCAGTGTCCATCTTATTTTGAATTAGCCCTAGACATTCAGTGATGGTGCCCAGATAAGACCCAGCATTGAATATCTGGAGCTAATTCTGTCTGCGGTGGTCAGAATTTTAAAAAACCACTGACTGCTGCAGGCTGAATATTGACTCAATTCTTCCTGCTACCAGGCACATTTTGAAGTATTTCAGAACTCTGCAAAAAAAAGACTCAAAACCTAAATAGCAAACTCACCAGGCCAAAACAACACTAAGGATGCAATTGTACAACTAGGCACCTCTATTTAGGCTCCCCAAGGATGCACAGTAGGAGTCTATTCTATAATGGCACCTGGGTACCAGGTTCCATTATAGAATACTGGTGTAACCCAGTATCAGTACATTTAACATTTAGATATCTGCAGTTACACAAGCCATAAACTAGGCACCTAAATGTGGCATGTGTAATTTAGATTGTTTTGTAAGTTACACGCGTAACTGGATGTCCCACCTATGGCCTGCCTATGTGTATGACCCCTTGAATTTAAATTTATGCACAGAAATGGCACATATGTATGACTGCCTAGATTATAGAATTGCCTTTCACCTGGCAGAACCTGAGTAACAATTTGTTCTATGAAAAATGGTACAACAGGTGCTAGAACAAAAGTGTGAACCCTGTTGGTATAACTGATGAGTAGGTGGGAAATGGTCTGGTTCACTAGGATCAGAGGGTTATTTATTTATTTATTTATTTATTTATTTATTACATTTGTATCCCGCCCTTTCCCACTAAAAGCAGGCTCAATGCGGCTTACATAGTAATAGGTAACACAGAATTTTGTTATGTAAAGTAGGAAATTAAGTATAACATAGTAATGATGGGTAGTAATAGGATGGATGGGTAGGTAGAGATAGGTGATAGAGAGGAAGGTAAGGTGGGAGATAGAGTCTGGGTCAATGTTGTTTTCTCTTCGGTATATGTAAGGTAGATGGGTTCATAAGATGAATCTCCGCATTCTCTGTGATGTATGAAACAGGGGCGTATCTGGGGTTCGGCGGTAGGGGGGACCAGAGCCAGAGTGGGAGGCACATTATAACCCCCCACCGCCATTGCCACCCCCCCTGCCGCCATCACCACCACCCCCTACCGCCGCCAACACCTACCTTTGCTGGCAGGGGACCCCAACCCCCGCCAGCCAAGGTCCGCTTCCTCTAAAAATATTCCTTGAGCTGAGGTCATTTAAGTTGTTCGTCCTCTCTCCCACTCCTCCGTGCTGCTGTTCAAACTCTGCGGAATCCAGTTTCGGAGTCTATCTGACGTCGCAGCCGTTGTACGTGTAGGATGACGTACAATGTGCTGCGACGTCAGACAGACTCCGAAACTGGATTCCACAGAGTTTGAACAGCAGCACGGAGGAGTGGGAGCGAGGACGAACAACTTAAAAGACCTCAGCTCAAGGAATATTTTCAGAGGAAGCGGACCTCGGCTGGCGGGGGTTGGGGTCCCCCGCCAGCAAAGGTAGGTGTTGGCAGCGGTAGGGGGGGTCCAGGGCGAAATCTGCGGGGGCCCAGTCCCCTGTGACCCCACGCAGATACGCCCCTGGTATGAAATAAATCCTGATATATTTAAAGGGTTGAAGTGAGATATTCCACAGGATTGTCGCAGACTAAGAGTAGGATATAAACATGCTACTGTTCTTCGTTATGTGAAGAATTTGGGTTAGCAAGAAAGGAGTATGTCTGATGTGTAAGATATATTGACAAGCACGGAGGTTGTAAGTTGAGATGAAAAGCAACAACATAATGGATATGAACACTGTTGTATAGTAACTAAGTACAAATAGTTCCTGTACTTCTTTATAAGTAAAAGTAACACAACTTTTACTTAAGTACAGTAACTACTTGTTACTTCTTTCTTTTATCAAAGTAATTTCACCAATTTTTACAACTTTTACCTAGTTGCTTCTGATGCCTGCAGTTAAAAGTAAAAGGTAAAAGTGAAAGAGAGTCCTAAATGATGATTCCTCAGTAAACCAAATGAAACAGCAAAATCTGGAACAGGAATTTGCTATTGCAAACCTCATCACACAAACAGTGGATGATGATGATGGGTACTTATAGCCCACTTTATTCCTAGAACTAGGTTCAGAGCAGGTTAACAACATAAGAAAAGGACATATTAGTCCAAGGCTACAATAATAATAATTACACTCAGCAATAAAAATACTGCAGTATCATAGCAAAAACTTTGAGAAGAAATATGATTTCAACAGTTTACGAAAATGAATATAAGAAGAACATAATCTAATTTCAAGTGGGAGCATATGCCAAAATTTCACTGCTTGAAATATAAAAGATTTCTCATAAAAACCTTTCAATTTAACACCTCTAAAAGAAGGAAATTGCAACGTAAGATATGAACAGGTTTGTCAATGATTAAGATCATCCAAAGGAGTTATTAGTAATGTCAAATTGGTTGGACAGGAACCCTCTAGAATTTTGAAAGAAAGACAACACATTTTAAAAGTTATCCATGCTTTTACTGGAAGCCAGTGTAAATCAATCAGCAATGGAGACATATGATCAAACTTACTTTTATGAAAAATAAGTCTACCTGCTGTATTCTGAATCAGCTACAATCTCTACATTTTGCTTTTGAGTAATTCCAACATATAATGAATTACAATAATCTGACTGTGATAAAATTAACAGCTGCACCAGCACTTTGAAATGATTAGGAATAAAATAGGAACAAACTAATTGAAGTTGTTTCAACTTTAAAAAAAGTCTTCTGGAATAGATGTTTAATCTGGGCATTCATCGTTAAAGCAGAATCTAAGATAACCCCAAGAACATCTGAAGTTCTATTCACTACCAATTGAGTACCATCAGAACAGGTAATATACATAGGAATATTACTTGTGTCTTATCTGTATTCAGCTTCAGATTAAGAGAAAAAAAAAACAATGACTAATTTTCCAATATGCACTACCACAATGTATTCTTCTTTACCAAGTATGAATGCACCTTAATGCAACGACTTTTGTACTCTGTTACCCGGAAATGGCAACAGCCATTACGGCAAATCTAAGCCATATTGAGCCTGCAAGTCGGTGGGAAAATGTGGGATACAAATGCTACAAATAATAATAATAAATATACAATTATTAACCCTAGAATGGGTAGTGTCTTCAGATGAATTAATTGGGATCAGCATAAAAAATATCATCTGCATATGACAAGAGTTTCACAGCAGTCTTCAGTATATTATTTCCAAATGAACTCATTTAAATAAAAGTGGAAAAATAGGAGAACCCTGTGGAACTCCACAGGGAGATTTCCAGGAAAAAGAAAATACACCATCCTTAACAACAGAGTATTGCCTATTTTTTTTAGAAAAGAGCTAACCATTGAAGCACAGTAACAATAAAACTAGTTCTAATAGCTTAACAAGTGACTTATTATGATTAACTGTATCAAAGGCCACAGATATATCAAATTGTAATAACACTATATTGCTACCATTGCATAACATATTCTAAACTTCAGTTACCAAACATAATAACAGCTTCTCTGTGCTATAATAATTCCTAAAACCATGTTGAGAGTCATGAAGCAAATTAGCTCTCAGCATGTAGTCAGATAATTGAGAACTCACCACAAATTCAATCAATTTAATAAAAAAAAAAAAAAAGAGGTATAGTTGCAATTGACCTACAATTAGCAACCTGAGATAAATCTGAACCAGTAAACTTTGGAATTGGGGTTAAAACAATATCTCCCGCAGATGGTGTAAACTAACCTTGGTTTAAAGTCAAGTTGACCCAATAAACTAACCAGTATAAAAAAAATGTAAAAAGGATTTCTTAACAAAACAGAGGGACAAGCATCTAATGAGCAGGGTGACAGTGCAAGCTTTTTAACTTCAAAACTGTATTTCTTGAACTGACATAAATTTAAATGTAGACCATTCTCTATCTACAGATATATCTGAAAGGCACTCGTCCTTCACTTGTTCATCACTTTCAAGATATTCTTTTAAGTTAAGTGATTGATACATCTTATTCGGCTTTGTTAAGAAATAAATAGTAAGTTCATTGGCTGAAGGCTGAAGAGCAGTAGTAGATGATGATAAGCAAGATGGAACAGTAAATTTTGCTGTTCAGGAATACAGCCTATGTAGACAGTGGAGTTGCCTGTGTTTGTTGAATTGGTTACTGGTCTCCAGCCAAACAGAACAGTGATGAGTTCAGTCACTTTGAAGTGGAAATGAAGCTGAAGCTGGTTGCAGTTTTTGGTGAACAGGCACATGTCTGTACCACAACAGACTGCTGGAAAACCCATTGAAAAGTTTACATTAGTATGACTGTCCACTGGATTGAAAGAGTCCTTACAGAGGAAGTATGCTTCTCTGGCATTAAGACTGTAGGGTTTTCACACATTTGTCATTTTTGCATAAGTTCTTGAAGATATTCAAACAGAATTTGCCATCAGACAAAAAATTGTTTGAACAATAGACAATGATTTCAGCTTTGTGACAATGATAAAAATGATGATGATAAAAATTCTAGTGATGAACTAGAGAGCACTACTTGTAATGCAGATGATCAGAGCCGGTCTTAGGAAGGGGCAACAGGGGCAGTCGCACAGGGCCCCATACCTCCAGGGACAATGCGGTGCTCCTTCCTACTCCCTGCCATTGCCGTAATCTGACTTTTTGCCTCCCCTCCCTGGCTCCCATGTTGCTGCATTGCTCTTTAAAAATGGCTGCCGAGACTTTGCTAAAGTCTTGTGAGGCTGCCGTTGGAAGTCTCAGCAGCCATTTTAAAGAAGATGCAGGAGCAAGGGGATCAGTGCGGCAGTGGGCAGGAAAGACTGGGGATCTTTCCTGCCCTGAAGACTCCACTAGACCACCAGGGTGGCTTCAGGTATGTGCAGGGAGGGCACCCTGTGGATCGGGGGAGTAAAGAGGAGGTCTGGAATAGGTGGGTGGGTGGAGAGGATACTGTAAAAAAAAATCAAGGTAATATCTGTGTCTTTTGGAGGGGCTGGTTAAAGGGACACCCTAGTAGTATTATATTCATGCAGAGATTTTTTTTTCTCCTGGTAAAGGGCCACTAAATTAGGTGCTCAACTTTCAGAGTTTCTATCTATCTATCTATCTATCTATCTATCTATCTATCTATCTATCTATCTATCTATTTACTTATTTATGGCATTTTATCCCACATTATACATGAATTAGTTTGAAACCTGGGAGCATTTAAAAACTTTTTTTTCCTGTGCCTGCATCAAAAGAAAAAAAGATGGCATGTGGGAACTTACTCCTTTTGCTTTCTGGAATGCAGTGGTAAATTATAAAAATGCACTTTCCTTTTTTTTGTTGTTATTACTATTTCACAGAGAAGGTATTGACTAATGAGGGAAGGGTTTCCTTCATGCAGAACTGTCCAGAGTCAGTCTAAATGTGCCAACACTGTCCAGTTCAGTACACTATTAGCAGCCAAGTTCATACAAAGTTAATTATGTTCAGTGGAAAATAAATCTGTTGGCTCAGGCTGCTGAATATTCAATCACTGTTTCATTATTGCTACCAAGCATTACATATTAAGTGGATTTGTTTTAATTCATTTATCCAGTCCTTACATGCACATGGTTTTGCTTTTAAAAACCCAAAGGTTTCCTATGATAGCATTGTGCATATTTGAATTAGCTTTTCTGTATGTTTTGCTTGATTTGTCTTTATTTGAAATTTAAAAAAATGTTTAAAACTCATCTTGTCAACAAGGGCTAGGTGGGGGCAGGGCTAGGTGGGACGGGAGGGGGGCACAAAACTGGTCTGCACAGGGCCCCGCAATTGCTAAGACCGGCCCTGAAGATGGTAACGACAACAATGATGATAAAGCATTCTTTGCTATATGGAAGTCAAGTGTTTCAGACAGATTCGCTTGTTCAATACCTGCAGACCATGTCAAAAGGCATGAGTAATATTGCAGCCTGATTTGAAAGAACTTTTTAAAAGACTGATCAATCCACTTCCTGCTAGTGCAGTTCTTGGACAGCTTTTTATCTGTACCTGATTAAAGACTCACAAACACACTCGTATGAGTGACAGTCATTTTAAATTTACTTTTAATAAAAGCAAAGTGGATTGAACAGTAGTGCAATAAAGTTATTGGGATAAAAATGTTAACAATAGTTGCATTCATTGTAGTTGTGGTACTTTTACATTTTACTCATAAAGTATTATATTAGGCAATAACTTTTTTACTTTCACTTAAGTAAATTTTTTTATGTGTTCATCACTGTACTTGTACTTAAAATATACATTTATTTTTATTTAAGTACTTTGACCTAGTACTTTAAACAACAGTGGATCTGAAAAGGTGTCTATAAGGTAGTTATATATCTCTAAAATGCATAGGGAATGATAGTTGAAACATATTTGGAGAACCTTTATAAAGCTTGAACAGACCCATTTAGGGGAGAAGTTACCAAGGTGTGTTAAAAAGTAGGCTTTTGCTTATTCCTGTGGTAAATTAATAACTTTGCTTGTGAGGCACCTCACAAGCAGTGTTATTCCACCAGCCATGGAGCATTGGGCCACATGTTAAAGGGGCCAGCAACTAAACAGATTAGTAATGGCAACAGCTCCCCTGAAACCCCTTCTTGTGTCCCCCTAAATCACCAGATCCCCTGAACCAGAAGGGTCCCTCTAATGGTAAATCTATACCTAGAAGTTTCCTGCCCCACTGAGAGACCCCCTAAAACCCCCTCTCAAAGACCCCCTTTCTCTGGGCCTACTGTTGTGTAATCCCTAGTCCTTAGTAGTCCAAGCAGGAGCAATCCCATCATTCTTGACCTTGCTGGTGCTGTCATCCAAAATGGCACCAGCAACCCCTAGCAGTAGTCTCATTGTGCTATCACTAGGGGTCATGTTTCTATATGCTCTGCATCTTATTACTATGTAATCTGGGGATAACCTAAATAATACTGTGTTAGGGCACCACAACCAGAGTTAGAACCCTTTAAAATGTATTAAGTGTGAAATAATAAGGGTTAGTGCCCTAATGCATCTTGATACTACTTCCATTAGCTTCATTATATTCCTCCTTAGTAATATCAACCATTGGTGCATGATCTGTGAGCTAATTCTACCTCTATGCCAGATGAACTGTCCCTGAGAGGATACATGCCCAAAAACGTATATGAAAGGAGGAGATAGCAATGAACTTGGTAATGCATTCATGACAAAGAGCAGAGGCTGGCCTTACAAAGTGCATGAAACCACAATGTTAACACGCATGACATCCCACCAGTCACATTTTTAACTTAGAATGCAAAATTATTTCATATTCACATTGTCCCTATGGCATTACTTTTCACATACAGCTTACAATCTGGTCCAAACCGCACTATCATTATTCAAATATTTTGCATTCTATTGATGCAAAATAAGGCACAAAATCTCCTAGTTCTGTTGAGTGATAGGACCTCCTGTTTTCCCAACAATCACCACAGCTTCCAAGATGTTTGTTTCTTCTTTGCTATAACCTTCATATATTATAGTAGTACATACATAACGTTCTGTTATCCAGATATTTTAAGAACAAATTCTCTCAATGTTTGTTTTATATGCTCAGATTTTTTTTTCCTTTCTCTCCAGTCTCATCAAACAAAACAGCAGTCTGCTTTAAAAAAAAATCTGTTTCATTTTATATTGGAAAAATACAATGCGACATCTGGAGAATAAATTGTTCAGTCAGCCAGAAATACGCCTTGTAAAAATTGCTTAGGTTTCTGTAACAAGATTATTGACTGCGAATGTTCAGCTAAAATATAGCACACTTTTGAAAATGGACCTTTTATGAAACACATCAAGGGGGTGTGGAAATGTATTCAGTGTTTTAAACTACGACAGTGTTCGCTTTTCAGCAATTTTAGAAGACATTCTAAAATTAAGCCATTTAATGAGATAATGTTTTTATGATTCTTACTATTATTCATCAGTCATGTTTCATAGCCAGCCCTTGGGGTATTTAGCATAATGCAATGGGTTTTCAAAGTACGCATACAAACAAAATGCATCACCCTTTGGCTCAGCTTTCAATTCAGATTTGCTTTTCTTATATTCAAAGAGATAGTATTTAAGGAAATTCTGATGTAAACCAAGTGCTGCTGTATATTTAAATTGAACCAAACTATTTATATCTACATGTATATATTGGCTCAATGTAAATAATATTTCAAAATCTCTCAGTTAATAAGCATAACTTTGCAAAGAATAATCAATACCTAGTCCTTTGACTGTGATCTAGATGTATCAAAGAGATATATTAAACTAAATTTGGTTCTTGGGCTTTCAGCTCAGTTTCTCCTACTTCAAACTGTTCAGTCAATGCCATTAATCAAAATCCTATAGCAGAAAATGCATGCATAAGTCCCACACATTTATTGCCATGGTAACCATTCAGGCTCTCCTTCATATGTCAAGCTACATCAGTGGAGATAAATTCTATTGTTTTCTTTCTGACAGTTCTCTCTATGTTAGACTTAATCCATGGAAAAATATAGCTTTGCTTTTTTTTTATTTAAAGAGAGAGAAAGAGAGACCACCCATTTCAACCAATATTACTTTCTTTTCTGTCAAAATTATTATTTTCCCTATCAAAACATTTAAATGTGCAGTTAGAAGCAGTATATTAGCTAAATGGTAACCCACAGATACTTCCTCAACATTCTGTAATTCTGTTAATCAATTGTATAGGTTTTTTTGCTGACTTTAAGTGAAAACTCACTACTGTGGAACCAAAAGACAAATTTTATTGTTTTGCTAGTTTGCAATATACTATTCAAGTCACCTGTGATGCTTTAAAAACGAGCACTTACCAAAGGGCGAATGAAACCACTAACCAGCATAAATAAAAATGATTTTCATCAATCAAAAGCTTTCATTTGATATAACTCATGTTGCATCTCACCCATAGCAAGTGATAATTAAGTATTTTTTTTTCAGATGATGAAGACTTTAATAGTGACTTTTGTGATGGGTCATTCTCGCTTATGAATGAGAGATAATGATCATACTTCAGCGATACAGCACTCTATATTTCCATGTACATAGTGTTTTGTAAAGTTTTAATATTCTAATATAAGCTAGCTTACTTCATTGCATGTTATACCACACGAGAGGCCTAAATGTTCTCTAACATTAGGCCTCTCTGTACATACGTAGCCAAAACTACTTTAATTGTAATTTTTGCTCCATTTAATGTGCGGTGCCTTTTTCTCTTGCATTTCTTCATCTTGGCAAAGTCCATTACCATGATACACTACACAAGAGTTCATTTAGCATCCATTGCTACATCTGTTCCATGGAGTACTTAACCTGAGGGTCCAGTATGAATGAAGCTGCTGTCTCCCATTGTGCCCACTATTTGTCATGCCATAGTGTAGTATCACAGAAACCTTCAGAGCCTGATTCACAAACATTATGTGAATCACATACAATTTTCAAAGGAGGAATGTCATTGTATTTATTATATACTTCCCTTCCCTTCCTGCCCCCCAATAGAGAGCCCACAATGATCTGCAAATTTAAAGGCACTGACCATCACAGGCTGAATCTGACCTGGATATTCAATGCTGGGCTACATCCAGGCACCAGAATGAATATCCGGATCTTTCGTGAACATAGACGTTATGTGAGTGCTGGCTAATAATCAGTGCCCATTCCTGCATACCTGAATGGGCAAAGATAGAACTGCTTTTTATGTGATTCTACTTGCCTGGTTAGTTATGCCAGCACTTGTTCAGAATATCACTGGTACCTGTATAACATCTGAATCTGTTGCAACTCCACCCCCAGACCACCCCGGCACTGCACAAATTGTGTCAGGGTGTTCAGAGTCAATATTTACAACATTATCCAGTTTAGCAATACTGAATATCAATGACCAGCCCATTCAGTTTGGACTGAGTAGGCAGGATCCTCTCCTGAATATTGACCCCTTTGTGTTTTAAAGTAAAAAAAAAAATCTGACTGATATTCAGCTGAGGCAGTCAGTGTTTTATTTTTTTTATAAACAACATGGAGGGGCATTTTTGATATGACATCTACATCCAACTTTGGATGTTTTGCTCAAAACATCCAGAATCCAAATAATAAATATAGTAAATTTCAAAACAGGAAAGCATCTTTTTTGTTTTTTTCAAAAATGGCCACTTTCTAGATGTTTCTGTGCTCTGTGCACTTATCTTTTAGGTCCATTTTCCCAAAAAAAAAAACTGTCCAAGTGAAAAATGCACAAAAGCAAGCCATTGGGATGTAGGAGGAGCCAGTATTCTAGTAGACTGGCCACATCCCATTACAGCAGTGCTGCAACCTAGGAGGCACTGCAGTTGACTTCACATAAAAGCTCCCAGGTACACATCTCACTGTTACTCCCCTTTTATTGTAGGATGAGCCCTCCAAAACCCACCAAAAACTTACTGTACCCAACTATACACCACTCCAATAGCCCTTATAGCAGCATGAATCACCTTTATGTGGGTAAAGTAGAGTTTTGGTGGGTTTTGGAGGGCTCACACTTTCCACCATAAATATAACAGTTTTATGGGCCTGGGTCCTCTTCTCTGTGGTGCACTACACCAACCACTAGGCGACTCTAGGGACCTGCTTGCTGCTCTAATAAGCCTACACCAGCGCAGGCCACTTTTAGGCACGCCTTAATAAAAGGGCTCCATGGAGGGGCATAATCGAATGCAAATGCCCATCTCCATGGGCGTCTATCTCCGAGAACGGGTACGTGAAGGGGCGGGACAGACCGTATTTTCGAAAAAAATGGACGTCCATCTTTTTTTTCGATAATACAGTTTGTGCCAGGCAAATGCATCGGATTTGTGTGGATTTGAGCTGGGCGGTATCGTTTTTCAACCAAAATGGAAACCGAAGGCGCCCAGCTCAAAAACGAACAAATCCAAGGCATTTGGTCGTGGGAGGGGCCAGGATTCGTAGTGCACTGGTCCCCCTCACATGCCAGAACACTTGTAACAATTTAAAAAAAATTAAAATACCTCCCAAGTCCATAGCTCCCTTCCCTTGGGTGCTGAGCCCCCCCAAATCCCCCCCCCCCAAAACCCACTGCCCACAATTCTACACCATTACCATAGCACTTATGGCTGAAGGGGGGCACCTAGATGTGGCTACAATGGGTTTTGGGGGCGGTTTGGAGCGCTCCCATTTACCACCACAAGTGTAACAGGTAGGGAGGGATGGGCCTGGGTCCACCTGCCTGAAGTCCACTGCACCCACTAACAACTGCTCCAGGGACCTGCATACTGCTGTGATGGCATTTGAGGCTGGCATACAGGCTGGAAAAAAAAGTTGTTAAAGTTGTTTTTTTTTGGTGGGAGGGGGTTAGTGACCACTGGGGGAGTCAGGGGTGGTCATCCCCAATTCCCTCCGGTGGTCATCTGGTCATTTAGGGCACTTTTTTGGGACTTGTTCGTGAAAAAAGGGTCCAAAAAAGTGACTCAAATTTGCGCTAAAAAAAACTTTCTTTTTTTGATTATCGGCCGAGGGCGCCCTTCTCTCCTCGGTCGATAAACACGCCCTAGTCCCGCCTTCACCATGCCTCCGACACGCCCCCGTCAACTTTGCCTGTTTCTGCGACAGATTGCAGTTGAAGACGCCCAAAATCGGCTTTCGATTATACCATTTTGGGTGCCCACGGGAGAAAGATGCCCATCTCCCAATTTGGGTCGAAATATGGGCGTCTTTCTCTTTCAAAAATAAGCTGGATAGTAATTTTAAAGTACTTTCTAAACTATATTGAAGAGTTTTTCTTTTGTTATTGTTGGGACATTTAGGGCCCTGTTTACTAGGCCACGCTGTAGGCGCACTAATGTTTTTAGCACGCACTAAAAATTAGCGCGCACTAACACAAGAGACACCCATAGGAATACATGGGTGTCTCTAGCATTAGCATGCACTAATTTTTAGCATGCGCTAAAAACGTTAGTGTGCCATAGTAAACAGGTCTCTTACTCTTCTATCCTCTTTATTGTTGAACTAGCTTTAGTCCTGGACACTTTTGTTTTGCTCCATTATGGCAGAAAAGTGTCCAAATGTTAAGAATGCCCAAATCTTGCCCTTAACAAGCTTCTGACATGCCCCCTTGTGATTTGAACACAATGCGGATGAACAGCATGGAAAAACGTTTTCAAAATAGTGATTTGAACGTTTTGGCAAGCAAAATGTACAAATGCTGCTTTATGTAACTTTTCAACGTTTTTCTCTTTCAATAATGAGCCTCACAGTAATATAGCAAATAACAGCAGATAAAGACCTGTACAGTCAATCCAGTCTGTTCCTGTGGTGCAGTCACAGAGGGCCATGGGTGCCTGGGCCCCCAAGATCTGTTGGTTTGGCTGGAAGGGTTCTCCAAGCCCCACCAGCAGAAGACTTCCTCCAGCACTGTTTGCTGCCATGCTGCCTGCCTTGCTTCCCCATTCCCCGTGTGCATACTCGGTTTTAGTGAAATTGAGCATGCGCAAGGCTTCACACATGCTCAGTTTCATTAAAACTGAGCATGTGCACTCCGGGGGGGGGGGGGAGCAGAGCAGGCAGCTTGTGGCATTGAACAGCGCTGGAGGAAGCCTTCTGTTGATGGGGCTTGGGGACCGCCGCCAGCCCAGGTATGTGGGGTTGTGGTGAGGGACGGACAGCACAGGGGAGGTGGGGCAAAATGTGTCGCCCCCTCCCCCACTTTCACCTCAGCCTCCCCCCCCCCCCCCCCCCAATTGAGGTCTGGTTACATGCGTCATTTGTCCAAAAGTTACATTCATTATCAATTTGTGATTGAATCAACAATCCACATTTTACCCACCAAGTTTTACCTTAAGATGTCTACCCCCTCCCCCTTGCAATATTTTTGTCATTCAGGGTTTGGCTGAAATGTGTACTTCACTGTCCACACAGAACCTTGTCATGTGGCACTTGTCTCAAAGATGACAGCCACTGCAGCCATAGGAGCCGATTCTGTGGGTGCTGTGGGTGCTTGAGCACCCCCATTATTGAGAAAATTCATTCTATATGTCCAGGAAGGGGTTATTTACACTGCGCTTAGCACCCCCAATATTTCTGAAAAGTTGGCTCCTATGACTGCAGCTGAATTAAATCTACATATTCAGCATTGGTATATAGTGGCTAGCACCTAATGATCAACCAATGTGAATATCTATTTGTTTTATTTATTTATTTATTGCATTTATATCCCACATTTTCTCACCTATTTGCAGGCTCAATGTGGCTTACATAGTTTTGTAAACATTGTCATTTCAGGATATCATATACAGTTTGTATTGTGCAGAGATTAAGTAAGGGAAGAGAGAAGAAGGAAGGGAGTGATTAGGGTAGTTGTAGAGGTGGTCTTTCATAACTGAGTAGGTTGGTGAGGTGGATTTGAGAAGTTATCGGTTCTCATTGTAGGCTTTGTCGAAGAAATATGTCTTCAGAGATTTGTGAAAGATAGTTGTTTCGTTGATTGTTTTCAGGTCTGTAGGTAGTGCATTCCATAACTGCGTGCTCATTTAACAGAAGGTAGTGGCATGCATCAGCTTGTATTTTAGTCCTTTACAGCTGGGGAAGTGCAGGTTGAGAAATTTGCAGGATGATCTTGTGGCGTTTCTGGGAGGTAGGTCCACGAGGTTTAGCATGTAGATTGGGGCATCTGTGTGAATGATTTTGTGTACAATCGTGCAGATCTTGATATCTGCTGTTATACTACTATTATGTTTCATCATTATCATGTTGCCCAAGATCCTTCTGTAACACTAAATGTCTTACAATATCTGCTTGTTCTGCTACTATTATGTTTCGTCTTTATTATGCTGCCCAAGATCCTTCTGTAACACTAATGTCTATTTTCTAATATATTTCCACTATTCATGATGTACTGTAAGCCACATTGAGCCTGCAAAGAGGTGGGAAAATGTGGGATACAAATGCATTAAATAAATAAATCACCAGCGTTATCTGAGTATCAGCAATATTTAGCCAAATATCTGATGGCTAATTGGGCAAAGTTAGGGCAGCCTTTTTGTTGTCCTAACTTTATCCAGATAATTGTATGGTTATCTAACTGAATATCTCCGCAAACTGGATACTTGAGAGGACTGCCCTCACTGTACCTACATTCTGGAGTGGAGGAGTGGCCTAGTGATTAGAGCACCAGCCTTGTAATCCAGAGATGACCAGTTCAAATCCCACTGCTGCTCCTTGCGATCTTGGGCAAGTCACTTAACCCTCCATTGCCTCAGGTACAAACCAAGATTGTGAGCCCTCCTGGGCCAGAGAAATATCCAGTGTACCTGAATGTAACTCACCTTGAGCTACTACTGAAAAAGGTGTGAACAAAATGGAAAAAAGAAAATGTGCCCAACACTATCCGGCTAGCACCCAGGTCATCTGCACTGATTTTTAGCAGCTTTTTCCAGATAATGATGCTGGTAACCCCAATCAGCACTACTTATCCAGATACCAGGTGCAGCTACCTGGTGAAGTAGCTTTGAACGTTTGCCAGAACATTTTTAGTGAATGTTGTACTTGGGGAAAATTGTCAAACTGATAGCATTGGATTTATGTATTTACAGAATCTTGATATACCACAGAGGGCCAAAAAAACGGCTTCAATGTGGTTACAAATAACAAAAGTAGAGAGAGAGAACGAAGTCAAAGAGGAAATGAGCAACATCCTCTGTTTAACAGTAAGAGAATTACAGCATAGGCAGTAGCAGCACAAGTTTCCCCACAACACTCTGGAAATCTGATTCATCCCTGTTCTGGAGGGGACAAGTTTCAAGATGAAAAGGTAAATTGATGTGTTTCAGATTTTTTTTTTATTTAACCATTTTGCTAGAACTACCACAAACAGTGTCACTTTAGTACCAGACTGTGATGGTGCTTTCAGCAATATGTTCAAGGCCACCAGCTAATTTTACTTTGGCCACCAAATGACTTTTAGATGATAATGACTTCCAGCCTCTACTGACATTAGCCTGAATGTGAACTCCTGAGCTATATGCGAAAGGCCTTGTAAACTAATGTCAAACCACTGAGCAGTCAGACCTTGATTTACTATACTGAGTATTAAAGAAGCTCTTTTTATGGCTCTTTTATGGCATTTCTTGCAAATCAGATTATCCTTTTTATGTATCGTACCTATGATAAGTAGTCCTGTTTATTTTCTGCTCATATTCAAGGCCACAGGCTTTTTATTGCAGCTCAGAAGTAGATTTTGAAGCAAGAGTTAGAAAATTCTGTGACATGTTTTGAAATTCTGCAACAATTTTGCTGTGTATCTCTGTATACATGAATATGAGTATATGTCAATGAACAAAGAGTCAAATTTTTTGAACATTTTTTTATTTTTTTTATAGGAAGAATACATTTTATAATATATGAACAAAAAGATAGAGGTCAATTTAAAAATCCATGGCATTCCCCCTTTGTTAGCAGATTTTTTCATGAAAAATGAGATGGGTACCAAAGAAATTTTGCTACAGAGATGGCCTGAAAAAGATAAAAACACTTCTTATGGTATAGCATTTTTGTTTTGTTTTTTGTTTGTTTGCTAAATCAGGCATACAACTACATTTTTACATGCATGTTTTCAAAGACTTGAAAAATAACAGTGTGCTTTCCAATCCAAATGTTTTTGGATTACAGCATTATCTATGAATATAAATCTATAATATAATATAATGTATGTAAATTTCATGACCAGTATCTTTCTCTTTGTCCCCTGTACATATGTACCAAGCCACAAAAAGCTTATGGGGGCCAGTTTCCATGGCAAGCACAAAGTGAGGTAAGGTTGCCAGAGCCACCCCAAGGCAATGACCTTGTCCAAGGTCACCAGGAACTGCTATGGGATTTAAGACTGGGCCTTGCAGATCTCAGCTATCTGCTCTAACCACTAGTATACCAATGCAAAAGTTTACTATGAGGACAGCTTAAAATTAATTTTTTCATATTTTTGCAGTAAATCTGGATTTTTTTTCCCTGCTGAATTTTGGTTTTGTGTTTAAACCTATTTATTTTAGAGAATGCAGACTGCATAACTGAGATTTTTTTTTAACCCAGGCCACTTAGATCAATAATGGTGGCTGTTTAATGTTTCTCTTGTATTGTTCGTAACCTTTAATAAAGATATATTTTTAAAAAATTTCTAGGAGCACTTTTACTAAGCTGCGCTAGTGAATGGACTTAGTATACCCTAACTTGGGTCCTTCCCACGTACTAAGTCTATTTCTAGCATGGCCGTAAAATAGGCATTTTCTATTAGTTGAATTTCTGACTATGTGGTAATGTTAGCATTAGCTTGCGGCCATTTATAAAAATGAATGTGGGAGCATTTATCAGCTCCTATTTAGGAGGCGCTAAGGGCTCCCGTGTAATGGACATGCTAACCAGTTAGTACTAACTTAATAGTGCTTCCATGCTCATTCTCCTCCCTGACATACCCTCCAAAAAATATGAGCACCCTTTACAGAATACTAACTTAGCACACTTCCCATGTATAACTTTAGGCGTGAGCACTTACACCTGCCAAAAGCTCGCACCCAAGTGATGGCAGTTAGATGTGCAAATCCAAGTATTTAATAACAGCATGCCTGATTTCTGAGAATGTCCCTGACCCGTGCATGCACCTCCCATGACTATGCCCCTCTTGAGTTACTCAATATAAAATTTAGATGCACGTTATAGAATAGGATGTAGGACAAATGTGCTGGAACTCCTTATCTGTGCCAATTAAGTGCCAATTAACTCTAATAATTAATTTCTAGCACCTAATTGACTAATTAGGAGTTACACATGCATCTGCCCTCTGCCTATTCTATAACATACACACCTTAATTTTATATTGAGCAACTCAAAAGGGGGCATGGGTGGGTCAGGGGCATTCCCAGAAATTAGGCTTGATAGTATAGAGTACTTAGATTTGCGCACCTATCTGCCATCAGTTGGGCACAAGCTTTTACACCAGCTACTGGCTGGCATAAATGTTCATGCTTAAAGCTAGGCACAGGAAGCTTGCTGAGCTAACATTCTGTAAAGGGCACTCTGTGCAGAGTGCCCTTAACAGAATACTAGCTTAGCGTGGATGTTAACAGTGCCTAATTTGGGGCAACATTTATTGAATCAAGCCCTAAGTGTAAAAACATTACCGTATTTTAGTAAAAGGACTCCTATATGCTATTTCATTGTAGCTATGGTATTTCTGCATGTTGTTGATTGCATAGGCTTTTGATTATATTTTAACCATTATGCAATTGACAACCAGCATTTAATGTTGCATTCCTTAAAGAAAATGTAAGGGAGCTGCAGGAAACCACTGTGAGTGATCTCTGGAACAGCTGAGCAGGCATTTTCCCAGGCCCTCCATTCTGACATTGGTGCTGGGTCCTGGAGTCCCTTATCATCGGGACCTGTAATCGCATGCCCATTTGTGAGTGCCTGAAGGGGCAAGACCAAAGGGTCAGACCACACCCCTTTGGAGCCTGGAGGATCCCAGAGGAGCAAGAGACTATATTCCCAGTGATGAATAATAATAAGAAAGTCCAAGGCTACCAAGGTGCTAGTGCTGGAGCTTTTGTGGTACGAGGTCCGATGGATCAGTATTTGACTCCTATTTCAGTGGCGGTAACACCTGGAGTATTAGGCACCTCCTCTGCAACTGAGGCTTTGCTTTTCTCTATTGAATGAACTCCACCTCCTCAACCAGGTATGACTTCTTCAGTCAGGAATGAGTCCATTTAGGTGTGTGCAGACTCTACCCTACTTTTCATTGCTTCTATTAAGGAATCCTTAGGAACCCCTACTGTTCAGGGAGACTTTGCTCCTTTACCAATGGTGGTTCAAATTTCTTTTGACTCTTCTCAGGAAGGTCCTGTTACATTTGATAAAGTGGTTTTGCTTCAAGATATATGGCAAGTTGTAAAGAGGATTGAACAATCGGTCCAAGGGACTATTTCTTCATTGTGTAAATTCTCTCAAGAAAGTATGATTACCATGAAAAAGATGGATCAGAGTCTTATGAAAACCGAAACAGCATTACAAAAGACTGAACAATCTGTTGTTATTTAACACTCTGCTGCAGTTTCTGCTGTTAAGGACAGCTGCTTGATTCATTCACACTTAGAAGCTCTGGAAAATAAGCAACATGTTAAAATCTTAGGATGCTTAACTTTCCAATGACACATTATCTGATTCCTTTAGAGCTTCTGAAAATGTATCTAAAAATATTCTTGAGTACCCTCATGCAGATGTTTTAACTGTTGAGTGTATATATTACTAGTAAAAAAGGCCCGTTTCTGACACAAATGAAACGGGCGCTAGCAAGGTTTTCCTGGGAGTGTGTATGTTTCATAGAGTGTGTGTGAGAGTGTCTGTGTGAGTGAGAGTGTGTCTGTTACAGGGTATGTGTGTGTGACATTGAGAGTGTGTGCGAGTGCGTATGTGAGGCACAGTGAGTGTGAGAGAGTGTTTCACACAGATACAGTGTTTGAGAGACTGTGTATGTGAGACAATGTGAGAGAGTACGTGTACGATACACATACTGTCTGTGAGATCGAGTGTATGAGATTGAGAGTGTTTGAGAGTGACTGTGTGACAGAGAGAGTGAATGTGATACAGTGTGAGACATAGCGTGTGTTGTAGACAGTGTATAAGAGTGAGAGAGACACTGACTGTGAGTGAGTGAGAGAGAGAGATTATGTGTGTGACAGAGATACCTCCCCCCTGCCTCTCTGTGTTGGGTAGACCCGCTCCCCCTGCCTCTTCCGCTGTGTGGTCGCAGGACCCCTCCCCCATGCTGTCAGTCGCCGTGCTCACAGGTCTCCCTCCACCCCTCCTGTCAGGAGTCTTGATCCGCCGTTCGTCTTTGGTCTCAGGACCCCCTCCCCCCCATCTGTGGTGTGAAGAGCCGTTGTGGACCTCATCCTCCGTATGGCCACTCCCTCTCATGTTTATTTTCCCCCTCCTGTGTGGTGTGAGGACCCCCGTCCCCTGTGGCCTGAGGACCCCTTCCGCCTCTGTAGTCTGAGGTCCGACCCCTGCCGCCACGCCCCTGCCGAAGTCACAACCGCTGACCTCTCTCCCCCCCCCCCCCCCCCGACAGGGTGCCATCGCGCCTCCCCCCCCCCCTCCAAAACCTGAAGGACTTCCATAAAGCTGTAGGAAAATAAGTGGCAAGTGGTGCAGAGCTCAGTGAAACCCCCTTACCGGAGCTGCAGCATGTAAAGCTGCAACGCGCCCACCTCGTCGCCAGAGAGAAGCCTCGGTCCACAACTTCAATAGCGGAGCGGGAGGGAACTGGCAGGCTCTGTTGTAGAATGATGTAAAAGGAACATTGGCTGATAAAAGAAATTGAGGCGGAGCAGGGGGTTGCTGCACTGTTATTGGCTGAATTGAGGAGTGGGGAGTGGCCTAGAGTTGAAGAGGTCCGTTCTTATTGGCTATCTTTAGAGTGAGGAACGGAGCTGAGGGCGAGGAGTTGTCCGTTATTGACGGGTATAGCTGAAAGGTGTATGGCACAGGGTGCAGGGTGGGCTGTGGAAGATAACTGTCGGACAGGTTGGCGGAAGGGGGGTAGAGGGGGCCGTAACGTGCAGGGCAGAGGTTTTGAAAATGGAGGCAAGTGTCAGCCAGGATGTCAGTGGCAGGGCCGTGAGGGGACAGGGGATGTGCATGTTCGTCGGGTGGGGAGTTTCGTGTGTTGATGCGGCTAGGGGGGGGGGGGGGTCTGTGTTTGGCGGCTCCCTGATACTTGGTCCGGTGCAGTGACAGCTGATGTCGACATAGGGGGAGGAGTAGGGAAACACGCGGAGCGTGTTTCCCTACTCCTCCCCTTTGGTTTGGAATCAGCTGTCACAGATGTCAGTGCGTTGTAGTCTGTGTAGGAGACGACGTGAACGTTGTGAAGCTGACTGTGGGCGGGCACGACATCAGCACGACGTCACTGCGTTTTGACGCGAGGGCGGGGTACTTTAAAAGTGGCTACAGAGCTTCGAACTTACGAACCCTGAAGCCACAAAGTGTGCCTTAGAACGTTGAGGGTGCGTTTTATGTACAGATGGGGCGTGGCTGAGGGCGGACCTATGAGTGAGGGTGAGTGTTCCTGATACCCTAGCCTACCAAGAGTCCTACCAAGAGTGCAGGAGTTCAGTGCTTTACTGCCACGGAGTGAGCTTCAGAATGTTTGAGGTGGGTTTCATTTATATAGATATTCAAAGAAGCTCAATCCAGATAAAAGGAGAGGGTGAAATGCAGTGCTTTTTTTGTGCTGTTACGCGCCAGTACAGCGTACCGGCACCTTTTTTGTGAGGTCCGGTTCACCTGCCCGCTCTCTTCCATTCATGCACCCATGCTCCCCCCCCCCACCCTCCCTCCCTCAGCTCCCCACCGCGCCCTCCCTCAGCTCCCCGTCTTTCCTTGAAATCCTTAATTTACCCGAAGTCGCGACAAACCAGCAGTAAATACAGCTGGCAGGCAGGCTTGCCTCCTCATCGCTTCCCTTCCCTCTCAGCGTGTCCCGCCCTTGCAGAAAGGAAATTACATCAGAGGAAGATGGGATGCGCTGAGAGGGAAGGGAAGCGATGAGGAGGCAAGCCTGCCTGCCTGCCTGCCAGCTGTTTTTACTGCCGGTTCACCACGGCTTCGGATAAATTAAAGATTTCAAGGAAAGTCGAGGAGCTGAGGGAGGGTGGGGGGAGCTGAGGGAGGACGGGGGGCTGGGGTTTGAATGAATCGCTGGACATGGAGGGGACGGAGGGCAGGGGAGAGAGGAGGGGAGAAAGGAGAATCGCTGGACATGGATTTGAGGGGAAGACAGGGAAGAGAGAATTGCTGGACATGGATAGAAGTAGAGGGCAGGGGAGAGAAGAGAATTGCTGGACATGGATGGGAGGAAAGGGCAGGGGACAGGAGAATTGCTGGACATGGATGGCAGGGGAGGACAGGAGGCAGAGGAGAATCACTGGACATGGATGGCAGGGGAGTACAGGGGGCAGAGGAGAATTACTGGACATGGATGAGAGGGGAGGGCAGGGGCGAGAGGAGAATCACTGGACATGGATGGGAGGGGAGGGCAGGGGCGAGAGGAGACATGCTGGACATGAACGGCAGGAGAGGGCAGGGGAGAGAGGAGAAATGCTGGACATGGATGGAGGGAAGGGGAGACAAGAAGGAGGTGCACATGGATGGGAGGGGAGGGCAGGGGAGATAGGAGAAATGCTGGAAATGGATGGAGAGGAGAGCAGGAGATAGAGGAGAATTGCTGGACATGGATGGAGGAGTTGGCGGGGAGAGAGGAGAAATGCTGGACTTGGGTGGAGGAGAGGGGAGAGAGAATAATTGCTTTATATGGATACAGGGGAAGGAAGAGAGGAGAAATGCTGGACATGGATGGAGGGGAGGAAAGAAAAAGAAGAAGATGCACATGGATGGAGATGAGGGAAAGGGAAATGAGGAGAAAAACTGCACATGGATGGAGAAAATAGGCAAAAGCTGGATCCACGTTATACCTCCTCCAGTCAACTCCATGGAGGAGGACCCAGCTTTTACTTATGGATGTAGGGCAAGAAATGAAGAAGAAAGGAGGAAAGTAAAGAAATATATGGAAAGGAAGCCCTAGAAATGGAGTTAAGAGAACAGAGAGCAGCAGAATCAGAGACTGGGACCAATATGGATAGAAAAACAAAGTCACCAGACAACAAAGGTAGAAAAAATCATTTTATTTTCATTTTAGTGTTTGGAATATGTCCAATTTTAGAATTTACATCTGCTGTCTTATTTTGCACTGGGTATACTGGAGCTGTAACAGCTTATAGAAATTATTTATAATGAAAAAAAATCACGTTATTTTTTTCTCCTATACTAGTATAATATTTTTTAATGATGTCTGTTTATATGCGCCATGGCTGGTATAAGGGGTGTGACTGATCTGGGTGTGGCTATAATAGGGGTGGAGTCATATGTGGTGACCCTGCCCATAATGAGTACCGGCACCTTTTTTCCTACAAAAAAAGCACTGGTGAAATGGATCAAGTTGTGTCTACTCCTGTAGAAAGCTTAGATTTATCCCAGTTTCTGGAATCCTCACAGGATTTGATAGCAAAAACAGCTACTCTTTTGGTTAAATTTTCCTCTGAAATTGAAAAAAAACACTATTCTTAAATTATATTTCTCAAAAAAATCTGTACCGTCCTGTGGTCAACAAATCTATATGTTTCCTGATGTGTCCAGGCAGATGCAATTATGTAGAAAACAGTTCCTAAAGCTGAACCCAAAGTTTTGGTAGTGGGAGCAACATTTTTACTTAAATTTCCTTGCAAGTGTCTAGGAACAATAGCTACACTTTTTGTGGATTCTTAATTGGAAGAGTTTGTTTTGAATAAACTGGTACTTGCTAAGCAGGTTTCCTGAAATGTTATAATTTTTGAGGTTATTGGAGTGATATATGAATAAACTTGTATTGAATGCTCTGTTTTATTGAGTTTTTGTTTTACTTTTTGAGTATCTAGCTTGCTTTCCTTTGTTATATTATTATTTTAGTTTTTTAAATTATTCTTCGATGTTTATCTTCTTTGTATTGTAAAATTATGAAAAATGAATGTTATACCTGGTGCTTGCTAACAGAATATTCAATACAAATCCACTAATAGCAAGTAGAAATTCTCTGTTAAGTGTCTTACTTAAGTGAGGAAAAGTCTTCAGATACTAGGCTCTCGTGGACCTAACTGCCACATGAACCGGGTCACTCAGCGTTTACCTTGAAAAGTATTTTCTATGAGTAAAACTGCTGGCGAGTATCCTCATAAGTCAAAAAAACCTCAATCTCTAATAAGGCTAGTGCCTTTATTTTTCTTGGTAAGTTATTGATAAGAGTGTACTTAGCTGCTGTGCAGTTATGTTGTCAGTGGGTATGTGTCGCTGAACGCTTCCTAAGAAGCTAAACCCATCTGTATCACCCTGAAAATTAAATACACAGCATTACCATACTGAAGAGAATAAGAAATCCGTGGATAAACAATGTCTGACTATTTGCCTACCTGATATCTTTATGTGCAGTCTTTCTGTCTGTTTTCAAAATGGCGGCGGCATTTTAAACCAAACGCCCATGATAGGAGCCAATCAGAGTGCAGTAGGGGTTTAAAGGGAACTGACTATCCTGAGAAACTTTTAATGTTTGTGCCAACAAATATAGGATATGAGATAAATCCTATACTTGAATTTCTACAGTAGCTAACAAAAAACTTACGAAAAAGCTTTCCATTCCACTCTGCTGTTCAACCCGTTAGGGACTAATGCTTTCAATCTGTGAATCCAGCGTTGCTTCTTTTGTATTAATCGTCTATCTCTATCTCCACCTCATAAGGATGCAGGGACATGATCAATTACTACACATTTAAGATCTTCAGACTTGTGTCTTTTTTCTATGCTGTGTGCAACTAAGAATAGCCTACTCGCGGAATCAAAATTTAAGAGAAATTCATAAAGAAAAAAAGTCTGACCTCTGACATCGAAGACAGTCTGGGACATAAATCCTGTTCTAAATGTAGTTTCTGTCAACTAATGATGATCACAGATAAATTCACCAATCCAGTTGACAATAGAGTATATAACCTTAAATTTAACACCACTTGTGATTCCACTTATGTGGTCTATATTTTAAAATGTACTTGCCCTAAGATTTATGTTGGCAAAACCACACGTCTACTCAAACAAAGGCTTAGCGACCACAAGCAAGTGTGGGCGTGTGTGTGGGATGATGTAGAATTTAATTAGAGTGAATATCTCTAGTTATATAGAAGTTTTGATAAGATTTATGATAAAAAATCTGTAAATGTCTTTAAATGTGTGTTCAAATTTATTTAAAAAATGCACTCTATGTGTAGTTTGGCGGTACTAAGTGCTGTAAGATATTTTGATCAAATTGTACAGAAATTTTATGGGGGTTTTTCTAAAAATGTAACTTTTCTATTATTTTCTATCAGAAATTATGTTCCAAAATGGAGATTGTGAAAAAAATGCTAATTAGGGTCCATGAGGCAAACAACCTGTATTCTGGAACCTGATTGGCTGGCAGAGGTCAGCTGGTGACTCAGAATCACAGTCTCCCTTGGCAACAGCTTGCCAAGAAGTGGGGAGAGGGGCTGAAGACACTGAAGAGTGAAGATGTGTGTGTTTGTGTGGAGGCTCTGACTGCATGACAGGATTTCTGAGACAGAAAGCATGTGAAAGTAAATTTTTCTGTAAGTGTTTGAGCACTGAGCACAGGTGAAGTAAGCTGGAGGTGAAAGGTGCTGGATCTGTCTGAGCAGAAAAAAAAGTTCTAAAACTGATTTTTGTTTTTATGTGCTGTTTAAAAGTTTTGCAGTTAAGACTAAGGTAGAGAGACCAAGTGCAAGATTGTGTAAAACAAGTTTGTGCAAGTGGATTAATCCCAGTTAAACCACTAGGAAAACTGGTCTCTAAAGCTTAAGGTTGGGCTGACATCATGTGTGTTCTGCATGGTCTGCTGGTGTGCTAGTGTGGAAGACTGCATGATTTTGGAGAGACATAGTTGCTGTGCGCAGTGTGACTACAGGATCCAATTAAGAGTGCCCTTCCTTAGTTAGAGAACTCAATAAAAGAATAGAAAATCTATTTAAGGTTACAAAATTAGTGGGGTCCCGCAGGGGTCTGTGCTGGGTCCGTTGCTTTTTAATGTATTTATAAATGACCTAGAGATGGGAATAACTAGTGAGGTAATTAAATTCGCCGATGACACAAAATTATTCAGGGTCGTCAAGTCGCAGGAGGAATGTGAACGATTACAGGAGGACCTTGCGAGACTGGGAGAATGGGCGTGCAAGTGGCAGATGAAGTTCAATGTTGACAAGTGCAAAGTGATGCATGTGGGTAAGAGGAACCCGAATTATAGCTACGTCTTGCAAGGTTCCGCGTTAGGAGTTACAGATCAAGAAAGGGATCTGGGTGTCGTCGTCGATGATACGCTGAAACCTTCTGCTCAGTGTGCTGCTGCGGCTAGGAAAGCGAATAGAATGTTGGGTGTTATTAGGAAGGGTATGGAGTCCAGGTGTGCGGATGTTATAATGCCGTTGTATCGCTCCATGGTGCGACCGCACCTGGAGTATTGTGTTCAGTACTGGTCTCCGTATCTCAAAAAAGATATAGTAGAATTGGAAAAGGTACAGCGAAGGGCGACGAAAATGATAGTGGGGATGGGACGACTTTCCTATGAAGAGAGGCTGAGAAGGCTAGGGCTTTTCAGCTTGGAGAAGAGACGGCTGAGGGGAGATATGATAGAAGTGTATAAAATAATGAGTGGAATGGATCGGGTGGATGTGAAGCGACTGTTCACGCTATCCAAAAATACTAGGACTAGAGGGCATGAGTTGAAGCTACAGTGTGGTAAATTTAAAACGAATCGGAGAAAATTTTTCTTCACCCAACGTGTAATTAGACTCTGGAATTCATTGCCGGAGAACGTGGTACGGGCGGTTAGCTTGACGGAGTTTAAAAAGGGGTTAGATAGATTCCTAAAGGACAAGTCCATAGACCGCTATTAAATGGACTGGAAAAATTCCTCATTTTTAGGTATAACTTGTCTGGAATGTTTTTACGTTTGGGGAGCGTGCCAGGTGCCCTTGACCTGGATTGGCCACTGTCGGTGACAGGATGCTGGGCTAGATGGACCTTTGGTCTTTCCCAGTATGGCACTACTTATGTACTTATGTACTTATTATTTATTTTGTTAGTTAGAAAGCCACAGTTGTCCCTGAATCCCAGCTAGGGCTGTTCTTGCTGTTAGTCAGGGAGGAGGTCTTTTTTGTTTGAGTCTATTAAAGTGTGAATCAATAGGTTCCTGAACTGGAAGAGAAGAACCTGATCTCCATCGTACAAGCAAGGAGAAGAAAGAAGCTCCAAGAAAGACCAAAGATAAGTCTGCACTCCCATGCACAGATAAAGAAAGGACACTGAAAGGTCAAAAAGTTTAATCTGACTTACCTATTCTAGAGGCTGGATCTGGATGTTCACACCTGAAAGACTTAAATTAGTTAAAAAAAAATCAATTCTTGAGGCATATACTATAAAGGAAAGTTATAACTATAGAATAAGTGAGAGCAAATAAGATACTTTGGTTAAGCTATACCACTGCACCTGTTAGAGAAATTTCTGTTGTTAGTTTATGTTCAAATATATGTTTATGCAACAAAAGAACCTAATGTGCTAACAACACCACATTTTCTATACCTCAAATTGGATTATTAAATCCAATTTGAGATATAGAAAATGTGGTGTTGTTAACTGCTAGTAACTTGTACTTACCATCTGTCTGGTTACTGGGTCTTAAAATCCTTTTAGTTTTCTTTCCTCTCCATAGTCTAGGACTTTGGAGGCGAGGTTAGTTTAATTGTCTCTGCACTCAGAGGTGAACTGCAAGCTTGAGGTATTCGGCCACGGGTAATAGTAGAGCTTGCAGGACCTTTTGAGGCTTGGAAGCTAAATGAAGTTGAACGTGCCCTTTTATTCTGCTGCAGATACACATGCACACTTTGGACACAGCTGTACAGCTCTCCAATTTTCCTCCTTCTAGTGCAAAGGTTGTGGTAGGATCCAGCCAATGGGAAGGCTATTTTGTTACATGTAGGAGGAGCTGAGCTACTAGTGCAGGAGTATTGGGAGGAAGTGGTGGCTGAGCCCTGCATGGGACTTTGAAGAGAACTGTAGTGTCCAGGACAGGAGGACTGTTGAAAAGGAGTAGGAATTTAAGAAGAATGGGAGAAAGTGTGAAGGGTCTGCTTCAAGATAAAGAAAATAACTAGCAGCAAAAGCAAAACTTTACATCATGGTAGGAAGGACAGCATTGGAAATGAGAGCTAGAAAATGCATGCACTTGTGTATGTTTCTTTGTCTCTGGTGTGGATAGTTTTTATATTCATAGTTTTCTTTGAAAATCTGAGCTGAAGTATAGAAGTCCACAAGTACAAATGTATCTGTGTGCATAATAAGTGAAGGGAAGTTTTCAGCCCTGAGAATTTACCCATTTATTAAAAGTTTTAGAGAAATTCATTTAAAAAACTGTCCTAATACTGCTTCTACTTTGCCTGTACCCTTTCAGAAGAACCAAAGGAAGATAAATATTTTATTTTTGCCTTTTCCATTTGTGGAGCTTTTTTCACATGTAGACCTTTGTAAATTTATACCTCAGACACATCCATAAATCTCATTCTTTGAGACAATCTATGCTTGGCATTTCTGGTTTGTACTAGAGGCAATGAAGGGTGAAAATGACTTGCCCTGCCCACTGCTACAGAGCTGCCAAATTACCCAATTCCAGGAGGGAGACTTTTTGACCAGTCCTTTTTTTGAACATACATCCTAGTTCAGTGTGCTATTTGTAGTCCCTGATATTACCAATGGAAATCAGCACCTCAGGTCCCCTGATATACCAGCATAGGGTTGTCAGAAATCCAGAATTTCCCTGCCTGGAACTCAGTAACTTGGCAGCTCTCTAGGTGATTAAGAGACCCTTTTACATACCTTAGTGGACACTAATGGACATTTAGTGTGTGCTAAATGCTACAATCCTATTTTATACCTATAGGCCACATGGTGCTTAGCACACACTACTGTCCATTAGTGCATGCTAAGCTTTAGTAAAAGGGCCCTAAACCATTTGAAGCATGTACTTACTTAGTCCCCATGCTCCCTCACAAACTATTACTGCCACCACACCCACAACTAGGCTCTGTACTTTTGCCTGCTATGTCTGGAGAGGTGAACTGTGATAAGATAGAGGGTGGTATTGAGAAAATAAGTAAATCTAAGGGGTGCCCACAAATATATACTTGCTTAGGGCCCAACAGAGTGCTAATCCAGCTCACAGATGCAATAATTGGGTGCACTACTGCAGTTTGGTGCTTATTTTTTGCATGCCTTTTTCATCATGCCAAGTTCAGAATTGCCTTTTACAGGACTGTGATACCGTGAGCGAGGGTTGAGGGTGGGCCTGTGAAATAACACAGTTGGACAAAAGTGTAAAACTGAAACAAGTGCTTTATTAACTGAAAGCCTAAGGCCTGTTACATCACAGGACCAGGAACAAAAGGTTAGAAGTCTTTTTAGTTCAGCAAATACCAGAGCTTCCAAGGGGTCCCAATTTTTGAGAGGGAGATTTTAGTACATGCCCCCCAGCCCCACCTCACTCTGCCTCAGCTCCGCCCACTCCATATGGCTCCACCCCCTGGCACACCTCAATCCCACGGCCATTTCAGAAAATATTTTATTTAATAGCTTAATACCCTTTTCAGTTAGCTTTCACAGGCCAAAACCTCCTGCCTCAGGTCAGGTCAGGACAGTATAATGCTGTTATGGTATCTTCTGACCTGAGGAAGGAAATGCTGTTCTCTGAAGGCTAATCAAAAATGTTTTAAAAATCAGTGAAGGTATCACCTTATTTTCTATTTTATGTTTTATTTGCATTTATTAACCTTCATTAACACAGCTACCACATTACTTTATCCTAAATTAAAAATAAAATTATTTTCTGTACCTTTGTTGTCTGGCCATTTATTTTTTCTAATTGTGTTGGTCCCAGTCTCTTGATTCTGTTTTTCTTTGTCTTCTCTTAACTCTCTTGACAGGTTTTCCTGTCCATTTGTCATTTTCTCTCCTTTTTCTTTGTTTTCTTCAATTTATTTTTCTGCCTCTCTCTCTGTCCAGATTTAATTCATTTTTACTATCCATTCTTTAATTTCCCTCTTTTTACTTCATCTACCTATGGCTTTTTATCTTTTCCTCACTTTTGTTCTCCCCATGCCCCTTCCTCTTATTCTCCAGTCTTTCTCCAGCAGCAGCACCAGCAAAAGAAGTCATCCTCTGCCCCTGCTGACATCAATTTCCTGTTCTGGGGGTAGAGGACCAGCAGAGCCGTCAGCGCATGCCTGAAGGCTACTGTGGCCCTATGCTTCTTTTTCTTCTTTTGCTGCAGCTGCCGCTACTCAAGAGAGAAGCAGCGGTGGCAGCGGCTGTGGATCATCTCAGCAGGAGACTTTCCCGCTTTGGTAGGAATGCGGGAGATGACCAGCCGAAGTGGGAGTCTCCCTCTGAATGCGGGAGACTTGTCAGGTATGAAATACTGTTTTAACCAGGGCCTGTGGCTTGCAGGGCCTAAAACACAGTCTGTGGCTGGTGGCTGCCACGCCCCAAACATAGCCTGTAAGTTCTTCTTTTCCCTCTCTCTCTCTCTTTCTCTCTGTTTTCTGAGTTCCAGGTCTGTCTCTAGCCAGACCTCAGAGCAAGGCTTACAAGTCTTCAATCAAAAAGTGGGCTTACCGCAACCAAGTCACGGTCGCTAGACATAGGTTATAGAGGTATATGGTGGGCATCAATTCTTCCATCCTTGGGCCTCCTTAACCCCAGTCTGGCCCTATATTTCCTCTTTCCTGTACATTCGGCTCCACCTCTCCCATCTCACTTCCTCCCTGGGCAGATTAATGGATTTAAGGTGGCTCAGGCTATCTGAGGAGCTATCCTTAAGGATGAGGGGCAGTATTCTGTATACCCCTTCACAAGGACTTGATAAATTACTAGCACAAATCCTGCAGAAATTATCCAAACCTTCAATCTAGGTTCACGTATGCCCATACAGTATGTGTGATCGCACATATTTTATAAAATACCTGTGATCATGCATAAATGATAACGCCACCCATGCTTTGCCTAAACCTCATTCCCTGAGCACACCTACTGCACTGGCTTGCAATGCACCTATAAAATTAGATCATGCCTAAACGTAAGAGCCCATTTACTTGGGCAAATCATCTTTTTTGCACAAAAATGGTTTTTAAAATTATCCTTGTTATGCCCAAAGTCAAGAAAAGCATGAAAGCAGTGCATTCATTGGGAAGGATGGATGCAATT
This sequence comes from Microcaecilia unicolor, assembly GCF_901765095.1. NCBI lineage: Eukaryota > Metazoa > Chordata > Amphibia > Gymnophiona > Siphonopidae > Microcaecilia > Microcaecilia unicolor. The sequence continues at coordinate 303,164,864 of NC_044035.1, read as the reverse complement.
GCTTTGTGTTTTAACAGTAAAGCATCAGCTAGTTCTCCCTGACTATACTCTTCTCCTTTCTCACTAATCTCAAGGTCAACCACCAAGAAATTACATTTGCTAGAAACTATGGTGTACACACATGACATGTTGCTTGCATTTTTATGTAAATCATGGTCAGAAATGTTTGCTGGTTCTTTTGGGTTTAATATATTACATTTTCCAACAGTATCATTCATTGCTGTGAGCCTATTGTCAAGCTGATTTATAACAATGTCCAAGGCTGCATGAAAAACTGATACTCTGAAACAAGTTTAGGGATTCGTTAAACTATTCACTTCACCTAACTGATCAAGAATATTTCTACACTGTGTAATCTTTGTTTCTTCATAAGAAGGTTGAATGCTAATTTTAGAAAATATTTTGAGCAATAAATCTTTGTCCTCCAAATTTTACCCAGATAAGAAATTGGTTCATATGTTTCATTCTGAAGAAAGATTTTAGCTTTCATGAGATCCATGTTTTTTGACTGTTTAAAGTTGAAAACTTGAGGGGGTCCTTTTTCTAAGCTGCATTATGCAGCTAATGTAGAGTTCAGCACATTGTAGGCAATAATGCAAGCCCTCACTACTGTCTCCTGCACTAGAAAGGCAGCAATTACAGTAAAAAGCCAATACAGAACTAGGTGGGATCTAGGTGGGCAGAGCTGTGGTCAGCTGTGACAACTAGTGCATGGGTCTGTACTGCGCAATAGTTGTCCAAACTGACGATAGCACAGCTTAACTAACTGTCACCTCAAGAGGAGGTGGTAAGTGCAGCTACACTACCAGAAGTCTGGTAGCATAGTGTGTTGTTTCGGGAGGTTTGGTGACGTATCTCCAGATCCCCTCCAATCAGATCCTTCACTAATAACATAACTCAGTTGCCCCCCCCCTCTCTCAATCAGGTCTCTGCACCTCCTGACACACACCCAACACAATCAACACAAATTCTGCCCAAATGCACTTTGACACCCCTGACTTAAACTCTACCTCCCCCTCCTGGACACAAACATGAACCCTCTGCTATCATCACCCCCAAAATCCCCCAAATCCCCTCCATGACTGCCCTGCCACCCCTGTTCTGAATTGAGGTGTAAACACAAGGATCCTGCCCTATCACTAAAGCCTGCCCCTCTGATCAAAACACCCAGACTCCTCCCCTAGGCCTACCTTCCCCACACCCCCTGATCCCTCTTTCCCCAGGACTTAACCTTAGGGACAGCATTGGTAAGGCAGTGGTTCCTGGGCAGCAGCAAACTTCCTTTTGATGCCGCCCAGGTGAATACCTGAATCCAAAATAGCACCAATGACCCCTACAAGTCGTCTCATGGTACTACATATAGGGGTCATCCTCCGTACATGGAATAAATCTCCACTATATAGAAGGATGATACATAGCGTTAATACTGCAAGAATACAACTATGGATCATTGGCAACATTTTGGATGCAAGTGCTACTCAGGACCCACTAACCCACCAGTGCTGACCCCTAGATAGTCCTGGGGTAATCAGGAAGTGGGGGAAAGGTAGGCCTGGGAGCGGGATTTTTTTGATCAGAAGGGTTGGTTTTATCGAAGGGGGAAGCTTTTTATTTCAGCACCTCAATTCAAAACAACAGTATCAGGAATGTTATTGGGGGAGGTTTTCAGGGCATTGAAGAATTGGATCTGTTGGGCAGTTGTATTGGGGAATGGGGTTTGTATGGGGGAATCTGCATATTGTGATTGAGGGTGCAGGTATGGATCAGTACTGTGAGACGGGTTCAGAAGCATGACTGGGTGAATTGGGTGGAGGGATACAGAAGGGAGGAAGCATCACCTCGCCAGACCATTTTAATTATTATGGTTGACTCTTACATGCAGTGGCAGGTAGTGTGGTTGCTCCCATGCCATCTGCAACTGTATGCAGTAAATGCAGGGCAGATCCTGGACACATCCACTCATTTACAGCAGAGGCTTTGCAATTACTACACATTAATATTTACATTAAACATCTTAAATGCAAAACTTACCATACTTCAGGAAAATGGCCCTTGAGTTTCCATTACATTGCTGTGAAAAGGAATATGTTCTTTTGTTTTAATTTTTTGTTCTTTTTTAATCTCTTGTCTAACTTAGAAAATTGTTTTTCTTTTATTCAACTATTTTAATCAACATTTGATCTTTTAACAGCTACAAATGAAGCAATGTTCTAAAAGCACTAAAGCTGTTTGTCTTATGTGTGTAAACGTAGAAGTAATGTGTACAGTGTTTCAGCATGAATTAAAACAGCATAGACTCTTTGCTTCAGTCTTCACCGAGGAAGATTTGGGAGAGATACCGGTGCCAGAAATGGTATTCAAAGCTGACGAGTCGGAGAAACTGAATGAAATCTCTATAAACTTGGAGGTTGTAATGGCTCAATTTGACAAACTGAAGCTTAGCAAATCTCCTGGACTGGATGGTATCCATCCCAGAGTACTGATAGAATTGAAAAATGGTAGAGACTATTATAAAGAATAAAATTTCAGAGACAAAGCCAACATGGATTTTGTGAAGCGAAATCATGCCTCACCAATCTATTATATTTCTTTGAAGGGGTGAACAAACATGTGGATAAAAGTGAGCCAGTTGATATTATGTATCTGGATTTTCAAAAGGTGTTTGACAAAGTACCTAATGAAAGACTCCAGAGGAAATAGGAGAGACATGGGATAGGAGGTAGTGTCATATTGTGGATTAAAAACTGGTTAAAGGATAGAAAACAGTAGGGCTAAATAGTCAGTATTCTCAATGGAGAAGGTTAGTTAGTGGGGTTCCCCATCGGTCTATGCTGGGACCACTGCTTTTTAATGTATTTATAAATGACCTAGAGATGGAAATAACTAGTGAGGTAATTAAATTTGCTGACGACTCAAAGTTATTCAAATTTGTTAAAGCACAATAGGATTGTGAAAAATTACAAGAGGACCTTATGAGACTGTGAGACTAGGCATCTAAATGGCAGATGACGTTTAAAGTGAGCAAGTGCAAAGTGATGCATGTGGGAAAGAGGAACCCAAATTATAGCTACGTCATACAAGGTTCCACGTTAGGAGTCACTGATCAAGAAAGAGATCTAGGTGTCGTCAATGATGAAACGTTGAAACCTTCTGCTCAGTGTGCTGCAGCAGCTAAGAAAGCAAATAGAATGTTAGGTATTATTAGGAAAGGAATGAAAAACCAAAATGAGGACGTTATAATGCCCTTGTATTATAACGCACCTCGAATATTGTGTTCATTTCTGGTCATCGCATCTCAAAAAAGATATAGTGTAATTAGAAAAGGTACAGAGAAGGGCAACAAAAATGATAAAGGGGATGAGACAACTTCCCTATGAGGAAAGGCTAAAGCGGCTAGGGCTCTTCAGCTTGGAGAAAAGACAGCAGAGGGGAGATATGATAGAGGTCTATAAAATAATAGTGAAGTGGAAAGGGTAGACATGAAGCGTCTGTTTACTCTTTCCAAAAATACTAGGACTAGGGGGAATTCAATGAAGCAACAAAGTAGTAAACTTAAAATTAATCAGAGAAACTTTTTCTTCACTCAATGTGTAATTAAACTCTGGAATTCGTTGCCAGAGAATGTGGTAAAGGCGGTTAACTTAGCGAGGTTTAAAAAAGGTTTGGACAGCTTCCTAAAGGAAAAATCCATAGAAGGTTGGGTGGGTGTGGTGGTGCATCCTCACACCTACTCCCAGAAGCTGGATCCTTAGCTTTTCTCCATTGCCCACCTGCCCCCAGCAGCTATAGTTTTAAACTCATCTAACAACTCCCAGCACAGCCTAAAGCCATTCTTCATCACCTCCCTAGCCACCCCAGAAGCAGCCTTGTCACATTCTCGATCCCAGTAATAGCATCTCTGAATCTCTCTTCCCCCTCCCCTCAAACAGATTTTTTTTTTAAATTTAAATTGATCCTACCAACAGGGCTGCTGGAGAAATTCCTCAGTACTGATTAGAGACTTGCACAGGAACGGGATTCCTGCAGGGACGGAAGCAGTTCTGCGGGGATCCCGTGGGGATGGAAGCAGATCCTGCGGGGATCCCGCAGGAACAGAAGCAGTTCCTGTGGGGTTCCCGTAAAAGTGTATGCTGCACTTGCGCCAGCCTCTCACCTACCGAGTATCAAGTTCTTTGAGTTCTGACTCCTCCTCCTTGCTTTAACAGCACAGATACAGAAAGTCTCCATTAAGGAGGTGGTAGAGAAATTCAAAAAGGCATGGGATAAACATAGAGGATATCTAATTAGAAAATGGAAGTTATAAAAAAAAAACTAAACTTAAATGGCTGCATGCGTGTGAATGTGTCAAATGACACTTAGATGGCGACTCTGGCTGTGATGAACTAGGGCCGATACCGGGAGACCTGTGTGGTCTGTGTCTCATATATGGCAATCTGATTTAAGATGGGCTGGAAAGGGCTTAGACAGCAACTTTAGTGGCTGGAACATGAGGACAGTGCTGGACAGACTTTTACGGTCTGTGTCCAGCAAATGAGAAGATAAATAGGCTAGAGTGGGCTTCAAGGACAACTCCAGCAGTTGGAACATAAGGATAGGGCCAGGCAGACTTCTATGGTCTATGTCCCAGAAACGCCACAGAAAGACCATAATCAAGTATATAATATCACATTCATTGTTGATTTAATCATGAATTGATAATGATTATGTCTATTGGGCAGACTGGATGGACCATTCCGGTTTTTATCTGCTGTCCTTTACTATGTTACTATTAATCCTCTCTGCTCCTGGGCTGATGTGCAGACCTCAAATCTGACATAGGTACGAGCATCAGATGTCACCTGACCTACTGGCATGTGCATTTGGTGATCTCTTAGCACACACTGCCAGTGAATCAGAAAAGACTTACATGTGCGCATCAGAGTGTTCCAACTTCCATTCTTTCCTTGCCTGCAGTGCTGCGGCTCGAGCCCAGAGAGCAGACAGGAATTGTTGTTTTTTTTTTTAAATGTATCATTAAATCCTTGCGGGGACAGGCGGGGACGGGTTAGATTCCCCGCGGGGATGGGTGGGGATGGGTTAGATTCCCCATGGGGACGGGTTAGATTCCATATGGGGACAGATGGGGATGGGTTAGATTCCATCGGGGATGGGTGGGGACGGGTTGGATTTCTGTCCCCGTGCAACTCTCTAGTACTGATGCTCCTTTTGGGCCATTTCTGCAGTTGCACCCCCCAGTACACAGACATCCACCTCTTGGTCCCTTCTGCTCCTTCAGCCCCCACCCTGGCACACAGACACCCAGTTCTTGCTCCCTCCTCCTCCCCCAGCACCCCCCCCCCCCCCCCTCGGCACATGGACTTGTTCCTTCCTGCTACCCTAGCATACGGACACTCAATTCTTGCTCCTTCCTGCTCCCTGGACCCCCCCCCCCCCTCCCAAGCACACAGATACTCTCTTGCTCCTTCACTGACCCCTCCCCCCTCCCCACTGCTACTGATCAGAAGTGGCATGAAATTCAAAATTTGAACCACATGGTTCAAATTTTATATTCAGTACCAGGCAGCAGAAGAAGAGGCTGTGGCCTGATGCAAAGCCACTCTTTTCTTACACTTCTGATTATCAGCAGTGGTGGGAGCAGGGGGATGCTTGCATGAATGTGCACCTGCTTTGGTAGTACAGCTTTGGGGAGGGAGAAGAAGAGAAGAGTAGAGATGCCACTATTACCTGGTTTGCTTCCCGCAGCCCCATCCAAAATGCCCATATGCTCAGGGCTGAAAAACCTAGGTGCCAGGTCCCATTTTTTAGTCGCCATGGTGATGGTCTGTACCCTGAGAATGGCAATGACAAATCAAACTTGGGTATACATATAAAGTATCACATGCCATGTAAAATGAGTTTATCTTGTTGGGCAGACTGGATGGACCATACAGGTCTTTATCTGCCGTCATTTACTCTGTTACTATCAGGCTTATTTTCGAAAGAGAAGGGCGCCCATCTTTCGACACAAATCGGGAGATGGGTGTCCTTCTCACAGGGTCGCCCAAATCAGCATAATCGAAAGCCGATTTTGGGCATCCTCAACTGCTTTCCATCGCGGGGACAACCAAAGTTCACGGGGGCGTGTTGGAAGCATAGCGAAGGTGGGACTGGGGCATGCTTAACACATGGGCGTCCTCGACCCATAATGGAAAAAAGAAGGGCGTCCCTGACGAACACTTGGACAACTTTACTTGTTGCTTTTTTTTTATGACCAAGTCACAAAAATGTGCCCTAAATGACCAGATGACCACCAGAGGTAATCGGGGATGACCTCTCCCTACTCCCCCAGTGGTCACTAACCCCCTCCCACCCTAAAATAAATTTGTTTAAATAATTTTTCCAGCCTCTATGCCAGCCTCAAATATCATACCCAGCTCCATGACAGCAGTATGCAGGTCCCTGGAGCAGTTTTAGTGGGTACTGCAGTGCACTTCAGGCAGGCTGACTCAGGCCCATCCCCCCACCAGTTAAATTTGTGGTGGTAAATGTGAGCCCTCCAAAACCCACCAGAAACCCACTATGCCCACATCTAGGTGCCCCCCTTCACCCGTAAGGGCTATGGTAGTGATGTACAGTGGTGGGGAGTGGGTTTTGGGGGGCGCTGAGCACATAAGGTAAGGGAGCTATGCACCTAGGAGCTTTTTCTGAAGTCCACTGCAGTACCCCCTAGGGTGCCCGGTTGGTGTCCTGGCATGAGGGGGACCAGTGTAGTATGAATATTGGCTCCTCCCACAACCAAATGGTTTGGATTTGGTCGTTTCTGAGATGGGCATCCTCGGTTTCCATTATCACCGAAAATTGGGGACGACCATCTCTAGGGACGACCATCTCTAAGGTCAACCTAAATGTGGAGATTTGGGCATCCCCGACTGTATTATCGAAACGAAATATGACCGCCCATCTTGTTTCAATAATATGGGTTTCCCCGCCACTTCGCGGGGACATCCTGCGAGGACGCCCTCAGGAAAACTTGGGCGCCCCGTTCGATTGTGCCCTTTATGTTACCTGGCACCTGGTGTTTGTTGAGTCCTGTGTTAGATAATGTGCACATCTTTTCAAAAAAATTAAAGTGCATTAATTTCCTTGTCTATATGGGTTCAATAATGCAGATTATGACCATGGAAGAAGAACATAAGAAAATTAATATCTGTCATACTGGAAATGACCAAAGATCTATCAAGTCAATTAGCCAATCCAGGTCACACATATCCAGCAAGATCTTAAAGAATAGATCCATTCCTTGTTGCTTACTCCCAGGGACAAACAGTGACTTTCACAGATTGCGTGATTAATAATGCTTTATGGATTTTTCCTTCAGGAACTTGTCGAAACCCTGTTTTAAACCTTCTTATAATAGCTTCCTTGACCACATCCTCCAGCAGCTAATTCAACTTAATTGTGTACTGACTGAAAATATACTCTCTCTGAGTTCTTTTAAACTTAGTTTCTTGGCATGCCTCCTCATCTTAACACTATTTCAAAGGGTAAACAACCAGCCCTTATTTACCTGCTCTACCCCACTGATAGTTTTATGCAAAACTATCATATCCCCTGTCAGCCACCTCTTCTCCCAGCTGAAGAGCACTAACCTGTTTAGTATTTCTTCATATGGAAGCCATTCTAGCCTCTTTATCATTTTGGTTTCCCTTCTTTGTAACTTTTCTAATTGAGATAGGAGTACCAGAACTAGGGTCCGTTTGATTTTGCTTGCACCTTTTTCGGAAGTAGCTCAAGGTGAGTTACATTCAGGTATGGTAGGTATTGTATTGTCCCTGGATGGCTCACAATCAAATGTTTAACCATTCGTTGAACCAGTTGGTCACCTAGGGTTGCAACTTCTGGGAGGGGTGGTATCAAAGCATAGTGACTGTAAAAGCAAATCAATAAATCCTGACAGGCAGAAAAGTCAAACAATCATCAACACATAATTTTACCCATAAATAGATTAGGTAATTTTCAAATAGTCCATTTACCTGGATAATTAGCTATTTATCTGGGTACTTGGCTTTTAGAAACTGTCCTTATTTAGGATGGGTGAGATTGGAATAATCATGAATGCTGAGTTTAATTATGAAAATCTAGCGAGGAGGGCTATAAACATGAAAGATTACTGGAGGGGTGGGGCACAAGGCTGAATATTCACTTATAGCGTCTAATAACCTTGTATAGGCTGTGATCAGAACTGTACCTGTTACTTGAAATGTGGTTGCATCATGGATTGGCACAGAAGCACTATGACATTTTCCATTTTATTTTCTGTTATCTAATAATTCATAATATTCTTTTTGCTTTTTTGACTGCTGCTGCACACTAAGCTGAAAACTGCAATGTATTGTTCACAAAGGTCAGTGCATTGCTCTCCTTTCCCAGTCACATTTTCAGGATATCCACAATGAATATGCATGAGATAGATTTGCATGCACTGCCCCCTTATATATAGATATTTCTCGGGCATATTCTTTGTGGAGATTGTGAAAAACTAACTGGCTAGAAAGTATTCAGAAGCAATTTAGGAAACATTGCCTTATTCGCAAACCAGTTAAAACTGTCACACCTTTGTCAGGTCATAGAAGAAGAGGAAATGTTAGATTTGTCATTGGGGTCACTAATTGTACTGGTCCTAATTTGTACTTGTGTTCCTTCTTTTTTTTCATATTCTCTTTTGTCTCATATGTCTTTTCCTGAGTCTGCTCTTTCCATTCTAGAATGCTAGTGAGGTGCATCTGCAGATAGTGAGTGTACAGATGTGAAAGAGCAAGGAAATGGTCAGCAATAGGTGGATAGAGAGATTTGGGGGCAGTAGGAAGGAGAAGGAGGGAACACGTGTATCAGAAAGGAAGTGGGGGAAGAGCCAAAGGCCAGAGTAGGTAGAGGGAACAGAAGGGAGAAGAGCACTGTTGTGAGGCAAGCAGGCAAGGACTCACAACAGATAACATAAGAAATAAGTGGAACCATAGCCTGAGCAACAGTCCTTGGAAAGTTTGACTACATCAAATTTTCTCTCGAAAAAAAAAACTTATTATACAGAGAGCTTTTAACAAGGACTAACAATTAGATGTACAACATTAATATGAAAAGGCAGGAGAAAATTTGAGAAGAAACTTGCCAAAGAAGCATCGATAACTAATAGAAACTTTTGCAGGTACATCAAAAATATGAGACTTTTAAGGGATCCAGTTGGGTTAATAGATTACCAAAGTTTAAAAGAGGAGGTCAGAGAAGATAACAACATAGCAGAAAAATGAAATTAATTATTTTCTTTGATCTTCACTATAGAAAATGTGAGGGGAAACTGAATTGGAACAGTTCTTTGTGATTGATGATTCAGAGACTGAAGCAAGTCTGTGTGACTCAGAAAGAGGTGCTAGATCAAACTGCCAAACTAACTAAAAACAAATCATCAAAATCTGATAATATTCACTTCTGAGTTCTGAAGGAATTCAAATATGTAACTCAGACTTGCTACTTGTGATCTGTCACCTATTATTAGCATTTTCCACTGTAACTGAGGACTAGAGAGTAGTTAATGTCAGAAGTGATCCATGGGCGATGCAGAATACTACAGACCAGTAAGCTTGCTGGTCCTGGAAGCAATGGTGGATGCTATTACTAAAACTGGAATCACTAGTTTTAGTAATAGCATCCACCATTGCTTCCAGGACCACTTGAATATGAATAAACATGGCGTAATGGGAAAGAGCAACCATGGTTTTAACACAGGAAAATCATACATTACTAATACATTAGAATTCATTGAGGCTGTAAATAAACATGTAAATAAGAGTGAGACGATCATAGAATATATCTTCTTTTTAAGAAACATTTGATAAAGTCTTACATAAGACCCCTTAGGAAATTAAAATCATGGGACAGGAGGCAAAATCCTGTTGTGGAATGGTAACTAGTTAGAGGACAGGAAACAGAAAATGGCTAACATCAGGTGTGGGAAAATATACCACCATTATCACCAATACTCTTCAACGTAATGATGATCCCACTGGCAAAGTCCTTATCCAACCAAGGCCTCAACCCGTTCATCTATGCAGATGATGTCACAATCTATATCCCCTTCAGACATGATTTGACAGAAATAACCAATGAAATCAATGAAGGACTGAACATCATGGACTCTTGGGCAAATTCATTCCAACTGAAATTGAACACTGAAAAAACAGACTGCCTCATCCTCTCATCTCAACATAACAAGTACAAACCCACAACCATAAACACTCCAGGACACACCCTCCCCATCTCAGATAGCTTAAAAATACTCGGCGTCACAATTGACCGCAACCTTACTCTTGAGAGCCAAGTAACACGCCGTAATAAAGAAAATGTTCTACTCAATGTGGAAACTTAAACGCGTAAAACCTTTCTTCCCGAGGGGAAATTTTTCGAAACCTAATACAATCAATAGTCCTAAGCCATGCAGATTATTGCAATGGAATCTATACAGGATGTAAAGAACAACTCACACAAAAACTCCAAACCGCCCAAAACACAGCAGCCAGGCTGATATTTAGCAAAACACGATTCAAAAGTGCAAAACCCCTCCAAGAAAAGCTGCATTGGCTCCCAATCAAAGAACGGATCATCTTCAAAATCTGCACCCTGATCCACAAAATTATGTACGTTGTAGTCCCAGGATACATGATAGACCTCATAGACCTACCAACCAGAAACAAAACCGGATCATCAAGAACATATTTAAATCTACATTACCCAAATTGCAAAGGACTTAAATACAAAACAACTTACACATCTATCTTCTCCTACATAAGCGCACAACTATGGAACGCACTCCCAAAAACTGTGAAAACAATCCATGACCACCTAAACTTCAGGAAATCACTAAAAACAACCATCTTCAAAAAGGCTTACCCCACCGATCCAATGTAAATCCCTACATCAGGCAACATAGCAATACCAAGGATCGTACTGGACAATATATAATCTCCACTCCCCTCGACCCTCATGATATCTGATACACATCTTCCTCATTTGACTACAACAAGTTCATGATAAAGGAGTGTTGTCCTAATCTCTTTTGACTAGGTGATGTCATCGGGGAGGAATGTTTTTTTTAAAGATGTGGGTTTCAGGTGTTTTCTGAGGCCTAAAGAATAGTACTTAGCTCAAGTGGTTGTGTAAGGTTTTGTCTCCTATTCTAACCGAGGCAATTTCCAGTTGAGGTGTTATGGATGCCACAATGAGTTCTACTGTGAAAAAGGATCTGTAGATTATTGTGATACCCCCTCCTTTTTCCTATTTATGGTCCAATGCAGAATTGGATCCAAGTTTAATTGAGGACCACCAATCTGAGGTCTTCATCCAATATCCAGTCTTTGATTGTTTTGGTTGTGTTTACCACTGATCTAGTGTTGATGTAATCCACTGGTATTGGCAGATAATTGACTTCTGTTATCATGACTTTGGGAATTTTCACTAATTGGCATTCTTTTGGATTTTGGGGTTGGTTGGTCCCTTTTTTGGCCGATTGTACTGATTGGATTTTTGTGGGGTGTGTCTCTTCATAGGTTTGTTTGCTTATGTCTTTTCATCTGTTACTTGTTGGGAGATTCAAGATGCAAGTATTGGTATTATGTTGTTGTCACCTTGTATAAGGGTTCCTGTGATGGATAGTATCATTAGGATAGATATGTTTACTAGAAGTCTTGTGATGTGCATTTTGTCTCTGTTGGTGTTGTTAAGAAGCTGGGGTTTGCCTTGGTTCTGAGGATAGAGAGAGATGTGAGGCAAATACAGAGTATTATGTGCCTCTACGATTGCTATGATGACTGGAGTTTGTTTTGTTCGGGAACACAGTCCCTTTAATGCCTAAATAATTGTTTTCCGATCAAAGTTTCACTGTGAGCTAAGTTAGCTCAGTTAGCAAGAAGTGTAGAATTCAAGTGTGCAAGTGGTTTGTTTCCTTAGTACATGCACGGGCATCTTTTAGAAAGATAGGTCCCTGGGTCCTCTTTCCTCATATGCAGAGCAATCTTCTTACATAAGTATTGCCATAGTGGGACAGACCGAAGGTTTTTCCAAGTGCAGCATCCTGTTTCCAACAGTGGCCAATCTAGGTCACAAGTACCTGGCAAGATCCCAAAACACTACATTTTATGCTGCTTATCCTAGAAATAAGCAGTGGATTTTCCCAAAAGTCCATTATAATAATGGCTTATGGACTTTTAGGAAGCAATCCAAACCTTTTTTTAAACCCCACCAAGCTAACTGCTTTTACTACATTCTCTGGCAACGAATTCCAGAGTTTATTTATATGTTGAGTGAAGAAATGTTTTCTCTAATTCATTTTAAATTTACTATTTTGTAGTTTCATTGCATGCCCCCTAGTCCTAGTATTTTGGAAAGAGTAAACAATCGATTCATGTCTACCTGTTCCATTCCATTCATTATTTTATAGGCCTCTATTATATCCCCCCTCAGCTGTCTCTTCTTCAAGCTGAACAGCCCTAGCTGCTTTAGCCTTTCTTCATAGGGAAGTTATCCCATCCCCTTTATCATTTTTGTTGCCCTTCTTTGTACCTTTTCTAATTCCACCATATCTATTTTGAAATGCGGTGACCAGAACTGCACACAGTAGTGCGGTCGACTGGGGCAGTAAGGGAGCTTCTATTTCTCTTCATGTTGAGTGTAACCAGGGAGTAGAGAGGAGGTACAGTGTTAAATGTTATTTGCTGGTTCGAAGGTACCACAGAGATAGGAGCAGGTTCGAAGGCCACAGAGATGGCAGAGTTGACAAGGTGAAGCCTCTGCCCTCTTCTGTCGGTCCCCTGGTTGGTTCTGCAGACCTGCTTCCGCAGACTGCCCTGTCATGCTGTCCTAGTCCTCTCCCTGTCCACCAAGATCAATGGTGTTTCTGTCTGAATGAGCAGGGAAACGAGCTTGGGTGCGAGAATGTTCTTCAGTGTCGTTTCCTTGGTCTACTTTCCCTCCTGCTTGCACTCACTCTCGGTCGGACTGGTTCCTCAGTCACTTCCCTTTCTCTATGAGGATGGCATCACCCAATCTCAGTATAGGACAAGCGATTTTGCCACCTCTGGTCATCTTGGTTTGATCTTGCAGTCCATCTGCATTGATCTGGATCAGATTCCGTCAGCTGCAGGTTCAGGTTGTCTGCCTGGTCCTTCCTTCCTCTGTGGTTTCAGCTCTGGTAAGATTCATGGCAGCTCAAGATAACCCACCACCTCTGTTTGTGCCACCCCACTGCACAGACTCAGGCTGAGAGGGTCGCAGGCTGGGGTACCTTCAGCCACCATCTCACCTCCAAATTGTGGGCACCAGTGCTGTTCCTATGTGCTGCCATGGAAGTCTCCCCCAGCAGTGGGTAAGTTGTCCTGTGGTGTTTTTCCCAAGCATTCTCGGGGCTGCCCGGTGGCATCACCTCTTACAACTGTGGTGTCTCCTTGTCTTTTCTTCTGCCTTCAATTTGGAAACAGTCGACTGTATGCCCGTGTTTGCTTTGTGGTGTCATTAGTCTCAGAATTTCCTTTATGTGAATTACTCACAAACTCCCCTGATTTACAATTCATTTTCCAGTCTCTAGTTCCCTCTTTCTGCTCAGGCCTCTCATGTATTGATTGCATTTTTAGTGCTTGAGACACAAAGGTATTGCAAACAGAGCCTGGGTAAAACTGCTCTGCAACTGAGTAGAATAAAAGATAAGCAAAGCAGTTAGCTTCCGACCATAATGAACTTCAACGCTCTTCAGTAACCATGGCTAGACTGTGTCCTTAACCTTCAAGGGCCACAATGAAGTTTTTCAAATGTGTGGTATAAAAAAGCAAGCAAGGCTTAAGCCTTTTGGTTTAAATGCAACTAACAATCAGCCTTTTATTTTAATGAAACCTAAATATTCTTCACAGATTGTATTTTCTTTTGGTCCTCTGTTTGATCAACTCACATTTTTTTAAATCAAAAAGGCTTGGCTCATCTAATCCAGTTTTCTACATTTTATTTCTATTTTGATCTGTTTTGACAGCACGCTTAGAATTTAATTTGGAAAACCAGGACTAAGGGTATGCTACTTTTTTTATTCTAGGACCAGAGTAATCATCATTTTGTGAGAGATTTTACAGCATTGAATCATATGTATGCAACATAGATGATGAGAACCCCTGAAATATTGTCAATTGCAGGTATTAAAGTTAAATTAACAACACAAGGAAGAATTTGTCTCTGTATGTTAAAAGATTAATATTCAGCCTCATGGAGAACATATAATTTGAGATGCCTAATTTTATGGAGTTAAGGAGCAGTTTGGTGTTTAGAGCAGTAGACTGAGACCCAGAGAAGCCAGGGCCCAAATTCAACTGACACTCCATATGACCTTGGTTAAGTCTGCATCATTGACTGTAGCCATAGGAGCCAACTTTTCAAAATTATTGGGGGTGCTAAGCCCAATGGAAATGACCCCTCCCTGGACACATACAAGGAATTTTCTCAATATTGGGGGTGCTCAAGCACCCACAGAGTCGGCTCCAATGACTGTAGAAGCTAAAAATGTAGTATTGCCAGTGAGGCATTCAATAGTGAACATATCTTTATTCTCTGGTACAGCCAATTTTGAAGTCTGCTTCAAATGATCCTTATGATCCTATTAGTTCTCATCTCATATTGAACCTTTCGTTGTTAGCCAAAGTGATTGAAAAACGTGCAACTAGAAGAGCACACTTATGTGAATAACCTACTTAATGACTTCCAATATAGTTTCCAGGAAAGTAATATCACTGAGATCTTATTGGGGTCGTTGCTAAATATGCTGCAACAGCAAATTGATGGTGATCAAATGCCAATAGTGATATTAATGTTGCTGCAGCATTTGACACAATTGATCATGTTAGTTTGATGTCAAGCTTGTCATCTACTGATCTGGTTTCATAACTGGCTTGAGTCCTTGTTCAACATGGTGATTACAAATTTTGAATTTGTTTGAAAATGTGGGGTTTGTGGGGTACCATGGGAATTGGCGATTTTTGCCATTCTGTTTGATATATTTGAGTCCACTTGCTTTTTCAATACATTTCAAAAACTTGCAATTTAGAATATTTACTGATGACATACAATTATTGATTCCACTTTCTTACCAAGATTCTTCCCTAGAGTTGCAGGCTGCACTGCAGGAGTTCAGTCAGTGAATATAATCATCTGGGTTTGAATGCAAAGAAAACAGATTGTGTGGGTGCAGAAACTGTCTACTTCAGTCTCTGTGACCTCTTGGGGGGCCTTTTAACAAAGTGGTGGTAAGCCCAATGTGGTAAGCAGTAAGTTCTATCTAGAGTGCACGCCTTTTCCTGCATGCTAGAAAAAATACATTTATTTTATAGCGCAGCACTAACCCAGCGGTAATCGGGCATCGTCGTGTACTGCCCAGTTACTGACGGGTTAATGTGGGAGCCTTTAGTGCCAATTCAATGGGTGGTGGTAAGTGCTCTCCCCTGCATGGCCATGCGGTAAGAGTAATCTTACTACGTGGTCATTTTTTAGGGGCTTTTTACCAGCTGCAGTAAAAAGGGCCCTGGTGCATGGGAAAAATGGCCCCCACCACTATCGCAGGGCCCTTTTTCCCACAGCTTGGTAAAAGGACCCCTGGATTTAGAAATTTAACAATGGAGTTATCTCCTACAGTTTGAAATGTAAATGTCCAGATGGAAGAGCATTTGTCTTTCAAGGGCCAGAATAAGAAGTTATTGCAGTTTCTGTTTACAAGTTACAAGTGATTTGCTGTTTGTGGTACCTGATTCTAGCAGAGAAGTTTTGTACAGTAGTCCAGTTGTTGATTGTCAGTAATCTTGGTTACTGTAATGTGATCTATTTGGATTTCTCAATTAAATCAGTAGCTCCTGGATTTTACATATGATGCTCAAAATTGTGCACACAAATTTGGGTGTGTGCCCAATTTGTACATAGAATTTAATTGTGTAACGAGCCAATTAACACCATTAGTTGGGTGCTAACAATCAATTATTGGCACTAATTGTCAACAATTTTGATTTACATGGACATTTTGCTAAGCACTGTTCTATAAAGATGTGCATGTAAATCTTTTAGTATGTAACTGAAAAGGGGGCATGGCCATGGGGGGAATGACACTAGACAGCCACCTCTCCCTCGAAAATCATGCCACATCCACCACAAAGAAAATGTTCACAATGATGTGGATATTGAAACACGTAAAACCATATCTACCTCAGAAAACATTCCAGAATTTAGTGCAATCCACAGTACTTACCCATGCTGATTACTGCAACAGTATTTTCTTAGGCTGCAAAACCCACATCCTGAAAAAACTTCAGACTGCCCAGAATACGACAGCGAGACTCATCTTTGGCAAATCACGTTTTGAGAGTGCAACTCCTCTCCGTGCAAGACTACACTGGCTCCCAATCAAAGAACGTATCAACTTCAAAGCCCAGACTTTAATCCACAAGATAATACATGGAGAATTCCGGACTATATGATAAATCTGATCGACCTCCCAGCAAGAAACATGTCTGTATCCTCGCGAAAGTACCTCAACCTGCACTACCCCAACTGTAAAGGTCTCAAGTACAAAACTTATTATGGATCCAATTTCTCCTTCCTGGGCAGCCAACTCTGGAACGCTCTTCCTAGACCTATCCGAGCAATCCATGACCACCTACCATTCAGGAAAGCACTAAAAACCCATTTATTCAAGCAAGCCTACCCAAAGGACCCAGATTAATCTTATGAACCCATCTACCTTACATATACCGAAGAGAAAATGACATTGACCCAGACTCTATCTCCCACCTTACCTTCCTCTCTATCACCTATCTCTACCTACCCATCCATCCTGATACTACCCATCATTACTAGGTTATACTTAATTTCCTATGTAAGCCGCATTGAGCCTGCTTTTAGTTGGAAAGTGCGGGATACAAATGTAATAAATAAATATTATAAAATTTGGGGGACCTGTGTGTCTTCAATTAGTGTAAATTCTCACACCCAAAGTTGGGCACAGATCCTGGCATTATGCTCTATTGTATAAACAGTACCCAACTCAAAGTGCTATTTATAGAATAACACTCGGCATTCATTCTTCTTGGCACTCAAATTTGGGTGTTATTTACAGAATCTGGGCCTAGGTGTCCTACAACTAATTCAAAATGATGTAAACTCAGCTGATTGTCAATTGTATTTCTCGTGATCATGGCTTTCTTTAAGAAAGGGCTGAAGACTTTTTTATTTCAGCAAGCATATGGGACTATGGCACCTGAAAAATCCATGTAAAAAAATATACCTAGGCATATTCTATAATACGTCGAGCGCACTTCCGTGTGACTAAATTTAGTCGCGGGCAGTAGTTACGCCAAGTAAAACGGTGTAAATGCCAACATCTAAATTAGGCACAGATCGGGTTATATTTCTCTGCCTTGTTGGAACGTTTTCATCTTGTCTTGTTTTGTGTTATCTGTTGCTTTTATGTCTGTTAATTTGTAAACCACATTTATTGATGTTACCACTGTTATGAGATATAAATGGAAAATGTCACTTCACCCTTTGTTGCCTCAGATATAACTTGCCTTGAGCTACCAATGAAATAGCAGTTTCTGCCACTTTGCCATATGCTTAATGCTCTCGGTTGCCATTGCCTTTCCTGCTGATGCCTACCTGGCATTAACCTTAGACTTACCTGTCTATAGTTTCCTAGATCATTCCTAAAGTACTTTTTAAAATATTAACCAACAAACAGTACTTCCAAACAAGATTATAAACTATCAACTAACCTATGCATATGCCAAAACATAAACATTTTTCTTTTATATCTTATAGCTTTTGAATTTGTCAGTTTCTGCTTTCACATCTTTTACAGTTACAGGAATGTGCTTTAGTTGCTCCAAACCATCAAAGAGGATTTCTGGTAAGCATATGATCCCAACATCCTCCTCAGTAAAGAACTAGGAAAAGAAGTTGTTTCATTTTTCAGATATTAGCTTATCCTCCCTAAACATTCCTTTTATCCCTTGGTCATTAAGTGGTCCACCCAACTCCCTCATGAGCTCTTTGCTTCAGATGTACTTGAAAAAGTTTTTAATATTAGTCTTTGCCTCTAAAGCCAGTGTCTTTTCAAAGTTTCTCTTGGCTTGCTCTGTTACTTTTCTATATCTGACTTGGCCAGTGCTTATGCTTCTCCCTATTTTCTCTGTAAGGATCTGCTTTTCATTTTCTGAAAGATGCCCTTTTGGCTTTCATCACCTCTTTCACCTCACCATTAAACCACAATTGTTTGGCCATCTTTCAACCTTTTTTAATGTGTGGAATACATTTTATCTGAGCTTTCAAAATATTATGTCAATGCCTTATACAAACTTTTGGCACTGGCAGCAGCACCATTTTTTTTTAATAATTTTCCTTATTTTTTCACAATCTCCTTTTTAAAAATATAGTGCTACAGCCATAGTTTTTGTGTTTTTTTCCAGCATCTTCCTAGAATGAATCTACTAAAGGGTAATCACTTGCTGATGAAAGTCCCCAGTTAAGCCCTGCCATGAAAAATGCCTCAGCAAATTAAATCAAACAGCAGGAGATCGGGACCCTTTTTTTTTTTTTTTAAGCCAAGCACAGAACTCCTAGAAAGGAGGAAAACCCAGTATAGAATCAGGAAGGGAGGAAGCCCAGCCTTACAGTTACCTCACAAAAGTATAGGAGCTGGTCTGGGATGCAGATCTAGCTCAATATCCCTGGCTCACTAAACAATACATCATGGAACCACAGCGAGGCTGGGGAGAGAAGGGGCTGGCTCAGCCTTACAAGGAGGATGCTGAGACAGAGGGAGAAGAAACCCAGATGGAGTTTGTAGAGCAAGGAAAACCACAACCTATACAGCAATTACTCCTCCTTTCAGGAGAAGAAAAGATGGAAATCTCAACTAAGTGAAATAAGCAAGCAGGCCAAGCAGGTAAAATTCATGTGAAGTGCTCTTAAAAGACACAGACTGGGGAGGAGCAGGGATTGCTAGTTGCTGCTGGTAATGCTGCTGGTAAGAGGGAGAAGGCCCAAAGCACCCAGTTGCAAAACGCTGAGTCTGCTGGAAAAGTATGTGAGAATTATCAAGAACTATAGGAGCCAATGTGAACTTTAAAGCTGGAAGTTTTGTGGGAAGGTAATTTCACTCTCCTGTTTTTCTCTGTGCTACAGAGCTGTGCTGAGGGAGGGTAGTTTAAAAACCTTCCTGTATGTGGTTTTTTTTGTTTGTTTTTTTCTTTTTTCTTTTTGAGGAATGTGGAGACTGGAACTGTTGAGCTAGTAAACTTTGCCTGAAGAGGAGGGGTAGTTTACACTCTCCTTATTTTCTTTTGAGAGCTTATAGGATTGGACTGAGATATTGACAAGCTCTGTAAAATTATAAATGAACAATATGAGTTTTTTCCTTGCTGCTTGGGGGAGTTTTGCTCTCAGCTGGGAGAAGTGAAAATCAAATGCTAGAAGTTTTATCTAATGACTGCTCACTGCCCTGGGCCAAGGGCAGGAAAGAAAGAAGGATACATGGTGTGTGACCTTGAATATGATTATAAGACTTCTCTTGCTTTAAAGAAATAATTGCCAGGTGTTTGGAACTTTGATAAGAGCTGGCTGTACTTGTAACTTTAACTTTGCAACTGGAAGCACTCTGCCTGGAGACCAGGAAAGCTCGGACCGAATTGGAATCCAGATCTTTTGTGGGATTTTTTTGAGGGGGGGGGAGGTTTTTTTGGGGCTGTGTCATGTTCCCCAGTTCTAGAAGAGAGTTGGAAGGTCCTGACAAGGTGGTCCAAGTGGTGCCATGTCCTAGCGGGCTGTTACAGTATTAATTGGCTTAAAAGTCTATAAATCAAAGATTGAGCTTGGAGTGGTTGAAAACAGAAAGCTTTTACCTAGAGGCATATTTTCAAAGCACTTAGACTAACAAAGTTACATAGCAATTGTCAAGGCCCACCGTGTCCCTTTATGTTGCGGCTCACCTGGTTCCACTGCAGTGGTGGGTTTTACAGTGTTCCCTTCGGCCTCTTCCCATTCCTGTCATGCCTCATCCTGCTGGCAAGGATGTTCACAGAGACCCAAGGCCACATGTGTTCTGCAGGTCCTGTTCTTCCCGAGCACATGCGTGCACATTGTACCACTCTTCTGTCTGCCGAGGGCGATACTTCTGGGAGAGCCCCAACCTTATATCAGACACCTGGGTACAATTTCTGGAGTCAACTGCCACTTCTCCCTTGTCTTGCAAGAGGTCTGCTTCATTCTCAGTGCTCTGTTCCAGCTTCAGCTACCTGCTTCAGGGCCCTGTTTACTAAGGTGCACTAGCAATTATAGCGCACGCTAACGCTAGAGACACCCATAGGAATTAATGGCATGCATACAGCGCGGCTTAGTAAACAGGGTCCTCGGTGTTCAGTTCCTGCTCCAGCTTCCAGCTGCTGTGCTCAGTTCCAGTTTCCAGCTTTCAGCCTCCTGGGAAAGCTTCCAGCGTCCGCTTCCAGTCTCCTGCCTACCTTAGCCAGGATGATTCACCTACCATTGGTTGGGCAGCTCTCTCCAGCTACGGTCCTAGGGCTTACCAAACCCAGGGCATGACAGTAACCTATGGAACTTTGTAAGTCTAAGTGCTTTGAAAACGAACCCCTTTGTCTACTGCATAGCTTTCTTTTTAAATAGATACATTTTCTATTTAAATAGTCAAAGCTTTCTTTTTTAATAGACAGGTTTATTTTTTACAATTTGAATGGAAATCTTTAATGTTGAGGCATATCCTTAATGTTGAAGCCAATAATAAAAAGGCTTGCTTCTCCCATTGAAATATGAGAGCTAACAGAAAAGAGAAGTTCTAAGAGAAGAGGACATTTCTCTGGTAAGAGAACATTATTTTGCTCTGTGCTTTGAGAACTTAAAGATTGGGGTTTGGAAGGAGGAATAGTAGGTTATTGATAGGCATAATAGAAATATAAAAAAGCAAACATTCAACTAGTCTCCATACTCTTCCCCCCCCCCCCCCCCCCCCCCCAGTTTTAAAACTTGAACTTTGTACAAGATCCTCTAGCAGGTACAGCAGGAAGCACCATGAGCTGCCAGGTTACCACTGGGTTAGCATGGGAACCTTTACCGCCTCCTAAATAGGTAAGGGATCACCCAGGAAATGGCTATGCAGCAAGTGTTTAATTGACTGCATGGCCATTTCTTTTTTAAAACCTGCTGCAGTGAAAGTGGGCCTCAGCGCGCGGCAAACCTGCACACTGACGCCACCGCAGGGGTCCTTTTACTACAGCATAGTATAAGGACCCCAAAAATACAGCAAAATTAGAAGCACTATAAAAATGAAATCTCACAACTACTGAGTAGATTCAAAGAGATCAAACTTAAAAAGACAAAACCTACATGGGCCAAACTTAGGGCTCTGATTACTAAGGTGCGCCAGCGTTTTTAGTGCATGCTATATTGTGAGGAATATGAGGGTGAGAGGGAGAATGGAGGCACATGGAGGAACAAGGAGGCTCAAGAGGGAGGGAAACTGGGTAGAGAAAGGAAGGAGTCTTTTCTCCTGGGGGATTGGAGAAAAGGAAAAGACTACAATTCCCAGCAGCCCCTGAGTAGGTCCCATGGTAGAGACAGAGACTTCAATCCCCAACAGCCCCCAAAGGAGGTCAGGAAAAGGGCAAGAGAGGGGAGTTGGAAAAACCTTTCCCAGAGAGCCAGGATGAGGGAAGGAGTTCTGAACCTGCCCAATCAAGCAAATGGAGAGCAGCTGAGCAATGGATGTGGGGAGGAACCTATGGACTGGCAAGGGGAAGAAAAGGGGGAGGAACTAGGGCAAGAGGAGAGGAGCCGATGGAGATTGCTGCTCTGACTAAACTGGAAGGAAAAGAGGTGAAACAGGAGAGGGCTGCTCGGGAGGAGAGCCTGGTAGAAGGGAAAAGGTGGCTATCCCACGAGGGGAGCTGAGAGAACAGGTTTACCACGGAAGGGTCATGCGGGTGGTGGTCAGGGTATAATGCTGGCCTGGTTGGAGAGGGACCCTTGCCTTTCTCCCTAGGTTGATTTCTTTTGAAAGGGAGAGAGGAGGAGTGGTGGTTTTGGGCATAACTGCTATACATGAACTGCTAGGGAGTTTGAACCCTTTTTGATCTACCGTGTTTGGAGAATTACTTTGCATAACTGCTATACATGAACAGCTGGGAGTTTGAACCCTTTCTGAACTGCTGTGTTTGGGGAATTGTTTTGTCTAACTGCTGACATGAACTGCTGGGAGCTTGAGCCCTTTTTGAGCTATTTTGTTTGAAGAATTGCTTTGCATAACTGCTTTATATGAACTGCTGAGATTTTGAAACCCTTTGGGGTTTTTTTGTTTTGTTTTGAATACTATGCTGTTGAACTGCAATGCTTCTTGAGAAATGCTGTGGTGGGAACTACCTTTGGAGGAGCAGTTGACACAAAGGGATTACAATAAAGTATAATGATCTGACCTACTACTACTACTACGGATTGTCGTGTGTTATTTAGCAGTGGATTACAGCGCACAGCTCAGCTAAATGGCCGAGGGACTCGAATCTCCCGGTGCAGGAGACTTTTCGAAGAGTCTTCCGGTGGTGGAGACCATACAATAATATATGTATATATAGCAGCATAATTCAATGGCAGATTACAGATATAAAATCATGAAAAAAAGAGAGACCACTAGTGCATGCAACAAATTCACCAATAGTGTCTGTGACAATGAATAGTGATGTTTCAGTTTATATTAGGCCTCCTCCCTGGTACAGTACCCACAATAGGGGTAATTTTGTAACTGATTGCATGTGTAAATACTATGTGCATATATTTTTCCTGTGCACACACCAGCATTCTAAAAATAAATACACCTACTTCTGCTTTGAAAAATCCCCCACGGAATTTATGCAATTGCATTTATGCAAATTTGGCATGCGCTAATTTTCAGCTAAAATTTACACACATACGCACATATTTTCAAAAGTCTATGGATATAAGAATAAAACTTTAGATTGAGCTGTTTGAATGTTTTGGTGGGTGTTTGTTTCAGTTTGGATTCAGTGGGGAAGGAGGTTTTACCGCCCCTCCCCTTGCCCCATTTTGTAATTGTTTATAAGGGTTTGAGAGATGGGGTTTGTTGCAGCTTTTGGCGGTTGAGGGTTATAAGCCCTTTAGAGTTCCAGTCAAATAAGAATTGGTTTTGGAATACTAAACATAGATGGTCCAGGTTCTCTGATGTTACCACTAGAGACCTCTAAAAGTCATCTAGTAAACTTGAATGTGTTTTTTTTTTGTTACATTTGTACCCTGCACTTTCCCACTCATGGCAGGCTAAATGCAGCTTACAGTGGTGGAAATAAGTATTTGATCCCTTGCTGATTTTGTAAGTTTGCCCACTGACAAAGACATGAGCAGCCCATAATTGAAGGGTAGGTTATTGGTAACAGTGAGAGATAGCACATCACAAATTAAATCCGGAAAATCACATTGTGGAAAGTATATGAATTTATTTGCATTCTGCAGAGGGAAATAAGTATTTAATCCCTCTGGCAAACAAGACCTAATACTTGGTGGCAAAACCCTTGTTGGCAAGCACAGCGGTCAGACGTCTTCTGTAGTTGATGATGAGGTTTGCACACATGTCAGGAGGAATTTTGGTCCACTCCTCTTTGCAGATCATCTCTAAATCATTAAGAGTTCTGGGCTGTCGCTTGGCAACTCGCAGCTTCAGCTCCCTCCATACGTTTTCAATGGGATTAAGGTCTGGTGACTGGCTAGGCCACTCCATGACCCTAATGTGCTTCTTCCTGAGCCACTCCTTTGTTGCCTTGGCTGTATGTTTTGGGTCATTGTCGTGCTGGAAGACCCAGCCACGACCCATTTTTAAGGCCCTGGCGGAGGGAAGGAGGTTGTCACTCAGAATTGTACGGTACATGGCCCCATCCATTCTCCCATTGATGCGGTGAAGTAGTCCTGTGCCCTTAGCAGAGAAACACCCCCAAAACATAACATTTCCACCTCCATGCTTGACAGTGGGGACGGTGTTCTATGGGTCATAGGCAGCATTTCTCTTCCTCCAAACACGGCGAGTTGAGTTCATGCCAAAGAGCTCAATTTTTGTCTCATCTGACCACAGCACCTTCTCCCAATCACTCTCGGCATCATCCAGGTGTTCACTGGCAAACTTCAGACGGGCCGTCACATGTGCCTTCCGGAGCAGGGGGACCTTGCGGGCACTGCAGGATTGCAATCCGTTATGTCGTAATGTGTTACCAATGGTTTTCGTGGTGACAGTGGTCCCAGCTGCCTTGAGATCATTGACAAGTTCCCCCCTTGTAGTTGTAGGCTGATTTCTAACCTTCCTCATGATCAAGGATACCCCACGAGGTGAGATTTTGCGTGGAGCCCCAGATCTTTGTCGATTGACAGTCATTTTGTACTTCTTCCATTTTCTTACTATGGCACCAACAGTTGTCTCCTTCTCGCCCAGCGTCTTACTGATGGTTTTGTAGCCCATTCCAGCCTTGTGCAGGTGTATGATCTTGTCCCTGACATCCTTAGACAGCTCCTTGCTCTTGGCCATTTTGTAGAGGTTAGAGTCTGACTGATTCACTGAGTCTGTGGACAGGTGTCTTTCATACAGGTGACCATTGCCGACAGCTGTCTGTCATGCAGGTAACGAGTTGATTTGGAGCATCTACCTGGTCTGTAGGGGCCAGATCTCTTACTGGTTGGTGGGGGATCAAATACTTATTTCCCTCTGCAGAATGCAAATAAATTCATATACTTTCCACAATGTGATTTTCCGGATTTAATTTGTGATGTGCTATCTCTCACTGTTACCAATAACCTACCCTTCAATTATGGGCTGCTCATGTCTTTGTCAGTGGGCAAACTTACAAAATCAGCAAGGGATCAAATACTTATTTCCACCACTGTATATGGGGCAATGGAGGGTTAAGTGACTTGCCCAGAGTCACAAGGAGCTGTCTGTGCCTGAAGTGGAAATCAAACTCAGTTCCTCAGGACCAAAGTCCACCACCCTAACCACTAGGCCACTCCTCCACTGCAGGAGTTTGGGATGGCTTAGAATGTTGATGTGAAATTTGGAAAAGACTAGGATGATACCATCTAGGAGGGTGTGTGTGTGTGTGTGTGTGTGTGTGTGTGTGTGTGTGTGTGTGTGTGTGTAAGGCTAAAATACCTCTGGTTTGTATTGAAGCTGCAGCCTTTGTTGCACCACAGTTATTTGTGGTATGTGTTATTTGGCTGAAAATGGATGACTGTGCATGCTCCACGTTACTGCAACCCCTTCTGAAAATTAGCATTTACTCTTGTGTCCAGCAGGAAAACGTCCAGGCACTTCTCTCCACCCCCTTCCTCCATTGCATGCACGGTACCCATAATTTCATTCGAGGCAACATTTACTTTTTTCTTTTCTGTCACAGTCATTGAAAAACATGGAAGTTAGCCCATGCCACCTTATTGCTTTCTATTCTTGGGGAGGGGAGAGAGGAATTTTAGAAAAGTTGGAATAGGCCCCATTTTTGGCTTTCTTACGGACCCTTTTACATAGTGGCAGTAGAGCTATCGCCACTTTGTCATGTGCTGAACTGGAAGTAGTGCTGCCTCCAACGCACAACATTTCCAGCACGCTAGAAATTATTTTTAATTTTTTCTGCCAGAGGGTTACCCAGTGGTAATCAGGCAGCACTATGCACTAAATAGGAGGTGGTAAGGGCTCCCACAGGAAATGGCCACATGGCAAGTTTATACTTACCATACAGCCATTTCTTTTTTTCACAAAAATCCCACTGTGGTGCATGGCAAATCCACGCACCGAGGACACCACAGGGCCCCTTTTACCACAGCTTAGTAAAAGGGCCACATGGAGGGGCATAATCGAAAGGGGTGCCCAAGTTTTCCTGAGGACGTTTCGATAATATGGTCGGGGATGCCCAAATCTTGACATTTAGGTCATCCCTAGAGATGGTCATCCTTAGTCTTGGTCGTTTCTGATTTTTGGCGATAATGGAAACTAAGGACGCCCATCTCAGAAACAACCAAATCCAAGCCCTTTGGTCATGAGAGGAGCCAGCATTCGTAGTGCACTGGTAACCTGACATGCGAGAACACCAATCAGGCACCCTAGGGGGCACTGCAGTGGACTTTAGAAAAAGCTCCCAGGTACATAGCTCCCTTACCTTATATGCTGAGCCCCCCAAATCCCACTCCTCACAACTTTACACCACTACCATAGACCTTATGGGTGAAGGGGGGCACCTAGATGTGGGTACAGTGGGTTTGTGGTGGGTTTTGAAGGGCTAACATTTACCACCACAAGTGTAACAGGTAGGGGGGATGGGCCTGGGTCCGCTTGCCTGAAGTGCACTGCACCCACTAAAACTGCTCCAGGGACCTGCGTACTGCTGTCATGGAGCTTGGTATGATATTTGAGGCTAGCATAGAGGCTGGCAAAAAATATTTAAAAAACATTTTTTTGAGGGTGGGAGGGGGTTAGTGGCCACTGTGGGAGTAAGGGGAGGTCATCCCCGATTCCCTCCAGTGGTCATCTAGTCAGTTTGGGTACCTTTTTGTGGCTTGGTCGTAAGAAAAAAAGGACCAAGTAAAGTCGTCCAAGTGTTCGTCAGGGACGCCCTTTTTTCCATTATGGGTCGAGGACGCCCATGTGTTAGGCACGCCCAAGTCCCACCTTCAGTACGCTTCCCACACACCCCCGGGAACTTTGGTTGTCCCTACAATGGAAAGCAGTTGGGGATGCCCAAAATCGGCTTTCCATTATATCGATTTGGGCAACTCTGGGAGAAGGACGCCTATCTTGCGATTTGTGTCAAAAGATGGGCGTCCTTCTCTTTCAAAAATAAGCCTGAAAGTCACAGATATCTCCATTAAAGGCTTCTTTTACAAAAACCATGCTAGCGATTCCCAGGCAGCAAATGAGAGGAAGCCCATAGGAATTGACTGGGCTTTCTCTCTTTTGGTAGCACGGCTTTCTAAAAGAAACCCTAAGTTCTTGGGTATGTATATAATACCTTGCAAGAAAATCTTGGTTTTCACTATTTTTCATTGTTTGATTTTTCACACCTCTACTCATCACTGCTTATATAGAACTAACACCCAGAACTGTACTATATTTGAAAGAAAATATAAATTAATAATTTATTTTTAATGTGTTTTGTAATTAAAGAATTGATATGTTTTTGCCTGTATTTCTATATTTATACTGAATAAAATATTTTTTAAAAAGAACAAATGGGATATATATATATACATGAGAAACTCTAAAAACTTGCTGGACATTTTCTGTTTCCCTAATAGCTTACTGAAGGGAAGTTAAATAGAGACTTGACTAGGAATCCAGAAGTAAACCTCCAAAGTTTGGCATCATTTTCTAATCCGTTCCCCTCTGAAGATCTTCTTCTTGCAAATATAGTTTATACTGCTTGGTTAGGGATCATTGCTTCACTCTCTAGCATACAGCTCTTTAATTTAGCACTTTAGAATTATGCTATAGTATTTTAGGCCAAACTAATACCCATGCTGACTAGTATTGAAAATTTTGCTTTAGGGAAACACTGTCATTTAGGTAAACAATGTTGCCATAGTGACCTACATGAATTATTTTAGTCAGAGTTTGATAAACAGAGAAACAGAAAAAATCCAGTCTGTCCATCTAAACAAACTACTAACTCCTCCTTTTCCCTCAGAGAGAGTCATAAGTACATAAGTACATAAGTAGTGCCATACTGGGAAAGACCAAAGGTCCATCTAGCCCAGCATCCTGTCACCGACAGTGGCCAATCCAGGTCAAGGGCACCTGGCACGCTCCCCAAACGTAAAAACATTCCAGACAAGTTGTACCTAAAAATGAGGAATTTTTCCAGTCCATTTAATAGCGGTCTATGGACTTGTCCTTTAGGAATCTATCTAACCCCTTTTTAAACTCCGTCAAGCTAACCGCCCGTACCACGTTCTCCGGCAATGAATTCCAGAGTCTAATTACACGTTGGGTGAAGAAAAATTTTCTCCGATTCGTTTTAAATTTACCACACTGTAGCTTCAACTCATGCCCTCTAGTCCTAGTATTTTTGGATAGCGTGAACAGTCGCTTCACATCCACCCGATCCATTCCACTCATTATTTTATACACTTCTATCATATCTCCCCTCAGCCGTCTCTTCTCCAAGCTGAAAAGCCCTAGCCTTCTCAGCCTCTCTTCATAGGAAAGTCGTCCCATCCCCACTATCATTTTCGTCGCCCTTCGCTGTACCTTTTCCAATTCTACTATATCTTTTTTGAGATACGGAGACCAGTACTGAACACAATACTCCAGGTGCGGTCGCACCATGGAGCGATACAACGGCATTATAACATCCGCACACCTGGACTCCATACCCTTCTTAATAACACCCAACATTCTATTCGCTTTCCTAGCCGCAGCAGCACACTGAGCAGAAGGTTTCAGCGTATCATCGACGACGACACCCAGATCCCTTTCTTGATCCGTAACTCCTAACGCGGAACCTTGCAAGACGTAGCTATAATTCGGGTTCCTCTTACCCACATGCATCACTTTGCACTTGTCAACATTGAACTTCATCTGCCACTTGCACGCCCATTCTCCCAGTCTCGCAAGGTCCTCCTGTAATCGTTCACATTCCTCCTGCGACTTGACGACCCTGAATAATTTTGTGTCATCGGCGAATTTAATTACCTCACTAGTTATTCCCATCTCTAGGTCATTTATAAATACATTAAAAAGCAACGGACCCAGCACAGACCCCTGCGGGACCCCACTAACTACCCTCCTCCACTGAGAATACTGGCCACGCAATCCTACTCTCTGCTTCCTATCTTTCAACCAGTTCTTAATCCATAATAATACCCTACCTCCGATTCCATGACTCTGCAATTTCTTCAGGAGTCTTTCGTGCGGCACTTTGTCAAACGCCTTCTGAAAATCCAGATATACAATATCAACCGGCTCCCCATTGTCCACATGTTTGCTTACCCCCTCAAAAAAATGCATTAGATTGGTGAGGCAAGACTTCCCTTCACTAAATCCGTGCTGACTTTGTCTCATCAGTCCATGTTTTTGTATATGCTCTGCAATTTTATTCTTAATAATAGCCTCCACCATCTTGCCCGGCACCGACGTCAGACTCACCGGTCTATAATTTCCCGGATCTCCTCTGGAACCCTTCTTAAAAATCGGAGTAACATTGGCTACCCTCCAGTCTTCCGGTATTACACTCGATTTTAGGGACAGATTGCATATTTCTAACAGTAGCTCCGCAAGTTCATTTTTAGTTCTATTAATACTCTGGGATGAATACCATCAGGTCCCGGTGATTTACTACTCTTCAGCTTGCTGAACTGACCCATTACATCCTCCAAGGTTACAGAGAATTTGTTTAGTTTCTCCGATTCCCCCGCTTCAAATATTCTTTCCGGCACCGGTGTCCCCCCCAAATCCTCCTCGGTGAAGACCGAAGCAAAGAATTCGTTTAATTTCTCCGCTACGGCTTTGTCCTCCTTGATCGCCCCTTTAACACCATTTTCGTCCAGCGGCCCAACCGACTCTTTGGCCGGTTTCCTGCTTTTAATGTATCTAAAAAAGTTTTTACTATGTATTTTGCTTCCAACGCTAATTTCTTCTCAAAGTCCTTTTTTGCCCTCCTTATCTCCGCTTTGCATTTGGCTTGGCATTCCTTATGATCTATCCTGTTACTTTCAGTTGGTTCTCTTCTCCACTTTCTGAAGGATTGTTTTTTGGCTCTAATGATTTCCTTTATCTTACTGTTTAGCCACGCCGGCTGACGTTTAGTCTTTTTTCCCTTTTTTCTAATACGTGGAATATATTTGTCCTGAACCTCCAGGATGGCGTTTTTAAACAGCATCCACGCCTGATGCAAGTTTTTTACTCTGCGAGCTGCTCCCATGCTTTTCTGAATTTAAATACAGTTCTCATCTTTGTCTCCTCTGCTGGAAAACTGTTCCATGAATCCATCATCTTTACCGTAAAAAAAAAAATACTGCTTTAGATTATTCCTGAACCTACCCCCTTTTATCTTCATCCAAAAGATCCTTCATTCCAGAGCCTCCTTTCAATTGAACGAGAGCTGCCTCCTCTACATTTACATGACAAATGTATTTAATTATCTATCATATCTCACTTTCCCTACCTTTCTTGCCCCCATGGCTACATAGTAAGCTGTACTGTAGAAAAAGCATTAACATCATATCTATGCCTAATGAGTGCTTATTAGGGGGGAGGGGTCCTTTTACTAAAACACGCTTATATTTAATCATTTTACTATTGTTATGCTGTTAACAAAATTGTAAGTTTTATGTTAAACTGTTCCTGCTGTACATTGTCTTAGGAGAATCTCTTCATAAATGCAATTAATAAATCCCATTAAGAAAATAAATATTGAAATCTTTAAGCCTTTCTCCATATGCTGTATGACAAAGACCAACGACCATTGAAATAGCTACCCTTTGGACCAACTCAGTCCTATTTACATCTTTTTGAAGATGTGGCCTTCAGAACTGTACATACTACTCCAAACGAGGTCTTACCAGAGACTTCTACAGAGGTACTGCTGACCATTTTTTTCCTATACTCCTAAGCATTCTTCCGACTTTTGCAGTTGTCTTCTACTTGTTTGGTCACCTTAAGATCATCAGATATGATCACCCCTACATCCAACTATTCTTTCATGCACAGAAGTACTTAACCCCTATACTGTACTACTCCTTTTGGGTTTTTGCAGTTCAAATACAGTTCCTACATTATTAAGTGTTAAATCTGATCTACCAAATTCTGGATCATTCTTCAGGGGTCTCTAGATCTCTTCTTCTATTATCTACACCTATCAGTGTTCCACCATGTTGTAAATTTTGGTATCATGCATAAAGAGTCAACCTTTCCTGACATCCATTCCACAATATTGTTTACAAAAATATTAAGAAGATCTGGACTAAGGACTGATCCCTGCAGTGCACCACTGGTTTTGCTCCAATCCTGAGTGAACTCCATTTATTAGTACCCTTTATTGCCTCCTACTCAATCACTTTCTAACTCACTCAATCAATTTCAGAGTCATAAGAAGGATGCTCAGTTTATTTATAAGCTTCCTATTTGGAATTGTATCAAAGGCCTTTCTAAACAAATAGAACACATCTAGTGCTATCTCTAGATCCAACTTTCTGGTATACAGTCAATGAAATTGATCAGATTCACTAGATAAGACCTACCTTGGCTCTTGTAATCTTTTGGATTCTAGAAACTGCACTATCCTCTGCTTTAGCAGTGTTTCCATTAATTTACGTATCATTGAGGTCAACTAACTTCCTTATTTTCACATCTGTGGATAGGAACTACTTCTGCCTGTCTCTGGTCCTCCAGGACCATTCCTAAAAAGGTCAGAAAGTGGAACCACCATAACTCCCCTAAGTTCCTTCAATATCATCTGATGCATTCCATCAGGCCAAATTGATTTGTTTATTTTTAGTTAATTATCTGCCCTTGAGCATAGTCTTTTGAAAATTACTTGAGGTCTACCTCAGTACCTTTCCTGTTACTTTTTATTTTCTGAGGTTCTATTCCCAGCCCTTCATCTGAGAACATAAAACAGAAATATTTGTTATATAATTCTCTTTTATCCTTATCAGTCTCTACATATTTTTTCCCTTTATCTTTGAGTCTCACAATGTCATTTTTCCACTTCCTCTTTTCACTTACATAAAAATATTGACTATTTTTAAATTTCCATTTGCATCTTTATTTTTCTAGCTTCTCTTCTCCAGATGCTGTTGCTCATCTCTTTCTTTTTGTAATTTATGAACACTGGTATTTGTTTCTTTTTGGTTATTTCTTTTGAAAATTCATGTTGGCTGTTTTCTTCTTACAATTTTCATCACAAGAAAGTTTGTTGTCCTTTAAAATGTCTCCTTTCAGTTTTGTCCACTGATTTTCTATTTGTCCTATACTTCTCCATCCAGCTAATGACTCATTGAAATATTATCGGCAATGGTTGGCTTGTTAACTAATTAAGTTGCACTTGCAAATCGGGACTATGACTGAATTTGTGCAAGCAACATAAATTGCACTATATGAAATCCGGGGGATAATGCAGTGCCTGTATACTAATGTAATCCCCCATTATATGTTGGTTTCTCCCTGAAGTCACGGGGAGAAAGAGTGGGATGTCCCTGGGTGGGAGGGAAGCCCAGTCTAAAGGGGTGTGGTTATAGGATAATTTGCAGAGGGAAATATCTCGTTAGTGATTGAAAGTAGAGGTGGAATTTGAAGGGAATAAAAGTTCTTATTTGTCTGAGCACATGGTCTTTGGTGTCTTCACTCCTGCCAGAACCCTAGAAGGAGAGCGGGTATCCTGGAAAGGCCAGATTCCCTATGGCTGAATTAAGGGGGAGTTATTGTCAGCCAAAGGCTGTAACTGGTGAGAGGAGTGTTCTGGGTGAACAAGGGGAGCCCAACTCAAGAACAGGAGCAGGGAAGAGCCTGTTCAAGGCCAGAGGGTGCAGCCCATCAAGGTGCAACTTTGGAAAGGAGGAGTTCCCCAGTTTGCCACAGTTAATTTTAATATCTTTCTAAGTCCCTTAGGGCCCCTTTTACTAAGCTGCGTAGGCGCCAATGCGTGCCCAACACATGCCAAGTTGGAGTTACCGCCTGGTTACCATGTGGCCCTTGTGGTAATTTCAATTTTGGCATGCATCCGCTACATGCATCTGAAAAATATTTATTTTCGGGCACATGTAACGGACATGTGCCAAGTGGCATTCGACACATGTAGGTCATTATCGCCCAGATTTTTGGTCTATGGCTGGCGGTAAGGTCTCAGACCCAAAATGGACGCGCGGCAATTTTGATTTTGCCACATGTCCATTTTTGGCCCCTCCAAAAAAAGATGCCTTTTTTACAGGAGGGCTAAAAAAAGGATCGGTGCATGCCCAAAACCCGTGCCTACACTACCACAAACCATTTTTCAGCACGCCTTTGTAAAAGAACCCCTTAGATTCTTTGATTCAGAGTCACTCAATTACATGTATGCAGATGATAACCTTTTGGTATCTATTCAGGACCTCTATAGTCCTTCATTAACAGCAGTACAGGCCTGTCTTGAGTCTAGTTTTACACGTTGCAAGACATATGAGGAAAGACTTGTTGACCTGAACATGTATACCCTGGAGGAAAGGAGAAACAGGGGTGATATGATACAGACGTTCAAATATTTGAAAGGTATTAATCCACAAACAAACCTTTTCCAGAGATGGGAAGGCGGTAGAACGAGAGGACATGAAATGAGATTGAAGGGGGGCAGACTCAAGAAAAATGTCAGGAAATAATTTTTCACAGAGAGAGTGGTGGATGCTTGGAATGCCCTCCCGCGGGAGGTGGTGGAGAGGAAAACAGTAACAGAATTCAAACATGCGTGGGATAAATATAAAGGAATCCTGCTCAGAAGGTAGGGATCCCCAGAAGCTTAGCCGGTGGTGGGAGGCAAGGCTGGTAGTTGGGAGGTGGAGATAGTGCTGGGCAGACTTATACGGTCTGTGCCAGAGCCGGTGGTGGGAGGCGGGGCTGGTGGTTGGGAGGCGGGGATAGTGCTGGGCAGACTTATACGGTCTGTGCCCTGAAAAAGACAGGTACAAATCAAGGTAAGGTATACACAAAAAATAGCACATGTGAGTTTATCTTGTTGGGCAGACTGGATGGACCGTGCAGGTCTTTTTCTGCCGTCATCTACTATGTTACCACATTACTATGTATTTGGTTTAGTGTCAATTGTCTTCTGTTGAACCCGTCCAAATCCATTGCTTTTTGGATAAGATGCTGTCCTCTTCACATGTCGGCTGTACCTACTTTACAACGTTACCGCTCACATTAGTTGACTCTTTCAGATATCTTAGTGTTACACTGGCTTCTCAACTCACTTTTCATCCACATATAAATTCAGTAATTCATTCTAGTTTTTTGGCTGTCCGCCATATTCATTCCATCTGCTCTTATTTAGATAAATCATCCTGTGCCACATTGCTTCAATCAGTACAAAATACTTCCATTAGATTGCTTTCTCATCCTCGTGATCATTTTACTCCATTGTTTACCCATTAAATTTAGGATTCAGTTTAAAATCTTGACCATGACCCTGCAGTGGCATCAGCGGATGGATTTCCTGCACGCCGAGGCCCCCTTTTATTGCAGTGGGCAAAAAAAGGCTTTTTTTTTTTAAAAAGGAAATGGTTTTGCATTAAGCTAAACACTTGCCACACGGCCATTTCCTGGGGGAGCCCTTACCACCAACTATTAAATGTAAAAATTAATAACTAAATGTTTAAAATTTAAAAACAAAATTTAAATTAGGGATCTTGCAGCTACAATTCTCCATCCTAGTCAAAGTGAAACGAATCAGATTTGAAGATTGGTCTGAATGCAAATTAGAGTAAAATATGCAGGAAATTAACTTTGCTAGTTCATTGTACAATATTGTATGTATTATTAATCAGAATTACTTGTCACTGGCTTGCTGCTTTGCTTAATAATGTGTTTAATGTGAATTTAATGTAAAGATTCATGATACAGATAGTTTAAGAGAGGCTAAAATAATTTTCACTAGTTCAGTCAATAGCAATCCTAGCAGCTTCAGGCTATTGAAATAATGCTAATCAGGATCCTAATCCATTTGTATTTCATATGATATTTTTAAAACTTAAAACAGATATCTATTATGTTACAGTACTAATTACAAATATTTCTTTCTTTTCTAGTGGAAATAAAAATATTTAAGAAGAAGGCTCAATTTAATAATTCTTGTACAACGGGGATTAAAGCATTATTTGAACAAAAAAAGGACAATATTTCACAATTATAAGAGCATACAAACTTATACAGAGTGATCAAAAAGTGAGAGAAAAAGATTTTGGGGCCCTTTTATTAAGCCGCATAAGCGTCTAACTGTGCCCAATGCACCCCAAAGTGGAGTTAGCGCCCGTCTATCACGTGGCTTTTACTGTAATTTCAATTTTGGCATGCATCCGATACGCACATCTGAAAACTAATTTTTATTTTCGAACGAGCATAGGTTATTACCACATGGTTACCACGTGAGAATTTACTGCTAAGTCAATGGCTGGCGGTAAGGTCTCAGACCCAAAATGGATGCACGCCAATTTTGATTCTGCCACACGTCCATTTTTGGCAAAAAATTTTAAAAGGCCTTTTTTACAGGCGGGCTGAAAAATGGACCTGTGCCCACCCAAAACCCGCATCTACACTACCGCAGGCCATTTTTCAGAGTACCTTAGTAAAAGGACTCCTTTCTCTAGTGTTCAAACTATTTTAGACTGGAAGAGTAAGGATGGTATAATGTACTTACTAACTGAATATTGACCTCCAGATTATATATATGGCGCCTGAAAATCCACACAGAAACTGAAGCATATTCTTTAACAAGGTGCACAACATAGGGGCCCTTTACTAAGCCACATAAGCATCTACGTGCACCCAACTCGTGCCAAAATGGAGTTACCACCCGACTACCGCATGGCTCGTGTGGTAATTTCATTTTTGGCGCGTGTCCGATACGTGTGTCTGAAATTTTTTGGGGGGCACGCATAATGGACGCACGCAAAGTGGCATTTGACGGGCATAGGTCATTACTGCCTGGATCCTTTACTGCTAGGTCAATGGCTGGCAGTAAGGTCTTAAACCTAAAATGGACACGCAGCAATTTTGATTTTGCCGCATGTCCATTTTTGGCAAAAAAAAGGCTTTTTTTACCAGCAGGCTAAAAAATGGATCGCCACAAGCCCAAAATCCACGCCTACACTACCTTAAGCCATTTTTCAGCACACCTAAGTAAAAGGACCCCTTAGGTAAGTAGCTAATCAATGCTGTTAATTGGATGTTAACAAGCAATTATCAGCATTGAGATTTACGCACACAACTCACTAAGGGGCCCTATTATTAAGGCGAGTAGGCACCTACGTGTGTCCAGGGTGCATCAAGTTGATACTACCGCCCGGCTACTGTGTGCCCCTGTCAGTAATTCTTTTTTTGGTGTGTGCCCAAAACACACGGTAGAAAATATTTTCTATTTTCTACTGTGTGGCGCCTACCTGGCAGAAATATGCAGCTGACACGTGTTGAACGCTCACTGCATGGTTAGCGCATGACACCTTACCACTGAGTCTGGGTGGCGGTAAGGTCTCAGGCCAAAAATAGACACATGCCAGTTTTCATTTTGCTGCACATCCATTTTCCGGCATTAAAAAAATGCCTTTTTCCAGGCATGCTGAGGAAATGGTCCAGCACACGTCCAAAACAGGGCAGGACACTTTTAGGCATACCTTAGTAAAAGGGCCCCTAAGTATATTCTATTACGTGGTGCGCCTAAATTCTAAGTCCCATAGTTGAAAAGGGGGCATGGTCATGGATGGGGCATGGGCATTTCTAAAATCAATGCATATTATTATAGAATACACCAATCTGCGCCTAGTTTAGGCATCAGGATTTACACCAAGTAAAACATCAACTAAATGGATGCAACCAAATTTAGTCGCATGGCAAGCTGCTTGGCATATTCTGTATACCGCATGGAAATTTTAAGTTGATGCTATAAAATTTGGGCATACTTTAGAGAATAAGCCTAAGTGTAATTTTTGTTCTGCATGGATTTTTCAGGCACCATATACAGAATCTAGCCCTGACTGTGTCAACGATAGACACAATCAAAACAATACAGAGGCAGAGTTACCAGAAAACACTAAAAGAATGTGGAAATTATCAAGGAAGGAGAGTGTGGCTAGCGGTAAAATAAGATGAATATACATGCATTACATTTGACATTTCAAACAATGAGTATTGTGGTTTCTGTTACATCTTCTCTCAGTTATTACAATGCATTGTTTTGGGGCTTGCCTAAATCTGTTTGTTTTTTTTTTGTCATATACAATTAGTTGAAAATGCAGCTGCACTGCTACTCTTGGGCAGAGGATTTCTCCCATGTTGCAGAGCTTCATTGGTTTTTCAGAGTTAAATTTAAGATCTTATTAACTTTTAATGCACTGAAAGATCATTGTCCTAAATATGTAAACATCAAATTGAAAAGGCATGTTCCGGGCAGAGCACTAAGATCAAGTCAGGGTCTTTTGTCTATTATGGCACCTAATTGGTTGGAACAATTTACCTAGGGAGCGTAAGTAGTTACTGAAAACATGATTTTTACTGCCTAGTGCTCCACTAGAGGATTATTAAGATGACTGGTTTTGAAAGAATGGGGTCATTATTTTATTTGTATTTCTTGTTGTTATGTTATGGGTTTTCTTTCTTTTTGATTTTAGGATTGTTTTCATGTAAACTGTTTTGAACAAACAGTTGTGTTGTATAGTGGTATACTGTATAAGAATAAAGATAAACAATAAAGATTAGCTGATATTGTAGTATCTTCACAGGTGCAGAAGCCAGGAAGTCAAGTTAAGAGTACAGTAAGGCAATGGTTCCAAAACCTAGTCCTAGAGGCACTCCAGCCAGTCAGGTTTTCAAGATATCCACAATGAATATTCAGGAGAGAGATTTGCATGCACTTCCTCCACTGCATGCAAATCTCATGAATATTAATAGTGGATATCCTGCTGAGTCAGACCAAGGTCCATCAAGCCCAGCATCCTGCCTCCAACAGTGGCCAATTTGGGACACAAATACCTGGCAGTTCCCAAGGACTAGATCGAGGGATAAGCAAAGGTTCTCCCAAGTCTCCCTAGCTAATAATTTTGGGGTCAATACTCAAAGCAATTTAACCAGTCAGAAATGGCTCCTGGCCAGTTAAATTGCTTGTTCAAAACTAACCAGTCATAAAGAGTGCACTCTTTTCTTGATAGTGCGTGCAGGTGTAATGTTTTGCATATGCACAATATCTGGTTCACGTTTGTGTAATGGTCTGCATATGCATGCACTATCCAGAAAATAGTGTGCACTCTTTGTGCATCCTGTTTTCAAATAATATGCACTGTTTAGAAAGAGTGTGCTCTGTTTGCAAATAGCGTGTACTCCTAAAAAGTGTTCAGATCCAGCCGATATTTAAAACTATTTAACCGGCCAAGAATGGCTCCTGGCTTGTTCAATAACTTAAAGCCGGCTAAGCGCTAATATTCAGAGTGAGATAGCTGGCTATCTTGGCTGAACATTACCACTTAGCAGCTAAGCCAATCACTGGCTATGTTGCTGGACCTAGCTGGTTAGCACTAATATTCATTGGTTGATTGATTAATTTTAGCGGCCAGCTAGACCCACATAAATAGCAGGTCT
Organism: Microcaecilia unicolor; assembly: GCF_901765095.1. Taxonomy (NCBI): domain Eukaryota; kingdom Metazoa; phylum Chordata; class Amphibia; order Gymnophiona; family Siphonopidae; genus Microcaecilia; species Microcaecilia unicolor. The sequence continues at coordinate 303,126,463 of NC_044035.1, read as the reverse complement.
ATCTTTGGCTGCTATAACTTAACCAGTCATCCAATGAACACAACTTAACCGGTAATATTTTAGTGACCAAAAAATCCCCCAGAAATTCATTGCCGGTCGCTGGATATGTCCCGGCATTAAATTTCTGGAGTCACTTCACAATAGGAGTTAGCTGGGCTTCCTCCTGTAGTCTCAATATTGGCTCCAATATGTGTTTTTCTTTGCTCATTTTTGTATGCCAATGACATGCACCAACATGGAATATGTTGTTATTTCCCATGTTGTTACATATCATAGCACAAAACAGAGAAGAAGTAGGGAAGGTAGGCTCTTTCTAATCAGTGAGAGAGACATACGAATAAAGAATTTATTGGTAACATCTAAAAAATGGCTCAACACAGCCGTGTTTCGGCGCCAAAGCACCTTCCTCAGGAGTCTTTTAATGTGATGTTAAATGCCAACTAATCATATATATGCCAAAACAGTATATAGTACAGTGGAACCACAATCCTCACTATCAGGATAAAGCGACTTCCATAGACAGAAAATACGGTCTCAGTGACGTATCACTGATTGGAAAGAGCCTACCTTCCCTACTCCTTCTCTGTTTTGTGCTAAACTTTTTCTTCGTGGGGATTGAGTGCACCTCCACTTTTGTGTGGTCTCTCTCCAGTGTTACATATGACAGCACATCTCTAGTAGTGCTCTTCATCACAAAGCATGTGGAGACACACTTAAAATATCTTAATGAAGGATTTCTATCAAAGGTACCAAAAGCAGGCACCAAATACAGTGTGCTGAGCATAAACTCTATAATAGCATCTGGGTGTCAAGATTCTATTATAGAATATTAGCATAACTTGCATTAATTTACCAACATTTAAGCGCACCTATTGATGCCATGTCTATGGCAGGTGCAAAAGCGCACACCTAAATGCAGCACTTTAGCACATAAATAGCAGTATTCTATAACCTAAATGTGCAATTGCTTGGCACACCCATCCCCCTCTCATTTACTGCCCCTGTGATTTCCCCTTTGTAGTTACATGCTATGGTGGAAAGTCTATAAATGGTACTCAAAAAATGGGTGTTGAAAAAAATCAGCACTAAGCACTATGCTATAAAGGACATGTGCCAGAGACATAACTAGGTGGGGAGCACCAGGACAGCGACTCCTCTCCCCCAAATAGATTTCCAACAATGCCAGTGCCTATTTTTCAGGCAGTCTGTCATGTCTATGCAGTGCACAAGTACGCCTACGTAGTCCACTCTCCACTCCCCCTGACTTTACAACCTGGCTACGCTTCTGGCATGTGCCCTTTATAGAATAGCACTTAGTGCAGATTCTCTTGCCTAATTTTAGGTGCTAGACTTACACCTACTGAAATCTGATATAAATGCTGGCACCCAACTTGTCGGAATACCCTGATACACCCATGGCCATGCCCCCTTTTGAGTTATGTGCTGGTAGAGATAAGGGCCATGCTTTGCAGAATGGCGCACAATCAGCTGCACGTGCAAATTATAATGAGTGCCAATTAATATCAATAATTGGTTGTTAGCACACACTTATTGGTAGTTAAATGCTCGTTATTCAGTTAGTTTGTGTGTGCTACTTGCATCCATGCCTTCTCCCTCCCTCCCTCCCCCCCCCCCCCCCCCCCCCCCCCCCCCGGTGCATGCTCACTTACATGAAAATTGAGTATAAACGGGGAGGGGGCTCTGACTTGATGAGGCAGACTGTCAGACCCAGGTAGGGGGCCTCACCAAGCTGGTCTGCATAGGTCTCCAGTTGTGAAGAACTAAAGCCAGTGCTGGGCAGACTTGTACAGTCTATATCCCACATATAGCTGTCTAATTTAGAATGAGTTGGATAGGGCTTCAACAGCAACTCCAGCAGCTGGAATGTGAGAACAGTGCCAGGCAGACTTTTACAGTCTGTGTTCCACAATTGACGACAAGATGAATTTGGATAGGCTGGAGTGAGCTTCAATGGCAACTCCAGTAGTTGGAACATAAGGACAGTGCCGGGTCTATGCTCCAGAAATGCCAAAGACCATGATAAGTATATTATATCACATCCATTGTTGATTTAATTATGAGTTGATAATGAGAGTGACCATTGGGCAGACTGGATGAACTGTTCAGGTCTTCATCTGCTATCATTTACTATGTTACTATATAATGCTAGTGCAAGTTTGCATTTACATACCAAACTTTCAACATGGCCACTTATTCCAGGTGTAAACTGAAGAGCGGAGCCATGTTTCTTAGAGCTCCACATTACAGTACTTTCTATTTCCTTTGCTATGGTGGCATCTATTTAAGAATCTCCTGATGGTGCTTTTAGAGATTCTAAGACAAGATCTTGAGACAATATGAGATTTTGGATTAAAAAAAAGTTTTATGGATGCTAAGAGCGATTTTGTAGGAGAAAATCTTAGTAATTATATAACAAAGATACTTGCATGATGGAATTTGTTCATCGAGATTGATATATGAAACATTACAGATTGGATCAGTCGATGGATTAGTGGTTTTGTATGATGAACTCTACCCTTTTTTCAGTATAATTATCAAAGACTCAAGAGCATGTAAATGGCATATGAAAGGCATTTGGGACTGCTACACATATCACTAACAAGCTAAGTATATGTAGTTTTTGAATTAGAGAATTATTTGTACTAAAAATATTAGACTTTGTAAAATGTTATAATAATTTGAACGTTGAATAACAATACCTCTCATGTAATCTGTGGGTTTGGTGATTGTAAAAAAATTGTGTTTATCAAAGTGTGGGATGATAAGAGAATTTTATGTCTATGTTTTGAAAAGAAAGTTTTGTGTTTTTAAGCATAGGGTATATACATAGATATGTCTTTATAGTGATTTATGATGGTGTAAATAAGGTGTCTAAAGTTGGGCACATAAATGCAACTATTCTATAAAGTTGCGCAAGCACCCTCCTAGAACAAGGGTGCTTGTTAATGGCCAGTTATTGGTATTTATCACCAATTATTTGCCAATTAGTTAACTATCTAGCTTATTTTTGAAAGGGAAGGAAGCCCATCTTCCAACACAAATTGGGAGATAGGCATCCTTCTCCCGAGGTCGCCCAAATTGGCATAATCAAAAGCCGATGTTTTGTGTCAACTGCTTTCTGTCGCGAGGATGAACAAAGTTCATGGCGGCGTATCGGCAGTGTACCGAAGATGGGATGGGGGCAAGGTTAAGAGAATGGCATCCTTGGCCGATAATGGAAAAAAGAAGGGCATCCCTCACGAGCATTTGGTCGACTTTACTTAGTCCCTTTTTTTCAAGACCAAGCCTCGAAAAGGTGACTGAACTGACCAGATGACCACCGGAGGGAATCGTGGATGACCTCCCCTTACTCCCCCAGTGGTCACCAACCCCCTCCCACCCTAAAAAAAAATTTAAAAACATTTTTTCCAGCCTCTATGCCAGCCTCAAATGTCATACCCAGCTCCATCACAACAGTATCCAGGTCCCTGGAGCAGTTTTTTTATTTATTTGCTGCATTTATATCCCACATTTTCCCACCTATTTGCAGGCTCAATGTGGCTTTTAGTAGGTGCAGTACACTTCAGGCAGGCGGACCCATACCCATCCCCCCACCTATTACACTTGTGGTGGTAAATGTGAGCCCTCCAAAACCCACCCGAAACCCACTGTACCCACATATAGGTGCCCCCCTTCATCCCTAAGGGCTATGGTAGTGGTGTACAGTTGCGGGGAGTGGGTTTTAGGGGGAGTTTGGGGGGCTCAGCACCCAAGGTAAGGGAGCTATGCACCTGGGAGCAATTTGTTAAGTCCACTGCAGTGCCCCCTAGGGTGCCCGGTTGGTGTCCTGGCATGTGAGGAGGACCAGTGAACTAAGAATGCTGGCTCCTCCCATGACTAGGGCTTGGATTTGGTCATTTTTGAGATGGGCATCCTCGGTTTCCATTATGGCTGAAAACCGGGAACGACCATCTCTAAGGTCAACCATTACTACTACTACTACTATTTAGCATTTCTATAGCGCTACAAAGCATACGCAGTGCTGCACAAACATAGAAGAAAGTCAGTCCCTGCTCAAAGAGCTTACAAACCATCTCAATATTTAGGTTGACCATATCTAAGGTCGACCTAAATGTTGAGATTTGGGCGTCCCCAACCGTATTATTGAAATGAAAGTTGGACGTCCATCTTGTTTCGATAATATGGGTTTCCTCGCCCCTTCGCCGGAACGTGCTTAAAGATGGATGCCCTTAGGGATGATCGTCCATGTTCGATTATGCCCCTCCACGTTACATGCGTAACTAGCCCTATTTTATGCACACTGAATTGCATGTCTAACTTTGGGCACAATTTATAGAATTTGGGGGGAAATGGGTGCATTTTTGGACATTTTACATTGGGATACTGTAATTAAATTACCCCTTCACCAATGTATCTGTGCACCTACTATATAAACACTGTTCTACTCTCTCCAGTCCCTTTTAAAATAACCCAAGTGCAAGACAACTTTCCAAAGCCATTTACCCAAGTAAATAGTAATAAGTAAGCTAAATTTGTTTAAAATTGCTCATTTTCCATATGGCAAAATAAGTGCATTGTTCAACAACAAGCATAATTTTACTTCCATTCTGTGGAGTTTTACCAAGGGATGGGGTTAGGAGACAACACATGCATTTTCAAAACAATGTTTTACAGAGAAAAATATCAGAGCCAAAGGAGGGAAAATCTCTGTGGGTACTTTTTCCTTTGGCAATTTTGAAAAGGAAAAATATTCTTGCTTTCCCTTTGAGAATTGGTGAAAATCCTAAAGGGTAAACATACCCACGGATTCTGCAACCAACTGCAGACATTTGAAAATTGTCTCATTAATAATTCTTTTGGAAACTTAGCTTGAAAAATAATTCAAGCATCATATGTGCATTAAAATAAATTCACAATACCGTGACAAGGAGGCTAATAACCACTCAGGACTAACAGTATTGTTTTTCATAAAAATAAACTTTAAAAGGATATATTCGGGTCAAGGAATGAAATATAGGATAGATTTACTTTTGCTAGAATTCATTAAATGCATGTCATTGTAGTTCTAAAGCCATATAGTCATTAAATACCTTTGAAAACATAGTCCTCTCTACCATCATTATCAGACATTTTTGGCAGCCCATCATTTTTAATGGTACTGTTATAAACAGAGTTCATAGTAGTTCTGTTTAGTGGATAACAGAAATAGAAGGCACAATACAGTACAGATTTATGTAAGATCTAATCTTGCTATTACAATTTATGTATGGATAAAGATTGTCTCTTACCAAATGAGTGACTGTAAATTATGGAAAGTAAAGAATTCCTAACAAATAACCAAGAACACGATCATTACAAAGAAATGCTGAAAGAAAGTATTTTCAGTGAGAAAAAATTGTGCCAGATGTATGCTCAACACAGAAGAAAGACAATACTACCAGAAACGGAAATTATAGTTCAGTCTTGCTAATTGCTGTAAACTGGGATCCTCTCGATTAAAGATTACAGTACAGAAAATCAATACGAAAGCACAACACTTAAAGTATACAGGCTTTTTAAAACTGGTTTTAATTTAAATATCTGATGTATGTAACACTTTGCTGTTAGTATATTCTCAGGCTAGAGTTCTTCTGATGCTACAAGGATTTCAAAGTCAGGTATGTTGCACAGAAAAACTAGGGGCACTGTTTACTAAGCTGCACTAGCATTTTTAGTACATGCTAAATGCTAGAGTTGCACATATGTTCCTATGGGTGACTTAGCATTTAGCATGTGCTAATCATTAGCATGTAAATGGGCCCTAGGTTCCATTACATGGGACAAACACAGCAGATTAATCAAACAACATGTCACCCAAACAAAGGGCTGCATCAGGGGCATAATATGGTTATAAATAAATAGAGATTGAATTATTAATTTAAAAATATAGGTATTGAAATTGCTTTAAACACATAAACATATAAAGCTAAACATAGTAGGGAAGTGAAATAAATCTATAAAAATAGATATGAGAATAACTCATAAAACATGTGTACTAATATAAAATATATCAAAATTAAAATGGTAGTTCATTCTTTGTATTTATTTATTTCTAACAGTATTATACCCATGATATAGCCCTTTGTGTAGGTGAAACATGGCCATGTAAGATTGTGTATTTTAGTCCACCTTCAAGTGTTATAGTATTTGAAATAAATGGTTTTACAAGCAATTCTTTCAGTTTTGTAGTTTACTCGATCTGCTGCATTTGTCCCATATCGGGGCCCTTTTACTAAGAAACATTAAAAAGTGGCCAGCACGGCACTAATGGTCCCATTTTCCATGAGGCCATTAGCGAGTGAGCCCTTACCACCACTTATTTTGTAGGTGACAAGGGCTTATGCGCTAACAATGTGCTAATCGGTTAGCACGTGGTGATGTAGCTATGCCAACTGGTTAATGCAGAATACACCTACTCTCCGCCCCAGAAAAAAAAAACCCAAAAATAAATTCTGGGGTCAATATCCAAAGTGATTTAACCAGCCACTGACCAATTAAATCACTAGGTCAAGGCTAGCTGCTAATTTTCAGTGGCCCTTAACTAGCTCAGTGCCACTGAAATTCACAGATAGCACCTAACTCAAAGCCGGCTATATTGGGGCATTCCAGGGGTGGAGTCAGCACTTGGCTATTCAATACGTGGATGAGGTGATGGTGCAGGGAGGAGGATTTTAGATTTGTATGGAATTGGGCAACATTCTGGGGAAGGGGGAGCATATTTTGAAATGATGGGCTCCACCTTAACCAGGGTGGGACCAGGCTGGTGGCATCAGCATTTAAAAAGGAGATAGAGCAGATTTTAAACTAGAACCTGGGGGAAGGCCAACAGTCATTCAAAAGTGCATGGTTCACAATAAGGTATCTTCAAAGATATCACCAAAACAGGGAAGATAGAGTATCCCAATACTCAGGTTGCAATATAGACCGTAGTAGACCAACAGGCTCATTTCAAAAGAGATGGACGGCCATCTTCCAACATAAATCAGTACTTGGATGTCCATCCATCAGACATCCAAATCAGTATAATCAAAACCCGATTTTGGATGTCTCTAGCGAAAGTCCATCGCAAGGACATCCAAATCTCAAGGGGGTGTATTGGAGGTGTGGTGAAGGCGAGATTTGGGCGTCTTTGAGCCATAATGGAAAAAAGCAGAGACGTCCATGACTAACACTTGGACGTTTTCACCCAAACGTGTTTTTATTACGAATAAGGCATTTAAAGGTGCCCAAAATGATCAGATGACCACTGGAGGGAATTGAAGGTTGACCTCCCGTTACTCTCCCAGTGGTCATTAACCCCCTCCCACCCTCAAAAAACATCTTTAAAAATATTACGTGCCAGCCTCTATGCCAGCCTCAGATGTCATACTCAGGTCCATGACAGCGCATACAGGTCCCTGGAGCAGTTTTAGTGGATGCAGTGCAGTTCAGAAAGGCAGACCAGGCCCATACCCCCCCCCCCCACCTGCTACATTTGTGGAGGAAACAGCATGCCCTCCAAAACCCTCCACAAACCCTCTGTACCCACATATAGGTGCCCCCCTTCACCCGTAAGGGCTATGGTAGTGGTGTACTGTTGGGAGTAGTGGGTTTTGAGGGGTTGGGGGGTTGGGGGGCTCAGCACACAAGATAAGGGAGCTTTGTACCTTGGAGCATTTTATGAAGTCCAATGCAGTGCCCCCTAGGGTGCCCAATTGTGTCCTGGCATGTCAGGGGGACCAGTGCACTAGAAATGCTGGCTCCTCCTATGTCCAAATGGCTTGGACGTTTTTGACTTGGACATCTTTGGTTTCAAAAATCTCAGAAAGTCAAAGATGTCCAAATCTGAGGACGTCATTGGTATTTTCAAAACGAAAGATGAACGTCCATCTTTTTCGAAAATGAGCTTTTCCCCACCTCTGGATTTGGACGTTTTACAAAGACGTCCAAATCCCAACTTAGACGTTTCTTTCGAAAATGCCCCTCCAGGTGTCTTGAAATAAAAAGCAGGCAACAGATTGCAAATTATCACTATCAACTGCTGAGCAAGATGTAAATAGGAACAACAAACATAGTTTGGAATGTCTATATGTGAATGCCAGAAGCCTAAGAAATACAATGGGAGAGTTAGAATATATTCACTAAATAATAAATTAGATATAATAGGCATCTGTGAGATCTGGTGGAAGGAGGATAACCAGTGGGACACTGTCATACCTGGGAACAAATTATATCGTAGTGATAGGATGGATCGAATTGGTGAAGGGGTTGCATTGTATGTTAAGGAGGACCTTGAATCAAATAGATTGAAACTTCTGCAGGAAACAAAACACATCTTGGAATCCCTATGGATTGAAATTACATGTGTAAAGGGGAAAAGGATAGTGATAAGAGTGTACTGCCATCCACCTGGCCAGGATGAACAGACAGATGTAGAAATGTTATCAGAAATTAGGGAGGCTAACAAACTGGGGAACACAATAATAATGGGTGATTTCAATTACCGTGGTATTGACTGGGTAAATATAACATCAGGACATGCTAGAGATGTCAAATTCCTTGAGAAAATTAAGGACTGCTTTATGGAGCAGCTGGTACAGGAACCAACAAGAGGAGGAAAAATTCTACACCTAGTCCTTAGTGGAGCGCATAACCTGGTGCAGGAGGTAATGGTGCTGGGGCATCTTAATAACAGTGATCATGATATGATCAGATTTGATTTCAGCTTTGGAGTAAGTACACACAGGAAATCCAATACATTAGCATTTAACTTTCAAAAAAGAGACAATGAAAAAATGAGAAGAACGGTGAAAAAAAACTTAGCGGAGCAGCTGTGAAGGTCAAAAATTTACATCAGGCATGGATGCTGTTCAAAAATGCCATCCTGGAAACCCAGGCCAAATATATTCCATGTATGAAAAAAGAAGGAAGGAACACCAAACAACAGCTGGCATGGTTAAAAAGTGAGGTGAAGGAAGCTATTAGAGCTAAAAGAAAATCCTTCAGAAAATGGAAGAAGGATCCGACTGAAAAATAATAAAAAGCAGCATAAGGAATTGCCAGTCAAATACAAAGCACTGATAAGGAAGGCATAGAGGGACTAAAAACACATAGGTATATTAAAAGCAAGAAGCTGTCAAAAAAATCAGTTGGACCGCTAGATGACCGAGGGGTAAAATGGGCACTCAGGGAAGACAAAGCCATAGCGAAGAGATTAAGGGGTATGTTTACTAAAGCGCGTTAGCGTTTTTAATGTGCCTTTAAAGTAAAGGCATGTAACTTGCTAACACACCCATATATTTCTATGGGCGCATTAGCATTTAACGTGCATCAACCATTAACGCATGTTAAAAGCACTAATGCGCCTATAGCATGCCTTAGTAAACATACCCTTAAATGAATTATTTGCTTCGGTCTTTGATCAAGGAAGATTTGGGAGAGATACTAGTGCCAGAAATGGTAATCAAGGCTGATGAGTCAGAGAAACTGAATGAAAACTCTATAAACCTGAAAGATGTAATGGAGCAATTTGACAAACTGAAGAGCAGCAAATCACCTGGACCAGATGGTATTCATTCCAGAATACTGATAGAACTGAAAAATGAACTTGTAGAACTACCGTTAGTAATATGTAATTTATCTTTAAAACTAAAAATGTTCCAGAGATGATCCGGGAAATTATAGACCGGTAAGCCTGATGTTGGTGCCAAGCAAAATGGTAAAGACTATTATAAAGAACAAAATTACAGAGCATATTCAAAAGCATGGATTAATGAGACAAAGTCAACATGGATTTAGTGAAGGGAAATCTTGCCTCACCAATCTACTACAGTTCTTTGAAGGGGTGAACAAACATGTGGATAAAGGTGAGCCGGTTGATATTGTGTATCTGGATTTTCAAAAGGCATTTGAAAAGTACCTCATGAAAGACTCCAGAGGAAATTAGAGAGTAATGGGATAGGAGGTAGTGTTCTACTGTAGATTAAAAACTGGTTAAATGGGTTAAATGGTCAGTATTCTCAAAGGAGAAGGGTAAATAGTGGGGTTCCCCATGGGTCTGTGCTGGGACTGCTGCTTTTTAACATATTTATAAATAATCTAGAGATGGGAATAACTAGTGAGGTAATAAAATTTGCTGACAACACCAAAGTTATTCAAAGTTGTTAAATCACAAGAGGATTGTGAAAAATTACAGCAAAACCTTCGAGACTGGGAGACGGCATCCCAATGGTAGATGACGTTTAATGTAAGGAACATTCAAAGTGATACATGTGGGAAAGAGGAGCCAGAACTATAGCTATATAATGCAAGGTTCTACATTAGGAGTCACCAACCAGGAAAGGGATCTAGGTGTCATTGTTGATGATACGTTGAAACTCTCTGCTCAGTGTGTGGCGACGGTTAAGAAAGCAAATTTCTTGTTAGGTATTATTAGGAAAGGAATGGAAAACAAAAATGAGGATGTTTTTATGTTTTTGTATCGCTCCATGCTGTGACCACACCTTGACTATTGTGTGTAATTCTGGTCACCGCATCTCAAAAAAGATATAGTGGAATTGGAAAAGGTACAGAGAAGGGCGACGAAAATGATAAAGGGTATGGGATGACTTCCCTATGAGGAAAGGCTAAAGTGGCTAGGGCTCTTCAGCTTGGAGAAAAGACAGCTGAGGGGAGATATGATAGAGGTCTATAAAATAATGAGAGAAGTGGAACGAGTAGATGTGAATCACTTGTTTACTCTTTCCAAAAATACTAGGACTAGGAGCCACACAATAAAGCTACAAAGTAGTAAAGTTAAAACAAACTGGAGAAAATATTTCTTCACTCAATGTGTAAAACTCTGGAATTCATTGCCAGAGAATATAGTGAAAGCAGTTAGCTTAGAGGAGTTGAAAAAAGGTTTGGATAGCTTCCTAAAAGAAAAGTCCATAAGCCATTATTAAAATGGACTTGAGGAAAATCCACTGCTTATTTCTAGAATAAACAAATTGACTGCAACAAAGATATGTTGACTAATGAAGGTGTCTCATATCGTCACAAAAGCCTGTTTATGCCAACTTACTTTTCGGCTCACAAGCCTGTGAAAGTTTGTAATCATAGACCACCTCCAGCCAACCAGTAGTGCCCAATGTCCATCTTCTATAAAGGCCTAAGTGTCAAAGTGTCTATCTATTTATTCATTAAAACATTGGTGCTCAGGCACAAAAATCAATAAGTGCACTACTGTTCAAAAATTAAACACTATTGCAATAAATTGACGAATAATGCAAAAAATCAACTTAGCTTGATAGCTCTGAACAATGTAAGCCGTCTTCTTGGGCTGGAGCTTATCATATTTCAAGGGTTCAATATATCAATGTACTGACAACTCCGGTATCGCTGTAGGCCCGACAGGACCCTGTTTCGCGGTCAACTGCTTTTTCAAGGGCATAAACTTCTGCAACACGGAGAATAAGCATTATTATCAACAACCTCAAGATTTTAGCTTACCTTATGCACAAAAGCGACAACTGGACTCACTTCAACAGCCTCTGATGCCGGTAAACAACCAGTCAAAATGGCGTTAGCGTTTTTGTTATAAAGACTTTAAGCCCCACCCCTTAAAGCAATACGTCATAATCAGCTGTTTCATTAAAAGAAACAGTTCCATTGGAGATGTGCGTTCAGTCCATGGGGCTCTACTGTATTCAAACGGTAGATCCACTGAGTCTCTTTTTGCAACAGCAATCTATTGATGTTACCGCCTCGGGCATTTGGAATAATGCAATCAATCACCATGCATCTTAGTGACTCACTGGAATGTTGTTTAATGATGCAATGTTGTACAAGTGGAGCTCCAACTACAGCAACTGAGGTTACCATTCATGGCAGTCACAAAAAATGCAATAAAAGTGGGTGTAAAACATGTCCTTTATCTTTAGAAACATCTAATTTTTGCCATAATGGCCAGACTTTTCAGCTCAGATATCAAACTACCTGCTGCACAACACACATTATCTATTACATCAAATGTCCATGTGGCAAGGTATATATTGGCAAATCCAACAGGTCATTAAATGCTAGAATGGTTGAGCATAGATCGAGAATAGCTGCCAACAATGTTGGAGCTCCACTTGTACAACATTGCATCATTAAACAACATTCCAGTGAGTCACTAAGATGCATGGTGATTGATTGCATTATTCCAAATGCCCGAGGCGGTAACATCAATAGATTGCTGTTGCAAAAAGAGACTCAGTGGATCTACCGTTTGAATACAGTAGAGCCCCATGGACTGAACGCACATCTCCAATGGAACTGTTTCTTTTAATGAAACAGCTGATTATGACGTATTGCTTTAAGGGGTGGGGCTTAAAGTCTTTATAACAAAAACGCTAACGCCATTCTGACTGGTTGTTTACCGGCATCAGAGGCTGTTGAAGTGAGTCCAGTTGTCGCTTTTGTGCATAAGGTAAGCTAAAATCTTGAGGTTGTTGATAATAATGCTTATTCTCCGTGTTGCAGAAGTTTATGCCCTTGAAAAAGCAGTTGACCGCGAAACAGGGTCCTGTCGGGCCTACAGCGATACCGGAGTTGTCAGTACGTTGATATATTGAACCCTTGAAATATGATAAGCTCCAGCCCAAGAAGACGGCTTACATTGTTCAGAGCTATCAAGCTAAGTTGATTTTTTGCATTATTCGTCAATTTATTGCAATAGTGTTTAATTTTTGAACAGTAGTGCACTTATTGATTTTTGTGCCTGAGCACCAATGTTTTAATGAATAAATAGATAGACACTTTGACACTTAGGCCTTTATAGAAGATGGACATTGGGCACTACTGGTTGGCTGGAGGTGGTCTATGATTACAAACTTTCACAGGCTTGTGAGCCGAAAAGTAAGTTGGCATAAATAGGCTTTTGTGACGATATGAGACACCTTCATTAGTCAACATATCTTTGTTGCAGTAAATTTGTTTTGTCTGGTTCGAGTTGTGTATTTTTACAAATATATACAGACAAAGCTGAGCCATTTTTCGTTTGATTTTTGTATTTCTAGAATAAGCAACATAAAACGTATTGTACTGTTTTGGGATCTTGCCAGGTACTTGTAACCTGGATTGGCCACTGTTGGAAACAGGATGCTGGGCTTGATGGACCTTTGGTCTGCCCCAGTATGGCAATACTTATGTTCTTATTCGGGTCTAATTCAGTCTATTGTAGTCAGCATTTATGAAAATGGTGACTGCTGTAAGCTGAATATCTACTCCTATAACAGAATGGGCTGTTCTAGAAATATGTCAAAAGAAATCTTACAATTAAACAGTGCAAAAATTGAATAATCAACCCTAAAGAATTATTTGTGAAAAATAAAACTTTTCAGTTTAAGTTTTTAAGCCAAAAAGCATAGAACCATAAGATGTAAGGATTTTATATTGCAGTGATCTTTATTGCAAGGCTCTTGAGCCAAAGACAGTCACCTTAATGCCCCAATGTGGCCTTCATTGTCCTCCCAGATTTTAATAATGTTTTTGAGTCCATGGGAAGAAGAACGCATAGCTGTAGGACAGAGAGTTGTTTCCCCCCCCCCCCCCTTTTTTTGGTGCCACAGCAGACATCTCCCTCCCAGAGCTGACTCAGGTTGTAACCAAGATGCAAACAGTAGGTGAACAGAGTTTCAGTGTCCTTTGCCCCCCCCCCCCCCCCCCCATCATATCTCAAGAGCAGGAAAAGGTGATGAAAAAATAGTGCCAGACTGAAACACAGGAGCTAATTATTTTCTCCCTTGCCCTTGTTTGTTGTTGCTGCTTGTACTACTAAGAGGAAAGTGAGAGGGAGAGCATGGTTGCAGTGTAAGAGGGAAGGATTCTGATAAGAATCTGGAAAATGTTAAACTAAACTGTTAGGAGTCTGAAGGAGAAGGCAGTGAGGGGGGTGTTGGTCCTGGTGGCATACGGTAGGATTTGAGTTAAAATGTGGAAAAGAGAGAGAGAGATGACAAAAGGTGGGAGGAGGTTGAGTGAGAGAGACAGACTGGTGGAAAATGTATGGGGGGGTGAGAGAGATACATGGCATAAGGTGATGGAGAATTGAATGAAAGAGAGAGAGAGACTACTAGCAGAAGGAGAGCAGTTTAAGAAAGAATGGGGATATGATCTCATTGGCACATGGCTGTCACAAAAAATAGGCTGGTTCTCATTCAGCCTTTTTGGATACAAAGAGGGCCCTACTAAAAAATCAGTGAGGACCACTGTTACATTGTTTAATTTTTAATTCTTTGGCATTTCTCTTAGATTTTTTGATTGCTCAAATAAAAGATTTTTTAATCCTTTTGAAAAGGTGTACACAAATAGTGAAATATTACATAGGAAGGGTGAAATATTACATAGGAGGGGTGAAATATTACATAGGAGGGGTGCTTTGCAGCAATTCTTACTTTGAGAGATCGTATCTGTGTCTTTTCTTGACAATGTATAAGCTAGTATATGGAACCCTTTGCAGCTTGACTACTGCTAGAGTTGAGCAGCCATTTTTAACCTGGGCAACAACAGGGCAGGAGCATCTGGGGATTGCTCCCACCCTGCCACTATGCCACTGAGGCAGGGAGCAAGGAGGGGTTGAGGATGCTGATTGGTGGAGGGGCTTTCCTCTATGATAATTGGCGTTCAGGGTAGGTTATTGGTATCGACTTGGGAAAGTAAGTTGGTGAGGATGTTGAGCAGTGGTAGTGCTTGATATTGAGCTAGGGTTCTAGTTTTCTTTTTTCTTTTTGCTACCAAGGCAAGCCATGGTAAGTAAGTCTGCAGAAAGAATAGATGCATTTACCATGCTAAACATGCTCAGCAGTTACTGCATAGGTTTTGCAATAATAATAATAATAATAAATGTTTGCAGGTCAGCAATATAGATATAAGTACCAGCTCATCTGCCTTTAAGAGGGCAGACTCAGAGGGAACATACTGCTGCTGGAATTTGTTTACATCATTGAGGCAGGGCTTTCAGTGATTGTAATCACAGCTTCCAGGAGCACAAGCTGAATCATCAAGGTTAGGTTGGGGCAGGAGGGAAACAGGAGAGGAGGGGCTTAGGACAGGATCCTGATGCCTAGGTTCATATTTGAACTATCAAATTAAGTAGACCTATGTCTTCCAAGTGTGGGGACTTAAATCAGATATAATCACAATCCTCCCAAACACTTCCAATTCAAAATGTCCATGTAGCAATATCCCAGTGCTTCAAGTCAAAAGAATTTTTTAATTTTTTCAAAAAACGGGGATCTTCAGATTTATAACTTACCGCCATCCGGGACTTTTGTCTCCATACATTGGCGTTACTTACATCCTCATTGATCAACCCGTGTTAAAGTTTTTTCTTTTATTATTTAATTCCTTTTATATATACAGTATATATATGCTTCTGAATAATTATATATTCAATATTTCATTATAATCAAAATTTAAAACTTAGCTTTATAATTGCAGTTCAGCAGCATTTTTCCTCCCAGAGCAAACCTCTGCCGACATGGCCAGGTTTCGATATCCTTCTTCAGGGAAGAGGCATGCATTCCAAAGTGTAGCCCTTCATACCACAATAGAAAAGAAAAAATGGTATGAAGGGCTACACTTTGGAATGCATGCCTCTTCCCTAAAGAAGGATATCGAAACCTGGCCATGTCGGCAGAGGTTTGCTCTGGGAGGAAAAATGCTGCTGAACTGCAATTATAAAGCTAAGTTTTAAATTTTGATTATAATGAAATATTGAATATATAATTATTCAGAAGCATATGGAATTAAATAATAAAAGAAAAAACTTTAACACGGGTTGATCAATGAGGATGTAAGTAACGCCAATGTACGGAGACAAAAGTCCCGGATGGCGATAAGTTATAAATCTGAAGATCCCCGTTTTTTGAAAAAATGAAAAAATTCTTTTGACTTGAAGCACTGGGATATTGCTACATGGACATTTTGAATTGGAAGTGTTTGGGAGGATTGTGATTATATTAGGTTCATATTTGGTCACAATTTGTCCCGATTCAAAATGCATTACTATGACCGTTTATTCCCTCTCAAATCATTACATTGGTTTTCCATTACCTTCCACATATAGTTCAAACGTCTATTGTTTACCTACAAATGCATTCACTGCAGCTCTTCATTATTTACCTTCTTTTCCATTTCCCTACACTCATGCTTGTGCACTCCTTTCATCTGGAAATGTTCTCTTATTTGTGCCCTTTTCCTTCATGCTTGTTTATAACCTTGCTTGGGACAGTTTCTGAGTTAGTGCATTATACTTCCTCCAGCTAAATCTAGCTAAAGTGTGAGCTAAATCTAAACAAATTACAATTTCAAATCCAGACTAAAAAGCCTCCTTTTTGAAGTTTTTTTTTTGTTTGATTTTTTTGCTACTTTTTTAAAACATCTTAACCACATCTCTACAATATGTGTACATTCGCCTATAATCTCCTATTTGTCATGCATGTTTGACTACATTGTAAGCATTGTTAAGCAGGGACTATCTCATATTACATGTTTGTACAGTTCTGCATATGCCTGGTAGCACTTTAGAAATGATTAGTGGTAGTAAGAAAGGTAATGATGAGCTGCAAAATGAATACACTTCTAGGTGAATGAGAGGTTTGAACTGGATATGGGAATAGATAGGGAGCCAGTGAGATGAAGTAAGAAGGGCTGTGTGAGTGTACTGACACTGGCAGAAGATAAGTTATGCAGCTGAATTTTGATTAAATTGAAATAGAAATAGCTCAGTGGAAAACTTTGGAGGAACCAGTTTTGATATAAGAGGAAGATAATGAGAATGTGGACAAGACATTTAGAAGTGTGTCCAGAAAGAAGGGATAGATCTTGGTGATGCTGCAGGGAAAGATACGATAAGTTTCAGCAGTGTGATGGAAATGTGTATACAAAGAGAAAGAAAGGAGGCAAAAGAGACCATGACTTTATTGGTCTGAGGGGACCAGGAGGCTGAATATATTATTTAAATAAAAACAGAGAAAGAGAGAAGATAAGAAGCTGTGTTTGGGAAGGTGGGGTCAAGTTGGCACCCACTTTGGAAGCAGGATGCTAAGCTCCTTGTCTTGTCCCAGTGCTCTGCAGGAAGAATGATGGTTAAGGACAAAATAAAGTCCTGGGCTTACCCACCCAAGCCTGGAGTAAGTTATGCATTGGTTCAGCAGATATTGTTGTGCTTCTTGATTCCTGTTACCAATATTGATGCTCAGATCTGGGAGTGCTTGAAGGGAGTGCCTGCACAGAGCATGTTCGACACTACCTGAGTCCTGAGAACTGAGAGATGCACCCCAGAACTGAAAGTGGTTGTGCTTCACTGATGTGAGTAGCGCAGATCGATGTCAATGCTTCGGTGGGGCCTCAGTATTCCCAGAAGCTACTGAAGTGAGCTTTGACCTCAGCATCATGCTGGGATAGGTGAAGCCAGTCAGGAAGCAGATGGAGCTACAGACTGTGTTGGGGGGAAGAAGAAGCCTGAGGTAATAATGATGGATGAAGTTTGGGATGCCATAGGAAAACTGGAGAAATTTCTGTGTGGGAGGTTTCATAGCCCTGTGGAAGGACTGGACTCACTCCAGTCTCAGGTAGCTTTTCATGGGGACCTATTGAATCATCAAGAAAGTAAATTCAAGAGCTGGAGCAGACGTTGAAAACTTTAAAAAAAGAGACAAGGTTTATTGCTGAAAGATAAAAGAATTACACATCAAAAATTGAAAGTTTTATAAAATAATGGGGGTCTTTTACAAAGCAGTGGTAAGCCCAATGCGGGCTTACCTCATGCGAAAACCGCTGGCCCAATGCAGCTAGAAGGAACATGCGCCATTTCTAATCATTTTCCCTAGCATGGCACTAACCTGGCGGTAATCAGGCATCACCGTGTGCTGCCCAGTTACAACCAGGTTACAGCGGGAGCCCTTACCTCCACCTCAATAGGTGGTGGTGCTCTCCGCCGCATGACCACGCTGTAAGGGTTATCTTACCATGTGGCCATTTTTTTTTTGGGGGGGGGGGAGGCTTTGTACTTGCTGTGGTAAAAAGGGCCCTGGGGTGTGAGAAAAACGGCCCTCACTGCTACCGCAGGGCCCTTTTTGCTGCAGCTTAGTAAAAGGACCCATATGAGCGGCATTTCTGCTTCCTTAATTTCCTGAAATCTCATGTTTTGTCACCTTTGGATATGCTTAAGAAATATACCATGGACGTATTATAGGTCCCCAAGGACTCTTTACCATCTATTGTTAGAGTTTACTATACGTCTTAATTTCGAAAGAGAAGGATGCCCATCTTTCGACACAAATCATAAGTTGGGCGTCCTTCTCACAGGGTTACCCAAATCAGGATAATTGAAAGCCAATTTTGGGTGTCCCCAACTCCTTTCCATAGTGGGGACAACCAAAGTTGATGGGGGCGTGTCGGAGGCGTAGACAAGGCGGGACTTGGGTGTGCCTAACACATGGGCGTTCCCGACACATAATGGGGAAAAAAAGGGCGTCCCTGACGAGCACTTGGACGACTTTACCTGGTCCTAATTTTCTTACAACCAAGCCACAAAAAGGTGCCTGAACTGACCAGTTGACCACCGGAGAGAATCATGGATCACCTCCCCTTACTCTCCCAGTGGTCACTAACCCCCTCCCACCCTCAAGAAAAATCTTTTGTGCCAGCCTCTATGCCAGCCTCAAATGTCATACTCAGGTCCATCACAGCAGTATGCAAGTCCCTGGAGCAGTTTTAGTGGGTGCAGTGCACTTCAGACAGGCGGACCCAGGCCCATCCCCCCCTACCTGTTACACTTGTGGTGGTAAATGTGAGTCCTCCAAAACCCACCAGAAACCCACTGTACCCACATCTAGCCCCCCCCCCCTTTACCCGTAAGGGCTATGGTAGTGGTGTACAGTGGTGTGTACTGGGTTTTAGGGGGCTCAGCACACAAGGTAAGGGAGCTATGTACCTGGGAGCAATTTATGAAGTCCACTGCAGTGCCCCCTAAGGTGCCCGATTGGTGTCCTGGCATGTCAGGGGGACTAGTGCACTATGAATGCTGGCTCCTCCCATAACCAAAGGGCTTGCATTTGGTCGTTTCTGAGATGGGCTTCCTTAGTTTCCATTATCGCCGAAAATCAGAAACAACCAAGTCTAGGGATGACCATCTCTAAGGACAACCTAAATGTCAAGATTTGGGCGTCCCAGACCGTATTATCGAAACGTTTGGGCGTCCCTTTCGATTATGCCCCTCCACGTGGACTGGTGATGGTTGAACTAATGGGAAGCAGGAAAAGCAGCATGAGTGGACAGTAAAATCTTTCTGATTGCTGCTTTGCTTTAGAGCTAGATTATAACTGGATTGCCAAGGGAGCGGCCACTCCCCCAAATGGACTTCTGGTGGCGGCACCAGCACCTATTTTTCATGCAATCTGTCATGTTTAAAATATGCGCCGGTGCCAGTGACCATCTGCTCTGCTCCCCCTATACCCTCAACCTGGCTACGCTACGGATTCTGGACTGTATTTCCATCATAAAAATGTAAATTTTCTTAGTCAAAAGGTCTTAATATTTTCCAGCATCTGCAGGGCTACTCAGACAGAAGGTTTTTTTTGGCCTGTAGGTCTCAGCTGTTAGCCATAGGAGAGTCATTTTTCCCTCAGTTTCCTGGTACATGTTTTGTGAAATTTGATGTAAAAACATATAGTTTCCTCGAACTTGACCAGTTCAAGAAGTACAGAAGCTTCCAATTGTCATGATGGTGTCTACTCTGTCCAATATTTCAGCACTCTCTCTCTCTCTCTCGATTAGCTGGCTTTGGTATAAGAAATAGAAATTACCTTTCATATTATTTTTATTCAAGTATATTTGACTTCCTGATATACTTGATTTTCTTTTGACCCCTCCCTCCTGTCTCTCCTCTTTCCTTATTTCTTTTTTTTGTATGATGATGTGATATTCCTTATGATATTTTTTCTATTACTTATTTGTTTTGTTCTTTATATTTTTCTGTAATAAGGTATATTTTTTTCATTAATCTAGAGTTGTCATGATCTGATATTGTAAATATTATCAAATAAAAAGCTCTATTTTGGTCATGTTGGATTTCAGATGGTGGTGGGACATCCAGGTGGCAATGTCAGACAAGTAGACTGATTCCTGGTAAAAATTCTAGCACAGAGAAGTAGATCTCAGAGTCACTAGAATAAAATTGATACCATACTAAAAGCAATCGGAGGAGATCAGCACAATAAAGTAACAAGTAAAAAGAGATAAAAGGTCTCAGAGTAGAGTCCAGAGGTACACCAATTAATAGTGAGATAGCAGCAGAGGAGAATCCATCACAGCATATAGGGCCCTTTTACTAAGCTACAATAAAAAGAGCCCTGCGCTAGCAGTGAGAGCTCTTTTGCCACATGTTGAGACCATTTTTACCGCAACGGGGTAAAAAAGCTGAAAAAAGAATTGGCCATGCAGTAAGATTGCTCTTACCACTTGGCCATGTAGAGGTGGAGCATTTGCCACCACCCACTGAGGTGGCAGTAATGACTTCTGCGCTAACCCGGCATAACCGGGTAGCACACAGCACTGCCCGATTACCGCTGAGTAACACCCTGTGGAAATAGTTTTTTAATATTTCCGCTAGTATTGGAAATGTTGCACACTGGGGGGTGGAACTATCACCAGTGCCCGCATTGGACCAGTGGTAGCTCCAGATTGGCGCACAATACCCGCAGTGGGTTTACCGCCGCTTAGTAAAAGGGCCTCATCATAAATAATTATTAGCCAGATAGTCCTAGGTATCTCCACCTTTTACCTTGTGGGAAATAGATTTTCCTATTGAAATCTGTCAAGCATTTCTAAGTGACCTGACATGTCCTTTGCGAGAGATACGATTCCGGGTTCTTTTACCTACCTCTTTCTTGACTACTAATTGTGATTTGAAATTATTGTAGATTCAGTTCTCAATTTTTGTAAAGTCAATCATATATTAGTGTTGTATCTTTATATTTAAGAAGTTTACCAGAAAGTAAATATATATATTGTTAAGAGTATGTAGGACAGGCCCCAAAGGAACCCTGGGATAGGCCAGAATACCCCCGTTATAGGCAGGCATTCCCCAGGAAAAAACTAGAAATAAAGAACTACAACTCCCAGCATGCCCCAAGGGAGACCGGGGATAAAAGAAACTATGTGCATTCCCAGGAGTCTCCAGAGGAGGGCCGCAGGGGAAGGAATAAGGCTGATTCTCCAACCTGGTGGAAGAGGTGGTGGAACAGGTGGGTGGAGAAAGAAGAGCCACCAAAGAGCTTTAATGAAAGAAAGGGTGAGCAGCTGGGAGAAGGGCGGGGCGAGGAGAATATGGATTGGGCTCCTGAGGAGAGAGAGGGGGAGAGGGAGCCTTGCCCTATGGAGTTGACTGAACCGGAGAACACCCTGGAAGAGCCGATGGACTTTTCAGCTCTGGCACAGCGAAAGCCAAGGAAGTAGCGGGGCCAAGCCGGGTCAAGCGGGAGGAGGTCAGGTAGGAGTGTGACTGACCAAGAGGGTGGGACCCTAAGCTTTGAGCCCGCGCAAAGCCATTACTGTGTGTTTTGAAAGCCTGGCTAAACTGAGCTGTATTGTTGAAAGCTTGGCTAGAATTGAACTGGGTTTTGGGAAACCTGGCTAAATTGAGCTGTGTTTTGAAAGCTTGGCTAGAACTGAACTGCGTTTTTTTTTGAAAGCCTAGCTGGACTGAGCTATGTTTTTTGAAGCTTGGCTAAAATTGAACTGTGTTTTGAAAGCCTGGCTAAATTGAGCTGTGTTTTGAAAGCTTGGCTAGAACTGAACTGTGGTTTTGAAAGCCTGGCTAAACTGAGCAGTGGGGTAAAGCTTGGCTAAAAGTGAACTGTGTTTTGGCAAACCCCGCTACACTGAACAAGGTATTTTTTTTTATTATTTGCTGCCACTCTTCCCCAGGAGGGAAGGAGAGGAAGCAGCTGTGGAAGCCTGGACTGGGAAACTAACCTGATTGAGAAAGGTGAATGATAACCGTGCTTTGTTTTGTGTTTTGGTGCCACAATTGAGGGAAGGAGGGAAGCCCCTCCTAGGCAATAAAAACCTTCATTGTTCTGAGGGAGAAAGGAGCAGTACTGGAAGGTGTTCTTCAGGTGTGGAGAGCTGCAATCGCTGAGGGAAGAGAATCCACTTTACAATATATATATATATATATATATATATATATATTACATTCTTGCTAGATGATTCAGAATAAAAAAAATCTCACTTTATACATTGCCCTAGGCACAACTGTGATGCTTCTGCGCATGCTGTGTAATTATATTCATCTGCTATGCCTCACTAGAAGATAACAAGCTACCTAATTTTCCAATCTTTGAGGAAACATGAATGGTGGTTTATCTATCTGCTTGTTTTCCAAGATCTAGCTGTGGATGTGATTCCAAGTGTCACCAAGCAAGAATACAAACCACTTAAATCAGAGCTGGAAACAATTCAAAGGCTGTTACATCTAATCCAAACTGGCTTACCGATTCCTGTGGCATTCAAAATGTATACACTCATTAGCAATTCTTTCCCCCACCTCGATGCAATTTAAATCCATTTATTATGTTATTGCATCTGAGCTATGTTTTAAAGAAATGTTAATGAATGTTTTATCCACAAATAAAATACTGTCAAACCTTGGCTTTCAAAAAGTTTGTTTCAGCTCTAAATTCCACCAGCTGGACTTGCTGAAATTCAAGTGGTGGCCATTGTCTGATTGAAAGGGGGAAGGGGCATTTTGCAGCCACTGCAAGAATTTTAATCAGAGGATTTAAGGGGTCCATGGAAATCAAACAAAATTTGAAGTGCAGCAGCTAATATGTCTTGAAACCTGAAATAATACAATGTTTTTAAGATCCCAGATATTCTGAGTTGTATAAATAATGGGGATAATATTCAGCAGCAGTGATCAGTGTGCTAATCCCACATATTTTGAGATATATAAATAATGGTTATAATATTTACAGCAGTAATCAGTCTTGTTAATTTAAATGTTGGTTCCAGCATTTAATTAATGCCTACATTCAGTACCACTGTACATATAGAGGTCCTTTTACTAAGCTGCATTAAGTGCTTAACAGCGTCTAATGCAGCAGAAAATAGAGTACCATGGGATCCTGCGCTAGCTCTGCAATCTCCACATGTTAACCACGCGCTGAAATTTTTTTTTGCGGGGGTGGCGTTTCAGGGGCAGAGAGTAGGCATTCCTGCTCCAACCTTTAATGTATCTACATAATGCGTGCTAGCTGGTTAGTGCACAGATAACACAGGAGCCCTTACCACCTACAAAATAAGGGGCAGTAAACACTCCTGCAGTAAGGGGTCCTTTTACTAAGGTGCACTGAAAAATGGCTTGCATTAGTGTAGGTGCGGATTTTGGGTGCACGCAGAATCATTTTTTAGCACACCTGTAAAAAAATGCATTTTAAAAATTTTTGCCGAAAATGGACGTGCAGCAAAATCAAAATTGCCGTGCATCCATTTTGGGCCTGCGACTTTACCGCCAGCCATTGACCTAGCAGTAAAGTCTCACACGGTAATGACCTATGCGCACCAAATGCCACTTGGCCTGCATCCATTACGTGCAGCTAAAAATAAAAATTATTTTTCAGGTGTGCGTATTGGACGCACACCAAAAATGAAATTAGCTGAGCGGTAACTCCATTTTGGCACACATTGGAAGTGTGTAGAGTCTTACGCAGCTTAGTAAAAGGGTCCCTCATTTTTTAAAATGTCCACGTACTAATGGCAACATTAGCATGTGTGACATATTTAACCAACACTATATAAATCTTTCATAGCAGCACATAACTCTTCAAAATTAAATTAGGCCCCAGTGCAACTCTTTTCATGCAGGCCACTCAATCCATGGTTCACCTGCCTCCTCATCGGCCACTCTTTATTGATTCAAAAATGTAAAATATAAGAGTTTTTGAATCAATAAAGAGTGGCCGATAAGGAGGTGAGCAAACCGCAGATTGAATGGTACACATGAAAAGAGTTGCCACTGAGGCCTAATTTAGGGGCCTTTTTACTAAGCCACAGTAAAAAGTGACCTGCACTAGTTCTGGCATGTGAAATCGGTGCGTGCTAGGCCGCTTTTTACCCTGGCAGGAAAAAGGCCTTTTTTAAAATGTGCAGTAAATTGTCATGTGCAAATATTAAAATTAGCATATGACTATTTACTGCCTGAGCCCTTACTGCTATCTATTTAGTAGGCGGTAAGGGCTCGCACACTAATCATACGCTGCAATGTGGCCACGCTGCTGATTACCACCGGGAACACCCCCTGCAGTAGAAAACAGAAAATTCTTTTCTACCATGGGAAACTGCATGTATCAACTTCAGAACTACCGCCGGACTCCCATGCTACCTCAGCGGTAGGGCCGATTTGGCACTTGCTACCCGCACAGTAGCCCTACCATGCCTTTGAAAAAGGGCCCCTTAGTTTTGAAGAGTTATGTGCTGCTATGAGAGGTTTATATAGTGTTGGTTGAATATAAGTTAGAAGTTCCTATGACACCCTACTATTAAAAAGATCAAGTTGTTCTTATAAAATTGAACATTACCACATGGTCATTAATGAAAAATATAGAAAATTGTGGATTTTACAGTCACAGTAAAAATGGCTTTAGCATGTGGGAAAGACTCACATAGGGACACACTAAGGTCTATTTTTACTGCAGTTTAATAAAAGGACTCCATAGTTAGTGCTGCTGAATACTGAATGCTGACCAACCCTATTCATCAAGCCTAAACTAAACATATAAATAGACTTCACATGCAGAGCATGACAAAATATTTTCTGTGATTTGATTTCAATCTGATGATTGTTAGTTTCATGGAGTGCACACTTGTTTTTATGTTGTCTGAACAGTTAATCAACTGTTCTATATTTAACTCTTCTATCCCACTGATGATTTTATAAACTCTCCGGCTTCTTTTCTCCAAGATAAAAATCCCTAACCTGTTTATCCTTTCTTCTTAATGGAGGTGTTCCATCCCCTTTATCATTGTTGTTGCCCCTCTCTGAACCATTTTCTGGTTGCACTAAAAAAATTTTGAAATGGGGCAATCAGAACTGCTTATAACACTCAAGGTGAAGACAGACCAGGGGCCCATCAGCAGTGTAGTGATATTCTAAGTTTTGTTCTCCAGTCCTTTTCAAATAATCCCTAACATTCTATTTGCTGAGTTACTCCCACTTGCCTCACTGCGTTCACAGATTTGTAGTTTTGAACACAATTTCTTTTCCCTTTAAAGGAGTGATGTGCTGGATGGGCTTCTCAAAGGTTTCCCAGAAGTCCCTTGTTAAATTATTTTATATAAAAACAAAGATTGAATCTCCGATTGGAACAGACCTGTCAAGTGCACTTTGAGAAGAGATTGGTAGAACATTACTGCTCAGAAGTTAACTTTTAGAAGTATTTTTAAAGAGCAGATTGTATTTCATTTTTTATCAAGACTGATGAGGCAAAAGAAAAACAATTACAACAATGCACTGATAGTTAAAGGAGAGAAAGGTACACAAAGATTACTATTTCTAACCCTCTTTTTCTGAACAAAAGCTTTTAAACTACATATCTGAGGAAAGGAAAACATATAGGGCTAGATTCCATATATAGCACTTTAAAAATCAGCACCGAAAAAAATATACCTAGGTACATTATGAGCTCCTTTTACTAAGCAGCAGTAAGTCCAACACGTTCTTACTGCTCACTATACAGGAAGTACCACCGGGCTACCACAGCAGCCTGGCGGTATTTCTCACCCCTAGCGCGCCATCATTTCCGGCGCTACAAAAATTATACCTGGCAGTAATCGGGCAGTACTGAACGCGTCCCAGTTACCACTGGGTTAACACGGGAGCCCTTACCGCCACGCGTGTAAAACACACACCAATGCCAGCGCCGGCCCCCTTTTGCCGCAGCTTGGTAAAAGGAGCCCTCTATAAATTATACCTAAAGTTAAGTGTGGTTTATAGAATATGCCTAGAGTCCATCTGCACGACTAAATGTAGTCATGAGAATTTACGCCAAGTAAAACTTTGCGTAAATACTGGCGACTAAGATGCAGAGTGGGTGTATTCTTTAACAGTGTGAATAATTTAGAAAAATGCTCATGATCCTCCCATTCCATGCCCGTGGCCGTGCCCCCATTTCGGCAGCACGCATTAGAATTTATGCACATCACTTTATAGAATACACTTACCATGTTGTGCGTGTCAATTCTAATTAAAGGCAATTAGTGTCAATTGCTTGTTAATTGGCAATTATCAGTGCTGATTAGCTTGTCAAAATGATTAAATTGTGCGTACAATACAGAATATGACCTGAATTGTGTGTGCAACTTGTCACACTATATAGAATTTGGGGGATAGTGGTGCAAGCTGGTAGCTGCCGTATCCTGGGCTCTATCGGTGACTGAGGTATTTTTTCTTGCTTTTCATCTCTAATCTTGCCTTTAATATTACTAAGTGTAAGGAGAAAATTAGAACTTACTTTGCAGATCCCTCAAATTCCTATGACAGGATTTTTGGTTCTAGACACCACATCTCTATCAGATGTCTCAATTATCAGAACTCCTTATCAGTTGGAATTTAAATATAACCCTCCTCCCCCCCCCCCCCCCCCCCCCAGATTCTACAACTTCATTGGCTAATGAGCTGTTAGCCATCAATAACTGAATGGTAACTATTGCTACAGAAATTATAGACAACATTCCTAAGAGTTATACATATTATGAAATAACAACCTAAAAGGGAAAGGAAACATTTTACATTAGGAAAGTTATCCAATCTTAGCCCTCCAGATAATAGAGAGAAATTATCTAGGAAATTTCACATAAAGCAAAAGCCTTCAGTACATGAATTATCATAATGCCCAAATATCCTTTTCCATACTGGAGGATTGCCAACACACTGAATTGGAAATATATTATCTAGAAAATTCTTTAACTGTACAGGGTCATAGAATATATATCTCACATTCTGAATCTTAAGCATACATTTAGAAGGAAAAAGTTTTTAAAAAATCATTATTTGTAGCAACCACAAGCAGAGCCAAGAATGACTTGTGTCGCTCCTGCATCTCTCGACCCACATCAGGAAAACACCAAGGGCCCTGTTTACTAAGTCACGCTGTAGGTGCACAAACGTTTTAGCGTACACTAAAAATTAGCATGTGCTAACACTAGAGACACCCATTTGAATATAATGGGTGTCTCTATCATTAGCATGCAGTAATTATTAGCGCTCACAAAAACGTTTGCTCGCCTACAGCGCAGCTTAGTAAATAAGGCCTCAAATTGATTGTATTTGTTTTAGATTGATTGATCTCTGCCTAGAACTTGATGGTGAAGCAGATTATAGGGCTTGTTTTCGAAAGAGAAGAACGCCCATCTTTCGACATAAATCGATGGGCGTCCTTCTCACAGGGTCATCCAAATCAGTATAATCGAAAGCCGATTTTGGACATCCCCAACTGCTTTCTGTCACAGGGATGGCCAAAGTTCAAGGGAGCATATCGGAGGCGTAGCGAAGGCGGGACATGGGCGTGCCTCACACTTGGATGTCCTTGACCCATAATCGAAAGAAACAAGGACGTCCCTGATGAACACTTGGACGACATTACCTGGTCGTGTTTTTCTTACGACCAAGGTATAAAAAGGTGCCCGAAATGACCAGATGACCACCGGAGAGAATCGGGGATGAACTCCTTTAGTCCCCCAGTGGTCACTAATTGTTATGACCCGGTGGTAGTGAGCCCCTGTGCCCCGACTGAGCACGGCAGAGATGGAGTGACACCGCACTCAGTCAGGCAGCCAGACAACCCCTAGCTTCACCTGGGAAACGACCACCATTCACCGGGAGTTGAGCTCCCAGCTGCAGGTGGTCACCAGGACTTCTGGAACCGGCAGGGTGTACGACCACCAACCAGACAGGCAGGAGAACTGACACAGTCCAAGGACCAGGAAGACGGCAAAACAACAGAGTAGTCAGGAGACAGTCCAAGGTCTGGGCAGGCAGCAATACAGCAGAGTAGTCAGGAAACAATCCGAGGGTCAAAACACAGGAAACAGGATAACCGGTAACAGACCACAGACGGGAGCTACAACCTCTACAGCAATAGAAGCCAAAGCAAGGATTGACTGGAGGTAGGGCTTTAAATAGTGTAGGAATCAGTCTAAAACATGTGCAGCTGATTCAAGATGGCAGCCTTCATCAGAAGAGATGCTCTATGCCCAAATATGTACTTCCATCCTGAGGCTGCTTAGCATCAAGATGGCCGCCCTCAGAGGCTGAGCAAACTGCATTTCCCAAGATGCCCACCGCCACAACTGAAGCAACCAAGATGGCCGCCGCCAGGAGCAGCCAGGTAGGAGTGTAACACTAACCCCCTTCCAACCTCAAAAATCATCTTTAAAAATATTTTGTGCCAGCCTCTATGCCAGCCTCAGATGTCATACTCAGGTCCTTGACAGCAGTATGCAGGTCCCTGGAGCAGTTTTCGTGGGTGCAGTACACTTCAGGCAGGCGGACCCAGGCCCATCCCCCCCTACCTGTTACGTTTGTGGAGGAAACAGCGAGCCCTCCAAAACCTACCACAAACCCACTGTACCCACATCTAGGTGCCCCCTTCAGCCATAAGGGCTATGGAAGTGGTGTACAGTTGCAGGTAGTGGGGTTTGTGGGGCTCAGCACACAAGGTAAGGGAGCTATGCACCTGGGAGCAATTTATGAAGTCCACTGCATTGCCCCCTAGGGTGCCCAGTTGGTGTCCTGGCATGTCAGGGGGACCAGTGCACTACAAATGCTGGTTCCTCCCATGACCAAATGGCTTGCATTTGGTCGTTTCTGAGATGGACGTCTTTGGTTTTAATTATTGCCGAGAATCATAAAAGACCAAGTCTAGGGACGACCAAATCTAGGGACGACAAAATTTAAGGATTTGGACGTCCCTGATGGTATTTTCTAAATGAAAGATGGACGTCCATCGTGTTTCAAAAATACGGGTTTCCCTGCCCCTAGATCAGGACATTTTGCGAGGACGTCCCTATCAAAACATGGACGTCCCTTTTAAAAATGGCCCTCTATAAATGCTAAGGTTAAATTAAATTAAATTAAAATAATAATAGTTCTGTTGCTTCCTCTAGTCAACTTTAAACATCCAAAGATACCAATTCAATGCTGAAACCCTGTTTATTGTCTATTGTTGTCCTTATCTCTTGTTCTATTGTCCAGTACAGGTCTGTGTTTTGAACATTTATGGTCTGCTTTGGGGATTGCATACAATGAAGGTAGCTCCTGCATATTCACTATGGATATCCTGTAAACCTGATTAGATGGGTGTATCTCAAGGACTGGGGTGAGAACCCCTGTTCTAGCAGTATGTCCCATTTCATTCACACATGCGAAAACACAGACAGGTTCTCACCAAACACAGAATAAGTTATTAAGTACAATAAATGGAGATATGCAGGCAAAAACTGAACTGGAAATGCCAAGACGTCAACATCTGTATTGAATGAAGTTCTGGAGAATAGCAACAGAAATACAAGTCCATCTGCACTTTGCAAAATACTATGACATCAGAGGTGAACATTTCTCACCACTAATAGAGAAAATTAAAGACTACCCAGGAAATTATAAACAGAAGTGTGGTAACAGGAAAGAGGATGAGCTGTGGAGCCAGGATAAACTGGGCCCATACACTGGTTAAGGTGAACAAAATAATATTTATTGAAGGTGTCAGGTAGGGGTCCTGTTCCATTCACAGGTGAGGAAAGGGAAGTAAACATAAAGCTAGTCCTTAGAATGGCCTTTTGTGACCTGCTTCTGCAGGCCCTCGGCTTGCATTATCATCTTTCAACAAAACAACATACACTGTTGAGTTCTGGTCTAGGTTCCCAGAATTACCAGCACAGCCTTAGTATGAGTCAGCCTGCATCTGGCCGGGTCAAAGATATCAAGTTGTAAAATCTAAGGTTGAACTTGTCCTAACTGCTGTCACAGCTGTAGCTCACAAATACATGGTGGAGGCATATGCAGTTGGGTGTTGATGCTTCCTTCTGGGCCTCCTTAACTTGGCTCTATCCTGAGCCTTTATACCTCCTAGTTCCTGTTTCCTTGCCCCCATTCCTCCCTTGGGACTACGGTGGTTCTGATATGGTAAGAAAGAATCCTTAAGGGGAAGTGGCAGCATCCTATAGACTTCCTCACAAGGAAAAACTCTATATAATCCTGGGAACACTAGAGAAACAAAAGTAGTAGTATTATTAGGGGTCCTTTTACAAAGCTGCAGCAAAAGTGGCCTTTGTGCACCCTTATGAGGGTATTTCCTTTGTGCTAAGGCCATTTTTACTATAGGGATAAAATGGACGAATTTCAGGTTTTTCCCATTAATGGTCACAAGCTAATTTTTCCATTAGCACGAGACCCCCTACTGCCAACTATTTTGTAGGCAGTAGGGACACAAGCACTAAACCTGCACTAATCTATTAACGCATGTCAATGCTGATGTGCTAACTGATTTGCAAGAATGCTATCACTCTCCGCCCCCAGACATGCCTCCTCTGCAACAAATTTGAAAAGATATTATAGTGCAGTTAGTGCACACACATGCAAAATTACCATTGAATGCCTCCATGCCCCATGGTACGCTATTTTAAGCTGCAGTAATCATGTGTTAGTGCTTACCGCAGCTTTGTAAAAGGACCCTTATATTTGGAACAATTTCCAGAGGGATTGATGAGTTGACTGCCGGGTGGCCCATGCATAACTCCCTTAGGCATAGAATTTCAAAAATTATTGGGATCTTATCATGAGGCCACTTAAATTGCTAAATAATAATCTAGTTGGGTTTTTAAAAGGTTTGGAGGTGTTTCTAAAGGAAAGGTTTATTTACAATAATTAGCCAGCCAAGACTTGTAGTTTACTCCCCCCCCCCCCCCCCCCCACCAGTTCTGGGGGTGAGTAATATGAAATGGATTGTCCCATTAGGGGTTATTGTGCACTTACAAGTGACCCGGATTGGTCACTATTGGAGAAAGAATGCTGGGTCTAATGGATGATTGGTCTGATTTATCATGACACTTCTTATGCTCCTGCTTCCTCTTACCATTGACTTACTTGGAAGAAAGTATCTTGTCACCTTGCTTTACGAACTCAGCTAATCTGCTCACACCTTTCCCATGTTCACTACTTTTGCTGTTTAGTGTAGTTTCTAAATATTTTCTGCCTTTTTCTCTTTCAGACCCCTTGTATTCTTTGATTTCTAATTTTTTGTCCTGAGTTTCTCAGCCACTTCCTTTGATTTGATTTATTCACTGGTTACTCTGCTTCAGGCCTAAGTATTGCAGCAGACTACAATAAAAAAACAATTCACTATATTTACTTTCCTAACATAAATAATCTCTTGTCCTTACTGTAACCCCTTTTAGTTTTGCCCATTGTAATTCAACTAAGATTTCACCTCTCTGCCAGTGCCTCCTAAAGGTATTTCTCCATTTTAACAGTTAGGTGGTAATTCTGTAAAATAGGTGCAAACATTTATGCGCAGATTGTGCATGTAAATGTTTAGAATAATGCATATAAGTTCATGTGTGTGCATAAATGTCACAATTTTACCTAAACGCTATTCTATAAATACACCATATCTTACATAGCATATAATTCACAGATGGGCATAATACATATAGGCGGAGTTTGGGTGGAGTTTGGGCAAGATTCACACACACACACACATAACTTATACACAGCGTGTGGAAAACCCCCAACATTTTTCAAAATAACCCAAAAAATGTCCTACTGCAGCAGAAACGTCTGCCTGAAGTTCAAGACATTATTGAGTACTTTATTTTTCAACAGGATGGAGCTCCAGCGCTTCAGTCTCACAAAACAATTGAGCTCTTCATTGATAAAATCCCAGAATTCATTGAGTCAACAGCTCAGTGGTGTCAAAGACTTTGTGAATGTGTCAAGGTTGAAGGAGGACACTTTGAACACAAATTATGAATTATTTAAGGGAATCAAACATTAAAACTAATGTATTTTCAAAGATCATACTAAATGCTTAAACCAGTGATTCCCAAATGGTCCTGGAGGCACACCAGCCAGTCAGGTTTCAGGATATCCACAATGAATATCCATGAGAGAGCTCTGCATGCACTACCTCTACTGCATGCAAATCTTTCTCATGAATATAGATGCTGTTCTTATGTGATTTGAGGACACTGCCTTTGAGAAGTGAGGATGTAAGATTGACATAACAATCAAGAAGAGATGATTATTGAAGAAGAATGTTATTCAGGAACAATTCTTTGTGCTTGTGATTATGTGCTGAACATTTGAGATATTGAAAACCACCTGTGGAGCAGTCCTCTAGTGAGATTCATTGGAGAATCGAGTACATTAGCAATGACTGAGGAAAGATCAGATACTCATGTTTTCGGGGAGGTGTTGGGATGTATGTGTGAAAGTGATTGATGTGAATGGTATTGTGAGAGTTTAACATTATTGGGTGAGGCATGAGAGGTAGGATATAGTATATTGTTTTATATTGTTATTGAATAAAGGTAAAGTTGTTATTAAAACATTTTTGTAGTTACTTGAAACTGGCAATATTATAAGTTTAACTAGATTGGAATTGAGTTACTCAGTATAAAGGATGAATATTGATTGTGGAAATCCTGAAAACCTGACTGGCTAGGATACCTCCAGGACCAGCTTTGGGAACCACTGGTTTAAACAATTGCAAAGAACATAAGAATATAAGAATAGCCATACTGGGTCAGACCAATGGTTCATTTAGCCCAGTATCCTGCTTGCCAATACAGGTCACAAGTACCTGGCAAAAACCCAAATAGTAGCAACAATCTATGCTACCAATCCCAGGGCAAGGAGCGGCTTTCCCTACATCTATTCCAATAACAGACTGTGGACTTTTCTTTCAGGAACTTGCCCAAACCTTTTTTAAACCTAGATATGCTAACTGCTGTTACCACATCCTTCGGCAACGAGTTCCAGCGTAACTATTTTTTGAGTGACTATTTCCTCCTATTTGTTTTAAAAGTACTTCCATGTAATTTCATTGCTTGTTCCCTGATCTTTGTACTTTTTGAAAGTATTTTCAAACTATGTAAGGGGTCCCATTTTTTCGGGACAGCATGTATAATACTATGCTATATGTATTTCTCCAGCATTTATGCATGAACCCTTATGGCAATAAAGTGCTCACATCTAATAGTATAAACATGTATGTACCCAGTTTTGCTAGTATTCTTTAAGTAAAGTAGGCACCTTCTTTCTTTTATAGAATAGGTGTCACATAGGTACACACCCGACACCTAAATGAAGGCTCAATGTTATAGAATTAATCTATTAATGCTGTTAAAGTCCAAGACCTGACCTCTGTGTGTCCCTTCTCTGCATTGGTCTTACATTAAACCATAGCATTTGATGATCACTGGACCTCTAATGAATTTTATCTACCTGGAAATTTAAAATACTGCCCCTATTGTATAAGTATTGGTTACAGTATCACACCGTTTCTTGTGGGCTCTATTACCATTCTACTTAGATGTGCCCCTTGAGGGGATCCTAGGTTCTACCTTCTTCTAGTTGATTGTACCTTCTTCTAGTTGATTGTAAAGTTGAGATGCTTCAATCCAATAGAGTAAAATCTATAATACCTCTCCTTCCATTACAACATTTTGTATGTCATGCCATAGATCTCTTTCCACCTGTTCTACCTGTGCTGGATGTTTGTAGATCACTGTAGTGTAATCCCTCATTATAAGGGGAATTACAGAGTCACTGGAGAAAGGATTTGTGGTATGAGAGGTGTGATAATCCAACTCAAGGGAGTGGATTCTGGGAAAACTTACAGGAGAAAAATGCTTCTGAGCAATGATTGATAGTTGGGGAGGAGTCAGAATTGATAAAAGGGATTACAGAGGGGAACACAGAGGGGAC
Source organism: Microcaecilia unicolor (assembly GCF_901765095.1). Lineage (NCBI taxonomy): Eukaryota > Metazoa > Chordata > Amphibia > Gymnophiona > Siphonopidae > Microcaecilia > Microcaecilia unicolor. Next base: position 303,092,412 of record NC_044035.1, on the reverse strand, counting down.
CGATATTCAGACTGCGGGAGTTAGCCGCTAAACCCAGATATTCAATGTCGGGACATTTCCACTGACCAACATTCAATATCCAGTTTATTTTTGGCCAGTTAGAAGCTAACCAGTTATGTTGATATTCAGACTTGAACGGTTATCTTCTAACCAGCCAAAGATACTCCACACATAGCCACTGAAGTGAGGCTGAAAACATTTGCCCACTTGACTTTATCTACTTATATGTTTTACTATGTTTGAACTATGTATCACGTAACTGTGTCTTTTAATAATTTTTAATAATGTTTAATATTTGTTAGTTTTCATGCTTGTGATTTATATAATGTATATGTTTTGTATTGTTTAGGGACTCCTGAGGCAGCCCTGAGTGGTTGAAACACGATTCGTGTCGAGTCCAGCTTTTAGTAATAAACTTTTGATGTGAACTCTGAGTCCATTAGAGGTTTTTTGGGTCATCATCCATGTCTCCTTCGCTGTGCTTGTTTGCTGTTCTTTTCGCTTCGGAGATGAAAATGTTAACAGAATTCAAAAATGCGTGGGATAAACACAAAGAAATCTTGTATAGAAGGCAAGGAACAAACAAATTTAGTGGTAACTAGATGGCAACATCAGTAATTGTAAAGCAAAGCCAATGCTGGGCAGACTTCTATGGTCTGCACCCTTATCAAGGCTGGACAAATTTAGCTTCAGTAACTGGAGAACAAGGCCAGTGCTGGGCTGACTTCTATGGTCTGTGCCCTGAAAATGGCAATGGCAAATCAAGATCAAGTATACATATGTAGCATCACATCATATCTTATACTATGAGTTTATCTTGTTGGGCAGACTGGATGGACCATACAGGTCTTTATCTGCTGTCATCTACTATGTTACTATGTTAGATCTGCCTCTGCTCTTCAGGCTTGCAAGCTTGGCATTTTATTATCTAGACTATGAGCATTAGTGCTCATGGAGGGGCATAATCGAAAAGGACGCCCAAGTTTTGTTGAGGACATCCTCGCAAAACTTCCTGATGGAGAGGCGGGGAAACCCGTATTATCGAAACAAGATGGACGTCCATCTTTCGTTTGGATAATACAGTAGGGGATACCCAAATCTTGAAATTTTGGTCATCTTTAGAGATGGTCGTCCCTAGACTTGGTCATTTCTGATTTTCAGCGATAATGGAAACTAAGGACGCCCATCTCAGACAGAACCAAATGAAAGCCCTTTGGTCATGGGAGGAGCCAGCATTTGTAGTGCACTGGTCCCCCTGACATGCCAGGACAGCAACCGGGCACCCTCTGCCATCCATGTCCAGCGATTCTCCTCTCTCCTCTTCCCTCCCTCTCATCCATGTCCAGCGATTCTCCTCTCCCCTGCCCTCCCCTCCCATCCATGTCCAGCGATTCTCCTCTCTCCCCTCTCCTCCCCTCCCATCCATGTCCAGTGATTCTCCCCTGCCCTCCCATCCCATCCCATCCATGTCCAGTGATTCTCCTCTCTCCCCTGCCCTCCCCTCCTATCCATCTCCACCAATTCTCCTCTCTAACCTGCCCTCCCCTCCCATCACATCCCATCCTATCCATGTCCAGAATGATTCTCCTCTCTCCTGTCCTCCCCTCCCATCCATGTCCAGCGATTCTCCTCTCCTCTCTCCCCTCCCCTCCCCTCCATGTCCAGCGATTCTCTTTTGCCCCCTATCCTCCCCCTCCCTTCCATGTCCACTGACTCGCCCCAGCCTCCGCCTGCCCCCATATCATTCAAACCCCAGCCCCACCTGCCCACCCTCACCTGCCCACTCCCTTCCATTCGTGCATCTGGCCGTGCTCCCTGCGTTGCAAAGCTTTTATTTACCAAAGTCGCAGTGAAAGCAGCAGGCAGACTTGCCTCCTCGTCGCTCGCTTCGCTTCCCTTCCCTCTCAGCACGTCCCGCCCTCGCGGAAAGGAAATTACATCAGTGGAGGGAGGGACGCACTGAGAAGGAAGGGAAGCGAAGGGAGCGACAAGGAGGCGAGCCTGCCTGCTGCTTTCACTGCCGGTTCGCCACAACTTTGGGTAAAACAAAAGTTTTGCAACGCAGGGAGCACGGCCGGGTGCACAAACGGAAGGGAGCGGGCAGGTAAGCCGGTCCGCACAAAAAAGGTGCCGGTACAAAAATTGCACTGGTCAAGAGTCATCTGCAAGGTGGTTGATATAAAGACTCATTTGGTGTTGGTCAGATTACAGCACAGTCTGACTGAAATTGCCTCTTCCTTTTTATGAACAACTGTTATTTTAGACTACTTTTTCCTTGTCTTTCGGGGGGGTGACATTTAGGATAGGCAAACTAGTAATGGAGTCATGGTTACAGATGGATTTAAAGACTAAGATGCATTTGGTGGTAAATGAGCGGGTCATGGATTTTACACACTGCCTTTCTGTGGTACAACCAAAGCACTTTTGTCCCTAGTGGGCTCATAATCTAAGTTTTTGTACCTGGGGCAATGTAGGATTAAGTGACTTGCCCAGGATCAAAAGGGGCTACAGTGGGAATTGAACCCAGTTCTTCAGCCCACTGCAATAACTATGGAGGAGTGACATCTTTCCAGCTAGTAATATGGCAGAAGTGTACAATGACATAGAATGTTCCTCTGTTATTGGGCTGGCACAGGTACATCCACCCCTGTTCTGTTCTGTGATGCCTTATACTGTACTAATAAAGCTGCAGATGGAAATTGTCCTAACAAACCACTATATAGTGTGTTGTATTTGGATGTGGTGGGACAGAGGGTTTTAAGGTCCACCAACCCTTTATTGTGGTCCCAATGTTAATAGTGAGCCTGGTGTGGGCTGTGTCCTGCCTAGCAATTATAACCTTGGCTGGTTAGGGGTTCTTGGGCCAAAACCTGGGTCTGGAGCAGGTGTGAGAAACAGGAGGGGGGATGGATTGGTATGGGAGAAGGACTTTCATTTGAAATTAAAGGATTGGCAGGGTTTGGTTGAGTGATCAGGAGAATCATGGGAATGAAGGGAGGGGTGCATTGGAGTTTTATTGATTGGGCAGATGTCAGGCTTGGCAGTCTTACCTGAACCTGTTCTGAATTTCTACCTGCCCTCCCCATGTTTTCTTCTCAAAATTCTGTTTTGTTGCAGCATGGTGGAAAGGGTGGCAGTACCCAAGGCAAAGGTTCTATTTCTGGTGATGTCCCATGGAGTCCGTGGCAGCCACTGGGTGGCGGCAGGTAGTGCCTCATGGGCATAGTCATGGTTAGACTTGGCAGGGTGCTGAGTCAGTTGGCATTGTTCTTAGCTAGTAATGTGACAAGTACAAGGTTGGGGTTTGCAAAGGAGGAACTTCGAATGGAGAAGCAATCATTTCCCAACTAGCAATATGGTTGGAGCATGCAGTGGGATATATTGTTCCTCTCTTATTGGACTGGTTCAATGTGTCACCCCTTTTCAGTTATGTGGCATTCTTTTATACTGTACTAATAAAGATGTGGCCAGAAATTGTTCCAACCACCTAGTGTATAGTGTGTTGTATCTGTATCTGCGTGGGGTGGGGGAGGGATGATCCTTTGGTCCTAGTGTTAATGCATATGAATCATATTTTATTTTTTTTCTTAAAGTACCTTCTATTTTTAAAAGATTATCAAAGTAAACTGTGATGTTTTTGAACTAGGATGAGTTAGAATAATATGTTTTTTTTACATTGTATTAATGTCCATTGCAATGAGTTAATTTATGTTTATACTGAAAGAATAACCTTCAACCATAATACCTTTCTAACAGAGTAGTAACATCTAACATTGTTTCTGAATGCCTCAAAAATGAAATTCCAATCAATAATACTTTACCAAATGATGAAAGAAATGAATGCATTCATTGGTGAAAGAAGATGTTATTATCTCAGTTCAGTAACTATGAAAGAGAATTAGATGAAAAATCTGGGGGGAGTTTCATATTAAAGATGAGCACAGCTGTACAGTTGCATAATAAAGTATTGCTTGTATCCATGGCAATGGGATATAATTGATGCCCTACAAGTTATTTTTATGAACCTAAGCAAAAAAAAATTGCCAGAAATTTCTTTTCCATTTTTTGATATTGTGTACTTCATATCTACATGTAATTTGCCCATTTCTAGTTTGAATGCACTCATTATTGATCAGAAATGATGAAAGAAAGTGTTGGATCCCTGCATATCTCAGTAGTTTAGGTAACTAATTAACCAAACCTTATAGAAGCTACTTAGAATTTTTCAGAAGAGTCTTCAGAATAAATATGTTGCTGATTATAATACTTTGCATTTAAATGCAGTAAGGAATTGTATTCATGTTGAATAGTACAAATGCCATTATATATCTCCCATGTGTGAAACCAGATGAAAATACATAAAGATAAAAATCCGACATGCATGAGAAGTAGGTGGAAAATTATGTTTCTCATGCTACTGGCAGAAAATGGAAATTACTGTAAAATAAAAAGGTAACAAATCATTGTGCTCTATAAACTGCAGTGTTCCTACAAAATGAATTATCCAAGCTATGCCTGAATTAGAATGTACCTTGATTTCTACATTGTTCAGAAAGATGTTTTTTTTTTGTTAGCATTTTATTCTACTGTAGTGCTATTAAAATGATTCCCTTTCAATCCATTCCAATTTTTTGTAAGAATCTTTTCCCTGGAACAAACTTGCTTAGCAATCAAGAGTTGATATCCAGTATTAACTAAAACCAACAGAATTTGCTGGGATACTATGACAAAAAATGGTTAGTCAGTGTCATTGACAAGGAGAGAGAAAATGGAGGTCAGATTGAAGGAGAAGAGTGATAAGAGCCAAAGGGGAGAGAGAAAAGCAATTGAAACAGCAGAGATAGAAAAAAAGAGGAAAAGAAAAAAATATGGGTGTCTTCTTTAACTGAGAATCAAAAAAAAGTAGACACAATCAGAGTGAAGAAAAAGAGATGGCAGCAGGACCTAGGGACCAAAGGCATAGAAAATGAGATCAGGAAAGATAAAAGAAAGAAAATTGCATGGGTGAGGTGTATATAGTAGGAAAAGGTGAAAGAGAGAAAAGGCATTTATCCTGCTCTGTGACATCCGAGGCTCCGTTCATCACAGAAATAGAAAACAAGACAAAACATATGTATTAATATACATGCCACAATGAGAATTGAACATTAAGCATATTAATGAAGCACAGTGCAGACATACAGGTGTTTCAGGCACCTGTTTATGTTTTTAAACATTTTTGTCTATATAAAGGAAAGGCATTTTCACACATGACAAAGAGAAAACTTTAAAGGAAATTAAATAAGTGTTTATAGACTAATGAAATTGCTAAGGTTGTCTTAAATAGAGATAATTGTATTGCCACCCTGCTGGGGTACATAGAAGGCATGGGTGTGTACTTCAGATTTTTTGTTAAAGAAATTAATGATAAAAATTAGAACTTCAAATACATGCATGCAATGGAGCAAAACCAAAAATGAATTAGTCTGTTTGACCCAGGATGAGGTGTCAACCCTAAATATAGTCTAATAATAGTTACATGATGCTGTCTGACAAATCACAAAACCTAATTTTCTCAAGTATTTTATAACTCAATTAAAGATGATTGAAAGTTATTGCTCCAATGAAGTTCCCTGCAATTTAATTTAATGCTTCAGACTACCATGGAGGATCATTTTTAGATTTCAGGTTATACATACCCGTATCAGGCCAGGAGGAAAGAGCAACTTCAGATTAAAAAATAAAAATCTATAAGTTCAAATGTCAGGCTAAACTGACAACTATTGTTCAATCTACTCCGCAATAAAAAAAAAAACAAGACAGCAAAATGGTGATCAAATTTGCTGATGACACAAAGTTATTCAAGGTTGCTAAGTACAGTATGTTGTGAAAAATTGCAGAAGGACCTTATAGGACGGGGAGACTGGACATTCAAGTGGTAGATAACATTTCATGTGAACATGTGCAAAGTGATGCATGTAGAGAAGAGCTTCAGAGGAACCCAAATTATAGCTACATGAAGCAAGGTTCCACATTAGGAGTCAACACCCAGAAACAGATTTAGGTATCATCATAGATGATACATTGAAACCCCCTGCTCAGCATGCAGCAGTGGCAGAGAGAGTAAATAGAATGCTAGGAATTATTAGGAAAGGAATGGTGAACAAAACTGAGCATATTATAATGCCTTTGTATCGCTTCATGGTACGACCACACCTTGATTATTGTGTGCAATTCTGGTCATCGCATCTCAAAAATGATACAATGGACTTAGGAAAGGTACAGGAAAGGACAACAAAAATGATAAAGGGGGTGAGATGACTTCCCTATGAGGAAAGGCCAAAGAATATTTGGCTTTTCAACTTGGAGAAGAGGCGGCTAAGGGGAGAGATATGATAGAAGTGTATAAAATACTGAGTGGAGTGGAATGGGTAGATGTGAATTACTTGTTTACTATTTCCAAAAATACAAGGACTAGGGGTCATGCAATGAAGTTACTAAGTAGTAAATGTAAAGCATATCAGAGAAAATATTTCTTCACTTAACATGTAATTAAGCTTTGGAATTTGTTGTCAGAGATTGTGGTAAAAGCAGTTAGCTTAGCAGGGTTTGAAAAAGGGTTGGGCAAGTTTCTTATTCCTGGGATAAGCAGCACAAGATCTGTTTTAATCTTTTTAGGATCTTACCAGGTACTTGTGACCTAGATTGGCCACTACTGGAAACAGAATACTAGGCTTAAAGGACTTTGTCTGTCCCAGTACAGTAATGCTTACGTACTTATTGTGAAAATGATGAGGCTTCTGTGAGGATGAAGCTCCCACCTCAGGCTCCCAGATCCCTCTTTCACTCAGGGTGAGCTGGTTCTCCATATGCAGATTTTATGCAAATTAATCTACTACCCTTTTCTGCTCAGGGTGACCTGCTTCTCAAAAGGCAAACATAATCAGCATAGTCAGGTCTCACCAATCAGGCTATTTTCAAACACCTCTTTATTCCAGCCTCTGGGGCACACTTCTTTTAGCTTAAAACACTTTCCCAAGCTTAAACAGTTCTTCCAGCTTAAACATTTCATTTCTTTCTACTCAGTGCAATCTTCCCTTTTGAACATTTCTTCTTGCACAGTTCAATATCCATGGATTTCTTCCCCCTGAGCCCTCTCACACAGGCATTTGGGCTCAGTACTAACTCAGTCCCTGGACACACAGTCCCTCCTTATAGCACCCAGCTCCAGACCCACAGTCTCTTCAGCTGGGACACAGAGTACCTCTTCACTGTTCTAGACACAGTCCTTTCATCTAGGACACACAGTACCTCTTCACTGTTCTAGACACAGTCTTTTCACCACCAGGCCATAGGGCTCAGCCAGTACTTCTCATGGGGATCCCTCTGCTTCAGTTACCAGCCCTCTTCCTCAGCTGCCAGCTCTCCTCTCCCCCTCACCCTCTGGTGGGGTATTAAGTGGTTAATGACCAAACAGGACCCAGCCCATAACCTGCTGCACCTGTTTCCACCTCCAGGACTCTCCCTGGTCCTAGCGACCTCTAGCTATACCTCCCCTTACTGGCTCCCTTCAGCAACTCACCCAGCCCTTCTCCCTGGACATTTTAGGGGGGTCCGCGCCCTCTAGGGGCCCAACCAGGGTAGGACAGCCTCTTCCTTATCACATTATGTACTTAGAACATGAATAGTTAAATGCCTCACTACAAACAATAATTAATCATTGAGTTTTGGATAGTTACTTTGATGTATAGCAATGTCAACTTTGTTAATAACATTAACCTTAGCACTTGCATCACATCCATGCATCCTGCACATCCACAAACATCTATAAATAAATAAATAAATTCGCACAACTGAATGGCAGAAAATTGGCCACAGCTCAATTTATTACAATAATTTAAGCTACAAGGCTTAAATAAATAATCAACATCAAACATCTTAGCCAGATGGCCCTAAAGAAACCAATTTATCCAATATTCCCCAAAGGCTAGTTGGTAGATCTAGCCCAATTACTCCCATCTTAACTTTATTCAAAATCATCAAATGAAAATAACTCAATGAAGCGAGCCTTGCAGTGAAGCAAGGACCTCACCCCAAATCGAGGCAGTATCACAAGCATTTCATCATCCCCCAAATTCATTCATTCCTACCCTTCTGTCCACACAAATTGGCCGTCTGGCTTCTTGACCTCTTGCCCCTGCCAAAACAGTAATAGTTCAAAGCTTTTCACCGCTCCCCCCAAGCTACGGCCAAATAACCACTCACAGCCAACTAAAATATCCTGAATGGTACTCAAAAATATATCTAACCCGATATCAGACAGATAAACAGGACAGGCTGTCATAACAAGCTCATGCATAAGTACCGTTCCACCCATACTTGCCAAAAATCGTGACACATCACCACTCACTCTACACCTCAAATGCTCAATAGCCTTCACTTTCTTAGCCCCCCCCCCCCCCACCACCACCACCAAACCAACCCTTTGAAGGGTGTTCTATTTATTGCTTGCATTGAAGGAAGGGCAGGCTGATTGTAAAAATTTGCAAGATGTAAATTTCTGAATGGCAGCCAGCTTAAGAAAAGGGATGTTGGGGGGAGAGAAGAGGGTGGGCAGTTGAACAATGGGAGCGGGAGGGCAGAGGAGAAACGACAGCAAGGATGCGAAGGGGGGGAGAAGAGGGCGGGACAGGCTGGGACATGGGAGACAGAAGAGCATGAATGCAAGGGGGGGTCATGGAAGGGAGAGAGGGGAATTGCTGGAAAAGGATGAATGGAGGGGCAGGGGACAGAGGAGCATGAATGGGCATGGATTGGGATGGCAGGGCTCAGGGAGAGAGGGGAATTGCTGGAAAGGGATGAATGGAGGGGGCAGGGGACAGAGGAGCATGGATGGCCATGGATTGGGAGGCAGGGCTCAGGGAGAGAGAGGAATTGCTGGATAGGGATGAATGGAGGGGACAGATGGGCATGGATGGATATGGATTGCAGGGCAGGGCTCGGAGAGAGGGGAATTGCTGGATAAGGATGAATGGAGGGGGCAGGGGACAGGAGCATGGATGGGCATGGATTGGGAGGGCAGGGCTCAGGGAGAGAGGGGAATTGCTGGATAGGGATGAATGGAGGGGACAGATGGGCATGGATGGATATGGTTTGCAGGACAGGGCTCAGGGAGAGAGGGGAATTGCTGGATAGGGATGAATGGAGGGAGCAGGTGACAGAGGAGCATGGATGGGCATGGATTGGGAGGGCAGGGCTCAGGGAGAGAGGGGAATTGCTGGAAAAGGATGAATGGAGGGGGCAGGGGACAGATGGGCATGGATTGGGAGGGCAAGGCTCACACTCAGTCAGAAAGACATTGTATATGAGAGAGAGAGTGTGAGCCTTGCCCTCCCAATCCATGCCCATCTGTCCCCTGCCCCCTCCATTCATCCTTTTCCAGCAATTCCCTTCTCTCTCACTCTCACACACTCTGTCTCACAATGTATCACATTCACTCTCTATGTGCCACACAGTCACTCACACACTCGCTTGGTCTCATACACTCACTCTCACAGAGAATCTGTGTCTCACACACACTCTCTCTCTCGCACACACACACACACACACACTCTCTCACACTGTGTCTCACATACACACTTGCACACACTCTCATTCTCACACACACACTCTCACAAACACACTCACACCCAGACTCACTCTCTCACACACACACACACTCACACTTTCACTCTGACTCTCACACAGTCACTCTCACATACACTCTCCCAAACATACACACTCCGAGGAAAACCTTGCTAGCGCCCGTTTCATTTGTGTCAGAAACGGGCCTTTTTTACTAGTGTTTTATAAAATTGCCCTCAAAGAAGTTAATTTTTAAAGCCATTCCCATAACTATAATAGCCTTTTACTTGTTGAACTGGGCAAAGAGTACCCACAATGTTTACACCTATGCAGGCAATGTAATTATCCCCCCACCCCCCCCCCCCCCCCCCCCATAAATATGTTGACAAAATCAATGAGAAAACAGTTTCTAAACTGGAAAACCCATTAAGCCACTCTACTGGCAAATCTATTATTTATGTTTTTTATTTATGTTGAAAATTATGGTAGCTAATCATACAAGAAATAATCTTAATTTATCATGCGTTGAAACTTTCTGTCTTTACATATATAGTTTAAGGACGGATCACAATAGAAAGAGACCAGAGCAAAATATCCGGGAATTAAAAGAATCCAGTGTCTATAGCAGTTCTACCAGCTGCAATTAGAAGATATAAGGCTAATATCATAGAACAAATAAGCTTTTAGCCTTTTCCTGAATGATTAATAGTGGCAACAAATTCTTAGAGAAAAAAGTAAAGAGTTCTATAAAGCAGTCATCTGATAATGTAACAAAGTAGAAAAATTTTATTTTAATTTATTTAAATCTGGAAAACGTAGAAGAAATTAAGAGTATTATAGTTGGACACGACGTTGTGTAAAAGAGTAACCATATTTGTCATAATGGAGCCTCACCAGATAGAATTTTGAAAACTGTGACAGTTGTCTTAAAATGGATACAGGCTGCCAATGTAAGTACATAAGAACATAAGCACCGCCATACTGGGAAAAGACCAAGGGTCCATCAAGCCCAGCATCCTGTCTCCGACAGTGGCCAATCCAGGCCTCAAGAACCCGGCAAAAACCCAAAAACAAAACAAAAATTTAAATTAATAATGTTCAATGGATTTTTCCTTCAGGAATCTGTCCAAACCCCCTTTAAACTCAGCATGGTCATTACATTCTCCGGCAACGAGTTCCAGATAATAATTTTTAACAGAATCATATTTAGATAGTCCAAAAATGAGTCTGACTGCTGTATTTTGCATCAATTGTAATCAATTAAGTAACAATTTAGAGTAACAGATCATCACGTTTGCAGTAATCAAAGCGAGATAATATTAGTGGTTGAACCAAGATTCTAAATATATCACAGTTAAAGAACTTTTTAATAACCCTCAGCTTCTTGAGTTCATACAGAGATTTCTTCATTATACAGGATATAAAGATGATTATCTAACTCCACTCTGAGAATTATTGAATGTTAGTCTAAAGAGAACAAATTATACTCAATTGAGAAATTCTGTCTATATTTGATATCATTAGTGGTTCCTATCCAAAGAAATTTAGCTTTCTATTTTATTTAATTTTAGATGATGAGAAAAATCCGTAACTCTGTTTCATACATAATTGAATCTGAGATAGGATCCCTTCCCAAGTTGGTAAGCACGGTAAAAATACCATAATATCGTCTGTATAAAGAAAGTGTACATGGTGATGCCTAAAGATTGTATCAATAAGTTGAAAATCATGGGTGAAAGAGAGAATCCTTGAGGCAGTCCACACGGTACCCTCCACTTCTCTGAAAATAGTCCATCTTTTCTTGACCATATAACTTCTATGTTTAAGAAAACCCAGGAACCCCTGCAAAGCTTTGCCTTGAATACCACATTGATGGAAAATAGTGGTTAAAATATCCCAGTCAACTAAGTCAAAGGCACTTGAGAAATCAAAATGCAGGATTATGATACATTAATATTGTCCCCTAGCCAGAAGATTTCCCATGTGCAGCCAGGATACCTATCACTGTTCTGTGACATAACAGCAATTGGCTCTTTTGGGACTACCACTGGCCCAACGCAGCTGCCAGCAATAGCCCCACCCTGAGTGCATGCCATTTCTGGGGGAAAAATAAAACCCCTGGAAATGGCTTGCACAGCGGTAACCTGGCGGTAATCGAGCATCGTCACCCACTGCTTAGTTACCACCGGATTAGCACGAGAGCCCTTATCACCACCTCAGTGGATGATGATAAGGGATCTCCATCGCATGGCCATGTGTGCTGAGAGTTTTTTTTACCCGCTACGGGAAAAGCGACCCTGGCGCATGGGAAAAACAGCCAGCGCAGGGCCCTTTTTCTGCAGCCTGGTAAAAGGGCCCCTATATATTACCCTCCTGCAATATACTCATATCATAGATTAACTTGTTTTCCAAGATAAAACCTAGATAGATAAATAACTCATTTAGCAGCAAGGACTTTCTATGCTGTTATCCTTTGGACGCTGTAAAAGAGAAAAATTAGGAATACATTTTAAAATAAGTTACTGGAAAGTGAGAATACAAATTGTTATCTTTTAATAGAATTTGTGTGCTGCATTCCCAAGCATTGATTTGATATTTTGCCCTATGATATCAACCATACCATACACTGTCTAATTGTTAATTCTGAACTAGACATGGTTCAGTTAATGTGTATCATAGTCTTATTTACCTTTACAACTTACAAAGGCAGAGACAGTTCTCATATGTAGTGCAAACACCTCTCAGTTATATTACTGCAAGTTGTCTTGTGCCTCTCTGAATATCTGTGTCTGAAGACAGAGAAACATTATAGTGTCACCTTTCCTTTTTACCATTTTAATGCCTTGTGTGTTTATTAGAAATCTTAATTTAGAAGCTAGATATGTAATCCTTCCAAACATTATAGCACACATATAGAGGATAATTCTATAAATTGGTTGCTAACAGAGTGGGACTCACACTTATGCATATAACTTTTAATATAATATGAGTTACTTGCATATCTCTGGCACTTAGACATGCGTGCATAAATTAATTAAACAACATACTAATTGAATAACACGATAATTGGCATAACAAGCAATTATTGTCACTAATTAGATTTTATTAAAATATATACAGGTAAATTTAGGTGTAGGATCCACCCCTAAATTTTACACTCAAGTTCAAAAAGGGAGCATGGAAATGGAAGGGTCATGGGTGGAACATGGACTTTCCTAAACTTTATGCAGGTACTTATAGAATAATGGGGATACATGCCTAATTTAGGGGGTCTTTTACTAAAGCCCATTTTATGCCTATGGGCCCTGCTGCAGATAACTCAAGCTAAACTTTAGTAAAAGACCCCCTTAGGCACAAACATTTGTATCACATTTCAGTTAGTGCAAATGGCCGGGCCTAAAGTTAGGCATGATTCCCAGGCGTAAGCACTATTCTAGAAACCATGCCTAACTTTAGCACTATTTTACAAAGCTGTGGCACAGAGTGGTCTGCGGCAGTGCAAACACGTCTTTTGGGTGTGCGCCGGGTCAGTTTTTACAGCATTCTGGAAAAGGGGCCTTTTTAAGGGGCCAAAAAATGGACTTGCGGCAAAATAAAAACCAGTGCACATCCATTTGACTTAGAGGTAAGGTCTCATGTGCTACCTGGGTGGTAGGCATGCATCACACGTCCACTGCCATTTACCGCCAAGTAAGCACCACACTGTTGAAAATAGAAAATATTATATAAATATAACGAGGGAATGTTAAGCCACTATCCTTTTTTTCCCTAATTTTGTTAATAAATACTTGTTTTAAATCCTCTCTAAATTCCACCGACCCCTCTCTCACCTTAATGTGGTCTAAGGAAGCAAAAATTTATGTTATAGGAATTTGATAGAATACGATTTGTATATCTGTATAATTGTACGATATTTCCTTAAATGTTGCTTAATTTCCTCTTATGAATCATGGCTGTATTTCAATAACAAGTATCTTCTTGTTGTAATGTTTAAAATTAATAAACAAATTTAACAAAAAAAAGAAAATAGAAAATATTTTCTACAGCATGTTTTCAGCATGCGCCAAATTCAGAATTACCGCCTGGGGCACATGGTTGCTGGGCAGTAATGCTGATTTGGCTCACGTTGGATGTGCATAGGCCCTTTAGCCCCTTTGTAAAAGGTCTCCTTTAAGCGTGGTTTATAGAATAGTGCTTTTTCGGCATTGTTTTTTTTTGGGGGGGGCATTAAATATAGAATTCACCTTATATATATATATATATATATATATATATATATATATATATATATATATATAACCTGGTACACCAATATTTTATAGCGTAAAGTAGGCACTTAGGAGGTCTTTTAATAAGGTACATTAACATTTTTAGTTCGCACTAGAAATCAGATGGCGCTAATTGCTGAGACAGCCAAAAATCTCTCTGGCATAAAAAAGGTTTCTGGTGAGCAAGGAGCAGCAAAGCTTAAAGCTCTCACTGGAGAATAATAAGGCATAATATCCAACCAAGAAAAGGGAGACACCAAGGGTTTAATTATATAAAACACCTTTATTGGAGATTCCCAAATTCTGTTTACAAGACAAAGGAGGAAAAAGCAAAAAAGGGCAAAGTTCAAAAGTCCTTCACAGTCAGAAGAAGTTAATTTGCTCAGAAAATATAGCTCTGAAGCTGTATCTTTTTTCTTCTCCCGCCTTTACTCAGTGGGTCCCAGGCTAAATCTTCTGTCTTTCCTCTTAAATCTGCAAAATATTTTCAAACACTCTCCTAAAACTCTTTTAGTGCACTCTAAACAAGTGCTTCAGTGTGCCTCCAGAACTTCACACTCTCTAGCAGAAAAATATATCCCAAGGATGAGAATACAAAAAAGGAGACTATTTGCTCTTCTCCCAACAGAGAACAATTGTAAAATAGTTAAGGAAAAAATTAGAGGTCCCTGCACTACAACATGGGTGTTTCCGGAGTATAGATGCAATGCACCCCCTTGATCTCACTCACCCGATGAGGAAAATCTCTGTCCAGACAGCCAATACGTTGACACTCATCCCCTGAGTGCTGGGCTTCTTCAGCACAAACCGCTTCTTCTCCTTAAATTAAGCTGGTAGCTTTTGTCGAAACCTAGCTAGCTTAGGAATGCAATGCTCCTGAGTTGGTAGTTTAATCACAGGGATGGAGCTAGAGTTTGGCACCCCTCTGCGCCTTATAAATAAGCATCCTTTCCTTTCCAGCATCTCATGTCTCCTTCCCTTTCCTAAGCCCCCCCCCCCCCCCATCTGCTACTGCCACAAGCACCATTCTACTACCTATGCACACATGATGAAGGAAGGAAGTCCAGTGCAAGTCTCACAATCTCCAATCTTATGAGGCTTGTAGCAGAATCTTTTTCTGCACCACATAGCTTAAAGCTAGTAACAGGCAAGCTGCATGCACAGAGGTAATTGAGTAATACAGCAGTGCTCACAGCAACTTTTGGTACCTCTGAAATGTTGGTCTGTCCCCCCCCCCCCCCCCCCCCCCCCCTCCACCCCTTGTTGTGCTTACTAAGCTTACCACATTGCACTGGCCCTTTTTAATTGTCTATCAAGGATACACTCACCCAAACCGTGTCCCAGACCATTATGGACTCCTACAGCCTCTCTTCTCTTTTCCCAAATTTCTTCAGAGGCATGCATCTAAGAAGGAAGACTTCTAACTCCTGGATGCCAAGGCCTATTCCCTCCAAATACTGAGGGAGACACTCCCTGCTACAAAAGTGACAGGTGGGCTCAACCTCCATGCATCTGTACAATTCACAGGAATCAAACAAGATTAAAAGGAATATCAGTATGGGGATGCAGGATTTGTTTCCCATCCTTACTGGTATGCCATTTAACTCCTGTTGCTCACCATTCTGATAAAACGCATTGCTTCAACAACTAGGCTGTACAGTAGTTGTCATATGTTCATAAGAAATTAAACAGCTCTTTGAGGTGATCCTTCTTCAGATAACTTCAAAATAAGTTGCATGATGTTTACTGGGAAAAGATAGTAGGCTATTTTCAAAGAAACAGTGGTCAATAGTTCGTACATTAAAGGTAATAGTATACATAGCAGATGCAACATCACCTGTTTCTTGGCAATAGAATTCAAACAGAAAAGGGAAGAAAAATATCAGATGTTCCTTCTTTTGGTTCAGAAGAAACTGACAGATTTCAACAAACAGTTACTTTTGGTAATTTTCTTCTAACAATAGCCAGTTGTGGCCCTCGGATATATCAAGTTGTAAACTAATGTCTCAGCTTTTGATGTTATGTATATTAAAGTTACCACTGTAAGAATCCAGACAGAAATACTATTGCTGCCCTTATTGGTCTCAAAAACTGTCACTCTGTGATCCACTATATACTGTTTATGTGTAGGTTTTTGGAAATATGTATTTATGTAACAATGGAAATCTTTTCTGGTGCTATTGGATTGTGAAATGTCTTTTGAAGATTGTTGTCATTAGAAAAAAAAACATATTTTTTGTTACCCTCCTCCTCTCCCATCACAAAAAAGACAATGTGTCCTGGATTCAAGTAGCTCAACAGTGATACTTAACTGCATATCATTTTTAAGAATGGCATGATTCACTGATAAGTCTTTTGGCTTTCTATTAAATTGAAATTTGGATATGTTCTCTATTCCACAGAATATGATGTTATTCAGGAGGTTTTTTATTTCTATGATTGAAACAAGTCATACCTTAGTATTTTATACACTGGTATGATTTGAAACAGATGGCCCTCTGAGATGTTGCCACCATAGATTAGACATTTTCACAACTTTTGTGATGAATTGATTGTTGAACAGGGCCTGATTTACAAAGGATAATGACTGCACGTTATAGTCGAAGCCACGCAAAAGATGCTTGAAAGAGTTCATGCAAGTCAAATTGATATCAACAGATACAGTTGACATGCTAGAGAGGTGCCTTTCTGGACATCCATGAACTGTAAAATTGAAAACTTTGTCCAGGGTACTATATGTGTGCTAAGATCAAGTTGGACACTGCCCAAGAATGCCCTCACCGAGTGCCTACTAGGCCATAGCAAAAGTGGAAACAATATATTTTAATTCAAGGAAGTTGAGTACCTCCTAGTAGTGGTCTACTTGAGCAATTACTTTGAAATTGATTGCCTGGATAGGAAGAAATGTAAGGACATCATATATTGCCTGAAAAAGCATTTTACCCCAGATTCTATATAGTGCGCCTAGAGATCCACACCAAAATCAGTGCAGATTCTACAACAACACACGTAACTTAATTGGCTTAACAAGTTAATCAGCGTTAACAACAGCTCTTAACAAGCAATAATGAACACTAATTGGCACTGATTAGAATTTACACACATAACTTGCTAAGGGTATTCTGTAACAAAATGTGCCAAACTTCTAACATGCGCAAGCAAAAAGAGGCATGGTTATAGGCAGGGAAATGGGCATTTCATGGGCGTTCAGAAATTTACATGTGTAATTATAGAATATGGCCCAGTGCACCTAAATCTACACGCCGGGATTTACACCACATTTTCACTGGTGTAAATAGATGTGCATAATTTTAGGCACTGAGATATCAACTAAGCATATTCTATAATCAGCACCTAAATCTAGGCACAGATTATAGAATACTCTTATTCGGCACTGATTTCAGCGCTGATTTTTTAGGCACCATATATAGAATCCTTTGTGTCTCATGGTATTCCAGAAGAGGTGTTTAGTAACAACTCTCTATTCAACTCCAAAGAGTTTGCAGGATTTACATGTCTCTGTGATTTTCAACATACAACATCCTCCCCCAAATACCCTTGGTCAAACATGGAAGGCAGAAAATGCTATCTGAATGGCAAAGTGTCTACAGGATAGAAGGGAAACCCCACCTGAAGCATTATGATTTGAGCTGGAGATTGTCCTGTTTGACTCAGACTCTTCTGTCTACTATGAATGCTCTGCTGGAGACCCTATCATCACTGATGATTCATCATCACCTAGAGGCAGCTAAGGATAAACAGGCCTACCATTACAATAGAAGGGCCAAAGAAAGACCAGTCTTGAAAGAAAGCCAGACCATTTAGGTCAGAATTGCTAACAACAATGACTGGAGTATGGCATCACTTATTCTTGGTCAAAACGGAGGATGGAGAGTAAAGAAGAATATCCAGACATTTTTGACTGATTCATGAGTTCCCAATTGTGGTGAATGATCTGGATTGCGCTACCAGGATAGGTGTACTTTCAGTTACCACATAACCCGAACACCCTACAAAACACTACTCGAATCAGGAGACACTTCTCAATACCTGGGTCATAGTCAACCATGAAATTGCCACAGACTGTGTTACTCACCAGGACAAATTTTGGCTGAGTCATAAGCAAAGCAGCCCAATATATAAAAAAAAAAAACTGTTAGTTAAAGAGAGGGAGATGTGACGGGTCATAATCCCTTTATGAAGTACAGTGTGTACCTGGGTAGAATATGTCACTTCCTGCTGTTCCTGTGAGTTTATTTATTTTAAATATTTATAAACCACAGAATCCTATAGTACTTGGAAGTTCACAAATAAACATACAAAGTACATCATACACGTGCCTATAACTAATTAAAAAACAACTCAAAATAACTTCAATCCAATTTGGCCAGATTATTAGTTTGCTTTCATCAAAGGCATTTGCAGTTATAACAAGTTACCAACATATATTACTTTTTATATCAACAATCAAATGCTTGCTGAAACAGTAAGGTTTTCCGATCATATTTAAACTGTGCACAGGGTTGTGTACACCTCAAAATAACTGTAGACTATTTCATAGTTTTGGACCAATAACTTTGAACATCGAGGATCTACAAGCCTAATATGCCTAAAAAAGGGAACCTTATATAGATTCTGATTCGCTGATCTAAGCGCACGAGTAGGCTGATCGATATGTAAAATCAAGGCAATAATAGGGGAAACTAGTTTTTTGAGGGGTCCTTTACCAAACTGTGGGGAAAAAGGGCCCTGGGCTAGTGGCAGGGTCCATTTTTCTCACGCCAGTGCCCTTTTTACCGCAGTGGGTAAAAAGCCTCCAGACAAACATGGGCATGCGATAAGAGAACTCTTACCGTGTAGACATGTGGCAGGGAGGTGGTGATAAGGGCTCCCACGGTAACCCAATAGTAACCAGGCAGCGCACGGGGATACCTAATTACCACCGGGTTACCACCATGCAAGCCATTTCTGGGTGGTTTCTTTTTCCCCTGGAAATGATGCACACTCAGGTCGGAACTACTGCCAGTGGCCGTGCTGGGCCAGTGGTAGTCCTGATTTAGCGTTCGGTAAGCCCACATTGTAAAAGACCCCATTAATGCTTTAAACATTAATAGTAGAATCGTTTCTCAATTGGTAAGCAAAGAAGGTATTTCAAAACTGGAGAAATATGCCAAGATCGAGAGAGACCAGAAACAATTCTTGCAGCAGCATTTTGCGCTATCTGTAAGGCTCACAATTGATTCTTATTTAACGTAACAGACCATTGCAATAATTGAAACAAGGCATAACTACACTCTGTACAACTAGTCTAAAATTGGAGGTACTGAAAAAATCTCTTATTACTTTTAATCTAAAGAAGACTTGCTTAACCACCTTCAAAACTTGTGATTTCATAGAAAGAGAAGAATCAAGATGAACACCCAGATTCCAGATAGTATTCACTGCTGGGATATCAAACACCATCAATTAAAAATATATCTGGAATATCTTCACTTATATGACTAAACAACAAAAGAATCTGGGCTTTTGAGATGGTTACCGTAGAGTCATTGATTAATCGCATTCAGACAAAGTTTCGACATCCTGAAAGCCTGTTCTGGAGATCTATCAATTTCAATCAAAAATTGAATATCATCTGCATATAGTCTAAAAATCAGGCCTAAACAATTCAAAAGTCTGCACAATGGTAATAAAAAAATACTAAATATCATAGCAGATAGAGATGATTCCTGTGGGACTCCAGACATACAATTCATGACTCAGATTTATCCTGGTCTTTAACAACAAAGAACTTTCTACCAGTCAAAAAAGATGTGAGCCAGAATAAAACTATCAGGCTTATTTTCGAAAGAGAAGGACGCCCATCTTTCGACACTTTGAATGGGCTGTGTCGGCATTACCACACGGCAGCCGCTAGCATGGCTTAGTAAACAAGGGGGCTACTTATTACTGATCTCATTGCCTCTGTGACTAACCTAGCTGCTAGAGAATTGTATTATTACAGCCTGTCAGACAAACCCAATGTTCTGGTTGCCTGTATTTCTACTGCGTCGTCTAATACTTCATATTACTTAAGCAATCAATCTGGCAAATAGAAAATTAATTACTGAATTGTCAAAGTACAGCACTTTAAACTCTTAAACATGTCTGTGTTATTGCTTCACTTTTTGCAACTAAAGATGCTCTGCATGTATCAAATACCCTTTTAGGGAGTAAATTTATAAGAGATTTTTCATGTCTAAAGACCATTTTATGAGTGTAAAAGTGTCTTTAGAAAATTAGCCCAGGGATTTCACATGTAAAAATATGTGCAGTACTAAGAAGTCCCATACTTTTACATGATCCATGTATACAAGTCTTTAGGGAAGAGTGTGGATGAAACATCAGTAAAGTCACAATTTACATGCATTGTTTATACACATGTTTTTATTCACAAACTTAATATGCAAACATTTACACTTGCTCCTGGCTTCAATCTAGGTGCAATTTCATTTTTAGCATCACATCTATTTTTACATTCATGAACCCTGAGATAATTTTATGAGCCCTTTCATGCATATGTACACCCTTTTTAAAATTACCCTCTTAAAGCCCTTTACCAGTACTGTTTTAGGCAAGTTACATTCAAGTACAGTAAGTATTTCTTTGCCCCGGAGAGTTCACAATCTAAGTCTGTACATGAGGCAATGGAGGGTTAATTATGTCAGACTTTGTCACTGAGAAGCTTAAAACACCTTAAAAATAGAATTCTGCATATGGTTTTGGTGATGCTTCTTTCTCTGTTTCCTGCAACCTACTTTGGATAAATGTGTTTTTAGATTAGTGGGATACAGAATTGTAGAAATAAATGTTTTTCTATATGGCCTGTTCATCTGAGTTCCAGTGATTTCTAGTGCTAAATCATCTTAGTGTCTCTTCCCAAGATTGGTTAGCAGAAACATTTTCTGTTTTATAAGTAGTAATTGATATGTCATTTGTTTTCTTGGCTATTTGTAACTTTTTAATCAATATGTTAAATTACTGAAGCTTATTATAAGCCCAATTGCTCTTTCAATGATTTCTATTTCACTGTAGGACCTCTTAACAAAGGAAGGTTACTGACTATGAAACAGAATGGATGAAAGGGCACACACGCATTGTGTGGTGTGTGTGTGTGTGTGTGTATGTGCATTTGCTGCAACAGCTGGCGATTTTCAGGCAAAGAGGCTGAAAAGAGCAACAGATAAAAGAACTTTGCACATTTAGGTTTGTGAGTCATTTGACATATCTTCTGAATTCTAAAATACCCATACGCAAAGAATTCATTTTAAATATATTAATCTATGTCTTTTGTGTTCTTCTTTATGATTGCTAGATTTGATTATAGAATTCAGTATATACAAGGTTCAAACAGCTAGGTGACATGTCTGTTTTATCATGGCTTCCAAATCCACCAGGCCTTGTCATCTATCTCACTATAATATTTTATCTCATGGTAAATCTCAACCGAGAGTCTAATACAGAGTTAATTAATCTTGTTCTGTTTTATATACCCTGCTAAACAAAAGATCATACAGTTAACAAAACCTATGTGTTTAATTTTCATTCACTGCTTGCTGCAAAGCAAATTTAGATTTAAATTCGGTAATGAAAATGCTATATGACACTAATGGTAAATTTTAAGAGAACTGTGTCCCCATGCACTGATAAGATTAATAAAATGCTATTTATTTTTAAACAGTGCAATTATATCTGATATGCCATAGGTTCATAAATTTTAATTCTGCCTTCAATAAGAGCCCCGATCTGCACCCAGCAGTTCTCTTCTTGATTAATCAAAGGTAAACAATGACTGACATCAGCTTGAATTAAGGCATTGTCAGCAGCAACAGTAATGCGAAAAAAGCTACCAGATGGGCCAAAGAAAAGTCAATACCAGAGAACCATGGGAACAATGGACAAACCCCACAATGTGATAGGTGGAGAATCAGTGATGGGAAGGAATGTACTACCTCACATAAATCGATATACAGTCTGTTTTCTTAGGTTGCAAAGTGCACAGTTTGCAACCTAAGAAAACAGACTGTATATCGAGTGCACAGTTCTGTTTTCTTCTGTTATTTGTCCAGCATTAATTGATCCAAGGGAAATCAAAATCATAATTTTTTTTCAGTTCTTAGCATCAGTTTTATTTTGCATGAGTCTTTCTTCTTCCCTTGGCTCTTGTCTAGAAAATGCCTTTTAGCCAATAAAAGATCTCAGTATTTTAAAAACAGTGGAACTATTTTATTTCAAATTTCACTTTTTCCTGAAAATAATGCTATGTTTTAAGGAATTTTATTGCTTTCTGACAGCACATACTGTACTTTGCATAGGAAAAAATTATAGCATATATTTGCCTTATGAAATCAAGTCTGTAATTGGTATGGCAGCATTAAAGAGTACATTTTATGAATCTGTTACAACTACTCTGGGTGACTGTGCATTTGTGTATGTATATATATTGTAGTGAGAAGGGAGCAGTATAAGTACTGGTATCAGGGTGAGTAGGTGGTGATGTCGGAGGGCTAGAATATGAAGGAAGAGGGTATGAGGAAGGTGTGTGTGTGTGTGTACATATGTATGTCTGGCACACACGTCTAACTTGCACTAACTGTACTCTCCCAATACCTCTCCTCCATACCCTCATGCCCTCTCCCCTCTCCATCCACCCCTCCCAAACTCTCACCTTTTTCTATTCCTGCTTGTCCTTTGCCTCTTTTCCTCCCCCTTTCTTCAACTCACATTTTCTTTACTATTCCCAGAAATGTTGATTCACATACACACACACATACACATACACACACACACACACATACCAGAGAAATATATTAGCTTGTTCTTGGTATAAATCAATCCATCATAAGATTTTCTAGCAGTGCCTTAAACAATAGCATGAACAACTAAGAAAGCTTTTGCTTCCTGAATGTGTACTTTGATCCTTGTATGATACAGATATAGAACAAGCCAGAGTGGAGATCTTGTGGGAAATAATTGGGTTTTACTATAACATGACTGGCAGGAGAAGAACATAAGAATAACCATACTGGGTCAGACCAATGGTCCATCTAGCCTAGTATCCTGTTTCAACAGTGGCAAATCCAGGTCACAAGTACCTGGCAGAATCCCAAATAGTAGCAACATTCCATACTACCAATCCCAGGGCAGGCAGTGGTTTCTCCATGTCTGTTTCAATAGCAAACTATAGACTTTCCTCCAGGAACTTGTCCAAACCTTTTTTAAACCCAGATACGCTAGCTGCTGTTATCACATCCTTCGGCAACAAATTCCAGAGCTTAACTATTCATTGAGTGAAAAAATATTTCCTCCTATTTGTTTTTAAAGTATTTCCATGAAGTCCTCAATCATATCTTCCCTCAGTCATCTCTTTTCCAAGCTGAAGATCCCTAACCTCTTTAGTCTTTGCTCTTATGAGAGAAGTTCCATCCCCTTTATCATTTTGATTGCTCTTCTTTGAACCTTTTCTAATTCCGCTATATCTTTTTTGAGATACAGTGACCACAACTAAATGCAGTACTCAAGATGAGGTCACACCATGGAGCGAAACAGAAGAATTATAGTATTCTCTGTCTTATTTACCATCCCTTTCCGAATAATTCCTAGCATCCTGTTTGCTTTTTTTGACTGCCGCAGCACACTGGGCAGAAGATTTTAACATATTGTCTGCAATGACACCTAGATATTTTTCTTGGGTGCTGACCCCCAAGGTGGAACCTAGCATCAGTTAACTATGATTCGGATTATTCTTCCCAATATGCATCACCTTGCATTTGTCCACATTAAATTTCATCTGCCATTTGGATGCCCAGGCTTCCAATTTCCTAAGGTCTCCCTAACCTTTTTCACAGTCTGCATATGTTTTAACAATCTTGAATAGCTTTGTGTCATCTGCAAATCATCTCACTTGTCATTCGGATTTCCAGATCATTTATAAATATGTTAAATAGCATCAGTCCCAGTACAGATGCCTGCAGCACTCCACTATTCACCCACCTCCATTGAGAGAAATGGTCATTTAACCCTACCCTCTGCTTTCTCCAGAACCTCAACTACCAGAAATAAAATGTTTTAATTAACCTCTGAAGTCCAAGCCCTGCAGCTTCAAAATCCACATTTTGAAATTAAAATAATTAACCAGGAGGCCCAGGGGACCTCATACCTGGGTCCTCAGATACTCCCCAAGTGACCTCCATTGTTGGATTTGGTCCAGCATGACCATCCTCACTGACAGCAGCTGCCCACTGGGTAGCAGCAAAAATCGAGACACCGGCTTCTGTTTGGGCTTACTGGAGCTCTGGGCAGCGAATCAAGCATTTGCAGGTGATCACACATGCACTGGAACTCCAGCAGCCCAGGCCGAATGCCAGCTATTTTCCAGGCTGCTCTGCCCAAACTCTCCACACAACCAGCGGCAATGCAGCAGCATGGTTAATTGTGCCTGCCACAATTCTGCTCCCAGGGCCCCAAATTCTATTCCAGACCCTGGGATAGGTCCCCTCTGTCCCACCAATGGTGCTGAGGAACAAAAACTGGCCCAAGGATGATGAACGCAACCTTGGCCCAGGTAAAATAATTATTTTTTTCAACCACAGGTTACACTACCATCACAATCCATACAATATGCATAAATAATACATATAAACATACACCCTCAAATAGATTCATATGTGCATAAGCCTCTGAGCACCTCTCTCTCTGTCATGTACGCTATTCAAAATTTCTTTCTCGGTTCCCACAGTAGAATTGTACTGAGAGATAAAATATGGATGCTTAGTCTACACCTCAAAGTTCACTGTTATTTGAAAGGGACTCTGGATTACTCTATATGCAAAGATTGCTCTTGACATCAGTACTTTCTTTTATTTCTTTCCAGTCTTAAACTAAGCCCCTTAAGTACAGAGAAATTGTCTGGACTGTGAGCTTTGACACATTCCACAGAATCCCAAGAAATCTACGCTGGCTGCATTGTTGGTAGGCACTAAGAAGACCCAGACTCTAATACTGAGTGGTTAATTTATTCAAAATTAAACATTCCTACACTGGACTGACATTAAATAGTTTCAAAGTATTGTTCCAAATAGCATCTCATTGCCAGAATGTTAGTGGCTATTGAAGAGACTCTACTTATATTTCTACAGTTCCTGGTATAGTTAATTTTAAGTAAAATGTGGGAAGAGAGCATTAATTCACATTACTCTGTTGAGACATATCAAATGATCTTTGTATTAGTTCTTGTTTTCATTTTTGAAGTGCAGCCAAACTGAGTATGGCCCGTAATGAATAAGGTCTTAAATATATGTTATGAATGTACCTCTTCTTTCTGTATCATTATTTGCTTGTTGTGCTTATCTATACCTCATCACAGCCCATACTGGAGTATTAAATAGATGCCAATTTTTAACTTTGAATTAGAGATCATGTCAATGCGTTCTCTACTAATACTGTTCCTATGGTACACAAAACTGTATAAAAACAATCGGGTCAATATTCAAAAGGGTTTAACTGAGCAGGAGAGGCTTCAGCCTAGTTAAACCCTGCTGAACTGTCTGGCTGCCGATATTCATTGAACCTTAACTGGGTAGTGCTGCTGAATATCTTCACTAACCGGCCATTGCCTACCTGGTTAAGTTAGGAGTGGTCCAGGGGCAGAGATTGAGCAGAGTCAGCACTTAGCCAGTTAGTGGTGATATTCAGTCTGCTAATGAGCTAAGTAAGTGCAAAAAGTTAGGACAGAAAAAAAGGCTGTCCTAACTTTATGCACTGAGTAAACCAGACAATGGTCTGAATGCTGGCCGGTGAGCAGTCAACTTCTGGATCAGATCACATACCTGTATATCCAGTGCCAACAGTTGCATTTAATATCCAGGGTTAGGTCAGTCCTTAGCTTTAGCTAGAGGCAGTTTACATGGAGGGGCATAATCGAACGTCGCCAGCGATCTATTTTGGCAGCGGCGCAACAGCTGGTCGTAACCGTATTATCGAAAAAGATGGCCGGCCATCTTTTCTTTCGATAATACGGTTTGGCCCAGCCAAATGCCAGTGTTTACCGGGTTTGAGATGGCCGGTTTTGTTTTTCAGCAATAATGGAAAAAAATGCCAGCGATCTCAAACCCGGCGAAATCCAAGGCATTTGGTTGTGGGAGGAGCCAGCATTTGTAGTGCACTGGTCCCCCTCACATGCCAGGACACCAACCGGGCACCCTAGGGGGCACCTCTAAAAAAAAATTTTAAATGCACAAATAGCTCCCAGGTGCATAGCTCCCTTACCTTGGGTGCTGAGCCCCCCAAATCCCCCCCAAACCCACTACCCACAACTCTACACCACTACCATAGCCCTTATGGGTGAAGGGGGCACTTACATGTGGGTACAGTGGGTTTTGGGTGGGTTTGGAGGGCTCAACACTTAGCACCACAAGTGTAACAGGTAGGGGGGGGATGGACCTAGGTCTGCCTGCCTGAAGTGCACTGCACCCATTAAAAACTGCTCCAGGGACTTGCATACTGCTGTCAGGGAGCTGGGTATGACATTTGAGGCTGGCATACAGGCTGGCAAAAAAGTTTTTTATTTTTATTTTTTTACTGTGGGAGGGGGTTGGTGACCACTGGGGGAGTATGGGGAGGTCATCCCCCATTCCCTCCGGTAGTCATCTGGTGAGTTGGGGCACCTTTTTGAGGCTTGGTCATGAAAATAAAAGGACCAAGTAAACCCGGCGAAATACTGATTAACGCCGCTTTTTTTCCATTATCCGAGAAAGCCAGCCATCTAGTAGCCACACCCATGCCCGCCTTCGCTTTGCCGCCGACACGCCCCCTTGAACGTTCGCCGGCTCGGCGACGGGAAAGCCGCGATGGTGTCAAAAATGCAGCTTTCAATTATACCAATTTCGCCGCTTTTGAGAAATCACCGGCCATCTCCAGATTTATGTCGGAAGATGGCCGGCGATCCCTTTCGAAAATAAGCCTGATAGTAACACAATAGATGACAGCAGATAAAGACCTGTATGGTCCATCCCGTCTGCCCAACAAGACAAATTCATGCCATAAGGTATGATGCAAAACTATATTTGCATACTTGATCTTGATATGTCCTTGCCATTTTTAGGGCACAGACTGTAGAAGTCTGCCTGGCACTGACCTTGTTCTTCAACTACTGAATCTGTCATCAAAGCCCCACTCTAGCCCATCCAAACTGTCCAGCCACGATCAGGACATAGACTGTAGAAGTCTGCCCAGCACTGGCTTTCTTTCCCAATTACTGGAGTTGCCATCTAAGCACCACTACTTTTCATACATGATTCCTTATTTGTTTATCACACACATTTTTTGAATTCTGTTTTTATCTTCACCACCTCCCGCGGGAGGGCATTCCAGGTATTTACCACCCTCTTTGTTAAAAAGTACTCCCTAACATTATTCCTGAGTCGGCCCCCTGCAAACTAAATTCATATGCTCTAGTTTGTTTGTGGATTAATACCTTTCAAATATGTGAATGTCTGTATCATATTACCCCTGTCTCTCCTTTCCTCCAGGTCATCAAGTCTCTCCTCATACATCTTGTGGTGCAAACCCCATACCATTTTCATCGCTTTTCTCTGAACTGCTTCGTCTTTTTATGTCCTTAGCAAGATACGGCCTCTAAAACTGAACACAATATTCCAAGTGGGGCCTGTCCAATGACTTGTACAGGGGCGTCAACACCTCCTTTCTTCTGCTGGTTATACCTTTCTCTATGCAGCCCAGCATTCTTCTAGTCTTTACAACACCCTAAATCTTTTGATGGCATTAGACAAAGATGGAGATTGGGAAATTCAGTAATTATTCCCCTCAATCTATAATGTGATTGTATAGTGTACTCAAAGCAGATTTCAGTCTGAGAGCTTAACTATTCTAAATCTCTTTAAAATATTATAAGTCATTACATTTTATAGCTAGGGTACAGTTGTTCCTGACTACTTCTCTAAGGACAGTTAATGGGAATAGTGCTAGACCATGAGCTTCTAACACAAGAAAAAAGAGACACTAGAGGAAAAAGGTCAATGTTTTAATAGATATCCAATGGTTATAGTAAACTCCATCTCAACACATAAGTACACACTGAGGCTAAAACAAAGTCTGTTCAACTGCCATAGAAAATCCACCAGAGAGTGATGCGATCCTAGGTATGCACCCTACATGGATCCATGTTTCGGCACAAATGCCTGCTTCAAGGGTCAATGTGTCTAGCTGTCACAGATTTTAAACAGACAATAAATAAATAGGTATCACAAAATAAAATACATGCAGAAAATAAAATAATCAGTAAATAAGTAAATACATAAATACAAAGTGAAACCATTACACATTAAGAGCCCGGTTTACTAAGCTGCGCTGTAAGCACGCAAACTTTTCAGCATGCACTAAAAATTAGTGCACACTAACAAAAGAGACACCCATTATATTCCTATGAGTGTCTCTATCGTTAGCGCATGCTAATTTTTAGCGTGCACTAAAACGTTTGCGTGCCTACAGCATGGCTTCGTAAACAGGGCCCTAAAAGTTATATATAAGGAATACAAGATGTATCATAAATATCTATTATCAATAAAATGTATATGAACTACTACAAATCACAGATATATCAAAGAAACTAAAAAACTGATTCCATATCATAATCCATACAGACCACACCTATAGAAATTTTTATTTAAAAAAGTTAATGTGTCAGTGTATATGAACAACTAAAGATCACAAATGTCATAGAAGCTAAAAATCTGGATTCATATCATATCCCATGCAGCCACAATAAAAAATTGAAAGGACTGCCCATGGAGACATGCTCCCAGTTTGAGGAGGAGCACAAAGCTTTGTTGAACCGTTATTCCATTACTCCTGTGACTTACAGACTAAAGTTCTGGACTTTGCAAAAGGGGGCAGACGATACTCACAGCGAGTTTGTGATACAGCTAAGATACCAGCATCAGCGTTGGCTCAGTGGAGCTGAAGTTAAATCCCTGAAGGACTGCAAAAACCTAATGGTCCTGGAGCAGTTTCTTCAGCATTGTTGTCTAGAGGTGAGGGAACACGTTCAAGATCACCAGCCCCATACTCCAGAGAAGGCAATTGAGTTGGCTGACATCTTTATAGTTAACTGCCCCTGGTTGGCAAAGAGAAGCTGTCCTTATCCGCAGCAGCTGGGATCTAAGGAAAGCTATGGCCCTAAGCCAAATATCCCTGCAAACTCAGAGACTATCAGCAAACCCTCCAGTGTTCCCCAAAAAGCTAAAAACATTAGGCATGAGCGTCTTTGTTACCAGTGTGGGCGTACAGGACATTTCAAAGTGGATTGCCCAGATAATCCCAAGCCTGCACTAAAGAGCCTTTCACTTCCTGCGCCTAAGCTGGTGGCTTTCGTGGGTGGCTCCAGTCCCACGAGGAAGGCCCATGCAGTTGCTGCACCAAAACGTTACTGGCCATTCATCAAGCAAGGAAGCAGATGGGTTTCTGCAACACTATAGCACCCCAGTAACTATGAATCAGACCCAGGTGGCTGGGCTTGTAGACACTGGCTCTAGCATGACTTTGTTAGGACCAGAGCTAGTGCCGGAAGATGCTATTCTACCACGGCGCACTGCAGAGGTAGTGTTAGCCAATGGATCCAGAGAGACTGTTACCCATTGCTCAAGTATTCCTGGATTGGGGTACCAAGCCTGGATACAGAGAAGTAGGCATAATGAAAAACATGCCGGTACCAATGCTATGTGGGACCGACATGGGTCCAATGAACATATTACCCTTGATAGTGGAGTCAGCATTTCTGCTATGGTGACCCGTAGTCAGTCCCGGGTGGCCCAACAAGCAGAAACAGCAGAGATCACCTCTCCAGTTCCAGATCTTAAGCCAGTCCAGATGGGACTAGCTGACCAAGTGACAGGAGGAGACGCTCCAGTGCTTCCAGCAGCACCAGTTCCTGAGGTGACTGAGGCCGTGAGTATGGAAGAACCTGACTTAACTGACACACCTATTGATCAGACAGTTGACCCTGATTTGTCAGCGTCACCAGCAGAGACCCTTCCAAATATAGATACTGATATAGGACAGAGACATGCTTTTCAGGAAGCACAGCACTCTGACCCTGACCTGGAAGCCCTGAGGTAAAGAGCTGGTCAACCAATCTGTGAGACTTGCAAAGATCATATCCTATGGAAAGGGGACTTGTTGTACAGAGAGGCATATTTTCAAAGCACTTTGGGAGGCTAAGTTCCATAGGTTTCTATGGAACTTTGGGAGGCTAAGTGTTTTGAAAATGAGCCTCAGAGAGACTTATCCTGTTGATCCTAATAGGCCCTGGACAGCAGACAAGCAGCTTATAGTGCCCAGGGCATACAAAGAACAACTTCTACAGATTGCACATAATATTCCACTAGCAGGACATAATGGGATGACACGCACATGCACTAGATTGACCCAGAACTTCTATTGGCCGGGAGTATCTCGAGCTGTAGCTGACTACTGTCTAACCTGTGATGCGTGCCAAAGAGTAAGACCCAAGATCACCCCTGAGTTCCCCTGAAACCTTTACCCATTATCAGTGAGCCCTTTGAGAGAATAGCTGTGGATATAGTGGGGCATCTAGCTGTCCCTAGCCAGACTGGGAAAAGGTATATACTGTATTAACAGTGGTTGACTTTGCTACCAGATATCCTGAAGCAGTAACCTTATCCTCCATAAAATCAGAAAAAATTTCCACTGCCGTGCTAGAAATATTTTCCTGGGTAGGATATCCACAAGAAATACTCTCAGACCAAGGGACACAATGAGGGGCATTTTCGAAAGGGATGTACAAGTTTCGATTTGGACGTCCTTGCAAAACGTCCCAATCCAGGGGCGGGGAAACCTGTATTTTCAAAACAAGATGGGCGTCCATCTTTCGTTTCAAAAATACTATCCGGGACATCCAAATCCTTTAAATTTCACCGTCCCTACATTTAGACATCCCTAGACATGAACATTTCCGATTTTCTGCTATTTTCGAAACCAAGGACGTCCATCTCAGAAACGACCAAATGCAAGCTAAATGGACGATTTTAATGCTCACGAGATGGCCGGCTTCGCCCAATAATGAAAAAAAAAAGCCAGGCTTGTAGAGCATTTCGCCGGCTGTACTTGGTCCCTTTTTTTTCACGACCAAACTTCAAAAAGGAGCCCCAACTCACCAAATGACCACCGGAGGGAATCGGGAATGACCTCCCCTTACTCCCCCAGTGGTCACCAACCCCCTCCCACCCAAAAAAAATTTAAAAAAACATTTTTGCCAGCCTCTATGCTAGCCTGAACTGTCATACCCAGCTCCATGACAGCAGTATGCAGGTCCCTGGAGCAGTTTTTAGTGGGTGCAGTGCACTTCAGACAGGTGGACCCAGGCCCATCCCCCCCTACCTGTTACACTTGTGGTGGTAAATGGGAGCCCTCCAGAACCCCCCAAAACCCACTGTACCCACATGTAGGTGCCCCCCTTCACTCATAAGGGCTATGGTAATGGTGTACAGTTGTGGGGAGTGGGTTATGGGCAGGATTTGGGGGACTCAGCACCCAAGGTAAGGGAGCTATGCACCTGGGAGCTATTATTTTTTTAATTTTTAGAAGTGCCCCCTAGGGTGCCCGGTTGGTGTCCTGGCATGTGAAGGGGACCAGTGCACTACAAATTCTGGCTCCTCCCATGACCAAATGCCTTGGATTTGGCCGGGTTTGAGATCGCCGGCATTATTTTCCATTATGGCCAAAAAACGATGCCGGACATCTCAAACCCGGCGAACTCTAACATTTGCCCGGGCCCAACTGTATTAGCGAAAAAAAAGATGGTCGGCCATCTTTTTCGAAAATACGGTTGGCTCCGCCCACTTACAGCACCGGCCCCAAAGATGGCCGGCCAGCTATTTGGCCGGCACCGTTTGATTATGCCCCTCTATAAGCCCGCTTGTAATGTAATATATTGTAATGTAATGTAATGTTCTAAACATGAGGCTAGTCCTCCACAAGGATCTATACAGTCAAATATTTTGTTTATTATCTACCTCAACTCACTAGCTGAGCTGATTTGGTTGAATCCAAGTTATATGACAATATACCATTCCTGCAAAATTTTATCTGGTTAACAGTATACTATAGGACCAAATTTATCCCTCCCCCCCCTTTTACAAAACCATACGGCAATGCTGACAGAGCCCCTTCACTTTGAATAGGCTGTGTCGGCATTACCGCACTGGCAGCTGCTAGCGCAGCTTTGTAAAAGGAGGAGCGGAGGTTAAAATGGTATCTCAGGTCTTTATGGCTTTGTGGAAATGGGTCAGAGTACTCAAAGAACAGGATTTCCTTTTATGTACCATTGAGATTTGTAAGGTGTGGTTTTTTTTCAGTCGTTTGTATCAAGCCTCTGTTCATACAGTTTACAGAAAAGTCCTTTTACTGGTTATTGCTACAGCAATGTAAAGAAAAATAATAGGGGAATAGTTTTCTGTTCATGTCATAGGCCTTGCTATCCAATTCTTCTCTTGTAATACTCCTGTCATCCATGACTAGGCATTTTTACAATTGCACAAGATTCTGTCAGTTTGAATGACTAAACTAACATACACCATAATCAACAAAAAGAGTTAAAGAGACAAAATCCATTTCTGCCTCCTGTATGGGAATGTAATTTTTTTATACTGGCCGATTCCTTTCCCTTTTTGACATGTAAAGTGTGTCTGTAAGAGATAAATTGCAACTGTTCAAACATGATTTATGAATGGGTTGTAACATACTAAAGATAGATATTGATGAAACATTTCTGCTTCTATGTCCTGTATTTCTGTTAATATGCAATATAATTAGATGAAGAGATAATTCAATAGACATGAATACAAGAAATAGTGAAACATAATAAATGAATATCACAGAAGATCTTGGCATCATCAAACAAGATGGCATTTCCATGGTATTCACCATAATTAATTAACTAAACTTAACTAATACCAGAAGCACAAAACATCTCCCAAGTTTATAATACCTCTGCTTAAAACCATTCACTCATGGATAGTAAGTGTTTAAGAATCAAGGTAACTTTGTGGGAATGTGAAAAGAGAAAATAAACAAAATAAAATCCTCAGCTGAGCTGAGCAAGGTGCTTCCATATTGGTATGAGATACATTGGGTGCCATAAAAGGTTTTTGAATTTAAAGTAGTAGAAACCCTTGTTCTAATACATATTGCATTTAAGCAAAAGTAAGAATGCTGGTAGTATTTAGAACAATATTACTTTCATAGATTTGTGTGGAAAAACACTAGGAAGAAATGGAAGGGAGAAAAGATTTAAAAATATATAAGCCAAATCAAAATCCTGACTATCAACCTATGAGCTTTTGCTAGAGAAAACTGGTGAAAAGAGATTGCAGATTTCACTTCACTGGCAAATAATAGAAAACAGAAGGTAAAAGTCTTCCATTATCAGGAAAAAAATGATTGTTGGCTTTATACCATAATGGTAACACTAATACTCTAACAGTAACATTTAGATTTCTATTATTTTATTTGCACAGGTGTAAGAATGCAATGGAATCCACCTGGGGAATAATTTCATTAGTATCAGCATCTGCAATTTCAGTACCTGATTGTTAAAGTACATTAATCATTTTAACATTGATTTTTATGTACTGCTTCTCATTAAGCTGCTCTTAAATAATACTTGATCAATGTACAAGCAAAAGCAACACTTCCAAACATCATGCCCACCACCACATTACACACCCCTTCCTCCTACCGTACACACAATTTTAAATATAAGACACCAGGGCTTTCTATGCATACAGTTGCCCTCTCCCTTCAGCTAGTTTCAACTGCCAGGTAAAACTGCCATTATAATTGATAGGACAAAATCTCAATATACATTTCTGTTTTAAATAGTGCCTGACACTCTCTTCCTCCCCTTCCTACCCCTTTTCTTTCTATGGTTAAAACTGTGCCTCAAGATTAACCTGGCATGTATTGTTTATCCATGCAAAAATAGATGGAGAGACAATAACATACATATATCTCCATTTTCAGAACTAGGCACATTCTAGCCAATACTCACCGGCTAAATCTCGCATTCAGTGCTGAACCTGGTTATTCAAGCCAATATTTAGCACTGACTGGTTACGTTTATAGCAGCCAAAGATAGGTCTGCTATTTGGAGAGCCTGATTTGGCCTCCAAACATAGCCGGCAAAGAGCTGATATAGCCAGCTAGCTGCTATGCGCCAAGCGGTAATATTCATTGGAGATAACTGGCTATCTCATGCTGAATATTAGCACTTAGCCAGTTAAGTGCTATTTAACCGGCCAGGAGCCATTCATGGCTGGTTACAGAGCACTGGATATCGTCCGGATTATTTTCAAGGAATAAAGTGCGCACAGAAAGAAGCAGATGCAAATCTCGGAAAGTATTTTTCCTCATGGATACTTCCTAAAGGAACATATACCTGTGCCTTCTTTTTGAGAACTGGTAAAAAGTCCATGGGTTAAAGTACACACAGAATTTGCAACTACCCATATAAGGGGAGAGTCTATATAAGGCGCCTAAAAATTGGCGCTGAAATCAGTGCCGACTAAGCGTATTCTATAATCAGTGCCTAGATTTAGTTGCCAATTATAGAATACACTTATTTCATATTTCAGTGCCTAAATCTAAGCACATCCATTTACACCAATGAAAACTTGGTGTAAATCCCTGTATGTAGATTTAACAAACCAATGTGACTGGGCTACAGTGGAATAGCAAGGGGGGGGGCGGGAGGGGCGGTCCGCCCTGGGTGTCAGCTCAGGGGGGGTGCTCCCTGCCAGCTCCCCCCCTAGGCGCATCAACACCCCCCCCCCCCCCAACCAGCTCCCGCACCCTACCTTTAAAAAGAATGTCGGAATCCGAGGCGCAGCACCTCGCACCTGCCCTGCACATAAAAGAAATGTGGACCGTCGGGCCTTCCCTCGCTCTATCTGTCCCGCCCTCCGCTGACGCAAATTCCTATTTCCGCAAGGGTGGGACAGATAGAGCGAGAGAAGGTCCGATGGTCCACATTTCTTTTACGTGCAGGGCAGGCGCGAGGGGCTTCGCCTCACCTCGGATTCCGACATTCTTTTTAAAGGTGGGGTGCGGGAGCTGGTCGGGTGGTGTCAATGTGCCGAGGGGGGGTGTCATTGTGCTGCACCCGGGGGGGGGGGGTGCAACGGCAAACCGCCCCGCCCTGGGTGGCAGCCCCCCCCCTGCTACGCCACTGCTGGGCTAAATCAAATAATGAAATAACTGCACCTCTATATATTGTAAATATTAAACATATAGTCAGTTATACTTGAAACATTTTATTAATCACTATTTATATTCAAAAAATGACAATCTGTTCATTTTTACTCTATAGCTTAATTCCCACATGCTCTCTCATCATACATGCCATCAACCATCCTAACACATACCCTTCATAAGAACTCACTAATACAATTCAATCCTAACTACTCACTAAATACCCAGATCAAGTACTATTTTAACCGTCCATGTTGACCATCCATTATTTATGCCTTGACAAATAGTTCCATTCTGTGGTATTCCATCAGAAATCACTTGATTGTATACTGTGCTCCTTTCCAAATTGTACAATCAATGTAATATTGCTTGAAGATATCTCACACCCCAGACTCAACACAGTCTGCATTTCACTATAACAGCGTCAAAAACGCAACTTCCTGTTTCCGGCAACGCGGGAGACACACCTCAGAAGAAGAGAGGAGTTTTGTCTTAGGAGTCGTAGAGGGCACTGGAGAAGGAAAACTGTGAGATTGTTGGTGGACGACTTCAGTAAAATGTCTGGAGCTGATGAGTTTTCGGACCTGACTCCTGATGACGCTGTTATAGCGAAACGCAGACTGTGTTGAGTCTGGGGTGTGTTGTTCGAGTGGATGTGGATTGAAACAAGTAACGGAAAACTCAAAGATTTGAATATGTTACTAGTTTAAATACTCATGGATCTTTAAGGATATTTGGAGTGAGATATCTTCAAGCAATATTACATTGATTGTACAATTTGGAAAGGAGCACAGTATACAATCAAGTGATCTCTGATGGAATACCACAGAATGCAACTATTTGTCAAGGCATAAATAATGGATGGTCAACATGGACGGTTAAAATAGTAGTTGATCTGGGTATTTAGTGAGTAGTTAGGATTGAATTGTATTAGTGAGTTCTTATGAAGGGTATGTGTTAGGATGGTTGATGGCATGTATGGTGAGAGAGCATGTGAGAATTAAGTTATAGAGTACAGATTGTAATTTTTTGAATATAAATAGTGATTAATAAAATGTTTCAAGTATAACTGACTATATGTGTAGATTTAGGCTCACTGGTCCATATTCTATAACTACGCAGGTAAATTTCAGAATGCCCATTTCCCCACCAATAACCACAACCCCTTCTTGCGCGCATTAGTTCAGCACATATTGTTGTAGAATACACTTAGCAACTTGTGTACCTAAATTCTAATCAATGCCAATTATTGCTTGTTAAGTACTGTTATCAGCACTCATTAGCTTGTTAAGTTATGCACATTGTTATAGAATCCATGCCGATTTCTAGGCGTGCTATATAGAATCTGGGGGATAGTTCTGAAAATTGTTCCCTTCAGAGGCCAATTTTCAAAGCATTTTCTCCACATAAATTGTCCATCTGATAATTGTTCCCCCTTATATAGATTTGCAAATCAAAAATACATGTGTAGTTCTCTCTGAAAATCATCCCAGGAAAATTATGTATATACATACCTGCAGACTGGTGCATTGTACATCCCACCTCCACTCAAGTGCAGCACCTCTCTCCCACCCAACCCATCTTCAAGTCCAGCACCTCTATTCCCCTGCCTCCCCCACTGAGTCCAGCACCTCTTTCCCTCCCCTCTCCCCGAGTCCAGCACCTCTTCCAGAGGTCTTCTAACCTTGCCTGGTTTCTGGCATGAGTCAGCAATGTAAACAGCCTCCCTCCAGAGATGCCAGAAAAGAGAAGGGAAGGGAGAAAGTAGCTTACTGGGTTGCGCCAGCCTATATATAAATGTAAGGAGCATTATATTACTTGTTACATATATTACCAGTACTATATTACTGGTAATATACTACTTGGTAATATATTACTACTTAACACTGCCTGTAATTTCAGCCTATTTCATAGTGCCATGGTAAACAATGGCATAAAATAGCCAATTCAGCCATCCAGTCTGAACACTTATTCCTATCTAAGCAGGATTAACTATCTGGTGGGTCCTAGGCAAACAAACACATTGGGCTTCCTATAATAATAAAAATATATTTTACATAAGTACATAAGTAATACCACACTGGGAAAAGACCAAGGTCCATCAAGATCAGCATCCTATCCACGACAGCAGCCAATCCAGGCCAAGGGCACCTGGCAAGCTTCCCAAACGTACAAACATTCTATACATGTTATTCCTGGAATTGTGGATTTTTCCCAAGTCCATTTAGTAGTGTTTTATGGACTTGTCCTTTAGGAAACCGTCTAACCCCTTTTTAAATTCTGCCAAGCTAACCGCCTTCACCACATTCTCCAGCAATGAATTCCAGAGTTTAATTACGCGTTGGGTGAAGAAACATTTTCTCCAATTTGTTTTAAATTTACTACACTGTAGTTTCATTGCATGCCCCCTAGTCCTAGTATTTTTGGAAAGCATGAACAGACGCTTCACATCCACCTGTTCCACTCCACTCATTATTTTATATACCTCTATCATGTCTCCCCTCAGCCGTCTCTTCTCCAAGCTGAAAAGCCCTGGCCTCCTTAGTCTTTCCTCATAGGGAAGTCGTCCCATCCCCGCTATCATTTTAGTCGCCCTTCGCGGCACCTTTTCCAGTTCCACTATATCTTTCTTGAGATGTGGCAACCAGAATTGAACACAATACTCAAGGTGCGGACGCACCATGGAGCGATATAACAGCATTATAACATCCTCACACTTGTTTTCCATACCTTTCCTAATAATACCCAACATTCTATTCGCTTTCCGAGCCGCAGTATCGCACTGAGCAGAAGGTTTCAGTGTATTATCGACGACGACACCCAGATCCCTTTCTTGGTCCGTAACTCCTAACGTAACTCCCACAGACAGAGGCCCCATGTGGATATGAATACAAAGGAAAACTGGCAGAGGACGCAGCAAGTAAGAAGCACTGCTCACTAATTCAACCTGCTGACTGGAGGACAATGTACAGGGAGTGGGTAAGAAAGACAGACCTCTGCAAGCAACAGATGATCTAATTTCTCCTTACCCATACACACACACTCTCTTTTTTCTTTTTTTTATCCAGGTCAGAAATCTACCTTGGAAGCCATTAAATTAACACATATGAGACTAAGAGATCCAAGATGGCTACCTGAGGAGAGTCACAAGAGGTTGCTGCTCTGCTTTTCCCTGTTGAAGAATAGGGAAAAAGCAGGAGAAACCAAAAGACTTTCCCTCTTCAGGAAGTTACCATTGTAACATGATATGATGAATTTCAGAGTTATTAATTTTGCTGAAAAAAATACAAACATATAAGAATGTTTTTTATAACAGAAACAGTTCAGGTCTGACCTCCACCCTCCCCCTGAAGACCACTGATAGCTTATAACAATAGAACTGGCTCAGTGAAAACTAAAAAGTTAATCACCACATCTCCAAAGAACAGAGTCTGCATATTGACAGCAATCAAAAAGACTGAATAACAAAAGACAGCCAATCTGCCTGAAACAAACAATGACTCACTTAACCTTGTAATCACAGAAACTGGAAAGGCCATCTACCTGAACCTCATAGACAATGACCCACCTAATCTTATCAAGTATAAGTGTATAGCACTGTAACTGATTAGCCAGGAAACACGTGACCAGCTACCATGCCCCATCTCAAAAACTAGATAAGGATCAGTTTCACCTATCCCTGAGTTTTCATTGGATTAAAAAATGGAACACAGTCTGCCCCCTCTCTCTTCTCTCTGGATTCCGGACATGTATCTTTCTCTGGACCTTCACTGAATCTCTGGGCCTTGCTGGACGCCACACACACACCCCAGGTAAGATTTTCTCCAGGTTCCACTACTAACAAATCTGCAAAAAAGACTTCTTTTCCAGCAAGGATCACCATCAAAGCTCCTTCATCACACCAACCAGCAGCAGAAAGAATTCATCTGAGCCTAAATCAAGAAGACTTCTTTCCCCAACAAAGACTCCACCATCCAGCTAAGAGAAAACACCTCTTTCACCACTTCAGCCAGCAGCAGAAAGAATACATCTGAGCCTCATCCAAAGTGAGTTACTATTAATCCAGCATAACTAATAATTCTGCCTTGCTAACAATATTTATCTTGTGGTACACTTCCCTTGTGTAAAATCCCTAAACTGCCTTCTAAAATCATTGCATTACCTGTAATTTAAATAAACATAGAGGGGCATAATTGAACGAAAATGTCTATCTCCATGGGCGTTTATCTCCGAGAACGGGTCCGTGAAGGGGCGGACCGAACCGTATTTTCGAAAAAAATAGACGTCCATGTTTTATTCGACAATTTGTGAGTTGGGCGTTTTTGTTTTTCAGTGATAATGGAAAATGAAAGCGCCCAGCTCAAAAACGAATAAATCCAAGGCATTTGTTCATGGGAGGGGCCAGGATTCGTAGTGCACTGGTCCCCCTCACATGCCAGGACACCAACCGGGCACCCTAGGGGGCACTTTTACAAAAACCAAAAAAAAGGTAAAAGAGCTCCCAGGTGCATAGTACCCTTCCCTTGTGTGTTGAGCCCCCCAAATCCCCCTCAAAACCCACTGCCCACAAGTCTACACCATTACTATAGCCCTAAGGGGTGAAGAGGGGCACCTACATGTGGGTACAGTGGGTTTGGGGGGTTGGACGACTAATAAGCATTAAGCAGCACAATTGTAACAGGTAGGGGGGATGGGCCTGGGTCCACCCCCTAACAACTGCTCCAGGGACCTGCATACTGCTGCCAGGGAGGTGGGTATGACATTTGATGGTGAAAATAAAAAGTTGTGAAACATCATTTTTTGTGGTGGGAGGGGGTTAGTGACCACTGGGGGAGTCAGGCGAGGTCATCCCCGATTCCCTCTGAGGGTAATCTGGTCATTTGGGGCACTTTTTGGGGACTTATTCGTGAATAAACAGGGTCCAGGAAAAGTGCCCTAAATTCTAGCTACAAACGCATACTTTTTTTCAATTATCGGCGAAAGGCGCCCATCTCTCCTCGGCCGATAACCACGCCCCAGTTCCACCTTCGCCACACCTCCGACACACCCCTGTCAACTTTGTACGCTTCCGCGATGGAGTGCAGTTGAAAACGTCCAAAATCGCCTTTCCATTATACCGATTTATTCGTTTTTGTGAGATAAACGTCTATCTCCCGATTTGGGTCGAAATCTAGGCGTTTTTCTCTTTCAATTATAAGGTGGATAGTAACATAGTAAATGACAGCAGATAAACTTTATTTGATACCTGAGAATATGTTCTGAGCACATGTCCTTAAATATTATACAGTACAGGTTAATGCATTTCCCCAAAATTATATATACCCTTTACCACATCATCATTTTACATCATCGCTGAAGCTTTTTCTAGGATTATGCAGATTACTCCTGCTCAGCCATTTGAAGCAGCAGCTATGGGAGATGCTGATGTCAGCTTGAGCCTGGATCTGTGGCAAGTTCCTCTCCCCGTCCCTCCATGATGGCATTTCACCACAGAAATGAGCTGCAGCAGTCCACATTGCAAAATGGTTTGGATACTGAAGAGAAAAGCTCTTGGGTAATGGAGGCGTCCAGGATAGTTGAACAGGGAGGAGATGTTATTAACCAGTGGTCAACAGATTTCCAAACTGCTATACTATTTTCTTGTGGTTTGTCTCAACTTTGGTGCATGAAGCTTTGTTGGAATTACTGAAGATGCTGGTTCCACTGGTAAGACCGGAGCAGATTTCACTTGACTCTATTTGGAAGTCTTAACCTCTTTGTACTCCAGACCGTACACTAAATGATTAGTTATTTAATCCTCTTATCATGGCCCTGGGTCATGACTCCTGTCCAACGTACCTTTTTTAATTTTTTATTATTTTTTAATTTTTTATATTTTTGTCTGTTCCATATAAGTTCTTAAAAATTTTTTTTATATTTCTTCAACAAAATTTTTATTAATTACATAGCTATTTCACTACATAAGATTTTTTTGCATACTTATGATTAATTATAATTATCATGTTGTCATTTTGTATCATTTCTTTATTATTATTTTTATTTTTTAGAAAAGGTTTTTTTTTTAAAAGAACTTTTTTTAAATATATTTATTTAATAAAACTTTTCCTATATAATAATTCTCACCTATAATAATTCTAACCTCCAACGTTCTATGCTTCTGCCTGCCTGTGTCTGTAACTTTCTTCACAGGTGGGCTCCGAAGCCCTAGCTGACGTCACTAGACCCATTATGATGCGACCCGGAGGGAAAAAAAAACCCTCACAGCAGATCAACTCTCTCCCTACCCCCACGAGTTAAAGACCCCAACTCCCTCCCTCCCTCCCTCCGATTTGCAGACCCCCCTTCCTCCGATTCCCAGACCCCGCCCCCACAGTCCGTGACCCCTGGACTCCCCTGCCGCGACCCTCTCGAGCCCCCTTCCAGTCGCTAACCCTCCCCCACCGCCGTCACGTACCTGTGTTGGTGGGGGACCCCAACCCCTGCCAGCCGAAGTAGAACCAGACGAACAAAAAAACCCTCACAGCTGATCCATTCTCCCTCCCCAAGAGTTCAAGACCCCAACTCCCTCCCTCCGATTTGCAGACCCCCCTCCCTCTGATTTCCAGACCCTCCTCGGAGTTCTTGACCCCTGGACCCCCCTGCCTCGACCCTCTCGAGCCCCCCTTCCCGCCGCCAATCCTCCCCCACCACCATCGCGTACCTGTGCTGGCGGGGGACCCCAACCCCCGCCAGCTGAAGTCCTCTTTTCGGCCGCGCAGCGTGGATGAATGACGTGATCAAGTTGGAATCTGTGTGCGTGCATCTGAGAAATGTAGGTAACACTGAAATTCATTACTTTTTTGGAAAGGACTAAAACCTGTGAACATCGCCTTCATTGGCTAAAGAGTTGAGAACTTACAACCCTGTGTCATAGCAGGCTATATGCAGCCACTACAGGTACATGGTGTCCTGCTATGACTGAATCCTTACCAACTAGCTGAGTAGCTGAGTGTAGTTGTAGTGGGATAATGAGAAAGTGTGGGATGTGAGGGCCAAGAGTTGAAAGAAAAAATGATGGTATACCAGGCTGATAAAAGGAGTGGGTTTGATGAGGGTTTCCTTTTATAATTAGTTGAGATTGTTATCCGTAAAAAAAAAAAAAGTAGAAGAAGAAGCTGTGGCCTTGTATTGCTTGTGTCCTTGTGTGGTTTGTTAAGATAGGAAAATGGGGGAAAGAAGTGTGAATGCCTATATAAGGATTCATTACCACAGTGACAAAATTATCACATACATCACTTTAGTAACAAGATAGTTTAAATCATGCAAATGCAATTGCCTCAACACAACAGTCTCTTCATATTGCTATACTAAATTATACTGAAGAGATCTATTTTATAATAGAGAGTTGTTGATTTATATGAGTCAAAAATAATATATTTATTATTTATTAATTAGATTAGTATTCCTTGGTGTACCCTGCATAAATATTAACATATCTGCTGGCTACTATATATCTGATGAGAATACTAAGTAACATTATATCTGATATATGAGTAAAGTCTTGACAACATCTCATTTATATGTAGTTGATCTTCTGTGAATTTAGAATATCAAGGAAGTTAATTAACAGCTTGTGCTAGAGCAGCTACTGGAAATTGTGCTAATGTAAGTGATTCTTTGATATTTCCATTGAAGCACAAATAAATGCTCCATTTATCAAATGCTATTCACATCAAGTCTATTTGTAGCTAGCTTAGTATATCTTTCAACTTTCTAACGTAGAAAAATCTGATCTTTGTTTCTTTGAAAGCATTATTTTTTTAATAGCACCATTAAGTAATTTGTGACTTCTGCTACTGGATAGTTCAATTCGTGATTTTCCCTGAAATGTTTATGCTCAAAAGATTTATTTTTGTTTATATTTTTGCATTTATATGGTGATTTTAGAGGCCCTTTAATAAAGCACAGTAGGGCTACCATGCAGGTAGCACACAGCAAAATAGCACTATCGTGTGGCACACTTTGGTGCCCTGTGGTAG
The DNA here is from genome assembly GCF_901765095.1 of Microcaecilia unicolor. Taxonomy (NCBI): domain Eukaryota; kingdom Metazoa; phylum Chordata; class Amphibia; order Gymnophiona; family Siphonopidae; genus Microcaecilia; species Microcaecilia unicolor. The sequence goes on along the minus strand of NC_044035.1, from coordinate 303,049,199 downwards.
TTCTGTGTTTGCCACATGGTGTTTCCTATGCCAGAAATATTTTTCTATTTTCTAACAGGAGCGGCAGGGAGTAAGCGTGCCTAGTGGTTATCAGCCATCAGTACACACTGTCCAGTTACCCCCAGGTTAGGGTGTGAGCCCTTACCAACTACTAAATAGGAGATGGGTAAGGACTCAGGCAATAAATCACTGCATGCCAATATTTTTATTAGCGCACAGCCATTTACAATTTTCATTTAAAATAATGGAAATTCCTGCTACGGTAAAAGTGACCTCAGCACGCGGCAATTTTCACGCACCCACACTATCGCAGGTCACGTTTTACTGCAGCTTTGTAAAAGGGCCCATTAGCTCCCTATCCCTTCTGGATTAAAATTCTAACCAAGCGGTATAAGATTCAGAACTCTGTTTTGTCACACATATTTTATGCAATATCCAGTTATAATATCCCAAGTATCCAATAGTTTGGCATTGCACTGAATACAGCATGATTCTATTTGATTTAACTGATGTTAAGATTTGCAGATCAGTTAGAATATTTGGTTGAACTACTTCTGTATAGAAAAATGCCATAGGTTTGCTATTGCAGGTTTGACTAACACTGTTCCATGGGTTTTCATATATATGATGTTTCACCATTTAAGGCTTACAATAAATTCATTTCCTCCCCTGAATAGTCTTCCTTAACCTACAGGTACATCTCATAGGAGCCTATTTACTAAATTGTGATAAGGGTTTGCAGTTACCTCTTAATAATTGTCAGAATTAATGAGTGGTAAAAGCAAAACTGTGTTAACTGTTGGGAGCGTTCTCAACATCTTGTCTTATGGTTATTACAAAGAAAAGTTCTTTACCATACATTAACTGCATTGCAGATCACACAACACAGTATGTTACACCTGTTGAGGTCACCGTAACTGTGCTGCATTATCTCCCATTTTAACAATTAATATGTGGCAGCTACCTTCACATCAGCTGAAAGACACAGTTCCCATCCATTCTCTGCCCCATTCTGCATTAGCTATTATTATAGAAATTACTGCATGTTAACTGCTAAAGTACCACATTAACTATTAGCACAGTGTCTGCATTAACTGTTAGTATATGTTAATTGCCACATTAACAGATAAAATCAGATCAACCACAAAGCAGCCATATAAACTTTATATGTAGGGCAATAACATTGTGAAGAACAACAAGTTACTTTTGAACTATTAGTAAGCAGGTCCAAACAATAATCCAAATAAAAATCAATATGATTAAACCAGTGGTTCCCAAACCTGGTCCTGGACACACCCCAGCCATTCAGGTTTTCAGGATATCCAGAATGAATGTTCATGAGAGAGATTTGCATGCAGCGGAGGCAGCGCATGCAAATGTCTCTCATGAATATTCATTATGGATATCCCTGAGAACCTGACTGGCTGGGGTACTTCCAGGACCAGGTTTGGGAACCACAGGAATAAACTATAGTCCATGTGATCTTGTTCAACTTTATTACAGTAACAAAAATATAACTGAATACATGTCCAATATAGCACTATGGAGGTAAAACTACAAGCAGCTGCCTAAATGTAGGCAACAGAAAACATATAAATGCTGACATTCTAGTCATTTATGTACGTTAATGGCCACTTATATGTGTAAATGACAATATATAGGCTACTCGCTATCTTATAAGTATGCACCAATACTTGAAGGCACATGCTTTATAGATGGGCATTTACATGAGCAGAGTTTGGACATACTCAAATGAATAGGAGGAAGTCTCCACTGGAAGCAAAAACAAAAAAGGAGCAGTGGTGACAAGCCAACAGGAGCAAAGGAACATAACATGGACATAACATGGGTGGGATGCACAATTAGGAACATAAATTATAGGTTGCTATGATCATGCCTAAAATATAAAAAACATAGTTGACCTATAACACTGGTATTCTATGAAAGAAAGTAGGTGCTATCTTGGTTCCTGGGATCCCTTTTATAGAATCACCCTTCATGTTTCACTAAAGAATCACCGCATCAGGAATAAAAAAAAAAATCATATATTAGATTCAGTCATATCAAGGACAAAAAACTTTGGTCCTGTATGCTTCTGTTAGTAGCTGCCATTTTGAAAGAACATCAACACTTCATCTATTGTATGGTGCATTCACCAATCACAACCATCGAAGGTCATCATTTAGAGGTAATTCTGCCAATAAGGAACCCCTATTTAAATCAATATTATCCATTCAGCTTCCGAATTTGGGCCATGTTGAGTACCTGTAGCTTAAAATTCCTAAATTGGTCCCAATAATTAAGAAGACTCCACAATCTCTTCCATGCTAATGTGGTTCATTTGCTCTATAAACCACCAGGATACGTCCCCAAATGAATGTCCAGCTGTTTAGCTGAAAGTGTGTTTTGTGTTCCCTAGATATCAATCATGATGGCAAAGGAGTCTGCCCAAGTTAATTAATGAAAAGTCTGATTCATTACCAGGGTATTTATTGTAGTAAGAAAACTGCACATTTTCCCTCTTCATAATTTATGACCAAATTACATTTTAAGTAATTTAATTTAAAATTATATTTTTTCCAAAAAGAAGAAGTCTAGAAAATTAAATAAAATGCAGTTTTTATCTATATCTGTGTGCAGCAAAGAAGAACATGGACACTTCCTGGTATTAAACAAATTCCATTCACTTTATGCATGTTCTTTTCCTTTTTTTCCACTATTCCGCTCCTTCTTGATGCCATCTGATCATTCGTTGAATGTCACCAGCACGTTTGCCATAATAGCTTCAGTTAGTAGGCCATTCCACAAGCTTTTGATTCTCTGTATAAGGAAAACTGCTTCATGACATCTGCTCTGAATTTGTTTCTCTTTAATTTCCATTCATGCTTGATTATTCTAACATCTGTCTGGGTCTGAAAATGGTAACTCAGAACATTATCTATGCCAACAAAGGTTTTAAATTCCTCAGATAAAAGTTCATTTGCACCATAGAAGCATACAGTGGTTTTCCATGTTTTCTGTATATACATAACTAGCTGTCCCCGCTGGCGTTGCTCAGTGATAGGTTAGTACTTTGTAATTGAGAAAATCAAGGTTTATTTGTATGCAATAACACTGTATAAGTATGCTGAGAGGGGTGGGTGTGCTTGGAGATGTGCTACTCTGGGGTGTGTGAGAACGGGTGAGTGGTACTGAGGGGTGAGTGTGAGTGGGGGGGTGCTATTCTGGGGTGTGTGATTGGGGTTGTTTTGCTGAGGGGTGTGAGAATGGCTGAGTGTGGCTGGGGTGTTTTGCTGAAGGGTGTGTGAGAAAGGGTGAAATTGATATTGAGTCTAATACTCCCTTAAATCAGAAAATGTGGAATCTGTATTCTTACCTAGCACAAACTTTTCTTTTCCGATCAATTTGTTTAGTTTCTTTCGATCTAGCAAGTGCCTACCACTTGACTTTCACCATTTTCCTGTCAAAACACAACCTTCTTTTCAAGGGCATATTAAAATTCAGTTTCCTGCCCTTTTTGAGGAGCATTCCCCTAGCGGAGTAGTGAATTCATTCACAGACACACACTTCCCAACCTGACCCCCAATACTTTCTCTCTATCCTGTTCCCAGCAGTCTCTGAACCCCCTTGTACTGAAATTGTTATGGAAGAGAGTATTAGAGAATGAAAGAGGGACAACTGCACAGCTGCTGTCCGTGTTTCTCCCCACCAGTCTCTGAGCCCTCACCCTGTTCCAAGCAGTTTGTCGCCAAGTAACAGCAAGAAAGCAGTTTGTCGCTTAGCAACAGCAAGAAAGAACTTTCCAACCTGCAGCCTATTAATTTAATGGATGGAAGTATTGCTCCCCCTCCGCACCAGTCTCTGACCCTCACCCTCTCCTATGCAGTCTCTGTCACAGTCTCCCAACCCCTCAGTTTGTCACTTAGTAGCCTGTCTCATCTCATGGACTTGGGAGGGGTAGGGTTGCCATATTTGCCGTAAGAAAAAAGAAGACACAAAATATCACCCTGCCCCTGTCACACCCCACCCTGTCCCAGTCACACGAGCCCCACCCGCCCCCTGTCACTTTGACCCACCTTTGAAAGACAAATTCCCTCTCTCTCCCTCCATGTATATCCCTTCCCCAATTTTCCAGCCTCCCTGCATCCACATGACACCAGGACCATTCACTACCCCTCCCATCCCCTCCTGTACCTTATTGTAGTGCCCTAGTGATCTTGTGGCCTCTTCAGGGCAGGAAAGAGCCCCCTCTTTCCTGACTGACACAGCTGTAGACCTGTCTTGCTCCCAGAGCCGCTTCAAAATGGCTGCCGAGAGTTCAAGCAGTGACCTTGCAAGATTTCTGCAGAAGTCTCGCGAGGCCACAGCTTGAACTCTCGGCAGCCATTTTGAAGCAGCCTGCCCGTTCATCTGCAAACCGGGACAAATGGGCAGGCTAGCAAAATCTGCCCAGATTTCCTGCAGTGTCCTCAAAAATAAGACATGTCCCAGTAAAAACGGATATATGGTAACCATAGGGAGGGGTTAGTGAATTCATGCACAAACACACACTTCCCAACCTGACCCCAATACTTTCTCCCTACCCTGTTCCCAGCAGTCTCTGAACCTCCCTTGTACTGAAATTGTTATGAAAGAGGGTTTTAGAGAATGAGAGAGGGACAACTGCACAGCTGCTGTTTGTGTTTCTCCCCACCAGACTCTGAACCTTCACCCTGTTCCAAGCAGTTTGCGCTTAGCAACAGTAAGAAAGCAGTTTGTCGCTTAGCAACAGCAAGAAAGAACTTTCCAACCTGCAGCCTATTCATTTAATGGATGGAAGTACTGCTCCCAGGGGCGTAGCTAGGTGGGGCCATGGGGGCATGGGCCCCCGCAGATTTAGCCCTGGTCCCCCTGCTTTCATCCCCCACTGCCAACCTTCCCCGGCCACATTTGACCCCCCCCCCTCCCACCGCTGACAACCCTCTCCCGCCTCCGCCGCCGTCAGGTACCTTTGCTGGTGGGGGTCAACAACCCCCGCCAGCCAAAGCCCTCTTCAGCACCAGTCTCCGGTGCGTTGCTGATCTGGATTCTGTTTCTCTGAGTCCTGACGGTGGTAACTGCTTGATCTTTTGTTCAGAAAGTCTGTGGTGCCCTTCTGATCACAACGGATGTAGAATCACTATACAACAACACTCCCCATGCAGATGGCATAACTGCGTGTAATAAACTCCAAACAACCATCCACCCTGGACCACCAATTCTCGCCAGAAACAATTACAAAATGAATAAAATGTATTCTAACAACTATTTCTGCAAATCATGGGCACTGCGATGGGCACCAAGATGCCACCCCAATATGCTAACCTCTTTATGGCAGAACTGGAAGAGACATTTTTTAATATATATCAGACTAAACTCCTAAAATACTACCAGTATATTGATGACATTTTCATGATTTGTACTGAGGGAGAAGAGACTCTAAAACAATTTCACAGTTTTTTCAATGTATACCATCCTAATCAAATTCAAATTGACTACTCCCCAGAAAGTCAATTTTTTTGACACTAGTTTCCATCAGCAATGGCTATATGCAAACATCTATATACAGGAAACAGACAGATGCCGTTACCTGCAGAACTCCAGGTTCCGCCCTTCACATAGAAAAAATCCATTATACACAGCCAAGCCACAAGATGCCATCATTTCTGCTCTGACCCAAGAGACAAACACCTCAAAATTCTGATTGAATCCTTCAAACAAAAAGTCTACAACCCCAAAATAATCTCCAAGAATGTTGCCTCTTCCCTTAAAATACCCAGGGAAAACCTATTGCAGTACAAGGAAAAGAAAGCCAGAGAGAGAATCCCCCTTGTAGTGACATACAACCCAGAACTAGAAAAATTGAGAAGAATCATAAAAGATCTACAGCCACTATTCCAGAAGGATGAAGTAAGGAAAGAGATATTCCCATCCTCACCAGTGTTGGCATTCCGACAGCCACCCAACTTAAAACACAAGCTAGTGAAAAGCAAGCTCCCAATAAAAATTCAAAAAGAAGAGAGTGGCACATATCCTTGCAATATATCTAACTGCAAACTCTGCAAACACATTCACAGAATCCCACAATCTTTTAGATGGGAAAAATATTCAGCGTAAGGGAATCCTTCACATGCTCATCTTCAAATGTGGTATATAGCATTCAACGTAAAAAAGTGTGAAGAAGGGTGCTATATTGGAGAAACAAGTCAGATGCTAAAGATGAGATTTAATCTACATAGACATCATATGAAAAATGCCAATGCCAACCAAGATGTCACCTCTGTGGGACAGCACTTTACAAAACCAGAACACTGCATCAATGATTTTATGGTGAGAATACTAAAAGAAAACTTTAAGACAATCTAATTAGGACGGACAAACAAGAGATAAGGGAATATTAAAGTGAGGATGATAAAATAATTAGATTGTAGGCTCTGTCGAGCAGGGACTGTCTCTTCGTGTTCAAGTGTACAGCGCTGCGTACGTCTAGTAGCGCTTTAGAAATGATAAGTAGTAGTAGTAGTATTAAGACAATCCAGGAACGTAAGACCTTTGAAGTCAAAATGAGGAAATATTTTGACACCCACCAGACAGGACATAACAAAGATCTGGGTTTTCTAGCCCTTTATAAACCATAAAATTCTACTGCTTTGTCACCCTCTTATCTACCATCCATCTCTTCCTGTCTCTCACACCCCCCAGCCCCCCCCCCCCCCGTTAATTTTGCTACATGTCCATTTTCAGCCAAAAAAGAGACCTTTTTTGCAGATGTGCTGAAAAATGGACTTGCACACATCCAATACATGTGTCTACACCAGCACAGGCCACTTTTTGGCGCACCTTAGTAAAAGGATCCCTAAATTAGGGACAGATTCCCTATATTATATAACAATGTGTATAAATTAAAGAAACACCTTTGATCTGTTCATGACCCACCCATGGCCACGCCTCGCAATTATACCCACATGTAAATTTTTTTCAAGGATCCCATGCCTAAATTACACATGTAAATTTTAATTGAATCCAATTAGTGCCAATAATTATTAAAATCTCAATTATCAGTGCTAATTGGCTCATTATTCAATTAAATTGCACATGCAATTTTTAGTGACTTTGATAGAAATCATTTTCTGGTTCAAAAATTGCTATGTTCAGTATGAGATTTGTAGAAGTTTTCAGCAAAATATCTACAATTGGACTTGGGGGTCACATCAAAAATGCCACTCTGAATTTCAGCATAATAGATGTCTATGTACTGCAGGGGTAATTTTATAATTGCCCATAGATGAGTAGATGATAAGGGTACTTCCTACTGTGCAGACTTAACATAATTTTCAAAATGAAAATGTGAGGGTACTGTCACACCTGTCAGGAATGGTGAGCCCTTGGACCAAAGCCAGAGTTTTGGCAGACAAATCACCTGGGCTGGCACAGGCAGGAATCAGAACAGACTGGACTAGGATAAACTAACAGACTCAACAAGGCAGGACAGAGGTAACTAAACATAATGAACAACACAAGAACTGGATCCAGGCGAGGCAAGGAAAAGAAGGCAAAGATCCAGAACTGGAACCCAGACCAGACAAGGCAAGACTCAGAACTGGATTAAAACTGGGACTGGGACCCAGAAATGCAAGACAAGGCAAAACACGGAAGTAGATTAAAACTGGGTCCAGAAAAGGGCAAGACAAGGACAAGGCAAGGACTGGATCCGGACAGGACTAGACTGAAAGAGACAAGACAAAGCACAACTAGACAGGAAAGACAGGGTAGGAGCTAGGCAACAAGAATAACAGAAGCAAGACAATAAACAAGGCAGGGACAGGATTCAGGATTCTCGAACAGGCTTGGCTGGAACAGGATTCAGGATTCTCAAACAGGATTCAGGATTCTCAAACAGGTTTGGCTGGAACAGGATTGAGGATTCTCAAACAGGATTGAGGATTCTCAAACAGGCTTGGCTGGAACAGGATTCAGGATTCTCAAACAGGATTCAGGATTCTTGAGCAGGTTTGGCTGGAACAGGATTCAGGATTCTCAAACAGGATTGAGGATTCTTGAACAGGCTTGGCTGGAACAGGATTTTGGAATGGGCTTGGATGGCACAGGATTGAGGATTCTCATCAGGATTGAGGATTCTCAAACAGGCTTGGATTGGAACGGGATTCAGGATTCTCAAACAGGTTTGGCTGGAACAGGATTCTGGAATGTGCTTGGCTTGGCTGGAACAAGATTCTGGAACAGGATTCTGGAATGGGCTTGGCTTGGCTGGAACAGGATTCTAGAACAGGCTTAGCAGGAACAGGATTCTGGAACAGACTTGGCTTGGCTTGACTGGAACAGGATTCTGGAACAGGCTTGGCTGGAACAGGATACTGAAAGGGATTTGGCTTGGCTTGACTGGAACAGGATTCTGGAATGGGTTTGGCTTGGCTGGAACAGGATTATGGAACGGGCTTGGCTTGGCTTGACTGGAACATGATTCTGGAACAGGCTTGGCTGGAACAGGATACTGAAAGGGATTTGGCTTGGCTTGAATGGAACAGGATTCTGGAACAGGCTTGGCTGGAACAGGATACTGAAAGGGATTTGGCTTGGCTTGACTAGAACAGGACAGGCTTGGCTTGGCTGGAACAGGATTCTGGAATGGGCTTGGCTTGGCTTGACTGGAACAGGATTCTGGAGCGGGCTTGGCTTAGCAGGAACAGGATTCTGGAACGGGCTTGGCTTGACTGGAACAGGTGGCTGGAACAGGATTCTGGAATGGGCTTGGCTTGGCTTGACTGGAACAGGATTCTGGAACGGGCTTGGCTGGAACTGGATACTGAAAGGGATTTGGCTTGGCTTGACTGGAACAGGATTCTGGAACGGGCTTGGCTTGGCTTGACTGGAACAGAATTCTGGAACGGGCTTGGGTTGGCTGGAACAGGATACTGAAAGGGACTTAGCTTAGGATAGAACTGGGACAGAACTAGCTCAAACATAGAGCAGGAGCAGACCCTGGATCAAACACACAACAGGAACAGAACTTGGCAGAAACAGAGCTCAAGAGCCAGGAAGCAAACATAGCAGGCAAAGGATTAAGCAGACTAAAAGAAGACAAACAAAGAAGCAATGTGCTTACCAGCACCCACAGCTGGAAAGGAAAAGGCCAGGCAGACTGAGAAGCAGCAGACACAGGTGCATAGCAGTGAAGTAATCAGGAATGATGCTGGCTTCTACAGACTCTCAGAATTAACAGACAAGAACTACACACACAGGAAACAGAACAGAGAAAACAAGAACAGAGCTTGGCTAAACACAGAGATTGGCTTAAACATGGGCATTCTTAAATTTACATGTGTAGTTATAGAATATGGCCCAGTGCGCCAGGATTTGCGACAAGTTTTCATTGGTGTAAATGGAGGCACAAAGTTTTAGGCGCTGAAATATCAGTTGTGTATTCTACATACCGTGCTTAAATCTAGGCGCTGCTTATAGAATACACTTAGTTGGCATTGATTTCCACACCGATTTTGTAGGCACCATATATAGAATCTCCTCCTATATGCCTAAATTTACCTGTGTATAGGGAGGGCAATTTGTAAAAGCATATTTCCTCATGGCATTGTTTGACTTATACAAATGGCTTTGAAAATCACCTACCCTAAGCACAATAATGTTTTGTGTTGTGTGCCTCTTGTGGAGTAGAGTGGAAGAGTAGCCTAATGATAAGTGCAGTGGACTGAGGACTTGAGAAAGTAGGTTCAATTCCCACTGCAGCTCCTTGTGACCCTGGGCAAGTCACTTACTCCTCCATTGCCCCAGTTATAAAACTTAGATTGTGAGCCCACTAAGTACAGAGAAAGTACTTGCATATAACAAATGTAAACCATTTTGGTGGTACCCACAGAAAGGTAGTATATCAAATCCATGACACTTTGTATGACTGCAGCACAAAAACAGTTACACAGTAGCATTCTACTATGGTTGATATTGGCTATGCCAGTGTTTTCTCAAATCTGGTCCTGGAGTACCCCTTACCAGTCAGGTTTTCAGGATATCCACAATGAATATTCATAAAAGAGATTTACATATAATGCAGGCAGTGTATTCATTGTGGATATCCTGAAAACCTGACTGTCAAGGGGTACTCCAAGACTGGTCTTCTGAAACATTGGGCTATACCATCTATCTTTTGGGATTCTGAGATTTTGTAAGATAAGGTATTTTGTTTTAACATTGGCTGCTGTTCCTCCTTTAATGAAGTCAGTTTTATCTGAGTTATGACTAGAAAGGATAATTCATTTTGACCTTGTGGATAACCCCAGAGCTAATATTTTGCAGGCAAGATTCAATAATTAGATTTCTTATCTGCTACAAAAAGAAGCTCAGGAGTTCATCCTCTCTTCAGTCATAAAATGCAAAAGCCTGGTACATTTTTCTTCTGGTTGCAAAATTTAATTGGCTTCAAAAAATTTTCCAAAGTAGACCAATTTTTGAGTTTTACCTAAATATCTCTTTATAAACTTAAAATTATTAATAGATATGGACTGATATCGATTTTTGTAATATATTTTCCTTTAGGCAAAAATTCACATTTCTTCTATCTCCTCCATCTTAATAAAAGCTTCAGTGTACTTTGTAGCAAAAATTCCCAAATCTGAATTTAAATTAAACTTAAGGCTTCATTTTTGTTTCTGAACTGAACACTATAAATGGAAGATAATGAAGCAGACTAAATGGAAGTTGAAGATAAAAAGCTTTTAACTACATCTTCCTTCATGTCTGCTTCTTCATCTTCCATTCTACTGGGACTTGCAGACCTCTTGCCCATCTGTGTTTTTAGAACTGGACACTATAAAGTAATATTCATCATAGACCAACCTTCTCAATTGCTCTGTTTAACTTGTGAATCAATTTTTTTAAATTACTTTATTTATCCAGTTCATAAAATATGATATCCAATGACATACGGTACTAAAATAAATATTATCATATACTCTCAAAAGACAAAAATATGGGGCTCATTTTCAAAACAAAAAGAGGTTCAAAAAATATCTTAAGGTAACAGAAGGACATTTTTCTCTCAAAATGTCCAAGTTGTGATTTTTGACACCCTGATTTTAGGTTATTTGCTCCACAGTTCATCCAAATTTCAAGGGGACATGTTGGTGGCATCCATCTATTCTACTCGCTGCCACTCAGAGTTGCAGTCATTTACCGCCCCCCTAAGTCCCTCCCTTCCTTCCTTACAGACTTCGATGCCTGGCTCTCCGTTTTTCTTGAGCCCTCATCCCCATCCCTCATTCTTGGTGACTTCAACATACACACTGATAACCCATCCGACTCATACGCTTCTCAGTTCCTCACTCTAACCTCCTCCTTCAACCTCCAACTGAGCTCCACCACCCCTACTCACCAATCTAGCCACTGTCTTGATCTCGTCCTCTCTTCTACCTGCTCACCCTCCAATTTTTGTGCATCAGCTCTTCCTCTCTCTGACCATCACCTGATCATATTCACACTTCATCACCTTCCCCCTCAGTCCTGCCCAACACTAACCACTACTTCCAGGAATCTCCAGGCTGTTGACCCCCCCACCTTATCCTCTAGTATCTCTGATCTCCTCCCTTCCATCATGTCCTCCGAGTCTGTCGACAAGGCTGTCTCCACTTACAATGCCACTCTCTCCTCTGCTCTAGACACACTTGCACCGTCCATCTCCCGTCCCACAAGGCGTACCAATCCCCAGCCCGGGCTGACCCCTTGCACCCCATACCTTCGCTCCTGCACCCAATCGGCTGAACGCCTCTGGAGGAAATCTCGCACCCATACTGATTTCATTCACTACAAGTTCATGCTATCCTCCTTCCAGTCCTCCCTATTCCTCGCTAAACAGGACTATTACACCCAATTGACTAATTCCCTCAGCTCTAACCCTCGTCGTCTCTTCGCCACTCTTAACTCCCTCCTCAAAGTGCCCTCCGCCCCCCCCCCCCCCCCCCTCACTCTCTCCTCAATTATTGGCTGACTACTTCCGCGACAAGGTCCAGAAGATCAACCTCAAATTCACCACCAAACCTTCTCCTCCTCTTCATCCTATAACCCACTCCCTCAACCAACCAACCCAGGCCTCCTTCTCCTCTTTTCCTGATATCACCGAAGAGGAAACCGCCCATCTTCTCTCCTCCTCGAAATGCACCACCTGTTCCTCAGACCCCATCCCCACCAACTTACTAAACTCCATCACTCCTACTATCACCCCCCCCCCCCCCCATCTGTCATATCCTGAACCTCTCTCTCTCCACTGCAACTGTCCCGGACACCTTCAAGCATGCTGTAGTCACACCACTCCTCAAAAAACCATCACTTGACCCTACCTGTCCCTCCAACTATCGCCCCATTTCCCTCCTACCCTTCCTCTCCAAGATACTTGAACGCGCTGTTCACAGCCGTTGCCTTGATTTTCTCTCCGTTCATGCCATCCTCAATCCGCTTCAATCCGGCTTTCGCCCCCTACACTCGAGAGAAACGGCACTATCTAAAGTCTGCAATGACCTGTTCCTCGCCAAATCCAAAGGTCACTACTCCATCCTCATCCTCCTCAACCTATCCTTACTTCTTGACACACTGTCCTCTTTTGGGTTCCAGGGCTCTGTCCTCTCCTGGTTCTCCTCTTATCTCTCCCATCGTACCTTCAGAGTACACTCTCATGGTTCATCCTCCACCCCTATCCCGCTCTCTGTTGGAGTTCCTCAGGGATCTGTCCTTGGACCCCTTCTTTTTTCAATCTACACCTCTTCCCTGAGCTCCCTGATCTCATCTCATGGCTTCCACTATCATCTTTATGCTGATGACACCCAGCTTTATCTCTCCACACCAGACATCACTGCGGAAACCCAGGCCAAAGTATCGGCCTGCTTATCTGACATTGCTGCCTGGATGTCCAACCGCCATCTGAAACTGAACATGGCCAAAACCGAACTTATTGTCTTCCCACCCAAACCCACTTCTCCTCTCCCTCCACTCTCTATCTCAGTTGATAACACCCTCATCGTCCCTGTCTCATCTGCCCGCAACCTCGGAGTCATCTTCGACTCCTCCCCCTCCTTCTCTGCGCATATCCAGCAGATAGCCAAGACCTGTCGCTTCTTCCTCTATAACATTAGCAAAATTCACCCTTTCCTCTCTGAGCACACCACCCAAACTCTCATCCACTCTCTCATTACCTCTCGCCTTGACTACTGCAACCTACTGCTCACTGGCCTCCCACTTAGCCATCTATCCCCCCTTCAGTCCATTCAGAACTCTGTTGCACGTCTTATCTTCCGCCTCGACTGATATACTCATATCACCCCTCTCCTCAGGTCACTTCACTGGCTTCCGATCAGGTAACGCATACAGTTCAAGCTTCTCCTACTAACCTACAAATGCACTCAATCTTCAGCCCCTCCTTATCTCTCTACCCTCATCTCCCCTTATGTTCCTACCCGTAACCTCCGCTCTTAAGACAAATCCCTCCTTTCAGTACCATTCTCCACCACTGCCAACTCCAGGCTCCGCCCTTTCTGCCTCGCCTCACCCCATGCTTGGAACAAACTCCCTGAGCCCATACGCCAGGCCCTCTCCCTGCCCATCTTCCCCACCTCTTCAATGTCGCCTTCGGCACCTAACCACTACACCTCTACTCAGGAAATCTAGACTGTCCCAACTTGACATTTCGTCCTTTAGATTGTAAGCTCCTCTGAGCAGGGACCGGCCTTCTTTGTTAATTTGTACAGCGCTGCATAACCCTAGTAGCACTCTAGAAATGTTAAGTAGTAGTAGTACATGGGTGGAACTAAAAGATAGAAATTTTTCTCAATAATGGAAAAAAATGAAAATGTCTGGGACCAAAATTAAGATGTATTTTTGGGCTAGACCTGTTTCAGTCATGACTAAATGACCAAAAGGTGCCCTAAATAACCACTGGAGGGATTAAAATATAACTCCCCTTACTCCCTCAGTGGTCACGGACTCCCTCCAGCACCCTAAGATGTGACAGAACATACCAGGCTGTATGACAGCTTCAGATATGATGACCATTCTTTTTAGAGCAGCAAGCAGGTCCCAAGAGTAGCTAGTGGTCAGTGCACTGGACTGTAGAGAAGGGGACACAGGCCCATATCCCACTCTAACTGCTACAATTATAGTGGAACATGTGAACCCTCCAAAAAAAACACTAAATACCTACTATACCTATATATAGGTGACACATGCAGGCACAAGAGCTATTGTAGTGGTATACAGTAGGTTTTTGGTGGGTGTTGGAGGGCTCACCATACAATATAACAGGGTAAAGGTGAGATGTGTACCTAGGACCTTTTCTGTGAAGTCCACTGCAATGCCCCTTAGAGTCCCTCAATAGTCTACTGGGACTGTGGCCAGTCTATTAAGAATGCTGCCCCCCCCCCCCCCCCCCATACATCCCAATGGCTTGTTTTTGTGTATTTTCCCCCTTGGACATTTTTTAATGGTCCTAAAAGATAGATGCAATGAGCACTGAGCAGAAAAATGTCTAGTAAAAGACCATTTTTGAAACAAAACACTGGACATTTTTCTGGTTTGAAAATGGCCATGCTCACTACTGGATTTTTGGTTGCTTTTCGCAAAATGTCCAAAATGGATTTAGGTGTCATATTGGAAATGCCCCTCCACATATACTTCTGTATAACTAAGGACTGACCGTCAAATGCTCTGCACCCAACTACGTTCTAATTTTCTCCTGTGCCTTCCAGTGAACTGCTACAGGAGTGCATAGCTCCATGATGGACACCACAGGGTTTTTAAAGTGCAAGTCGAGAGGAATGTAACACATTCTGCATTTGTAATGAGAGAGGACATGTACCTAAATTATTTTGGATTTAATTACTTGCCTTTCTAAATACAAACTGAAGGCAAATTACGTTCAGGTAAAAATGACAGAAGTTGAATATACCCGATAGGCTAGCCCATTTATGGAGGCATAATCCTTTAAGGACCAGAGTCTTCTTCTTCATTAGATACATGAAATCATTGAAGAGGTGGATAAATATACATGAAGATAGATGGTGTGGGGAAGGAAGGATACAGAGCATAGAGGAGTTGAAAAATGTAGGGCAGAGTATGAGAAAGGAGTAATAATAGCAGCATAATTTACCTGACAAGTGTGGTGGGTGAGAGAAATCAAAGACAAGATGATCTGAGAAGAGTAAAATCAATTTGCACCTGTAGTGAGCCATGAAGCCATTGTCCTAGGGTGATGGTGTCAAGTCTTTTGAATGCTTCCAATTCAGCAGTTTTACGCTGATGTGTTCATTTGAAGTTTTTCTATAAAGGTACAGGTTGAGGGTACCTTGCAAGGTTGAAATATTATCCTACCAGTTCTTGAATGTTACCATTTTTAATGTAAGATGTGTGTCCATTTATTCTTTGCATCTGGCCTGTTTATTCAATGTAAACAGCAAAGAAAAATTGATAAAAGATGATGGCATATATTACAATGGAGGAAGAGCAAATGAATGAGATCAGCAGGCTTATTTTCAAAAGAGAAGGGCGCCCATCTTCCGACACAAATCGGGAGATGGGCATCCTTCTCTCAGGGTAAACCAAATCAGCATAATCGAAAGCCGATTTTGGTCACCTTCAACTACTTTCCGTCTCGGGGACGACCAAAGTTCACGGGGGCGTGTCAGAAGTGCAGCAAAGGTGGGACTGGGGGCGTGCTTAACACATGGGTGTCCTCGGCCGATAATGGAAAAAAGAAGGGAGTCCCTGATGAACACTTGGCCGACTTTACTTGGTCCTTTTTTTTTACGATCAAGCCACATAAATGTGCCCTAAATGACCAGATGACCACCAGAGGGAATCGAGGATGACCTCCCCCTCCCCCAGTAGTCACTAACCCCCTCCCACCCTAAAAAATTTTTTTTTTAATTTTTTTCAGCCTCTATGCCAGCCTCAAATGACAGCAATATGCAGGTCCCTGGAGCAGTTTTAGTGGGTACTGCAGTGCACTTCAGGCAGACAGACCCAGGCCCATCCCCCCTACCTGTTAAATTTATGGTGGTAAATGTGAGCTCTCGAAAACCCACCACGAACCCACTGTACCCACATCTAAGTGTCCCCCTTCATCTCTAAGGGCTATGGTAGTGGTGTACAGTTGTGGGGAGAGGGGTTTGGGGGGGCTTGGGGGGCTCAGCACACAAGGTAAGGGAGCTATGCACCTGGGAGCTTTTTCTGAAGTCCACTGCAGTGCCCCCTAGGGTACCCGGTTGGTGTCCTGGCATGTGAGGGGGACCAGTGCACTACGAATGCTGGCTCCTCCCATGACCAAATGGCTTGGATTTGGTCGTTTCTGAGATGGGCGTCCTCAGTTTCCATTATCGCCGAAAATCAGGGACAACCATCTCTAGGGACGACCATCTTTAAGGTTGACCTAAATGTTGAGATTTTGGCATTCCCGACCGTATTATCAAAATGAAAGATGGCCGCCCATCTTGTTTCAATAATACGGGTTTCCCCGTCCCTTCGCGGGACGTCCTGCGAGGACGCCCTCAGGAAAACTTGGGCACTCCGTTCAATTATGCCCCTTCAGATGCTCTAGCTGATATTGCTGCATCCTGTAATTTTGTTAGGTGAGTGAATATGAGGACAGAGTTGTCATCTTGAATTCTGGTCAATTTAGGTGTACTTTACAGAATAATTCTAAATTTCCACATGGTTTATAGAATACACCGAGTACCCATATATATGAATAAATTTAGTTGCAGGCAAATACGCCAAGTAAAACCTGGTGTGTATGCCAACACCTAAATTAGGCATAGACCAGGTGTATCCTATAACAATGCACATAGATTTTAGAAATGCCCATGACCCACCCATTCCACGCCCATGGCTATGCCCCCTTTTCAACTATGCAACTTAGAATTTACGTGCAGCATATTATAAAATATGCCTAGACAGTTCTGTGTGTAAATTCTAATTAATGCCAATTAGTGTCAATAATTGCTTGTTAATTGACAATTATCAGTGCTGATGCTGATTAGCTTGTTAAGCAATTAGCTTATGTGCATTGTTATGGAATATGCTTCATTTTCCACATGGAAATCTCAGAGTGATGTATAGAATGCAGGGGAAATGGCTCTTATAAAATAGCATGAGATGTAAAAGTACATATAATGGTATGAGCACATGTATTTTTCCTGTAGGCATTGCCAGAGACATAGACTGAGCAGGGAACAAGTAGAACTCACATGTACAATATGTTAATCTATGCATGTACTTACATATTTTACACATGAACATTTACACTTGTTCTTCAGTAGATGTACTTATCCGTGCTTGAATTCAAGCTGCAATTTCTGACATGTACTCTAGTATTTATTAAAGATACATAGCTGTATTTCATAAAGACACAGAAGTGAATAAGTAAGCAACTGTTTGGCCTCTTAACCTAAGCACCCTCAAATAAAAGTGGGATAATGTTAATGTTTATAAAAACTTTCTTAATCATTTTTTAAACAAGTAAATCAAAGCGATGTACAATCGTAATTAAAAACAAACAGTTAAGAAAAGGAATGCCATTGATTTATAGAAAAGTACACAATCATATCAAGGACATCCACACCAAGACCTAGCACTGTATCCTGAAATGCTAAGAGGTCACTTCCCATTCCCAGTAAATCCTTAGTTCTAAGAATAAGCCTTAGTACAAAAGCGGGTTTTTAACATAGTCTTAAATTTCTTAAAAGATTGCTTGCATTGAATTTCTAAAGGAAGCCCATTCCATTAAAAAGGAGGCATAAAATAAAAGGCACTTTTTCTTGTCAATTCCCAATAGGCCTGTCTAGGATTGGGGAGAACCAAACAAAATCATTCATGGATTGGAGACTACAGAAGGGAACGTATGGGATAGTGAGCCTCACTAAGTAATCAGGGATACCAGTGTGAATAGCTTTGAAGGCCTGATAAGAATGTTGAACAAAACTCGAAAATAAACAGGAAGCTAGTGAAGTCTCTCAAACAAAGGTGTAACATGATCTCTGCTTTGGGCTAAACTAAGTAAATGAGCCGCAGTGGTCTGAATTGTCTGTAGACGCTTCAGTTCAGATGTTGGGAGACCAGTGTAAATGATATTACAATAATCCAATCAGGAACCTATGAATGCATGAAACAGTGTATGAAGAGCATCAAAATCAGGAATACCTTTAACAGATCTTAACCTACGGAGGGCAAAAATGCAAGGTGGAGTGAGGGCATTGTACCCAAATATGCAAATAAGTGGTAATATTCAGCTACTATCCATATAGCTAATCAGTTTACTTTAGGTCATCAAAAAGGTATCCTAAATTATACTCCTATGCTATATGGATAGTAGTTGAATATCAAAGCTGTATGTATAACTCAGAAATTCAGAAGTGATGTGTATATACATATATATCACTACTGAGTTAAACATTTAGGACTAGATTATATGGTCAAAAGGAAGTTGTTTGCATTCTCCATTGAGACACACTAGATGCCTCAGAAAATTACTAGGGCTGCAGAATGAACGCGATAGTAATGTGATTAACACATTATTTTTTTCTACATGAAATAAAATATTTAATCGTGATTAAAGGATCTCTCATTGGCACTACTGCCCGGCTACCACATGTCCCGGGCGGTAATTCCATTTTTGACGTATGCCCAAAACACACAGTAAAAAATATTTTCTACCATGTGGCGCTTACCCGGCGGTAATCGTCAGTTTACACACATTGAACGCTTACCGCCCGGTTAGCGCATGAGACCTTACCACTAAGTCAATGGGTGGCAGTAAGGTCTCAGGCTGAAGATGGATGCACACTGGTTTTAATTTTGCTGCACGTCCATGTTCCTGAACAAAAAAAAATCCTTTTTTCCAGGCACACTGAGGAAATGGACCAGCACGCATCCAAATCATGTGCCTATACTTGCACAGGCCACTTTTAGGCGTGCCTTAGTAAATGGGCCCCTAAGTTTCATCTGCCATTTAGGTGTCCAGTTCCCCAAGCTTACAAAATACTCTCTTGCATGTAGGGATGAAGGCCCCTGCCATCATATCACAGTTTGACTGGGTTATACCTGTGAGGTACTTGAAATAATCCTGCACTGCTTGGATTTACAATCCAGAGACTCTTGCTATTCCTCAATATTTTACAGAGTCATGCTTGCTCTGAATAAAGACTGCTGCATGCCAGAACATGCATATGTACCTGTTCAGGAACCAGACTCATTGGAGCCTGCATTCTGGGGAAAACCCCAGAAATAATGTCACAATACTGATCAGAGCCCCGAATTCCAAGAAATGGGGATCTTTTACTAAGGCGCATGGGCGTTGTTAGCGTGCACTAAAAATAGGCGTGCGCTAAACGCTAAAGACGCCAATGTATTCCTATGGGTGTCTTTAGCATTTAGCGCATGCCTATTTTTAGCCTGCGCTAAAAACGCCAGCGTGCCTTAGTAAAAGACCCCCAATGAATCTTGAATGATGTGAAAAACATTCCCGTGGTTTCTTAAACCAATCATCCCCTGAAATGTTATCAAAACGTTAGACATTACAGAATAACAGAATGCTATAAAAGAAGTACATCTCCAGCTGGAAGAGACCTTAACCTGACCCTTCTCTTAGCCTCTTGAAACTCATCTGATTTCCATCTGTTTTTCTATCAATTTGCTGAACATTTGAGCCTTCCCGAGCAAGCATTGCCTTCAAGAAGACAAACCCTGCTTTCTCAGTCATCCCCTAGATACACTGTCAACACATGTGGGTTATACAGTCAAACTTTGTAATCGCTTGTGGGTGACAGATTAGGCAGTTGCCAATAGGATAAAGTTTGTACTAACTAATTTCTGATAAGTGTGAGTTTTCCTTTCAAAGAACATTATTTATGAACCTTTTTATATAGTATTATTATAGTCTTGTAAATAAACTCATTGCATTTATTTTAGTTACATGTTCTTATGGTACATACATAATATTAGGAGTCTGAACTTAAATTGGTGCATTACAAGACATGAATAACTAATAAGCTTCCAGAGTGTATAATATATATATATTTATTTTACTTGCACATCTCTATCCTTCCACACCTAGTGGTGAACGTATCACTCACCTATGTAATTACTTGAAAAATGGAAATATATTGTGTAATTGATATAAAAATACTAATATTACACAAAATCTTATAAAAACAAATGGAAAATCATTTTATTTATGGTTCTCTCATTCTATAAAAGTAATTTGGAAGGATCAAACTTTACACTTCATATTTTTTTCAGCTTTGTCATGGATATGTCTCTACTGTGTGTCCTAGTCTACAGTTTAAGACTGGCATAAAGAATTTAGGGGCAATTTTACTAAAGGTGCAATAATGCAGGCTTAGCACTCCAAAACAGGCTTATCACAGGATGTGATAAAGTGTCCTGCTGTAATATCCCTGGTTGTGAGCGCTGATGGCGCAGTATTTATTTTTTTTTATTATCTTTTAGGAGGAGGCATGTGGAAGCGCTAACCAGCTAGTGCACTCACATTAGTGTGCACTAACTGCTTAACGCAGGGTTAAGGCGGAAACATTTATCGCCTCCTAAACATGAGGTAGTAAGTGCTCCTACATTAATAATTTTGCTGGTCCTGCATTAGGACTTACTAAGCTCTTCATCAATACTGTTTGGGTTCTAGAAAATAAGGGCCAGATTTTAAGCAGCATCGGTCAGTGTATTCGCCATAATGTTGAAATTAGTATGTGTATATAGTCAGTGCTGCTGGATGTATATATATTCACTGATCACCACCACTGCCACTCTCCATTTAGTTTGGGCATAATATTAAGCAACCTATCTGTATAGTGGCTGAACATCACCATTATCAGGGGAATGATAGAATTATAGCCCCACTTATACCTTAAAATTGAACACCCAAATTTGGGCATGCACCCAATTTGCACACACAATTTAACTGAGTAATGAGTTTGTTAGTGCCAATAATTGGGCATTAACAATCAACTATTGGTGCCGATTGGCAACAATTTGGATGTATGTGTGAATCTTAAAGACCTGTAAGGTCCATCCAGTCTGCCCAACAAGATAAACTCATTTTACATGGTATGTGATACTTTATATGTATACCCGAGTTTGATTTGTCCTTGCCTTTCTCAAGGCACAGACCGTAGAAGTCTGCCCAATACTGTTCTTGTACTAAGTTCTGAACCTAACATCGAAGCCCCTTAACATTTACACTCCAGCCCATCCATATCTATTCAGACATGATCAGGGCATAGACCGTAGAAGTCTGCCCAGCTCCCGTTTTGTTTCCAATTACCAGCGTCACTTCCCAATTTCCGCTAAGATTCCACGGAACCATTCCTTCTAAACAGGATTCCTTTGTGTTTATCCCACGCATGTTTGAATTCCATTACCGTTTTTTTCTCCACCACCTCCCGTGGGAGGGCATTGCACAAGATGTGCACATAAATTCTTTAGCATTTTCACGACCAAGCCTCAAAAAGGTGCCCAAACTGACCACATGACCACCGGAAGGAAACGGAGATGACCTCCCCGTACTCCCCCAGTGGTCACTAACCCCCTCCCACCAAAAAAAACCACTTTAAACACTTTTTTTTCCAGCCTGTATGCCAGCCTCAAATGCAGTACCCACCTCCATATCAGCAGAATGTGTTCTGTCCTCCGACAGCCTTTTCCTGCTTGTGATGTGGCTCTGGGGTGAGTGTGACACGTTTTCTGTTATTTGCACTGCAGAGTCACATCAGCAATGCATTGTGGTGGGTGTAGATATTGGTAGTTGGTAGGCTGTACTCCCCCTGCTTACTGGGTCAGAATGTGCCCTATTTTGTTTCCTGTTGTAGGCCATGCGGTAGTGGCCATTTTTGTAAGCCAGTTTTAGTTCCCTTTCCTGTGTTACCCACGTTAGAGAACGTAGTTCTTACCTTGAATGGTGCTGAAAGAGGGCATTGTACACCATTGTGCCAGCTCTGACCTACTGCTAATCTTAGTACCAGGGGACTCTTTGCCAGTGGGGCACAACCTCTGATCTGCAGTTAACTGTGAGTAAATGTGCTTATTCAAATAAAGGACTTTTTCAAAGAGATTAGTCTTCAGGTGTCAACTGGTGTGCCAAAGTTATACAGCAGCAATAAGTCCTAGAGGCTGTATGCAGGTCCCTGGAGCAGTTTTAGTGGGGGTCCAAGAAAACAAAGGGGCAGACGATCTGCAAACTCCAAGATGGAAACTGTACAAAGCAGATCGTAGATAAACCAAAAAATATATTTATTGATATAGTAAAAATCAAAATAAAATATGCATACAGTAGATAGCCCGACACAGGCCGTGTTTCGCCCGACTGGGCTGCTTCAGGGGCTAAGAAATAATAATAAATAAATAAATATATAAATAAAAATCATATGACAATAATATTGTAAGAAGATATCATACAAATCATATAACTTCTTAAAGACAACAGAATTAATATAACTTCTTAAAGACACCAAAATTAATAAAAAAATATATAAAAAAAATAATAATAAAATCCCACAATATTCAAATTATGATAAAATCCCACAGTACTAGAATTGTAAGAAAATATATATATATATATGTGTTAAAACAATAATAACTACTAATATATCTGCGACATATATATACACATATATATTACAGAAATGCAAAAATATAATATATTTTATACCAACATCTAAAAAGGACACATAGAAAAACAAAGATAATTTCTAATTATGAACTCAAAAATACCATATGCACCAGACAGCCATCTTTTACAATATACCATACAGAACACCCACCTAAAAGAATGTTTCCTCACTACCAAGCAAGGGATATGACCCGTTTGTTTGAGTCGTTGCGGCCATTCTGATTGGCTATTTTTTAAGCCTGCCTATTGTTTTATACTTCTATGTCCTTTTAACGTTAGTATTTTTTAATATAAGTACTTATTAATATTCTTATTCATGGGTGATCATTATTTATGACTTGAATTCGGAATAATGAATATTTTTAGAACATAACATTTGACTTTTGACCTCCACTTCCCTTTAAATACACTTCCGGTTCTTAGACGTAGCTTTTTCGGCAAACTCAGAGTTTAGAGACTGTTCATACGACTCTAGGTAAGCGTTATTTACTTTTCCTTGACTACTACTTCTACTTTTTCACGATTATAACACTGGATCTATACCTCTCGACACTAAGCCCGGTTTAAATAAAATAATGCGGCACCGGGTCATCGCTTTAAAACAGGTTAGTATAGACACTATACTCCCGATAGCAGACGTTGTTATACTACCATGGAGGTTCACGGCTTGGGATTTAACTCCTTTCAGTTAAGTAGGAAGACCTATGCTTAATAATATAGCCTTCCATAGTATTCCCCCGATGTAGTTGTCCCACGATGCAGTTGCTGTCCGTCTGCTTTAAACAGTTCTTCTTACATTCAAGTTTTATTTCATGCAGGTTTACAAATCCTTTGCTTGTATATCTCTGAATGAGCCGTTTTTTAAAGATTTTGTTCATACACGTGAGTCTTTTTTATATATACATTTTCTAAGAGATCTTTTCATTATATGTTATTTCTTTCATCATTTTTTCTTTCTCTTTCCCTTTGTATTTATAGTTGCTTTTTCCAAAGCATATCCCTTGCTTGGTAGTGAGGAAACATTCTTTTAGGTGGGTGTTCTGTATGGTATATTGTAAAAGATGGCTGTCTGGTGCATATGGTATTTTTGAGTTCATAATTAGAAATTATCTTTGTTTTTCTATGTGTCCTTTTTAGATGTTGGTATAAAATATATTATATTTTTGCATTTCTGTAATATATATGTGTATATATATGTCGCAGATATATTAGTAGTTATTATTGTTTTAACACATATATATATATATATTTTCTTACAATTCTAGTACTGTGGGATTTTATCATAATTTGAATATTGTGGGATTTTATTATTATTTTTTTTATATATTTTTTTTATTAATTTTGGTGTCTTTAAGAAGTTATATTAATTCTGTTGTCTTTAAGAAGTTATATGATTTGTATGATATCTTCTTACAATATTATTGTCATATGATTTTTATTTATATATTTATTTATTTATTATTATTTCTTAGCCCCTGAAGCAGCCCAGTCGGGCGAAACACGGCCTGTGTCGGGCTATCTACTGTATGCATATTTTATTTTGATTTTTACTATATCAATAAATATATTTTTTGGTTTATCTACGATCTGCTTTGTACAGTTTCCATCTTGCAGTTTTAGTGGGTGCAGTATATTTGTGGGTAGTGGGTTTTGGGGGGGGGGGTTGGGGGGCTTAGCTCCCAAAGTAAGGGAGCTATGCACGTGGGAGCTTTTCTGAAGTCCACCGCAGTGATCCCTAGGGAGCCCGGTTGGTGTCCTGCCATGTCAGGGGGGCCAGTGCACTAAAAATGCTGGCTCCTCCCACGGCCAAATGCCTTGGATTTGGCCTGGGTTTGAGATGGCCAACATAACTTTCCATTATCGCTAAAAAACAAAGCCGCCCATCTCAAACCCCAGCCAAATCCAAGGCATTTGGCTGGCCGGAACCGTATTATCGAAACGAAAATACGGGTCTGGCCAGCTGTTTGCGGCACCACCAAAATACATCGCCGGCCATGTATTTCGCCGGCGCCGTTCGATTATTCCCCTCTATATGGCTAATGCCAGGGCAAGAAAAGAACACGGACCTCAGCCATGTTGTTCTTCAACACTGGAGAACGGCAAACACAGAAGAAAGCGGACCTAATGCCAGGGCAGTCAGATGAATTTTCACCCCTGCATTATCAGTATAGGCTTTTAAAATTTACAGATAGTGGAGTTTTATGTTTACTAACTAATGGGAAATGTTTATCTCCTTTAGAAAACTGACCCCTAAAGTTTTTGGAACATCTTAGATAAACTGGATAAAATGGAAGAAGATTTCCAGCTATATCACATTCCACTCTGACCCCATGAAATTTCTTAAAATAAGGCCTGATCTTGGATGGAAATTTCCTTAAGTGCTTCAGGAACTGAGTATAGTGTGACCACTGAAACAATGACTTAGGGATATAGTTATCAACATAGGTGTGCTTTTTATTGTACCTCGAGTTACTGACAGATTCAGCAACCTTTGGGATCTCAGTCCCACAGGTTGCTGAATCCCGTTTAAAAAGAATACTGTTGCTTGTGAGCCACCTCACAAGCAGCATTATTCTAGTGGTCTGGGTGCATTAGATGCCAAACCTCAGCCCGATGCTCCCTGACCTGCAGAGCAGGGCCTCCTCAACTTACTGCCCCCACTCACCACAAAGTTTAAGTCCCTCCACTCCCCCCCCCCACAAGATGCAAACCTCCTCCATATGGCACCATACCCCTAAAGGAGCTATCTTTTGAAGCATTGGTGGTCTAGGGGGTCTTCAGGAAGGAGTGAAGTGCTGCGAGCCAGGGCCGCCGAGAGGGGTGGCAGGGGGGACAAAATTCCCCGGGCCTGGTGCCGCAGTACCCTCCACCCACCCCCCTCCATCCACCACCGGACGGGGCCCCCCTGAATTCAAATTATAGCGCCTCACCTCGGCCTCGCTCCGTGTGAAAGAAGCACAGCAGCGGCAGTCTGCAGATCGCCTCCCTTCGTGCCTTCCCTCCCTGTGTCCCGCTCTTGCACAAGTTACGTCAGACAAGGACGGGACACAGGGAGGGAAGGTCCGAAGGGAGGCGATCTGCAGACTGCCACTGCTGCACTTCTTTCACATGGAGCGAGATCGAGGTGAGGTGCTATGATTTGAATTCAGGGGGGCCCGGCCCAGTGGTGGACGGAAGGGGGGCGACGATGACGACGACCTTGGGGGGGCAGCGGCGGGGGTGGGCCCCAGGGGCATCTTCGCCCTGGGCCTGGCCCAGTCTCTCGGCAGCCCTGCTGCGAGCTGCCGTAAGAAGTCACAGTACCCATTAAGGATTGGCGCCACAAGGGGCAAGAGTGACGGGGCTGTGCTCTTGCCCCCAATGACTACCGCTGAACCACCAGGGATACAAGTAGGTCTGGGGGGCTAACTGAATGGTTTGGGGTGGGTCGCTCTGGGGGGCTTTTTTCTGTGGGCTTGGGGAGGGAGGAGGGGACATTGTTGAGGGGTGGGAGGGGGTTGTGAGGAACTTTAAAAATTATTATTTTTTAAATTATGCAGGTCCTGGTCCTGATATTCAGCCAGGCCACATAACTCTTATGTGGGTCCCAGCTGAACATTGGCCAGGCCCGCATAAGTTCTGGCACCCAGCCCACCCAGAATTATTCTCCAATATTCAGTTCTGGTGCCCAGATATGGCCTGGCACTAAATATCATGAGATACTTTAGCCAGTGACAATTAGCATTTTAAAAAACACCGACTACTGCCAGCTGAATATTGAGGGGATTGATACTAGTGTAGTGGATAAGTTTCATTAGACATTAACCTAATTAAAGACTTCTCCCATGTACTGCTACCTAGTAATTAAATTGTTGAACTCTGACTAGTAGGACATTGTACTATGTAATTTTATAAAGTGCTTCACAAAAAGAAAAAGTGTACAGTTAGGAAAATCTAGACAAGAATTTTATATAGGCAAGTAAAATTCTATTCAAAGTGTTTTATGTAATCTAAGTTTGGTTGACCTAGCTGGTTCAAAGCTTAATGCTACTGTGAATTACAAGCCAATTTCCTGTGTGATTATTCTGTATCATAGTGGAACTTGTTCAGATGAAATGACATTTTGATTGCTTAGGCAGCATGATGTATTGCTCACTGTTATAATCATCATACAGTAACTTCTAGGATGAATTAAAAGGCTGCCCTGGGTAATAAGTAAAGATCATCTATTATAATTTAGCTCACAAACACGTAAAATATATGTAACATCATTTACCAAAGTCATACAAAGCAGATCTAAAAACATTAAGGTTACAATATTCAAACTCTGTGGTCAGAGTGTTTTTAAACACCGGCTGCGTCATTTAAACCTGTCTGTATAGTGAGTGGTATTGAACTTAAGTGGACAGATTTGACTGCCACACATTTTACAAACCATGGCAATATTCAGCCACTATCCATATAGCTATGCAGCCTTTATGCTGACCTAATTAATTAACATATTTAGATCAATAATGTCTTTATATTGCCAATGACCTGTAGAGATAGACAGATGCCCAAATGCCACCCTTACTCCAACCTGGCACTATCTGAATAGTGGCAGGATGATCTATAAGAATTTACATATATTGCCACTGAAAATTCACAAATAGGGCACTTATCTGTATAGCAAAAAAAACAAAACAAAAACCTGGTTATAATAAAGGTCCAAATGTCCGAAGTACTGTGATCTGAGCACAGAAAGTTAAGTTTTGTACTGTTTCATTTATAAGTGAAATTCTGAACCAAAGAGCATTAAGTGAGCACTGCCAAAATGTATGTTTGATCATACTTTAGGCTTCATTTTGGGCTGAAAATTCCAATGTGTTTTTAGCTGAAATTGAAAAACCCCCTTTCCTGTGAATACTCTCTGCCTGCCCCACCCCCATCACCACCAGAGCAAATCCTCTCAAGCCGTCGAGCCAATCACCCGCTCCACCCTGCCCCCTCCCATTACCCCAAGGCTCTCCCCAGACATACCTTTAAATGCCCTGATGGGAGAGACTACTTGATGCATTAAGAGGAGAGAACACATCTTCAACCTCTCTGGGGGTTCCGCGCCTTCTCAGCCCTAATTTTCCATTAGAAGTAACTAACTTGTTAGTCTCACTCGCACACACAAGGATGGACTTGGGCTGCACATACTGCATGTTTATCCACTCCTACCCTAGCTGAGATAATATTTAACCTTCTCTCTGACCTCACGTGCAACTTTCTTCAAACCAATTATAATGTTCTAGTACATATTGTGTTGTCATTGCAAGTAGTTTACCATCCAGCTGATTTTCGAAAGTGATCATCACCCATCTTCCGACACAAATCGGGAGATGGACGGCGATCTCCTGAAACCGCCCAAATCGGCATAATCAAAAGCCGATTTTGGGCGGCTTCAACTGCGTTCCATCACGGGGCTGGCGAAAGTTGAAAGGGAGCGTGTCGGCATGGTAGCGAAGGCGAGACATGGGCGGGATGGGGGCATGCGTTGAGATGGCCGGCTTCGCCCGATAATGGAAAAAAGAAAGCCAGTCGTCAGGAGAATTTGGTCTGTTTTATTTGGACCCTTTTTTTTAGGTCCAAGTCCCAAAAAAGTGCTCCAACTGACCAGATGACCACCGGATGGAAGCGGGAATCACTTCCCCTTACTCCCCCAGTGGTCACCACCCCCCTCCCACACACACAAAAAAAAATCAGATATTTTTTTGTCAGCCTGTATGCCAGCCTCAGATGTCATACCCAGCTCCCTGAGAGCAATATGCAGGTCCCTGGAGCAGTTTTTAGTGGGTGCAGTTTTTACCATAGCCCTAAGGGGTGAAGGGGGTACAGTGGGTTTTGGGGGGGCTCTTATTTACCAGCACAAGTGTAACAGGTGGGGGGATGGGCCTGGGTCCACTAAAAACTGCTCCAAAATGACAGGACCTGCGCCTTTGACAGCTCCCATGTTCACCGACGCACAACTGCTCCAAATTACCATTGTGGTGCAATGGGAGTTGGAGCCCTGTCTTGGCCAGTTGTCTGGGCAGTTAACACACCTCGAATCCTTTTGGCTGAGACTACAAGAAGGACGGGTGAGACACAATGGAGTCTTTTTCTGTACTTGAGCAGCAAGTGAAACATCAAGTGGCTCAGATTGATGATTTGGAGAACAGACCAAGAAGGGGGGAATTTGAGAATACTTGGATTACCGGAGCAGATTTCAAACCACACACTCCCCTCGATCTTGGAGCAATGACTTGCATCAGAATTTACACTGTCTGACAGAATGGGGCCCTTTTGTCTGGAGTGCATTCATCGTGTGGGTCGCATTCAGGAAGGCAAGCAGAGCCCCGGGTAGTCATCATTAAGGTACACAATTATGTACTTAAAGTTGAGATTCTGCACAGCTATAGACAGGAGCATAATACGCTCCAATATGATGGGGTACCAATTCAAATCTTTCAGGATTACTCCACTTCTCTGCAAGAATGCTGCAGGAAGTTTTCCCCTATTTGTGTCGCCTTGTATGAACAATGCTAGCATTTCATGCTGTTGTATCCCGCCATCCTTAAAATTTAATACAACGGTAAAAGGCGCAATTATGATTCTCCTGAGGTAACACAAGAATGCCTCTGATGGCAGTCTGCATCCATGTCTCTTGGACTCCGAGTGCTTTTTTCAACTGCCCATATCATATCACCTGTGATGTTTGGCATTTTTGAACTATATGTTAACTTATAGTTCGCATACTTTTTTCTCCTAAGGCAGGTGTATAATGTGTCTGTAGATTTTTTAATCTATGTTTCGCTCGTTATTGCTCTTTTCTAACGATCTGTGTTCAGTTATAATGTGGTTTAGGGTGGGGGGGTGCAGGATCCCTTGCATTATTTTGTGGTCTTCCCATTTCACGCTGTGTGGTCATGCGGTGAGAACTGTTGTGGGTGCTTAGAAGAGTGGATGGCAGGTAGGGGTCTTTAGCTGGGGTGGAGGGGCTAGGGGGGGTTTGGGGATTGGGATAGGGTTGGAGGGGGTGTGGGTTGGGGTGGGAGAGTGGCCCCTGAAATCTTCCTTGCTGATTTCTTTATTTGGGTCTAGTACTAAACCTGACATGTTTTTTGGAAACGTGCACCAAAATGGCGTTACCGCCCGACTACAGTGTTGCTCTTGCAGTAATTTCATTTTTGGTGTGAATCCAATATGCGCATCTGAAAAATAATTTTTATTTTTGGATGTGCATATTGGATGCATGCCAAGTGGCATTTGACGCATATAGTTCATTACCACCTGGTTACTGCAAGAGACTTTACCGCTAGAACAATGGCTGGCGGTAAGGTCTCAGACCCAAAATGGACGTACGTCAATTTTCATTTTGCCGCATGTCTATTTTCGGCAAAAATTTTAAAAAGGCATTTTTTTACAGGTGTTCTGAAAAATGATTCTGCGCACGTCAAAAACACACGTCTACACTACCACAGGCCATTTTTCAGCATGCCTTTGTAAAAGGGCCCTCAAGTTAGTAAACACAGCTTCTGGAAGTTAGAATTTCTTGGTTGGAGCCTCCATAGAGATTTTTCTTTAACTGGGACCTATGTATTTTTTCATGGAGAAGCAGAGATAAAGGAGAAAGACTGCCTCTACTGTGCAGAGGAAAAAAGAAGAGACAGGCAGTAGCCTGGAAAAACACCAGGATCCTCTGGGAGAATCCTGCATAGAGAAAGTGATCTGCAATCAAAGAACTTCTAAATGAAACTTCTAGAGCTTCTGCTTTTAATCTGTACTGAGTAACACACTGACTAATGCAATTGAGGATGAGCCTAGGTGTTCCAAAAAAGTGGGTATTCCTTGTATGTGTTTTGGAGTGAACTATAAGAAGACTGTTTCAAGGGGAATTATCGTCGCCTAGCTGAGATTCCAGTGGAGCTCAGAGGAGCTCTATAGCTACTGAGAAGCAGCAATGAGCTGTCTATGTCTTTGCTGTCTAAGCCTTCACCAAGAATAGAAAGTTTCCCAGTTTGTCTTGACCAGAGGCAAAAAATTCCAAAGTACTGCAGCATCATAATATAAAGAAGAATTGAATATAGATTTATATCTAAGTTGTCTGATTGAAGGAAACTGTAGCAACATCAATTTACGCATAGAATAAGAGGAATTAGAACAAAGCAAATTTGCCCACTCAGTAAGATAGAAAGGGGCTGAGCCCTGGCTTCAATCGGAAGGCAGTGAAGCTTTCTAAGAAGCAGAGTAGCAGATTCAAGTCTAGAAGCTGAAAATATAAGACATGCTGCAGTATTGTGTACCAATTGTATTCTACTCACTAATTTCTGTAGACAGCCAACAAATATATTACAATAATCCAATCTTTTTGAATCAGCAATCTAAATTCAGCAAATCCAAAAAATGTTCAAATTACTCTTAATTTACGCATAGTAAAGAAAGATTTTTGTACAATCTGTTTAGCATGATTTGAAAAGGTCAATAAACTATCCACTTCGACTCCTAAGATTCATGAAGAATTTTCAAAAACAAAAGAATCAGTTCCTATTTGAAAATTATGTTTAGACACTCCGGTCCCAGTTTTTCTGGATTTAGTTTTAAAGAATTGGTAGTAATCCAATTATCAATAAGTCTGACACAACCCATCATGCTATTCAAGGTGGTGGCCCAATCTTTAGCTGTTGGTAACAATAAAGTGATGTCATCAGCATAAATATAAAATGGTATTTTTAGCCGCTCAAGCTCCATTCCCAAAGGTTGGAGCAACAGATTAAACAAAGTGGGAGACAGTGCAGATCCCTGCAGCACTCTACAACCGGGCCTCCAGCTGGTGGAAAAATAAGATACCCTTTCCATCATATAACTACGTACAGCCAAAAAGCATCTAAACCAAGAGAACAATGCCCCACCTACTCTCAACTCACTCAGATGAAGCAACAAAAGATCATGATCGACCAGATCAGACACTGATGAGAGATCGAACTGAATAATAATAGTGTTTTGCCCTTTGCTCAACAAAGATTTACCATAAGCAATCAGAGCCCCTAGTACTGTTTCAATACTATGATTCATTCTAAATCCTGACTGAGAGACAAGGAGATTATTATGAGTATCAATATAATCATCCAACAATTTTACAACATATCTCTCTAATATTCGCATAAACAAAGGGATAGAGGCAACTGATCGATAGCTGTTAACAGAAAATAAATTGCCTGTAAGATGTTTTGGAATTGGGGTAAGCACAATTTTCTCCCAAGAGGGTGGAAAATATCCGCAAGCTAAAGTTAAACCATTCTGTGAGCCTATAAAGAAAAGATGGAGACAACTCTTTCATAAGATAAGTAGGGACAATATCCAAACTACAATGAGATTTTACACACTTGGTCAATAATAATTGAGTATCAAAAACTTTTATAGAGGTAAAAGTATTCCATTCACATTCTACGGGGATCCCCTCGTTACTTCCCCATTCATACATATTAATTGCATTATTCAACTGCAATTGTGATCTTATCTTAGAAACCTTGGGGTCCTTTTACTAAGGTGTGCCAAAAAGTGGCCTGTGCTGGTATAGACGCGTATATGGGACACACGCAGGTCCATTTTTCAGCGCACCTGCAAAAGCCTTTTTTGGCCGAAAATGGACTTGCAGCAAAATGAAAATTGGCACAAATCCATTTTGGTCCTGAGACCTTACTGCCACCCATTCACTTAGTGGTAAGGTCTCACGCCTTAACAGGGTGGTAATCATCAGCATGCGTACAATGCCAATTACGCTCGGTTAGCGCCACATGCTGAAAAATAAAATATATTTTCCAGTGCACAAAGTGGGTGCACATAAAAAATTAAATTACCACCCGGGCCACACGGTAGCCGGGTGGTAGTTCTGAACTGGCGCATGTTGGGCACGTGTAGGCACCTATGCAGCTTAGTAAAAGGGTCACTTATTTCTAAAAAACACGGCTAACTCATTAGCAGTTGGAGTATTAGAATTATGTTGCAACATCAAATCCTCAGTACTAATCAAGGTATCAACTAATGTAAACAGCCTAGTCACATTTAAATTTGGTTTGTTTATTAGCTTAAGAGTAAAATTCTCTATTTTTACCAGTTATAGTTGACTTACATACTGATATCATAGATCGCCAATGAATTCTAAAGATTTCAAGCTGCATTAGTGTTTGGTATATATGAGGAAGTTTGTGGAATCCAACAGGTGCACCACATCTAACTTTGGAATCCATGTTGATCTGTAAGAGACCAACCTGCTTATAATCGAACGAGAAAAACGCCCAAGTTCCGACCTAAATTGGGAGATGGACATTTATCTCACAAAAACGAATAACGCGGTATAATCGAAAGCCGAACTTGGACGTTTTCAACTGCACTCCATCGTGGAAGCGTACAAAGTTGACGGGGGCGTGTCGGAGGCGTGGTGAAGGCAGGACTGGGGCATGGTTATCACCCGAACAGAGATGGGCGCCTTTCGCCGATAATGGAAAGAAAGTATGCGTTTGTAGCTAGAATTTAGGGCACTTTTCCTGGACCCTGTTTTTTCACGAATAAGGCCCCAAAAAGTGCCCTAAATGACCAGATTACCACCAGAGGGAATCGGGGATGACCTCCCCTGACTCCCCCAGTGGTCACTAACCCCCTCCCACCACAAAAAATGATGTTTCACAACTTTTTATTTTCACCCTCAAATGTCATACCCACCTCCCTGGCAGCAGTAAGCAGGTCCCTGGAGCAGTTGTTAGGGGGTGCAGTGGACTTCAGGCAGGTGGACCCAGGCCCATCCCTCCCTACCTGTTACAATTGTGCTGCTTAATGCTTAGTCGTCCAACCCCCCCAAACCCACTGTACCCACATGTAGGTGCCCCCCTTCACCCCTTAGGGCTATAGTAATGGTGTAGACTTGTGGGCAGTGGGTTTTGAGGGAGATTTGGGGGGGCTCAACACACAAGGGAAGGGTGCTATGCACCTGGGAACTCGTTTACCTTTTTTTTTGTTTTTGTAAAAGTGCCCCCTAGGGTGACCGGTTGGTGTCCTGGCATGTGAGGGGGACCAGTGCACTACGAATCCTGGCCCCTCCCACGAACAAATGCCTTGGATTTATTCGTTTTTGAGCTGGGCGCTTTCATTTCCCATTATCGCTGAAAAACAAAAACGCCCAGCTCACAAATTGTCGAATAAAACATGGACGTCTATTTTTTTCGAAAATACGGTTCGGTCCGCCCCTTCACGGACCCGTTCTCGGAGATAAAGGCCCATGGAGATAGACGTTTTCGTTCGATTATGCACCTCCAAATGTACCAGAATGCACCAACCTAAGGAGGTTTGATCATTTTTGTGATATTTTAACTTATAAATTTTGTATTTTCATATATGACTTATCAATAGGTACAGAC
This sequence comes from Microcaecilia unicolor, assembly GCF_901765095.1. Taxonomy (NCBI): domain Eukaryota; kingdom Metazoa; phylum Chordata; class Amphibia; order Gymnophiona; family Siphonopidae; genus Microcaecilia; species Microcaecilia unicolor. The sequence goes on along the minus strand of NC_044035.1, from coordinate 303,015,098 downwards.
TCAAGGAGGGGTATAGTTGCGGGAACTTTTGAGAAGAGCTTTAGAGCATGTGCACTCCAAACTACTCAGCCTAAGTACTGTCTAGTTGAGATTGCAGAGAGTTGGATCTATTTTTAGTACCTTTCAGAGAAAGATTAAGGAGTCTGGATACTTTCCCAGGACACTGACAATGAAGAACAATGAGAGGAGTCATGGGACCAACCTAGGTGGAGACTGGAAAAGGAACCACAAGACATCCTGCCCAGCTATAACAAAGAAAGAGGAGATCTACCTGCTGAAATGAAGGTGTATGCTATGTAGGAGTTTGATTTCTATACTGCTCCTATTTTTGTTCTTGTTGTTGTTTGATACACCTATATGAGTGTTGGTATATTTTGTTGTATGTTTTTTGTTATTTAGGAAAAAATACCAAATAAAGATTGGTCCAAAAGGTGCTTAAGTCCAAATTCAGGATGGTTACTAGAGATTGTTTGTGCCCAGCAGAGCCCAATTAAACATTAGCACTTTATAGAGGAAGCACCACACAAAGGGAGGGTTTTGTACAGCATGACCACAGCATGATCAATGAAGAGTAAGATGACAGACTCTACATACTGAAGAGCAAACACAAAGAGGCTGGATTTCAAAGTACTCCCGGGGGAACTGTGCAAAAAAAAATTAAATTCTGCAAAATAGTTTTGAAAAGTGTGTTAACAGTTTTTAATACCCTGCAAAATTTTGAACTCTTTATATTTTATTTGTGTATAGAATCCCCCCCCCCCCCCCCACCACCACCACCACCACCACCATCATAAAGGCAATGCTCTTCTATGCCCCACTCCCTAATCCTCCAGCACTCTCCTTGCTCAGGCTTGATTATTTCAAAACTGAAACAGGTTGCTCTCTGCTCATAGTCTCAGGCAATGAGTTCAGTAATCTTGGCCTTGCAATTGAAAATGCTCTATCTAGTAGATGTCACTCTAGCAAATTTCATTGGTGGAATAGACAATAAACAAGAATCTTTAGAACATAACGCCTGTGATGGTTGGTACTCAATAAACAAGTTCTGTAAATATTTTAATGCTACTGTAGGTTTATTTATCAATTTAAATATCAGCAGGCATATTTCAAATTTTACTTACTGTAAACTAGGCAACCAGTATAGGGATTTAAGTACCTGAGTCATATGTTCCCTAATACCACAGCTGGTGAGTAATCGAGCAGCTGAGTTTTGCACAATCTGTAGCATTCATAAATAAGAATTGGGTAATTCTAGATATAAGGCATTGAAATAATCCATATCGCAGCAGCAAATGAAGTGAAAAAAGGTAAAATATTACACAACCACCTTAATAATTTCAACTTTAAAATGTGGTACTCGCCACTTTACTATTTTCCTGTTTGATTATCAAATGTTCAACTGTTTACATTTCCAGATTTTGTGCGTGAAGGACAAATGGTAATTCTTCTTACTCAATTCTCAGCACTTGAAATAGCAAAATCGCAAGAAGGATTTCTAATCAAATTCAGCTTTAACATACTAGAAACTAACAATTGCTTAATCTCAACCATTATTTTATTTATATTAGCACATACTTCTTATCAACCAAAATTAACAACTGAATAGGGACGTTATCAACATGGACTACTATTATGTTGTGTTATCTTACTGTTAACCCCAGTCATTAGTAACTAGGTCTCATTGCATAAAATGGGGCCTGTGCTAAATTAGCACAAGTTAGTGGTAGCATAACATGTTTTAATGGTAGCTCATGTTGATACTCCACCCCAGAATGTTATCCACATAAAACTTAGGGGGTCTTTTACTTAGGCACACTGGCGTTTTTAGCACATGCTAAAAATAGGCGCACGCTAAATGTTAAAGATGCCCATAGGAATACATTGGCGTCTTTAGCATTTAGCGCGGGCTTATTTTTAGCGCATGCTAAAAATGCCAGTGAGTCTAAGTAAAAGACCCCCTTAATCCTCCATTGCCTCAGGCACAGATTTAGATTATAAACCCTCCAAGGACAAGGAAATGCCTATCCCCTGTTTACTAAGCCATATTAGCTGCTGCTGGTGCGCTAATGCCAACACAGCCCATTCACTTGAATGAACTGTGTCAGCATTGCCACGTGTCACCTGCTAGCGTGGCTTGTAAACAGGGGGGCTAGTGTATCTCAATGTAACATACCTTGAGCTTCTACTTAAAAAAGTGTGAGCAAAGTCCAAATACAGTAAATCCAAAATATGATATATCGTTAAAAAAACACACTGATCAATGGAAATTTGAATTTGAATTTTTAGTGGATCTACCAATGGATTTCTGTTACTTCTCTACAAATAATGATCATAAAAACTACTATAGTAACATAGTAGATGACAGCAGATAAAGACCTGATGGTCCATCCAGTCTGCCAAACAAGATAAACTCATGGTATGTGCTACTTCAGTGCCCCTAACTTACTAAAGTTCAGTGTAGTTTATAGAATATGCTCATGTGCCATTCTTGCACCTAAAACTTAGGCACACCCATTTAGGCCACCTAAAACCAAGCTTAAATACCTGCCCATTCCAGGTCCATGGCCACGTCCCTTTTTTGGCTGCACACATTAGAATTTATGTGCACCGCGTTGTAGAATACACCTAGAAAGTTGTTCATGTATATTCTAATTAAAGCCAATTAGTGCTGCTAATTGGTGAAGTACCAATTATCAGCACTGATTGGCTTGTTAATCAATTAAGATGTGCATGTAATTTGGCCACGTGGCCAAATTAGCGCTCACAAGTTCAGGCACCATATATAGAATATGGGGGAACTGCATAGAATAACATCTTGAAAATGAGTTTCAAAAGTTGCAGTTTGGACATTTGTGTGAGAAAAAAACGTCCATCTGCCGCTTAGTGCCATTTTTTGGATGTTTTTCTGTTTCAAAAATGAGCCCCACTGTGTACATGATTGTATGAATTTTATGAAATATGTATGTAAATTGAGACTGCTCCCACACTGTTTTACACACAAAAATGGTTTATAAAATTACTTTCCTAATGTGGAAGTATGACTTCTGTTGATAGGCTGCAATAGTTAATAATGTAAAATTGCACTGATGCCAGTGAGAGAGAAGTGAGTTTTATAAAGCTTGATTCCTTGCCCTGCACATAATAACAGTAAATTTCTAGAAACCTGTAGTGTAATATCCATTAGATTTATTATGTTGCAATTCCCAATCCCACTAGTTTTGCCGGAGGGTAAGTATATGACATTTCATCATGGTTTCATTTTCTTCTATAGATGAAAACGGGAATAGTATTGCAGTTATGTAGTATGCATGTGTTAAATCTGTTCTCTAATAAAATCAAACATATCAGAACTGAAAGCGCTTTAGCACACTGTCGGCAAAATGAAACACCATCTGTCACCATGCTGAGATTGCCTTATTATAACACAAAATCAAACTGCTTAGTGTGAACATTATTATTAAATAAATGGCTAAATGAAAGCTGATAATTATGTTTTCTATTTAGAACAAGTATTTAAATCTGCAAAATGTACAGTCTATGATGCCAATCAGGCATTATGGGTGCTACCATAAACTACAGCATAAACAAGTAAAGCTCAAATATTTAACACATTTGGTTAGTTTAAAACGTGTTATATATAGTCATGGAAGGCCTGGATAAAATCAGCCTGGGTTACTTGGGAGGAGAATGGAGAGTTGGTATCTGAGCCTAAAACAGTGTCATCCGAGTATGCAGGAGGCTAGTGCAATATGAATGAGGTCATCAATGTGTTGACTGGGAGTACTGGGATTCTGCTCTATGACCTATGACATCAGAAGCTTGCAATTTGTCCTAATTAGGGTCCTGGCGATCATTGCGTCTGCTAGTAGGCTATTACAAGTATCTACCCCCTTTTCAGTGCTCCAAGATATGAAAATATACTTGAAAGTCACAAAATTAGAATATACATTTATGGAGAAATGTACTTCTAGGATGATCATCCATGAAGGGCTAAATTTAGTAAATGATGCCCAAATTTGGGTTCCAAAAATAAAAACATAAGCACTAAGTGCTATTCTATAAATGGCGCTCCAAGATGGGCACTATTTATAGACTAGTGCTTTGCGCTGGGATTGGAAATTTGGAATATACAAACAATATAAAATACATGAAAACAAAATAAATATTCATTTAAATAGTCTACAATAAGGACCTCCAGCAGCTGCGCACGCACACACACACACACACACAAAATGCAAGACTAAAGTAAGCTTATGAAATCTAAACATTTCCCTTATATCCAACAGCACTAAAGAATCTCAATAGTAGATATTGATTACCAGTGCTTCTGGCTTAAAGCTTGCTTCCACAAAAACCTGCAATCGACTTGGTGCGATTAAGTGCATGACAACTGGAGGTTCAGAGCCTGACATGATGCCCTTAATACAATAGATCAGTGGAGCCTAAGTTCTGAACACTAAAGAAAAGCCTTCATTTAGGGAAGCACATACACCCCTGAATTCTATAAATGATGTTTTAAATTGCATATAGAAATTTGGGTGCATGCTTAATTTGCATGTGCAATTTAATTGGATAATGAGCCCATTAGCACTGATAATTGGAACTTTAACAAGCAATTATTGGTGCTAATTGGCTTTATTTAAAATTTACACATCTAAATTTAGACATGGGATCTGTGTGTGAATTTTACACTTCGGTCCAAAAAGGGAGTGCGGCTATGGGAGGGTCATGGGCAGATCAGGGGTGTTCTTTTAATTTATGCATGTTGTTATAGAATTGAGGGGATTCACGCCTAATTTAGGCATGGGAATTTACACCACAGTTTCATTGGTGTAAATGGCTGTGCCTAAAAGTAGTCATGTTTCCCAGCGCTAAGTGCTATTCTTTAAAAGGTGCCTAACTTTAAGTGCCATTTTAGAATAGCACTTAACGCTTTTTTTCTGTGCCAATTTTTAGGAACCATTTATATAATTCAGTACACAATGCAATGCCTGGCTTAATTTTGCAGGTTTCAAAATAGCATAACATCAATCAGATAATGACAGTATGGTATATTCTCATGATCTTATTCTCCTTCCTTTTCCTTTTCCTTTTCCCCTTCCTCCTCCTTGCCTGGGCCTCTCTGCCTTTCATCTCCTCAACCCCACCCACTGTTCAAGGCTCTTCCCTGTTAGAGTGGCCTGTAGTTGTTTTAATCCTTAAGGTGGACAGGGAATCTTTCTTGTATATTCTTCTAACCGTGGCTCATAAAACTTTATATGGAAAATAGAACGTAAAGGTTGCTCCCAAGCATACAGCCTTCTGCTGCTTAGCCAAGAACAATTTACTTCTCTGCCACACAGTCTTATAAAAATCAGAAAGTACTGATATGTTATGACCCAGGAAATAGTGTCTAAGTCTGAAATATAGTTTCAAAGCTCATTTTCTAGTGGGTTCCAATGCACAAGTAGCAACCAGAATAACTCTAGCAGGGAACTCTGACTTGGAATCTTGTAACAAATCAATCAGATATAAATTGTCAACTGAAATCTCATCAGTCCCATGATCCACCATTTCAAGAAATCCTACCTGTCTTTCCCACTTGTATATAAAATATCCATGTAACTGGGAGAAATAATTCACAGAACTCTTCAACAGCCCTAAATGGAATCTCTTGAACATGTCTGTCAAAGACATCCAAGGAGACTTAAGAAAAGATTTTTAAAAAGAATAAGATTGTTCTTCCTTTCATGATTTTCCACAATCTCTGCTTTCTTGTGAATTGCCCCCTAATGAAATCCAGGTCACGGGCTCACAGATCTTTATACTTCATTCCATATCTCATCTTCCCAATTGCAGCTCCTGAAGGAACTCAGCCTGAGTATCTACTTAAAGTTACAGTTAAGTAGTAACCCAGTATACAAGAGAGTTTGGAAAGGCAGGCATAATGGTCTGAAGTAAAGAAAAAGAGTTGGAAGGCAGGTTAAAAAGAGTTCCAAGCTGGAAAAAACCCTGACCTAGATGGAGTGCCCAACTTTTGGTTCAAATTGCTATCTACTAAAATCTGATGAACTTCAAAAATATTTTGATCAGGTAGCCAGTCGTAACACCACAATTGGTAATAACCAGAAGAATGTCGATGTCAGGAAAAATGGTAGAGACTATTATAAAGAACATAATTATGGAGCATATTCATAAGTATGGATTAATGAGACAAAGCCAACATTGATTTAGTGAAGGGAAACCTTGCCTCACCAATCTACTACATTTCTTTGAAGGGGTAAACAAACATATGGATAAAGGTGAGCCGGTTGATATTGTGTATCTGGATTTTCAAAAGGAATTTGACAAAATACCTCATGAAAGACTCCAGAGGAAATTGGAGAGTCATGGGATAGGAGATAGTGTTCTATTGTGTATTAAAAACTGGTTTAAAGGGTTAAATAGTCAGTATTCTCAATGGAGAAGAGTAGCTAGTGGGATTCCCCTGGGGTCTGTGCTGGGGCCGCTGCTTTTTAACATATTTATGAATGATCTAGATATGGGAGTAACTAGTGAGGTAATTAAATTTGCCAACTACACAAAGTTTTTGTCGTGTTCTCGAGGACCTTGGCATTCTGTCAGGCTTCTTCCCCGGGAACCCTGGGTATGTGAGACCTTGGACCATGGCCGAGGAGCGGCAGTGGCAGGCAAGATCACCTTCAGAGCAGAGAAGAGACAAGGCTGGACTGGAACCCCGGACTGGAGTCCTGCACTGGAACACTTGGGACTGGAACACACCGGACCGGAACACACTGGAGTAGGCTTCACCTACGCTTAGCTGCCTTTCCCCGAGGGTTGAGCCCTCAGGTTCGAGCAGCCGGTAGGGCTTATAGGAAAACCAGAACTGGAACCAGCAACAGGAACAACCGGAGTCAGGATCCAGCAGTGCTCCCAGGTACCTAGGCTAACGTGAGACAGGCAGGCAGGGAATGTCCGGGATCTGGCAAAAGTCCGAGACAGGTGGCTGGCAGAGAAGATCTGAGTACAGGCAATAGGCAGAGACAGGTGGCTGGCAGAGAATAACTGAGTATAGGCAATAGGCAGAGACAGGCATGGTCAGGTTCAAAGCAGGAGTCTCTGGGCAGGCGGCTAGCAGAGCAGTAGATAGGTACAGGCAAGGGTCAGAACCAATAGCAAGACTAGGGCTGGAGCTCCAGTAACAAGGAGAACTGGCAAAGGACAAGACTAGGGCTGAAGCTCCAGAAACCAAGGAAACCCCACTGGGGAAAACCAGAGGCTAAACTCAGGAGACCTAGAAGCTGTACACAAGCTAACAAGCATCGCAGTGCCCAAGCTAACTAGGCAAACACTAGGAACTCACACAGAGCAAACACAGAAGAACTAGTAAAGCTGTACACAGGCTACCAAGCAAGGCTGTGCCCAAGCTAACTTGTCAAACACTAGGCAATCACACAGAACTGGACAATGTAGCAGTGCACAGAGCACTCTAGCATACCAGAGACCTTATACGATGCAAAGGCTGCAGTCTCTAAGTGATTAATAAAGCCCTTCAACACCAGAGACACAGCTGCAGCAATCTCTAAGTAACTACGGATGCTGTTCAGGCACAAACCACAGAGCAGGCAGAAAGCACAGTGAAACACAGAAAGGCTTCCCACATCCAGGTGTAGTGTAGTGAAGCAATTAGAGTCATGCTGGAAGCAGCCAGCACAGAGAGAGAGAGAGAGAGAGAGAGCTAACCCAGGCAACACCCACAGGTGCTGTATAGTGAGGCAATTAGTGTCATGCTGCTGGATGCAGCCAGCACAGAGAGCCAGAGCTAGCTCAGAAAGGACAGATAGAAGAAACAGGAGCCAGCTAGGAAGCTGACCCCCAGGAATAAGGTAAGTCTGAGGGTGGTCATGGCCACAGACGTGACAGTTTTCTATGTTGTTAAATTGCAAGATGATTGTGAAAAATTACATGAAGACCTTACAAAACTGGGAGTCTGGGCTTCCAAATGGCAGATGATGTTTAATGTGAGCAAGTGGAAAGTGATGCATGTGGGAAAGAGGAACCCTAACTATAGCTACGTGATACAAGGCTCCACATTAGCAGTCACTGACCAGGAAAGGGATCTAGGTGTCATCATTGATGAAAAACTGAAACCCTATGCTCAGTGTGTGGAAAAGAAAATTGAGAATGTTATAATGCCTTTCTATCATTCCATGGTGAGACCGCACTTTTAATACCGTGAGCAATTCTGGTCACCACATCTCAAAAAAGATATAGTGGAATTAGAAAAGGTACAGAGAAAGGCAACGAAAATGATAAAGAGGATAGGACAACTTCTCTATGAGGAAAGGCTAAAGCTGCTAGGGCTCTTCAGCTTGGAGAAAAGACAGCTGAAAGGAGATATGATAAAGGTCTATAAAGAGTAAAGTGGAATGGGTAGACTTGAATTGCTTGTTTATTCTTTTCAAAACTACTAGAATTAGGGAGCACGCAATGAAGCTACAAAGTAGTAAATTGAAAATAAATTGGAGAAAATATTTCTTCACTCAACATGTAATTAAACTCTGGAATTTGTTGCCAAACAATGTGGTAGAAGCAGTTAGATTAACAGGGTTTTTAAAAGATTTGGATAACTTTCTAAAAGAAAAGTCCATAACCCATTATTAAGATGGACTTGGGGAAAATCCACTGCTTATTTCCAGGATAAGCAGCGTAAAATGTACAGTACTGTTCTGGGATCTTGTCAGGTACTTGTTTTTTTTGTTTGTTTTCTTTTTAATTTTTTTATTTAGAAAAAATTACAATATTCACCAAAGAGAACTTTGTCAAGCAATTTTCCAACAAATGCAAAAGAAAATATTTAGGGAAAAATCCCTCTTTTACCAAGTATTTTTTACAGGCATTAGTCCACAAGGAGGAGGACTGATCAGTACACCATAACTTCAGAGGAGGTATATAAAATGGGAAAAAAACTATTCAAAGGTCTGGTTAACTGCACCTAAACTCTTTAAAAAGTCCAGAGGCCATTATAAGTCAGGTTTTAGGAGCTATTGCATCCAAAAAAGAACAAAGTTGTGAAGGTTCCAAGAAATGGAAACTAATATTATCAATCTGTAATACACATTTACGTGGAAACCTTAACTGAAATTTAGCTCCCAAGTTCAAAGTTTCCTGAAACATAGAGAGAAACTTCTTCCTGGTGGGCTTGATGAACCTTCAGCCTGTCCCAGTATGGCTACACTTATGTGCTTATATAACACTTTTCCTTCAAAAGGAAAATCCAAGTAATGCTGCAAAATATTACAGACCAATAACCTGTGTACCTACAATCTAAAAATTGTTCACAGCAATAAATGCTGGCAGAATATATAATCACATCGATTTCAATAACATCATGACAATAGAACAGAAGTGCTAATGCTAAATAAAGCCATCATGACCAGTGTTAAGAAAAGCATAAATATCAGTATGGCATGGATTTGATAGATCCCACACTCATTGATAATGAATTGCCTCGAAATTGACAAAATAAACACTGGCAGATCAATATTCAGCTAGACACAGTTTTTTAAAGTGCTGAATGCTCATGGCTAATTTAGACCCAGATGTTCAATGCTTTGCCATGTCTGGGTACTGGCATTGAATGTCCAGATCTTCAGTGAACCCAGAAGTTATGCGGGCACCAGCAGATATTCAGTATTGATACCAACGTACCTAACTGGGCAAAGATTGGACTGTATTTTATGGAGATCTATCTCCTGGTTAGGTATGTGGGTACTGGCACTGAATATTGCTGATGTCCACTTAACTTCTGGGTCCACCCCAATTCTGCCCCCAGACTAACCTGCTACTGCCTGGATAGTGTCACAGTGGTCATAGCTGATATTCAGCAGCACTGCCTGGTTAAGCATCACTGAAAATCAATAGTTGACCAGCTCAGCAAGATTTAAGCAAGCAGATCTGGAAGTAAGATAATGGATAGTTCATGATTCCTAACATCAAAATCTAGAAAGGATATTCAGGGTGACTCTCTGTCACCGCTCATGTTTTATATAGCACTTAATCCTCAGAATATTCTTAATTTGGGGGGATATGGATATAGATAATACTAAAGGAGTAAAGATCCAGGGATAACATCATATTAACTGTTTGTTGATGACCTGAAGCTCTACAGTCCAAGTGATCAACACCTAATGGAATGACTCCTTCTAGTGAAAGTTTTTCTGATGACAGGATGCTTTTGGCCTAGACAAATGTACTATGAGCTGGTAAGTACATAAGTACATAAGTAATGCCATACTGGGAAAAGACCAAGGGTCCATCGAGCCCAGCATCTTGTCCACGACAGCAGCCAATCCAGGCCAAGGGCACCTGGCAAGCTTCCCAAATGTACAAACATTCTATACATGTTATTCCTGGGATTTTGGATTTTTCCAAGTCCATTTAGTAGCGGTTTATGGACTTGTCCTTTAGGAAACCGTCCAACCCCTTTTTAAACTCTGCTAAGCTAACCGCCTTCACCACATTTTCCAGCAATGAATTCCAGAGTTTAATTACACGTTGGGTGAAGAAAGATTTTCTCTGATTTGTTTTAAATTTACTACACTGTAGTTTAATCGCATGTCCCCTAGTCCTAGTATTTTTGGAAAGCGTGAACAGACGCTTCACATCCACCTGTTCCACTCCACTCATTATTTTATATACCTCTATCATGTCTCCCCTCAGCCATCTCTTCTCCAAGCTGAATAGTCCTAACCTCCTTAGTCTTTCTTCATAGGGAAGTCGTCCCATCCCCGCTATCATTTTAGTCGCCCTTCGCTGCACCTTTTCCAATTCTACTATATCTTTCTTGAGATGCGGCGACCAGAATTGAACACAATACTCAAGGTGCAGTCACACCATGGAGCGATACAACGGCATTATAACATCCTCACACCTGTTTTCCATACCTTTCCTAATAATACCCAACTTTCTATTCGCTTTCCTAGCCGCAGCAGCACACTGAGCAGAAGGTTTCAGTGTGTTATCGACGACGACACCCAGATCCCTTTCTTGGTCCGTAACTCCTAACGTGGAACCTTGCATGACGTAGCTATAATTTGGGTTCTTTTTTCCCACATGCATCACCTTGCACTTGCTCACATTAAACGTCATCTGCCATTTAGCCGCCCAGTCTCCCAGTCTCGTAAGGTCCTCTTGTAATTTTTCACAATCCTGTCGCGAGTTAACGACTTTGAATAACTTTGTGTAATCAGCAAATTTAATTACCTCGCTAGTTACTCCCATCTCTAAATCATTTATAAATGATTTAGAGATCTCTGCCCATTTGTATCTTACCTATCTATCCAGCTTATAATCGAATGAGAAAAACGCCCAAGTTCCGACCTAAATCGGGAGATGGGCGTTTATCTCACAAAAACGAATAACGCGGTATAATCAAAAGCCAAATTTGGGACGCTTTCAACTGCACTCCGTCGCGGATGCGGACAAAGTTGACGGGGGCGTGTCGAAGGCATGTCGAAGGCGGAACTGGGGCGTGGTTATCGGGCGAACAGAGATGGGCGCCCTTTCGCCGATAATGGAAGAAAAATATGCGATTTTAGCGAGAATTTAGGGCACTTTTCCTGGACCCTGTTTTTCCACGAATAAGGCCCCAAAAAGTGCCCTAAATGACCAGATGACCACTGGAGGGAATCGGGGATGACCTCCCCTGACTTCCCCAGTGGTCACAAACCCCCTCCCAGCACAAAATATGACGTTTCACAACTTTTTCTTTTCACCCTCAAATGTCATACCCACCTCCCTGGCAGCAGTATGCAGGTTACTGGAGCACTTAATAGGGGGTGCAGTGGACTTCAGGCAGGTGGACCCAGGCCCATCCCCCCCCTACCTGTTACAATTGTGCTGCTTAATGCGTTAGTCGTCCAACCCCCCCAAACCCACTGTACCCACATGTAGGTGCCCCCCCTTCACCCCTTAGGGCTATAGTAATGGTGTAGACTTATGGGCAGTGGGTTTTGAGGGGGATTTGGGAGGCTCAACACACAAGGGAAGGGTGCTATGCACCTGGGAGCTCTTTTACCTTTTTTTTTTGTTTTGTAAAAGTGCCCCCTAGGGTGCCCGGTTGGTGTTCTGGCATGTGAGGGGGACTAGTGCACTACGAATCATGGCCCCTCCCACGAACAAATGCCTTGGATGTATTCGTTTTTGAGCTGGGCGCTTTCATTTTCCATTATCACTGAATAACAAAAACGCCCAGCTCACAAAGTAGCGAATAACATATGGGCGTCTATTTTTTTCGAAAATACGGTTGGCTCCGCCCCTTCACGGACCCGTTCTCGGAGATAAACGCCCATGGAGATAGGCGTTATCGTTCGATTATGCCTCTCCACATGTTCCATCTTTGCTTATATCCTTCACTGTCAATTAAAATGTTCTATTACATATTGTGTTGACATTGTAAGTAGTATACCATGCCATACTTTGTATTGTCATTTGAATATTTTTACTGCTGTAATTGTCTATTGCTCATGTTTGATTTATTCAAAAAGGCGGGAAATAAATCCTAATAAATAAATAAAATAGATAAATAAAGGGCTCATTTTCAAAGTATTTAGACTTAGTTCCACAGGTTACTACGTAACTTTGTAAGCCTAAGTGCTTTGAAAATGTGCCTCATCACATCAACCTTCATTAAGGAAAAATTGACCAAATCTGAGAACTTCTCAGTAACTGATAAGTATGGCAGAAAGAATATTGCATAGGAAGGGATATATGAATATCCAAGAGCAGAGAAAGGAGCAACAATCCAGCATAAATCATTGAGTACAAAGAATATTATAGAAGCCTAAAATTCATATTGAAAAGTGGTTTAATATAACTGAGTAAGATAAAACCTGTCAATGAGCTTCCTATCCCCACACTCTCATACATCTTTGGAACTGTAGAATGGCCTCTTAAATATCTTGGAAAACTGGATGCACAAATTAAAAAACCCTCCTCCATGCTCAATGAGCGGTCCTTTTACAAAGGCGCGCTGAAAAATGGCTTGCAGTATTGTAGGTGCAGGTTTTGGGCGCACACCAATCCATTTTCAGTGTGCCTGTACAAAAGGCCTTTTTTTATTTTTCCCGTAAATGGACGTGCGGCAAAATGAAAATTGCCGTGCATCCATTTTGGGTCTGAGACCTTACCACCAGCCATTGACCTTGCGGTAAAGACTCACGCAGTAACCGGGCAGTAATGACCTACGCATGCCAAATGCCACTTGGTGTGTGTCTGTTATGAGCACCCCAAAAATATATTTTTTTCAGACAGGCGTATTAGATGCGCGCCAAAAATCAAATTACCACAAGATCCACATGTTAGTCAGGCAGTAACTCCATTTTGGCGCACGTAGACGCTTACTTGGCTTAGTAAAAGGACCCCTGACTATTTTCTAAGAATCAGTATTTGCCAAGACTGTAAATTCCTAGAATAGAAGGAGAAATGGACCTCATAGAAATAAATTATTCATACAGATCTACCATCATAGGCCTACAAGCCTACTTAACAGCATCAACAGACCCAAATGTATAAAAAGGATAGAATTCTGAAAGTAAATACCCAGAATCTGTCTCCATCATTAAACTTGGATATGAACATTGTTTAAAAATACCATCTTGGAAGCCCAGATCAGATGCATTTCACTTTTTTACAAAGGTGGAAAGAAGAGCAAAATGATAGCCAGTATGGTTAAAAAGTGAAGTGAAAGAGGTTATTAGAGCTAAAAGAACATCCTTCAAAGAATGGAAAAAGGAGTTGAATGAAGAAATAAGAAGCAACATAAGCACTGGCAAGTTAGATGCAAAGAACTGATAAAGAAGGCTAAAAGAGAATATGAAGAGGAACTTGCTGCAGAGGCAAAACATTTTCAGGTACATTAGAAGCAGGGAATCTGTGAGACCGTTAGATCATGAAGCAGCAAAAGGGGCACTCAGGGAGAACAAGGCCATATTGGAGAGACTGAATGAACTCTTTGCTTCGGTCTTTATGGAAGGAGACGTAAGATGTACCAGAAATTGTTTTCAAGGGTGATGATGCAGAGAAACTGAAAGAAATCTCGGTGAACCTGGAAGACGTACTGAGCCAAACTGACAAATTAAAGAGTGGTAAATCACTTAGACCAGATAGCATGCAAGACTGAGATCATACTTCACATACTCAGACTTAGGAATGAGGTTCATTACTGTCATGGTATGTGAAAATCCAGTTTCATAGATTTACAGAAGACCACCCTCAAGTCACCATGCAGATTCCCTCCATGTGCCTATTTGATCCCTCTTAGATTATATAATGGAGCTCTCAAATAGGCATGATCCTTTAAAGTAGCACTTTAATACATTGTGCCAATGGCATAGTGCCATATGGTGTTGAACTTATCTCTCCCATGTCAGCCTTGATGATTGAGGTCATAAAGGGGTGGGACTTTGTCACCATAGGGACTATGGATGCCATAGGTTCTCAGGAAACAAGAATAAGAAATGGAATTATTACTAGATGTTTCAGTCAATAATAATTTGAGTTATATTTTTGTCAGTTAAGCATTTTTAAACATTATCCCCCAGATTCTATATACCACGCCTACAGGTCCGCGGCAAAATCCTAGCATATTCTATAACAATGCGCATAACTTAGCAAGCTAATGAGCGCTGATAACAGCACTTAACAAGCAATAATGAGTACTAATTGGCACTGATTAGAATTTACGCACACAACTTGCTAAGCGTATTCTGTAACAAAGTGCACCAAACTTCTAATGCGCACAGGCAAAAAGGGCATGGTTATAGGCCAGGAAATGAGTATTTCGTTGGTGTTCCAAAATTTACATGCATAGTTATAGAGTATGGCCCATTGCATGGGATTTATGCCACATTTTCGTTGGTGTAAATGGATGCACCTAGTTTTAGTTACTGAAATATCAACTAAGCGCCGATTATAGAATATGCTTAGTGAGTGCTGATTTCTTAGATGCCATATATAGAATCTTCCCCCGTATCTTCTTATTTTCATTTCATGTAATTCACCTCAAATCTTTACAGATGGAAGCAGACTATAAATGCCAGTTTAAATTAAACATGGAGGGGCATTTTCAATATGATGTCCAAATCTAATTTTGGACATTTTGCAAAAACAAACATCCAAAAATCCAGTACCAAATATGATCACAAAGGAGGAGATTCTATATATGGCACCTAAAAAATCGGCGCTGAATTCTGTGCTGATTAACCATATTCTATAATTGGCACCTAGATTTAGGCACCAATTATAGAATATGATTATTTGAAATTTCAGCACCGATATCTGTGCACATCCATTTACGCCAACCAAAACCTGGTGTAAATCTCAGCGAGTAGATTTAGACACACTGGGCCATATAACTATAAATAGGCGCCTACATTTTGGAATGCCCATTTCCCCACTCATAATCACGCCCCTTTATGCCTGCACGTTTGAAGTTTGGTGCATATTGTTACAGAATACGTTTAGTGAATTGTGCTCCTAAATTATAATCAGTGCCAATTAACACTCATTATTGCTTAAGTGCTGTTATCAATGCTTATTAGCTTGTTAAGCCAATTAATTTATGCACTATTATAGAATCTGTGCCAATTTTGGTGCCTAAATCTAATCACACTATATAGAATCCGGGGTTAAACGTCTATATTTTTGGTTCAATAATCACCCTATTTTATGCGTTTTTGTGCTCAGTGCATCTTTCTTTAATGACTATTTCCCCCCCAAAAAAAAACATTCAAGGGAAAAACACACAAAAACAGTTATTGGGATGTCTTGGGGCAAGCAGTCGAACTAGACACAAACTGCATAAAAGGTCCCAGATACATGTCACATCATAACCTTCTTATCTTGTATGGTGAGCCCTCCAGGAATAGCAAAAAATATACTGCACCCAACTGGACACCACTACAATATCCCTTATTCTTCCAGGTATTGCCTATATGTGGGCTCAATAGGTATTTTGTGGATTTGGGGTGCTCACATTTTCCACCACAAGTGAGCTAGTTAAAGTGAAATATGGGGTTGGGTGCCATTCTCTATAGTCCACTGCCCTGACCACTAGGCTACTCCAGGGACCTGCTTGCTGCTCTCAGAGGAATGGTCATTATATCTGCAGCTCTCATAGACCCTGGTATATACTGTCACTTTAACCTCTTAGGAGGGTGGTATGGGGTCAGTGGCCACTGGGGGATTATGGGGATCATGCCTTTATTCCTCCAGTGGTCATCTGGTTAGTCTGTGTGCCTTTTTGGTGCTTAGTCATTATTGAAACAGGTCTAGCTAAAAATGTCCTATTTTTTGCCCTGGACCTTTTTACAATGTTCTATTATCACAGAAAAATGTCAAAATCATAAGCCTACTCTAGTCCTGCCCAAAATACTACTTACTACTACTACTTAACATTTCTAAAGCGCTACTAGGGTTATGCAGCGCTGTACAATTGACATAGAGGGACAGTCCCTGCTCAAAAGAGCTTACAATCTAGTAGACAAGTGAATGGTCAAATTGGGGCAGTCTGGATTTACTGAACGGTAAAGTTAGGTGCTGAACGCAGCAATGAAGAGGTGGGTTTTAAGCAGAGACTTGAAGATGGGCAGGGAGGGGGCTTGGCATATGGGCTCAGGAAGGTTGTTCCAAGCATAGGGTGAGGCGAGGCAGAATGAGCGGAGCCTGGAGTTGGTGGTGGTGGAGAAGGGTACAGAGAGGAGGGATTTGTCCTGTGAACGGAGGTTTTGGGCAGGACCGTAAGGGGAAATGAGGGTAGAAAGGTAGTGAGGGGCGGCAGACTGAGTGCATTTGTAGGTAAGAAGGAGGAGCTTGAATTGAATGCGGTATCTGATAGGAAGCCAGTGACGTGACCTGAGGAGAGGGGTGATATGAGTATATTGGTTCTGGCGGAATATAAGACGTGCGGCAGAGTTCTGAACAGATTGAAGGGGGGATAGATGACTAAGTGGGAGGCCGGTGAGGAGTAAGTTGCAGTAGTCAAGGCGAGAGGTAATGAGAGCGTGGACGAGAGTTTGGGTGGTGTGTTCAGAGAGGAAAGGGCGAATTTTGCTGATGTTAAAGAGGAAGAAGCGACAGGTCTTGGCTATCTGCTGGATATGCGCAGAGAAGAAGAGGGAGGAGTCAAAGATGACTCCGAGGTTGCGGGCAGATGAGACGGGGAGGATGAGGGTGTTATCAACTGAGATAGAAAGTGGAGGAAGAGGAGAAGTGGGTTTTGGTGGAAAGACGATGCGCTCGGTCTTGGACATGTTCAGTTTCAGGTGACGGTTGGACATCCAGGCAGCAATGTCGGATAAGCAGGCTGATACCTTTGCCTGGGTCTCCGCGGTGATGTCTGGTGTGGATAGATACAGCTGGGTGTCATCAGCATAGAGATGATACTGGAAACCATGAGATGAGATCAGGGAGCCCAGGGAAGAGGTCTAGATTGAGAAGAGAAGGGGTCCAAGGGCAGATCCCTGGGGAACACCAACAGATAGGGGGATGGGGTGGAGGAAGATAGGAGGAGAACCAGGAGATGACAGAGCCCTGGAACCCAATTGAGGACAGTGTGGCAAGAAGTAAGTCATGATTGACAGTGTCAAAAGCGGCGTATAGATCGAGGAGGATGAGGATGGAGTAGTGGCCTCTGGATTTGGCAAGGAACAGGTCATTACAGACTTTAGAGAGTGCTGTTTCTGTCGAGTGTAGAGGGCGAAAGCTGGATTGAAGTGGATCGAGGATGGCATGAGAGGAGAGAAAATCAAGGCAGCGGCTGTGAACAGCACGCTCAAGTATTTTGGAGAGGAAGGGTAGGAGGGAGATGGGGTGGTAGTTGGAGGGACAGGTAGGGTCAAGTGATGGTTTTTTGAGGAGAGGTGTGACTACGGCGTGCTTGAAGGTGTCAGGGACAGTTGTGGT
Organism: Microcaecilia unicolor; assembly: GCF_901765095.1. Classification (NCBI taxonomy): domain Eukaryota; kingdom Metazoa; phylum Chordata; class Amphibia; order Gymnophiona; family Siphonopidae; genus Microcaecilia; species Microcaecilia unicolor. Next base: position 302,997,155 of record NC_044035.1, on the reverse strand, counting down.
AGAGAGAGAGAGGTTGAGGATATGACAGATGGAGGGGGTGACAGTATGAGAGATGATGTTAAGTAAATTGGTGGGGATGGGATCAGAAGAGCAGGTGGTGCATTTCCTCGGTGATGACAGGAAAGGAGGAGAAAGAGGCCTGGGTTGGTTGGTTGAGGGCGAGGGTTGAAGGGTGAAGAGGAGGTGACTTGGTAGTGAACTCAAGGTTGATCTTTTGCATCTTGTCGCGGAAGTAAGCAGCCAGTGATTGAGGAGAGAGCGAGGGGGGGTGAGAGTGGAGGGCACTTTGAGGAGGGAGTTAAGGGTGGCGAAGAGACGACGGGGGTTGGAGCTGAGAGAGTTGGTCAATTGGGTGTAATAGTCCTGTTTGGCAAGGAATACGGAGGAGTGGAAGGAGGATAGCATGAATTTGTAGTGAAGGAAGTCTGAATGGGTGTGAGATTTCCTCCAGAGGCGTTCAGCAGATCGAGCGCAGGAGCGAAGGTAGCGGATGCCAAGGGTCAGCCAGGGCTGGGGATTAGCACGTTTTGTGGGACGGGAGGTGGATGGTGTGAGAGTGTCCAGAGCAGAGGAGAGAGTGGCATTGTAAGCGGAGACAGCCTTGTCGACAGACTCGGAGGACATGATGGAGGGGAGGAGATTAGAAATACTAGAGGATAGGGTGGGAGGGTCAATAGCCTGGAGATTCCTGGAGGTAGTGGTTAAAGTTGGACAGGGCTGAGGAGGGGGGTGAAGAAGTGTGAAGGTGATTAGGTGATGATTGGAGAGAGGAAGAGCTGAAGCATGGAAATTAGAGGTAGAGCCGGAGGAGGAGAGGACGAGGTCGAGACAGTGGCCATCTCGGTGAGTAGGGGAGGTGGAGCATAGCTGGAGGTTGAAGGAGGATGTTAGAGTGAGGAACTGAGAAGCGTGAGGGTCGGATTGGTCATCAACATGTATGTTAAAGTCTCTGAGAATGAGGGACGGAGATGAGGGTTCTAGAAAAACGGAAAGCCAGGCATCGAAGTCGGTGAGGAAGGAAGAGAGGGATTTATTAGGGGGGCGGTAAATGACTGCCACTCTGAGTGGCAATGGGTAGAATAGTCGGATGGAGTGTGCTTCAAAGGATGAGAAGCAGTGAGACTGCAGTAGGAGGAGGGGTTGGAAACTACAGGAGGGCGAGAGTAGTAGCCCGACGCCTCCACCACGGCCAGCTGGGCGGGGAGTGTGGGAGAAGAGATAACCTCCATGACAAAGGGCTGCGACTGAGGCAGAGTCATCAGGGGAGAGCCAGGTTTCAGTTAGGGCGAGCAGTTGAAGGGAACGAGAGATGAAGAGATCGTGGGTGAAGGGTAGTTTGTTGCAGACCGAGTGGGCATTCCACAAGGCACATGAGAAGGGGAGGGAAGAGGGGGGGAGGAGGGGAATAGAAATGAGATTGGAGACATCACGGAATCGTTTGCATGGATAGGAGGAGGACAGGTGAGGAGGGCCTGGATTAGGATTAATGTCTCCTTCGGATAGCAGGAGGAGGAGCAAGAGAGTGCGGAGGAGGGTGGGGGAGGTCAGGCGATGAAGGCGACGAAGACGGGGTGCACTTAGGAGGAATGGTGATGGGATAATGGCAGGAAGGAAGTGTTGAAGGTTAAGAGCTAGGAAGGAGGAGGGGGACAAGAGAGATGGTGAAGTGGTGAGGGACGGGGGTGAATAGGGTATTGCTGTAGCGAGCAGGATGGGAGGGGACATGGGTGGGCAATGAGTTCCAGCGGTAGACAGCAGTGGGAGGAGGGGAAAAAGATTAGGAAGGGACAGGGCAAGGAAGAGAATGTGGATAGGGGCCATAAGTAGTGATTGCGATGTAACAGGTGTATGTGTAGTGACTGAGGTGAGAAGCAGATAGATAGAGCCTTGAGATTTAGACAAACTGCATAGAAAAACATCTTAAAACGAGTTTTGGAAATAGTGATTTGGATATTTTTGTGGAAAAAGTCCATCTGCTGCTTTGTGCAGTTTCTTGGACATTTTTCTATTTCAAAAATAAACCCCTACCAGGCTTATTTTCAAAAGAGAAGGGCGCCCATCTTTCGACACAAATCGGGAGATGGGCATCCTTCTCCCAGGGTCATCCAAATCAGCATAATCGAAAGCTGATTTTGGGCATCCTCAACTGCTTTCCATCGTGGGGACGACCAAAGATCACGGGGACGTGTCGGAAGCGCAGCGAAGGCGGGACTGAGGCGTGCCTAACACATGGGCATCCTCAACCAATTATGAAAAAAAGAAGGGTGTCCCTGACGATCACTTGGGCAACTTTACTTGGTCCTTTTTTTGTTACGACCAAGCTTCTAAAAGGTGCCCGAACTGACCAGATGACCACCGGAGAGAATCGGGGATGACCTTCCCTTATTCCCCCAGTGGTCACTAACTCCCTCCCACCCTAAAAAAACATCTTTAAAAATATCTTTTGACAGCCTCTTTGCCAGCTTCAAATGTCATACCCAGCTCCATCACAGCAGAATGCAGGTCCCTGGAGCAGTTTTAGTGGGTGCAGTGTACTTCAGGCAGGCGGACCCAGGCACATTCCCCCCTACCTGTTACACATGTGGTGGTAAATGTGAGCCCTTCAAAACCCACCAGAAACCCACTGTACCCACATCTAGGTGCCCCCCCTTCACCCCTTAGGGCTATGGTAGTGGTGTACAGTTGTGGGGAGTGGGTTTTGGGGGGAAGTTGGGGGGCTCAGCACACAAGGTAAGGGAGCTATGCACCTGGGAGCAATTTCTGAAGTCCACTGCAGTGCCTCCTAGGGTGCCCGGTTGGTGTCTTGGCATGTCAGGGGGACCAGTGCACTACAACTGCTGGCTCCTCCCACAACCAAAGGGCTTGCATTTGGTCATTTCTGAGATGGGTGTCCTCGTTTTCCATTATCGCCACTCTTAAGGTTATCAATAAAAATCAAACAAAATAAAACATGGAAAAGAAAATAAGATGATACCTTTTTTATTGGACATAACTTAATACATTTCTTGATTAGCTTTCGAAGGTTGCCCTTCTTCGTCAGATCGGAAATTTGGGATGACCATCTCTAAGGACAACCATCTCTAAGGTCAACCTAAATTTCAGGATTGGGCATCCCTGACCGTATTATCGAAACGAAAGATGGACACCCATCTTGATTCAATAATACGGGTTTCCCTGCTTCTTCACCAGGATGTCCTGCGAGGACGTCCTCAGGAAAACGTGGGCGCCCCTTTCGATTATGCCCCTCCATGTCTCTTCCTTCCAGCGCTGCTTTAACTCCCTACATCAGCCTTACTGATGATGTCAGAAAGGAAACAGGATCTCATCACTTCAGGGACCAGAGGAACAGTAGCTGGAGCTAATGAGAGTAAACAAGAATTCAGAAAACAAACCTTCCTAAAAAAAAAAAAAAGACAGCAAACCAGAGATGGTAGTAAAGGGGGTTAAACATTTCTACATGGAAACTCTTCAGAAACTCCCTTGAGGACTGGTTGCTAGGTAATTATAAAAACTCATCTTTCTCAGGAAGATTTACAATATTATAGACCATATTATTTCTGCAGTTGGACGATTCTCCACTATTTACAGAATGTGTTCTTTGTTTTACATTTTATGACATTTAATCTCAATGTAAAACATTTTGGCAAAGAATTCCCATCAAAGATTTATGAAACATTCTTCTTTAAACCTATTTAAAAATAAAATTAATTTTACCATTCATGTCAGGATCTGTATTGCAGACATTTTACTAAATATATTCCCATTTGTTTTTTTCTAATGTTTGATAAAAGGTAATTTAGCCATTAATATGAATATTGCCTTGTAATTATTCAAGAGAATAGTGTGCGTCTGCTCTAATTTTGTCTCTTAACAATAATTTAAAAGTCTCTATTCTTGTTTCTATGAATTTAATACAGTAGATAATTGTTGAGAAAATGTTTAAACACAGAAAATGAGCTCTCTCTGCTAGCTATACTACAGCAAATAAAAAGGCAGATGTTCCATAAAAGACATCCTAGAACTATTTAATTTAGCTGCCCATCTCAAAGAGGCATATCATTGTGTAAATCTGCTACATTGAATTGACATTACATGCAGTTCTAATCCAATCTGCATAATAAAAAGCACTAGTCAAAGGTCAAAAAATGTCAGCAAACATATTTCTGTTAAAAGTGGAAACTGATAAGACAAATTATAACACCAGGTTTAGCTCAAGGGATAGCATTTGATATGCAGATATAGTAGGAGAAAATAAGCCTTTATCACTCTAAGGTTTCATCTCCAGAAACTTGCCACCTGGGTTCCCCAATAATTACAGGCACATTTTACCAAAAGGTACTATAACAGTTGAAAGATGACAGAGGCACGCAGAATGACCATTAAGTAACAGTAGGTTAATCAGAAAGCTGAATAAATGATTTTCCATTAGTGACACAGCTAAAATCATCTAAAATTTATTTCACTTTGGGAGTGCAAGTAATGGGGGAAATCCCTATTAAAATTGTCATAAAATCAGATTTTCAGGGAATTTTCAGGAAAAGAAATTGTGATGGTATTATGGGCCCCTTTGACAAAGCAGCAGTACACGTACTGTCACTTTGCCATACGCCAATCTGGCAGTACTGCCAGGCTATCGCAGGAGCCCAGCGATAGTGCCTACCCCCAACATGCGCAATTTCCGGTGATGAAAAAATACTTTAATTTTTTTAGCACCAGGGGCTTACTCGGCAGTAATCAAGCAGCCCCACGTGCTGCCCCTTTACTGCTAGATTAGCATGGGAGCCCTTACTGCTTCCTAAATAGGCGGTGGTAAGGGCTTCCCCGGGAAATGGCCATGCGGAAAGCGGTTACCGCAGCTTTGTAAAATGGGCCCTATATGTTTACATATTTCCTAAAGACATTCCCAGAAACACCTAGGTCAGAAGCGGAGCCATGTTGATGCCGCGAGGAGAGTGAAAGCGGCACGAGGGTGGACTTCCACCAGTGCCGGCGCACATTTTCAATGCAACACGATGAGAAAAAAATAGGCGCCAGCAGAACTCCATTTGGGGGAGCGGCCGCTCCCCTGGTGCCCCAGCTAGCTACGCCACTGACCTAGGGGCCCTTTCACTAGGTGTGCTAAGCAAGTGGAAGGTAGTTTTATAAATGGTGTTTAAATATCTGGGCACACCCAAAAATGAGCCCGGCCAGATATATCCTGGCAATTTATAGAGTGCATTCAGATGGGTGTCCACTTTATAAAGTAGTCATGTACGTGGGCACACAAATATGCGCCCATCAGGAAGACAGATATCCACACAAACCTATGAATAGGTGCATATATTAATGTACTGTGTGTGCTGATGTCACAAAGTGGTACTCAGGACTCAAAGCACAAACTTCAAAGCAGAGCATACTCTCCTCATGGCCAGGCTCTTCCTGAGACAGGAACACCATCTGTTCCCAGTGCCTGCTAAAGGAGAAACTCAGCAAAGATTTGCCAGGCCTGGGAAAGGCTAGCTAAGTGGTTCAACAGGGAGGCCACCAATCCCAGAGAGTGGGGGCAAGCTAGAGAAGGGGCAACAAGGCCAGTAGTGCATAGTAAAAAAATATAGATGTATCAGACAATATCTCTATAGTATCAAAATATCTATATGCAAGTGACAGAGAAGTGGGCCACAGATATTCCACCCATGTGTAAGGGGTCCCCAAACTCATGAGCTAATCTTACCTTACAATTTACCAAATCTGAAATAATGAAAGTCATAGGGCTAAGATCTACCTTAGGTAAAGTGACCTAGAATTGGAGGATCGACCTCATAAAAAAGAACCCCATCCTTCTCTCTCAAGAAAGAAGGAGGAATATTTGAAATTAGCATGTAGCTGTAAGTGAATATAGTGCAGACAGGGAACAAGTGTTATACTCTGTTAAATAGTAGATGATGGCAGAAAAAGACCTGCATGGTCCATCCAGTCTGCCCAACAAGATAAACTCACATGTGCTACTTTTTGTGTATACCTTACCTTGATTTGTACCTGTCATTTCAGGGCACAGACCGTATAAGTCTGTCCAGCACTATCCCTGCCTCCCAACCACCAGCCCCGCCTCCCACCACCGGTTCTGGCACAGACCGTATAAGTCTGCCCAGCACTATCGCCGCCTCCAAACCACCAGTCCCGCCTCCCACCACCGGCTCTGGCACAGACCATATAAGTCTGCCCAGCACCATCTCTGTCTCCCGCCACCGGCTTTGCCACCTAATCTTGTCTAAGCTCTTTAGGATTCATTCCTTCTGATAATGGATAAGATGGTATAGTAATAACAGTCAACAAGTATTTATGGATATAACTAAATATTTATTTAACTAAGATTTACACACAGGTTCTTCTTACAAAAATGTTCAGCAATATTTATATAAAAAAAGCACTTCAATACCTTTACAGTGCAGCAACACTTAAATCAAATGTAAGAATCAGACTTCAGGAAAACTTCCAAGATTTACACAGCTTCAATCAGTGGAACTCTCTGAAAATCACTTTTCTATGAGGCATTCAATGATAAACCAGATCAAGTTTTCGTTTCTCTCAGAACATTTGCAAGTCCTGGCTCAAATTGTAGTTTCGGTGATAGTCCGCCTGGGCGGAGGAACACTGAGATCCCATGAGAAGAAAGCAGAGAGACGAACCCCGGAGCAGTCACAGTTTATCTCACACTGTTTTCTAACAAAGGTCTTTCTAAAGACCAGATTTATACATCTGCTTGTACCAATGTTATATAACCTTTGATGGCCTTGCACATATCATTCGAAGACTCCTGAAGCAGGCTTTCTGCCAAAACACAGTGCTGTGTCGAGTCTTTTAACAATAAACGTTTTACCAACATCTGAAGTCTCATTTGTCCCTGGTCAGCCTGGACTATTTCGCACTCCTTTTGTCTCTCAAATTGCAGTTTCTACATTAGCTTCGGCTTAGAAAAACATTTCTTACACGAAACTAGTATCATTCCTCCCTTAATCTTACAGTTTCTCTCAATTCTTAACCAAATACGCCACTACATATTTTCAGTTCTTACAGTCTCACACACAAACATCCAACCTGCCTCTTTTCTAGGAGAAGCCTAGTGGTTAGTGCAGTGGGCTTTGATCCTGGGGAACTGGGTTCAATTCCTACTGCAGATCCTTGTGATTCTGGGCATTGCCCCAGGTACAAATAAGTACCTACATATACTATGTAAACCACTTGAATGCAGTTGCAAAAACCACAGAAAGGCAGTATATCAAGTCCCATTTTCCTTTCCTTTCTCTTTCCCCTCCTGACCCCCAGAATCTTCCACATAAAAAAACAAATCCTCATGTGGCCTTGCCCAGCCAATCTGATTCTTGCTCTCATAACAATGAAACTGCTACAAAACTAAAACATACATAAAACCACAGTTTTTATACATATATAAATTTCATTTTTCATTTTTAAACCCTGATATAATGTTGCTATGAGGTTCTTATGAGAATCACACAAAAACCCCAGTCTTTAAAGTTCAAATTCACTTTATATGGGTGGCAGATATTTATCTCCTTTTTGAGCGCACACAGGGCCGGTCAAACCCGGTAAGCAGGGTAAGCACTGCAGGAGGGCGCCTGCCTTCAAGGACGTCACTTTGCAAGCAATCTAATCTCTGCTGCTCATCTCAGTCTGGCTCCAAAGCTGTCAGCTCTCTGTCCCATCCCCTCCCCCCTCCCAAGCAGAGAAATATCCTCCTTATGTTTGTCAGAGGACATCACTGCTTCAACTGAATCTGGCTCTGAAATAACTTGTGGGAGATCAGCTAACCTCTGTCCTCTGCCCAGAGAGGGCTCAGACAGAGACAGCACAGCAGAGCCTGGACCCTTGTTTTGTCAGAGACTGCTGTTTAGTGCTACACCTGGCCTACCCTTTTCCACCCCCATCCCACCCCCACCCCCAACACAGCAACTCACCGGACAGGAGGGCTAGATGCCTGCTTTCAATTCCTAACCATCACCTATCTCTCATTCCCACTTCAGTAACTCCTGTTAGTCTGTCCAACTCAGATTGTAGAATATGTTAGTTTATGCTGATTAAGTCTGTCCTAGCTAGATCCTAAGCTGTGCTCGATGGGAAGGCTATTGTGCTGCATGCAGAGTCTAACTTCTTAGGATTTCAGGTTAATCTTTGAAGAATTTGAAGAGGGGCTATCTCTGTTCTACATGTGTGACTGCAAGGCCAAGTGTCTGAATAGGGATCTGTTTGTTAGATTCTGAAATTTTGATAACACATTGTTTTTCAGAGTTGGCAAGACTGTCTGTTCTCCTAATTCCTGGTCTGTGTGCTAAGTTATTTTTCTTCTATACTGGTGTAATATTTTCAATGATGCCATGGCTGGTAAAAGGGGTGTGTCTACTGTGGGGGCAGAGCCATAGTGATCCCACCTCTGGATGGGTAGGGGAGCCGACTAATAGACTGCAGGAGGACGCTAGAAACCCTAGGGCCAGCCCTGAGCACACAGACACAGCACCAAAAAGGTCACAGCCCGCATCTGCCACCTCTTCTGATCCCAACACATATATTGCTCCCCCCCCCCCCCCCCCCACCACCACCACCACCACCACACACACTTCTATCCTGCTGTGGAGCACTGTTACTGGCAATTTGGTGCAGTTCTGTGCATATGCAAATGCTCACGAGTGCAATTCATGCCACTGACACGGCTCCTTAATGTCGCAAAGGATTTGGGTACCGCTGGACTTCCCTGGCTCTTAAATAATTTAATTTCAAAGCCCCAGGAGCACCAAAACCCTTCCCAGGACTTTCCAGAGCTCAGGGCCGCTATTCCTAAGGGTGTTGCGCATACGTGCATGGCATCACGACGTGCCATGTCACCGCAGATATATACAGGTGACGCCAGAAGCCTATTACAGCCTCAGATTGAGCCTCTCCACAGGCTCCCTGCAATTAGGGTTACCATATGGCTCCAGAAAAAGGAGGACACAATGATTCAGTCTGGGTTTTGCTTCCATTGAAAGCAATGGAAGTAAAACCCAGACTGGCTCAATCAGTCCTCCTTTTTCTGGAGTGATATGGTAACCCTACCTGCAACTCCTGTTGGTCCAGGATGCCTGTGATCATGCTGACCATGCGACCACTGTGGCCATCACCTCTGCTGCCTCTCAGGAGGATCCAGACTTCCCCTCAAAGCTATAGAAGCATTAAAGTTTAATGTCTGGTTAAACATGTACACTGGAAATAAGATTTCACTATATCCTGTGAAAAGGGATTAGAGGCTATATGGAGGACAGGTTTCTAAGGACCCAGGTGCACTCATTAAGGAGTTACCACTGCTTACAAATATGTACTAATGTCAGATGGCACATTTGTCTGATAGTGAAGGACCAAGAACATGCACTCTGATGTCATCTACCTGTCTGGGCCACTGCTATTACCCCTATCATTCTCTCAAAAAATGTTACATGAAACAGTGCACTTGCCCTGAGGCTCTGAAAAGAGAGAGAGGAGGCTGAAAGAGAAGAGTGAAAGATAGGTCCCAAATCTGTATGACACATTCTTCAAGAAAGCCAATTACTTGTTCTAAGAGAGTTGCGTCCTGAGATGCAAGGGAGGTTAATGAAGTGGGGAGCTGATAACACATCCAAGAAGGAGACACGTGAAAGTGGGAATGCAGCTACTCAACACAGCTGCCACCCTATGTCCTGCATTACCACACCCTCTGCCCTCAACACCATGTAAAGTTATGTGCAAGGCCCACCTCAATAGTGTCACACAGAAGAACATAGAAAAATATGTTCAAGTGCCTGGCATATAGAAAAGCTTGTAATAACTAAAAAAGGACTGGAAAAAGGCCAGACTACCAGAAACATCTTGCTGCCTGATATGCACATTTCACTTCCAGAAAGTATCGCTATGATACGTTAGCATCCACACATGCTCTAAAGGGAATTGTTGCCACTCAATCACAAAACTCCACAGTAGACCCTGAAAAATGGTGGAAGGGACCCATGAAACTCACAGTGTGACTCATGCATTTTTGTTTTCTCTCTCTCTCCATGTCTCTACAGATTGAGGATCTAGAAAAGCAGACCAGGCATCTGGGCCTGCATCACAGATACTGGAAGAAGCATAGAGTCAGTAGCAAGACCCCACACATACTGCCACTATTATAGAACAGCTACACAAATGCTTATAACTGCAGCCTCATCCTCTGCCTCAGCAGCTCGCAGCATGTCAACCACCAAGCTGCCAAAATGAGAACTCCTTGACTCATACGCTAGGACACTATCCTGCTTATAATCGAACGAGAAAAACGCCCAAGTTCCGACCTAAATCGGGAGATGGACGTTTATCTCACAAAAACGAATAACGCGGTATAATCGAAAGCCGAACTTGGACGTTTTCAACTGCACTCCATCGCGGAAGCGTACAAAGTTGACGGGGGCGTGTCGGAGGCGTGGTGAAGGCGAGACTGGGGCATGGTTATCACCCGAACAGAGATGGGCGCCTTTCGCCGATAATGGAAAAAAAGTATGAAAAGTAATGGAAAAAAAAGTAGCTAGAATTTAGGGCACTTTTCCTGGACCCTGTTTTTTCACGAATAAGGCCCCAAAAAGTGCCCTAAATGACCAGATTACCCCCAGAGGGAATCAGGAATGACCTCCCCTGACTCCCCCAGTGGTCACTAACCCCCTCCCACCACAAAAAAATGATGTTTCACAACTTTTTATTTTCACCCTCAAATGTCATACCCACCTCCCTGGCAGCAGTATGCAGGTCCCTGGAGCAGTTGTTAGGGGGTGCAGTGGACTTCAGGCAGGTGGACCCAGGCCCATCCCCCCCTACCTGTTACAATTGTGCTGCTTAATGCTTAGTCGTCCAACCCCCCCAAACCCACTGTACCCACATGTAGGTGCCCCCCTTCACCCCTTAGGGCTATAGTAATGGTGTAGACTTGTGGGCAGTGGGTTTTGAGGGGATTTGGGGGGCTCAACACACAAGGGAAGGGTGCTATGCACCTGGGAGCTCTTTTACCTTTTTTTTTGTTTGTTATTGTAAAAGTGCCCCCTAGGGTGCCTGGTTGGTGTCCTGGCATGTGAGGGGGACCAGTGCACTACGAATCCTGGCCCCTCCCACGAACAAATGCCTTGGATGTATTCGTTTTTGAGCTGGGCGCTTTCATTTTCCATTATCGCTGAAAAACAAAAACGCCCAGCTCACAAATTGTCGAATAAAACATGGACGTCTATTTTTTTCGAAAATATGGTTCGGTCCGCCCCTTCACGGACCCGTTCTCGGAGATAAACGCCCATGGAGATAGACGTTTTCGTTCGATTATGCCCCTCTATGCACAACAGCCACAACATACAGGTTCATATCATCTTATCACAAATCTCCTAAACACCCACTAGGCTATTCACAGCACCGATTCTCTCCCCCATCAAAGGGTAGGGGATAAATCTGTTCTGGTACAATCAGTGTGTTTTTTCCAGCAAAAAAGGTGCCGGTACTCAAATGCCAGGCCACCCTTCAGGGGTGGGGTGATTACTGAGGGACCCACCCCATAATAGCCAGGCCCCCTGCAACCAGTCACAGAATCTATGACAAGGTAGAATTGGTTTGTAGAGCCTGAGCTTTTTTATTAAATCCTGGGGACCATGGGTCAATTTTAGCAGACAATGGAAAAAGTGCCAGTACTCAGTACCCCCAAGTACCCCCTCAAAATAAGCCCTGGTTACAATTGGCAGCATTTCTTATATCCCACTCAGTGGTTCCTCAGCGCTCTCTCTCTCTCTCTCTCTCAGTATCTAGTGGTATCCAGGTCAGATAATAATCCTAGCCCATATTTCCACTCTTTTCTCCATGCTTAAGGTTTGTCAGCTTTAATCAAATAGGATCCACTTGTCCTAGCTCAGCCCTAACACAGCCCCACCTCAGGATAGTTTTAAACCAAGGAATATATACTATCTTTCACCCTGCTGGTTGTATATGTACTAGCAAGTACAAGAAAAATGTTCACCTGAGCTGTTGCTTTGATAATTGGATCCTCTTAAGCTATGCTCTGACACTATTCCAACACTTCCATTTGATCCTAGCCTGTGTTGATAGGAGAGGTCTCAATTGTTTCTGATTCCAAAGGCACCTCCTGATTCTGTTCTGCAGCACCTCTGTCTTGTGCAGTTGCCGGTGGAAAAGCTCCACCCTTTCTGGTGAGCTGAGGCAGTCTTATACAACTCCAGGGAATTGAAGCTTCTCTTTCTCCTCCAGGATGACCAGCTTGAAGTTCCGTGCAAACTGGTCATTTTCAGTAGTACTATGGTTAAGTGCTACAGAAAAATAACCAGATAGCTGTGAACAAGCGACTCAACTGGTCATAGTTCATTCCCAGCCGGTTAACTCACTTTGAATATTGGCTGTACATGTCTGGTGCTTGCTAAGAATAATATACATCATTAACTGACAAACAGTGGCAGCCTTATGCAAGTCAGAAGGCATGCATTTAAATAATTGCAGTCCTTTTGGGGTGGTGAATGCTTTAGAAAGAGGAATTTGCCAATACCCTTTTGTTGAGGTCTATAGCAGCAAGATACTGAGCTGTTCCAAATTTATCTAACAACTCATCAATCCGAGGCATGGGATATATCAAACTGGGAAACAGCATTAACTTCATAAAATTGAATACTCCTATCTGGTTTAAGGACTAATACTACAGGACTGGCTCAAGAGCTTTTTGAAGATTTTATGATTCCCATGTTCAACATTTCCTGTACTTGTTGTTCTATCCCTCTCTGTTTAGCTTCTGACATTCTATAGGGGTGGTACCTGACTACCTTACCAGGTGTCCTGTGAATCTCATATTGTAATATAGGGTATGACTGTGAATAGGATACAAAATATCCTGGTATTCCATAACTACTTTCTCAAAAAAACATAAGAATAGCCATACTGGGTCAGACCAGTGGTCCATCTAGCCCAGTATCCTGCTTCCAACGTGACTAATCCAGGTCAAAATTATCTGGCAGAATCTCAAACTGTTGCAAGATTCCATGCAACCAATTCCAGGGATAAGTAGTGGGTTTCCCCATGTCTATCTTAATAGCAGATAATGGACTTTTCCTCCAGGAACTTGTCCAAACCTTTTTTAAACCCAGATATGCTAACTGCTATTATCACATTCTCCAGCTAATGAGTTCCAGAGCTTAACTATTCATTGAATGAAAAAAAAATATTTATTTCTATTTGTTTTTAAAGTATTGCCATATCCCCTAGTCTTTGTACTTTATTAAAAGAGTAAACAATTGATTTCCATTTACCCTGATCTACTTCACTCAGGATTTTGTAGACCTCTACCATATCCCACCTCAGCTGTCTTCTGTTGTATGGCTGTTAATATTTCATTTATTTTAACTAGGGCTGCATTCTGATTAAAGTTTTAAATGCAATTAATCACATGATTAAAGGTTTTTAATCTCAATTAATAGTGATATTAAAATATTTCTGCCAGCATCTTATTTCTACCCTGTGTCCATCTCTTCCCCCCTCTCCTCTGCCTTCCAGGGCCACCGAGAGACTGGGCCGGGGCCAGGGCAAAGCCACGCCTGGGGCCCCGCCCATGCCACTGCTGCCCCCCCCCAAGGTTGCCACCGCCGCTCCCCCCTCCACCCGCCCCCCTCTGTCTGCCATTGGGCCGGGCCCCCTGCATTGAAATCACAGCGCCTCTCACCTCAGTGTGAAAGTGCTGCAGGCAGCAGCAGATCGCCTCTTTTCGGGCCTCCTTCCCTCCCTCTGTCCCGCCCTCGTCTGACGTAACTACTGAAAAAGGTGTGAGCAAAATCCAAATAACTAATCTAATGTAAAATGACACTTTTAACCTGCTTATTTCCCATAAAGGTCTGAAGTAGCTTACAATCTAAAAAAAAAAAAAGCCCTAATACATTACATACAGTCAACTAAAATACAAATATGAGCCAATGTATCAGTTCAAGCACTCAAATGAACATACTTTTTAAAAAGGAATGTTTCAAATCTCTTCAAAATAATGAATATGAAGGTTGAAATGGTTCTGTGCCTTCAGCCATAATAACTTTTCTGCTTACATTGACTGCATAGAAGGTTTTTCTTTCTCAATTGCAAGGTTCTCTGAACCCTCTCTATTAAACCTTCAAGAAAGGATACTACATTAACTGATTCAGGTTTGTTATTTTCCAATTGCTCTTTGACCACACCTAACAGCCCCCTGATTAAACTGTACAACCAACCCATTGGTTTGGGGGTAGTTTGCTGATAGCTAATCCCAAAAGCTTCCCAAACCTGTTTTAAAGTGCAGTTCATATTGTTACTGCACCTATCTGTTAACACTTGGGGACATCTTGTCTCAGAGAATATTTTGCGAGTTTCCACCCAGTAGCTGTAGCAAAAGTAGCCTACAAAGGGACCACTCATGGAATCCACATTCCATAATGTGTCATTACCAATATGTATAGATACCCTCTCAGTTTTCTGTAAGTGCCTTATTATACCTACAGCTACCCATGACATGGATTCCTCTACAGCAGAAAAAGATACAAGTGATGCCATAGTTAGTATTCCTGTGCACACCTTTTGGCACTATGAACATGATAGGCACCTCCTGATACATCCCAGGCCAATGACGTCTTTCTTGAATTTGCTTCAGATATTGTCTACTCTTTGTGTCTTAATAATAAATGACCATGAGATAGTGATAGGACAACAAATCTAAAAGCCTGTGGTTCTACTAACTGCTATCACTGCTCCTTATCTTCCTCGCTGATATTTATTTATTTATTTATTTATTTTCTAAAGCAAACTTTAACAAGGGGCTATTGTGTTGTTCTTGCCCAAGGAGAGAGAATATGTTAAGAATGTCATCTGGGACCCAGGGCATCACTGCTAGTTGCTAGATATCCACCACAGATTTTTAGCAGACACACTTACCCCCTAATTCTGTAAAAGTCACTAAAATCTGTGCATGCAGATTTGGGTGTTTGCCCAATTTGTGCGCATAACTTATTTAAATAACGAGCTAAATAGTGCCAATAATTGACTTTTTATCAAGCAATTATTGGCATGCCTAAATTGTATGCATGATTTGAAAAAGGGGGTGCAGAAATGGGAGGATTATGGGCAGAATAGGGGTGTTCCTAAAATTAATGCAGAATAATGGGGAAATGCACCTGAAGTAAGCATGTACATTTGCACCATGTTTCAACTGTTGCAAATGGCCGTGCCTAAAGTTAGGTGCAATTCCTGGGCGTACGCGCTTTCTACAAACCATGCCTGGCTTATAGAATAATGCATTTTTGGCCCAATTTTTTTGGCGCAATATATAAAGTCTAGGCCTTAATGTGTTTACAAGCAGACTTTCCCCTCCTAGCACATCCTAGGACATCCCCTTCCCCTTAGAAAAAAAATGTCTCCTAAGTTTTCTCCATCTCTTTCATGTTCCTTCTATTGCACATGAGAACGTGTAGTTACACAACCCTCCCTTATAGAAAAACAGTTTTTAAACCTCCTCCAGTCTAACCTAAACTCTATATCTTAAGGAATGCAAAGGAAAATAGCTACATCCAGCCTATCCATATGTCCCTGCCAGTCTACACTCTCTGAAGGGGTATGGGGTAGTAGCACCATGAATAAAACATATGAAAATATTTTCTTGATTCTTGCCTTCCACCTCCTTATTTTCCTTACTTGTTAACACAGTTTCTTTCTCATTATAAAATGGTTCACACCATAATTCAACAAGGCTATGACAGGAAGACCTTCAATCATTACCTCTTTCTATTCTTTGAATTTTCTTTCTTTCCCATTAAACATATTTTTCCAAACAATCCTGCTTTAAGTATTCTTGTTTCCCCACAAGGGTAACAACTCCTGAAGCTTGTTGGGATCTTTCCTTCCCTCTTTATGCCCCATTTTGTGGACCCAAAAGTTTCTGGGCCTCTTTTCCCTCTCTCAGACTTTCTTTCCAAGCTGTTTGGGACACCTTTGACTCTTTTGTACCTTGTCTAGACTCTTCTACTAGGCAGGGCCGCTGAGAGACTGGGCCAAGCCCGGGACAAGGCTCCTCCCCCAAGGTCTCCGCCACTCCCCCTCCACCCGTCCCCCTTCCGCCCGCCACTGGGCTGGGCCCCTGCATTGAAATCACAGCGTCTCTCACCTCCATTTGAGACACACCCAAGCGGAAGAGCAGCACTCCAAGGTTCTAGAGAGGCTCCTGGGAGAGGGCTCTGTAAGGTTTGAGAGCAGGTCAAGGCTCAACCCTGTGAACTCACAGCCATGCCTGGAGTGGGGAAAGGGGACTGTTCCCAGTAAGGGAAAACAGAGTTGATAATTCTCAGTTGCTAAAGGATCCCCAGCCTGGAGATAGAGAGTGCTCCAATAGGTTACTGAAGGCAAGGTTCAGTGCCTGGGAAGAGGGAGCAGGATTCCTGGAGGCTAGGAACCAGTCCAGAGGTTGGAACAGGAGGGTTCAAACTGTAACAGGTACAAGGAGCTAAGTGTTGGGGGTTCAAGTTCCACTTAACCCAGAGGAGCTCCATGAGTTAGGGATTCTGCAAAATGTATTCAAGAAGATTTTAAAAAAGCGAAAGTGTGTCTTCTTCACTAAGGACCCAAGGGCAACATCCCTGACGCAGGTGCGGTAGCACCGAAACACGGCCCGTGTCGGGTCTTTCTTCAATCAAAGTTCACTATTAAAGGATTTTTTAATGAAAAAACTGTGTTCCCTTTTGTTTTTAAAGGCCCTTTGTGCTGTTTTTTTTTTTTGTTTGGTCTTTTTCTGTACTTGGTTCCCTCTCTTTGTCACATTACTCTTGCAGTTCTAATCACTTTTGTAGCAAATCCTGCAACCTCTAGGCAAGAGTTTTAGATCTTTCTTTGGGTTATAATGTTGCTGCCCTAAAAACTCTGTGGTATTGCTCCCTCAAAAGCCCCAATCCATGCTTTAACGCCCCTTTACTAAGTTGTAATTATGGATCTGATCTGGGTTCAAGTTCTATAAACTGCAAGTGCCTCACCTGTGAGGTATGAGACCAATCTATAGGTCCATTGTGACTCAGGCGAACTCATTGTTTGAGCCAATTTTTCAAATGCTACTAGGTATGCTTCTGGGTCATCTGACTTAGTCATTTCCATCAAAAACTTAGTTCCTGGTAGCTGGTTAGCTCTTCCACGCTCACTCTTCATGCATGCCATACCCTCTGATAGAAAAATTCTGAAAATTTCAGTAATGTATGGTTTAACATGTAGAAACGGGCAAACTATCACAAAACCCCTTAATACGATAGCCTGTTTCTGCACATTAACTGTGCTTTAAGAACTTACCCCCTAATTGTATAAAAGTCACTAAAAATTGCACTCGCAAATTTGGGCGTGTGCATAATTTATGCATGGAATTTCATTGAACAAGCTAATTAGTGTCATTAATTGGCTTGTTAACAAGCAATTATAGCCACTAATTAGATTTAATTGGAATATACACATGTCAATTTAGGTACAGAATCTACGCCTAAATTTTACATGTGAGTTGAAAAAAGGGCGCAGAAATAGAAGGGTTATGGGTGGAATGGGGGGCATTCCTAAAATTAATGTGTATAGTTATAGAATAAGGGGAAATGCATCTAATTTAGGCGCGTACATGTGCCCTACATTTCAATTGATACAAATGGCCATGCCTAAAATTCCCAGGGAATAAGCGCTATTCTATAAAGCATGCCTAACTTTAAGCATGGTTTATAGAATAGCGCTTTTTTGGCACCAATTTTTTAGCACCATATATTCACCTCTTAATGGCCTTCAAAGGAAGGGCCCCAAAATTAAATTAATATGTATTCTACTTTTCTGATTTGTGCTATGAAAGTCAGCACAAAGATTTTAGATGCAATATATGAGCTTAGTTTTCTTCCCCCAATCTACACAAGATCCCAGAAACATTTCTGAATATAGCTAGAAGTTCATGAACAATGTGCAAACTTTCAGTTGCTCATTAAAGGAAAGCAACTTTTTGATAACCAATTAAGGTGGGTAAAATACTTTTTATTTGCATAAATCACTTTGGAAATTGACCTTATAATACAGAGAAATAGTGAGTTCAAAAGATTCTTCATCCAGTAACTAGTTATGCATATAATAAAGATAAAATAAACTCATCAGTAATTTTGTGCAGTTTTCTACTGCTTCAAGCTAAATTTAATTCTATTGATGCAATCCTTTCCAGGATTGTAAGATACATTTGTCAACATACATAACACTTTTTGCTGTATTCAGATTTGTGGTAATATTTATATTTTATCTTCTAAAGATTTTTGCCTCCCACTGGTTAAACCAGTATATCAAACAGATTCAGTCATGGATAGAATAGTGATATGAATTTGCAATCACTTTCTAGCCCATGTACCTGACATTCAACTAAAAATGACCTCTTACAGTGTGTAGGCAATAACGCCATGCCTTTCACTCCTTCAATAGATTATATATTCAGCCTCTAGAACACAAACTCAATATCTTTCTTAAATATGACTAAATAAGCCATGCCTTCTGTTGTCTGTATGCACTTTTGCACAGTGATTTACACTTAAACTACCACCACCACAGAAAACTGGAATAATAACCCTTAAAGCACAGTTTCTATTTTTCCAGGCACTCTCTTTTTCTTGAAAGGTGACTATTAATTCCCCTCAGAGGTTACTTGATGGAAAGCAAACAGTGTTTTTATATGTTGATAAACTCATGACTTAAACTGCCTGTGCTCAATTACAGATAACAAAGAGCATGGCTGAGAATCGAGTGGTTGTCAAAGGATACCAGTTACATGTGCATAGTCCCTGGAGTCTATAGACAAAGATCTGACATTTATTCCATTTCAGAGTATTTAAAATATGAAGATAAAACAACTGTAAGCTCCTGTAATTATATGAGGTGCATAAAGGAAATTAATATAGGAATGTTATAAATAGTGAGTGTTTCTCTGGATTTGGAAAAGCATTTATTGTCATGAACCATGGCAAAACGATTGGTCAAGTTGTTTACTATAACAACAAAAGAATAGCTGTACTGGGGCGGACCAGTGGTCCATCTAATCCAGTATCCTGCTTCCAACATTGACCAATCTAGGTGACAAGTACCTGGTCTAATCCCAAATAGTAGCAAGATTCCATGCTACCAATCCCAGGGACAGCAGTGGCTTTCCCCATGTCTATCTCAATAGCAGACTATGGACTTTTTCTCCAGGAACTTGTCCAAATATTTTTTAAAACCAGATTTGCTAATCACTGGTAACACATTCTCTGGTAACACATTCCAGAGCTTATATATTTGTTGAGTAAAAAAAAAATGTTTCCTCCTATTTGTTTTAAAAGTATTACCATGTAACTGCACTATCTCCACTGCATGCAACTCTCTCTCTCATTAATATTCATTGTGGATATCCTGAAAACCTGACACACTGGGGTGCATCCAGGACCAGGTTTGGGAAACACTGTATTAAACCATGTTTGTCTATCTGCTCAGAATTTTATTCTTTACAATAGTTTTTACTATTTTGCCTGGCATTGACAACAGTCTTACCAGGCTGTAATTTCCTGGATCAGCCATGGAGCCCTTTTTAAAAATTGGTTCCACATTGGCCTCCTTCCAATCTTCAGGTACTATGGACAATTTTAATGACAGGTTACAGATCAGAAACAGTGGATCAGCAATTTCACATTTGAGTTTTTTCAGTAATCTAGGGTATATACCACCTAGCCCAGGTGATTTACTACTCTTGAATTTGTCAGTTCGGCTCAGTACGAGGGGCATAACCAAAGGGAACGCCCAAGTTTTGCTGAGGATGTCCTCGCAAAACGTCCCAGTGGAGGGGCGGGGAAACCTGTATTATCGAAACAAGATGGACGTCCATCTTGTGACAAGGCTACAGCCCAGAGGTACAAAAAGAAACAACAAAACCCTGAACTACGTCTCCCAGAATGCATTGCCCGTCCCAGCAAGGGGAGCCCCAGGGATAGGCAAGCTGGCTATATACCAACTCTGACCACAAGAGGGAGGGAGAATGAGGAAGCCCAATTCCCCTGGCTCCGTAATCAGTACATCATGCCTCCCACCTGTAAGAGGGAAGGGTGGGGTGAGAAGCAGGAGGAGGATTGGATGGATTGGGTGGAGGAGGGGGTTAAGGAGGCTGAGCAAGAGGCAGAAAGCAGGATGGAATGGGAGCTGGAGAGCCCTGAGGAAGGTAGCACCTGAAGGTGGAAATCTATGTGTTTAAAAGATGTTTTGATTTATAAACCTGCTGTAAGGAAGCCTGTTTTTGATTAGAACTGTTTGCTGTGGGGGGAGGGGGGGAGGGCAGAGGGCTGGAAGAGTTACAAGCCTGGTTCCCCCAGCTGCTCCTGATTGTGGTGTAAGGACTGTGTTGGAGCTGGAAACCCTGGTTGGACAGGAGGGAACAATCCTGCTTAGAGGCCAGCACAGCTTGTGATACGGACTTTGAAAAGGGGTATTTTCAAAGGGGACTATTGCAGCCCTTCAAGAAAGGGCAGAGACTTTGGATTGCTGGGTGAGGGGCAGCACAGTCCTGCCTGGGGCAGCCCTAACCCAGGGCTGGACTGAAGCTTTTGTCTGTAACTTGGAAACCAAAAATAAAAAGAAAAGAATATTTGAAAGTATCTGTTAGTGGCAATTTGTGGAGCTTGGATTAATCCTGGGGAGGAGACTTCCTTCCTGCCCCTACTGGCGCAGCGGGCCTGTTTACAATCTTTCATTTCGATGATATAGTCAGGGACGCCCAAATATTGACATTTAGGTCATCCTTAGAGATGGTCATCAGTAGCCTTGGTCGTTTCTGATTTTCGGCGATAATGGAAACTAAGGACACCCATCTCAGAAATGACCAAATGCAAGCCCTTTGGTTGTGGGAGGAGCCAGCAGTTGTAGTGCACTGGTCCCCCTGACATGCCAGGACACCAACCAGGCACCCTAGGGGGCACTGCAGTGGACTTCAGAAATTGCTCCCAGGTACATAGCTCCCTTACCTTGTCTGCTCAGCCCCCCAAAACCCACTACCCACAACTGTACACCACTACCATAGCCCTTACGGGTGAAGGGGGGCACCTAGAAGTGGGTACAGTAGGTTTCTGGTGGGGTTTGGAGGGCTCACATTTACCACCACAAGTGTAACCGGCAGGGGGGATGGGCCTGGGTCTGCCTGCCTGAAGTGCACTGCACCCACTAAAACTGCTCCAGGGACCTGCATACTGCTATGATGGACCTGAGTATGACATTTGAGGCTGGCATAGAGGCTGGCACAAAAGAATTTTAAAGATTTTTTTGAGGGTGGGAGGGGGTTAGTGACCACTGGGAGAGTAAGGGGAGGTGACATTCGATTCTCTCCGGTGGTCATCTGGTCATTTTGGGCACCTTTTGTGGCTTGGTCGTAAGAAAAACAGGACCAGGTAAAGTTGTCCAAGTGCTCGTCAGGGACGCCCTTTTTTCCATTATGGGTCGAGGACGCCCATGTGTTAGGCATGCCCAAGTCCTGCCTTCGCTATGCCTCCGAAACGCCACCATGAACTTTGGTCATCCCCAAGACAGAAAGCAGTTGGGAACGCCCAAAATCGGCTTTCGATTATGCCGATTTGAGCGACCCTGTGAGAAGGACGCCCATCTTCCGATACTATTATATCTACCTCTTCATTTAGTGCTATATACTCTAACTCTCCCATCTTATTTTTTTAGGCTTCTAGCATTTATATGCAGACAATTCAAACTGTGGTTTCTCCTTGCATCAACAAGTTGCCTAGAAATTGGCAGGGATAATTTGCATCCTTTACTCTGCTCTCCCCTTAAACACTCCTGGCTTTCTTTGACCTCCGTTGAAACCTTTCTATCAGGATTGCCTAAATGTAATGTTTTGATAGTATCTTTCAGGGAATCTTCACTCAGAACCATGCATCTTGAGTGAAAGTTATCTTTTCCCCACATTCTAGTTTAAAAACTGCTCTGTCTCCTTTTTAAATGTTAGTGCTAGCAGCCTGATTCCATTCTGGATAAGGTGGAGTTCATCCTTTTAGAATAGGCTTGCTGTTTTCCAGAATGTTGCCCAGTTCCTAACAAATCTAAATCCCTCATCCCTGCACCATCATCTCAACCATGCACTGAGACTTCAGAGCTCTGCCTGTCTCTTGAGTCCTGTGTGTGGAACAGGGAGCATTTTTGAAAATGCTACTCTAGAGGATCTGGATTTCAGCTTTCTACCTAACAGTCTAAATTTGGTTTCCAGAGCCTCCCTCACACATTTTCCTATGTTGTTTGTACCCACATTTACCAAGACAACTGTCTCCTCCCCAGCACTGTCTAAAATCCTATCTAGGTGATATGTGAGGTCCACTACATTCACACCAGGCAGGCAAGTAACCAAGTGATACTCACGTTCACCAGCCACTCATCTATCTACATGCCTAATGATTGAATCACCAATTACAACTGCTGACCTAACCCTTTCCTCCTGGGCAGAAGCTCTCAGAGATACATCCTTGGTGCAAGAGGATATTGTATCCCCTGGGGGGCAGGTCCTGGTTACAGGATTACATCCTGCTTCTCCAAGGTGATGATGCACTCCTTTTAGGAGACCTCTCTCTCCTCTAAGGCAGTACAGGGGCTGCCAGACCAGAGGTGGTTCTTCTCTACTATAAACCTCTCTGTCTGCCTGGTATATCTTTGGCTGGTTTAAAGATAATCGGCTATGTCTGAATATTGACATAGTCGGCTATGTTCAAACTGCCTGAAAAATACCTGGATATTCAATGCCATTCACCAGAAACGGCCCAGTATTGAATATCTGAGTTCAGCGCAGACCATGGGAGACAGCCCGGCTATCTCCTACAGTCTGAATATCGGGGCAATAATCTCTTGCCAACTAGGAGATAATCATATATGTGACACTCATTGCAAAAGACTGCATAGCACCCTTCACACTGCTGCTATCTGCATCTTAGTATTAGTGAGTTGTTTAATTAATTAAAACTTGTAAAGGAACTAGGGATATTAGACTAATATAAAAAGCCTTAAGATTATATAGTATATTGTGTGATTTATTTATTGTTTTCTTCTCAGCAAGTATATGATTATTAAAGCCAATCACTTGCAGGTGAACATATTCTGTAATGACAAACCCTCTCTTGGTCTCTGAAATAATTGATTATAAATTTAGTGATGTGCTAGGAGTAGGTGGGAAAGACGACTGAACCAGGCTCTGCTGTATCTTTTAGAGGCTATCTGTTAATGCTCTAGGTTGTGACAGTTAAGTTTCAACCTCTGGCAGAAAATCCAAGCTTAAGAAAATGGAGGAAAGGGTTTTACACTATTTAAACTAGTTAATAAAGTTTGCTTTTCAAAATTCAAACTGCTTTTATCAATAAAACTACAATTTTTCTCTTATTCCAATCACAGAGCAAAATCATGTTCACTTACCCAGAGAGATGGCCTCTTCTCTCAGTACTCTTTCAGAAAAATATCAAAGAATGACATAGAGAAAAGCTTGAGTTTTGTGATGGAATAGTCTTCACTGTTGATGGTGGTGGGTGTTTTTGACTTGTGCAGCAGGGAGATTGTTTGACTGCAGGAGACAGCACAGGTCTAATGACTATGTTCTGCTTAACATGGCTATTTTAATGTAGCCACAAACTGCATGCATTTAGGGTAGTAGAAATGAAAATCTGCATGTAATGCATATTTTCTGTCAGTTTTACTGTGATTTAATACTGTAGATAGACCCGCAATATTCAGATACAGATTCCAAACAATGTTAAGCAGCTAATTTATCTGCTTATATTTATACCTGATATTCAGCAGCTCTCTCCATTTAGGTATAACTGTTGAATATGCAGTCCAAAATTTAAATGAATAGCATCCATTTATTTAGTATGGTTATTTGTGTGGTTCTCCTAAATGAATGCATTTATCCTAGTGGCTGAATAACAACTCTGTCCAGATAAATTTTGGCACTGTCCCCAGAATATTCTTGGCCCCTCACAATTTTATATTTTAGCCAATACAGATTTTTTTAAAGTACTTACGTGGTTAGTACTATGTGGACCCATGTTCTATACTGTTCCATGGTCTTACGCTGATGATCACCTGTATCCTCTACTTTCACAGGACAAGGACCCTGCCATGAAATTTGACAAAATGCCTGTAAACAATGTTTTATAAATTGTAGCAACCCTTACATCTTCAGAAACAGTGCATTCCATATCTATAACAAAATGTAGCATATAACTTGCTGTAACTTGAGAATACAAGCAGATGGATATGTTTATAACTTTGTTTGAATCAGTGTGGTGTCTAATATTTTGTGGTATTTAATAAAATTATTATTAAAATAACACCAATGCCGTCAGTATCAGGTGCTAACCACATAAATGCTTTAAAAAATTTCTGTCTCAGCTAAAATATAAATGTATGAGGGGCCAAGAATATTCTGGGGACAGTGCCAAAATTTATCTAGATAGAGTCATTATTCAGCCACTGCTTGGATAAGTGTATTTATGTAGGAGAATCATACAAATAGCCATCCTAACTTAAATGGATGTTATTCATTTAAATTTAGAACTGCATATTCAGCAGTAATGTCTAAACGGATAGACCCATTGAATATCAAGCATAAATATAAGCAGATAAATCATCTGCTTATCCTTGTGTAGATGCTGTATCAGAATACTGCTGACCTAGAGTCTATCTAAAGTATTAAACCACATTAAAACTGACAGAAAATATGCATTACATGCCGATTCTCATATCTACTACCCTAAATGTATGCATTAAAATAGCCATGTTAAACAGAACATAGTCATTAGACCACAGCAGAGATTGACGCTGTCTCCTGCAATCAAATTTATTTATTTTATTTTTGTTACATTTGTACCCCGCGCTTTCCCACTCATGGCAGGTTCAATGCGGCTTACAAGTCAAAAACACCCACCACCATCAACAGAGAAGACTATCCCATCACAAACTTCAAGCTTTCCTCCATATCACTCTCTGTTGAAGTCCCTGATATTCATAAGATCCCCATCTGTGGAAACATGCTTGCTACCCCCTTTCCATTGGAGATCCCTAGTTTTTGGCAGAAGTATTTGCAAATGGTAACTATATTATTGCCACCACAAAAAAAGAACTTTATTGTCTATAGCTAGAACTTTTCTGAATGATTAGATAAAATGGCACTATGACCAGAGATATTTTAAATCTAGG
This sequence comes from Microcaecilia unicolor, assembly GCF_901765095.1. Taxonomy (NCBI): domain Eukaryota; kingdom Metazoa; phylum Chordata; class Amphibia; order Gymnophiona; family Siphonopidae; genus Microcaecilia; species Microcaecilia unicolor. The sequence continues at coordinate 302,971,889 of NC_044035.1, read as the reverse complement.
AAAACCATTTACATTCTTGGCCTTCAGCATTCAATTTACTCATATAGCTTGATTTCTGCCATTTTAGTTATGTCTTTTAACCCTATCACTCCTCTAGCTTATGTACGCAGATGTTTACAGTCTTCTTCATGGAAGCACCTGACCCTCCCCTAAAGAAGTCCCTAATGATTAAATAAAAATGCCAAAGTCCTGCTCCCATCCTCTCCACAGCATCGTCCCCTGAACAGGAGAAGCAGTAAGAGGAGAAGGGGTGTGGACTACCTAGCTCTAGCCATATTGTTGGTCCTCAGCTGAATGTCAGCTTTGCTGTCAATCAGCCTAGGGGCAATAAAGTAACAGGAATAATTGTCCAGATTGTCTGTTCCTTCTCCTCTTGCTACTTTCCCTGGTCTAGGGAGCAGGTGAATAAGATCCTGGAGTTCATCAGGGTAGGTAAAGGTTTATAGTATCAACTCTGGTAGGAGAGGGTGGAGGATAGAAATGTCTTCTAAGAAGTGGAGATCTCTATGAGAGGATGGATTTGGGGTGTCTTCCAAGTGTACTCTATAATTGGCGCCTAAATCTAGGCACTGATTATAGAATACGCTTAGTCAGCACTGATTTCAGCACTGATTTTTTAGCCGCCATATATAGAATCTCCTCCATAATGGGCATCTCAGCATTTAGCACCAGCTGATTTTTGCCTCGCACGCACCTTAGTAAAAGACCTTCTAAGTATGTACAATATCAAAGAATGGTCTATCATATCAAATGTAGCCGAGATATCAAACTGTTTCCTCCTCCTCAAAATCTCCTTGACTTCTGATGATAATGTTAGTAAGAATGATTCAGTGCTGTGTATTGGATGAAAGTCATGTTGTGAAAAATGTAAAGAAACATTTAAAAATATAAAGTTTGAACATTGTTTATAAACCACAAATTCCAGTAACTTAGCTAGCCAAAGAATACCAGCCACCGACCTATAATTATCAACTACTGTAAGATCTGCTCCAGCTAACTTTTGTATAGGAATTAGTACTGTTTCTGCTATTGTGTCTGGATATAAGCCTTCCTGCAACATAGGAGTAATAAATTTTACAAGCCATAACACTATATCCTGTGAAGCAGTTTTTAAAACATAAGAATATGCTTAGCAGGTTATGCACTTAAAATATAATTAATGCCAATTAGTGCTGATAATTGCTTGTTAACATCCAATAGATAGCACTGATTAGCTACTTAACCAATTAAGTTATGCACATTGTTATAGAATACGCTTCAATTTCTGCATGGAAATTAAGGCGTTGATATATAGAATTCGGGGGATTGTGCTCTGTAATTTTGCAGATGACAGAGGATAGGCAAACAGTATGAACGCACACTGTTATCCATCCCTATCAATACCATTTCCACAGAAAAGCCTCTTTTTACACATCTATGCAACCTTTGAGAAGTTATAGCTTATTTTAAGAAGGACAATTTTCATTTAGGTTATTCTATCTAGTTACATAATTATCTAGGTAGGAATATGCCTGTGGAAATTTCCCTCCCAGGGGTAATTTTACAAAATATTTTCTGCATGTGAAACACGCTTTACTTGAGGAAAATATAAATTATTAAACTGTGCTACCAAAAGTACACATACAAGTACATGAGGTAACAAAGATATCATGTATTGTGCTAAAGCATTCCAGGAAGCATAGTCTGGAAGGAACAGGGCCAGAGCAGTGATGTACACATATATACAGGGTTGAAATTGTGCAAGGGAATTTGTACTATTAGGAATAATTCTGAAAGCCTATTTTTAAAGACACATGGAGGGGCATAATTGAACAGGGTGCCCAAGTTTTCCTGAGGGCGTCCTCGCAGGACATCCCCGCGAAGGAGTGGGGAAACCCATATTATCGAAACAAGATGGGCGGCCATCTTTCATTTCGATAATACAGTCAGGGACACCCAAATCTCAACATTTAGGTTGACCTTAGAGATGGTTGACCTTAGAGATGGTCATCCCCGGTTTTTGGTGGTAATGGAAACCGTGGACGCCCATCTCAGTAGCAGCAGTGGGATTTGAACTGGCCACCTCTGGATTGCAAGACCAGTGCTCTAACCACTAGGCCACTCCTCCACTCCACTCCCTTGAAATGTGGCCATCTCTGTGGGGGGAGGGCAGTTCAGGACGTCCAAAATTTTTGAAAGAAGGATGTCCATGCCTTCGTTATGCCTCCGCTGACACACACACACCTCCCCCCCCAGGGACCTGCATACTGATGCGATGGACCTGAGTATGATATTTGAGGCTGGCAAAAAAAGTTTTTAAAGTTGTTTTTTTCAGGGTGGGAGGGGGTTAGTCACCACTGGAGGAGTCAGGGGAGGTCATCCCCAATTCCCTCCCGTGATCATCTGGTCAGTTCTGGCACCTTTTTGAGGCTTGGTCGTAAGAAAAAATGGACCAAGTAAAGTTGGCCAAGTGCTCATCAGGGACGCCCTTCTTTTTTCCATTATCGCTCGAAGAAGCCCATCTGTTAGGCATGCCCCAGTCCCGCCTTCGCTACGCCTCCAACACGCCCCTGGGAACTTTGGTCTTCCTCACGACTGGAAGCAGTTGGGGACGCCCAAAATCGGCTTTCGATTTTGCCGATTTGGATGACCCTGAGAGAAGGACGCCCATCTCCCGATTTGTGTCGAAAGATGGGCGCCCTTCTCTTTCGAAAATAAGCCTGTTAAGCACCTATATTGCCATTATAAAATATCACTTTAAAAAATATAATCATCAGTCCAACATCTATTTAAATGCTATCAAATTCTAATTTCACTTAATCAGTCCAAGTTCTCTCAGTGGTGAATCTCTCATTGAAATTCATCCAACACAATCATGTTTTAAGCCCTCAGGTTCTTTGTCAGGGAAGCTCTCCCTTCAGATTGATATCATGATCCCTTTACTCCTCCACTTCACTAGGGCTTTGAATGTTGAGAAGTTTAAGGTGTGTTGGTTATCAGGTCATTTGCCGATTTAGTTCCCAAAATTCTAGAGGGGAAGATCACAGTCTGTCACTCCTTTCGATATTTGGGGATCTTATTGGACAATGAGTTGTGGTTTGAACAACCGATATCATGAGTATTGCGGATACTGAGAGCAGCCAGGTCATATTAATTCTACAGCCTTGCATGTTTTGTTGCACTCATTTGTTATCTCTAAATTAGATTATGGAAATGTATTATATTTGGGATTACTGAAATATTTGTGGAGGCATTTGAAGACCCTGCAAAATAGTGCCATCAGATTATTGGAGGAAGTTGGTTCTAAACAGCAAGTATCACCTTTATATGAATATTTTCACTAGTTACTAGTTCAATTTAGGGCATCTTATAAGGTTTTAGTCTTTGTGCATCAGGTTGTACATGAGGGCTTGCTACCGTATCTACAGCCTATGATTCTGTTATATGCCCTGGGTAGAGCCTTGAGATCAGGTTATGCTCGATTGCATGTTGTTCCTCCTAATTCAAGTGTGTGATTGATAGCAACCAGAGAGAAGGCTTTTCTTTTTTTTTTTTTTAGCTGGCATCAGTCTTGTGGAATAGCTTACCAGTAGAGTTGTGAACAGAGGTTTCATTGAAACTATTTAAAGGGAAGTTGAAAGCCTTTTTTTTCAGAAGCTTTTGAGAGGATTAGGGTGTAATACGGGCTTTTCAGTTAAGATCTATATAGGTAGACCTTGAGTATGAAAGGTTGAGTGATTGCTCTTGTGATGTATGTGCTTTCCTATCATTTTTATGGCATTCCTTTCTTTTTACTTTTCTTATTAAATTTTATTGTAAGCCACCTTGATTATTAGAAAGGTGGTATATCAAATTGTATAAACTATTAAAATGGTGTCAGCATGTCTTTATTCAGCATAAGATCCAATCTAAACATTTATCTTTAAAGTTTCCCTATCAGCCAATCAATCTTATTTGTGTCAGTCTAATATCATCCATTCCAATTTACCATTCAGCCTTTGATATGGTTCCTCACAGGAGGCTCCTGAATAAGCTGAGCAGGCTAAAGTTAGGAACCAAGATGGTGAACTGGATTGGAAACTGGCTGACTAACAAATGACAGAAAGCAGTGGTAAATGGCATCTGCTCGAAGGAAAGGAAAGTGAATAGAGGAGTGCTCAGGGATTGTGAGCAACATTGCCACTGTATTAAAAGAAAATGTTTGTCTTTTTGAAGATGACACAAAAATATCCAACAGAGTGGACACTACATGAGAAGAATAGTCTAAGGTCTGGCAGATAACGTGAACAACACTGGCCAATATTTATACAATCTTAACTATATAAGATATTCCTACGGTGCATGACTTTGTGGCCATTTTTGTACAAATGATGCAAGATTCCATTTGTGCCACTTAGCACTGTAATTTGCTCATTTAACAACTTTCACTGGATACGCACATTCTATAAATCAATACTTTAAGTTTCTAGCATTTCTTTAGAGTTAAATAAAGAAGAGCAGATCCACCTAATTCTCAAAAACTAACTTAGAGATACGCTTGAGTTCAATTTATAAGGATGATGACTTTAAAGCTGTAAATAATTATTTTGATCCACCTTCTTGCTATATTGAGAGGTGTTCAAATGACCATTTCCCTTTAAATTCTAATCTCCAAAAAGACAATCAATTTTTGATGATATCTCATTGAGAATTGTATCTTGTGAATTTATCCAATTAGTGAACTTCAGAAATTCACTCTCAAAATTCTTCCAAATAAAAAAATATTTATCCAAAAATCTTTTCCATTGAAAGCATCTGGTTATTAACCAACATTCATCAGTTACACCATTAATTTCAGACAACATTCTCAACATATAGGATGTATCCTTAATAAGAGATATTATAGCCATAGCCGGTTGATATTGTTGATATTGTGTATCTGGATTTTCAAAAGGCGTTTGACAAAGTAACTCATGAAAGACTCAAAAGGAAATTGGAGAGTCATGGGATAGAAGACAGTGTCCTATTGTGGATTAAAAACTGGTTAAAATATAGAAAACAGAGAGTAGGGATAAATGGTCAGTATTCTCAATGGAGAAGGGTTGATAGTGGGGTTCCCCAGGGGTCTGTGCTGGGACTGCTGCTTTTTAACATATTTATAAAAGATCTAGAGATGGGAGTAACTAGTGAGGTAATTACATTTGCTCAAAGTTATTCAAAGTTGGTAAGTCGCAAGAGGACTGTGAAAAATTACATGAGGACCTTACAAGACTGGGAGACTGGGCGTCTAAATGGCAGATGACGTTTAATGTGAGCAAGTGCAAAGTGATGCATGTGTGAAAGAGGAACCCAAATTATAGCTACATAATGCAAGTTCCACATTAGGAGTCACTGACCAAGAAAGGGATCTAGGTGTCGTCGTTAATGATATGTTGAAACCTTCTGCTTAGTGTGCTGTGCTGGCTAAGAAAGCAAATAGAATGTTAGGTATTATTAGGAAAGGAGTGGAAAACCAAAATGAGGGTGTTATAATGCCTTTGTATCGTTCCATGGTGCGACCGCACCTCGAATATTGTGTTCAATTCTGGTCAAAAAAGATATAGTGGAATTAGAAAAAAGGTACAGAAAAGGGCAACAAAAATGATAAAGGGGACGGGACGACTTCCCTATGAGGAAAGGGTAAAGTGGCTAGGGCTCTTCAGCTTGGAGAAAAGACAGCTGAGGGGAGATATGATAGAGGTCCATAAATAATGAGTGGAGTGGAACGGGTAGATGTGAAGCGTCTGTTTACTCTTTCCAAAAATACTAGGACTAGGGGACATGCAATGAAGCTACAAAGTAATAAATTTGAAAACGAATCAGAGAAAATGTTTCTTCACTCAATGTGTAATTAAACTCTGGAATTCGTTGCCAGAGAATGTGGTCAAGGCGGATAACTTAGCAGGGTTTAAAAAAGGTTTGGATGGCTTCCTAAAGGAAAAGTCCATAGACCATTATTAAAATAGACTTGGGGAAAATTCACTGCTTATTTCTGGGAAAAGCAGCTTAAAATGTTTTGTACTTTTTGGGGATCTTGCCAAGTACTTATGACCTGGATTGGCCACTGTTGGAAACAGGATGCTGGGCTTGATGGACCTTTGTTCTGTCCCAGTATGGCAATATTTATGTTCTTATGTACTAAGGTTTCAGAAAAATATCATGAAATGTTAATAATGGTTCTAACACTGAGCCCCAAGTGGAGACTAATGGTCTTCTTGGTGGATTTTTTACATCTTTATGAATCTTTGGTAAAATAATATTTAATTGGAACTATATTGTTCAGTATGAAATTCACCTTCCTTGTTTGTCATAATCCTATTCTCACAAGCTTCAGTCACTAATGTATTTTAGGGCACTTAATGCCAGTATCGCAACCTTGAAATGGCATCCACGTCCATTACAAAATTTCTATTGCCATGTAGATATCGTATTAGGTTGGTACAGAGTTCTAGCCATGCATAACTGATTTCACAAAGGATGTCAATGTGCAGAACAAGACACTGAAATGCTGACATTTACAGCTTTTATAAAGGATGAACAGTTGCCAACCTCATTTGTCTTTTGGAATTATTTGCATTCCTAGTGACTGCAGGAAAGCTGATTGAGAGTCCTTGGTCTGATTGTCATCTCTGACCATGTAGGTATGTGTTTGCTAAATATAAACTCCTCCACTCTGTTATCCTTCTCATTAACTTCTCTACCACTCACTGAAAACCTCTTGTCCACATCGTTCCCCAAGTTCCCCCCCCCCCCCATTCATACATATACACACACACACTTGTGCCCTCTCAACCTCCATCTGAGTATTTTCTCTGCCCCATAGTGTGTCTGTCTGAGTGTGCTTCTGAGACATTGTGAGCGAGTGTGATTGTGTCTGTGTTCATGTTCCTGGGTTTGTGGCTGATGTTATATGTGTATTTTATGCTAGAGTGCTGGTGGTAGATTTCATAGGGTGCTGGTGAGGAATTTCACAGGGTTCTGGTGGTGGGATGCAGGAGTAATGAGTGATCTAAATTAATGAGCTGTGCAGCCTTTTAGCCCACAGCTCACTCCGTGATACCCTATCACACACCCTCTCTTCCTTTCCCTTGTCAGTCATCTCTTTCTCCCTCCTGTGGCCCTTGTCTACTGTACTTTATGTTATTGTATTATGGTTTGTTTATTAACTATTGTACGCCACATTGAGCCTGCCCATGGGCGGGAATATTGTGGGATATAAATGTTATAAATAAATTAATTAATTAAATGCATGAAACAAACAGGGAAAACAGATTGCTACAAGGAGTCATCACTATCACAGGATCCATAGGCCCAGGACCCAGTTCCTAGATCTTACAGATGAACAGTGTCTCCTCAAGATTTGCTTTGATGAGGCTGCCAAGAGGTACAGCCTCTTCTCCACTCCGCCACTCACAGGAAGCAACCTGTGCTGGTACACCTAAAAGTTACAACAGCCCTAGCCTTTTTCACCACTGCCAGTTTCCAGTGTGTTCTGGCTGTCACAATGGGACTAATCTTGAGAGATGCACATCCCTGTCGTTCCAATCCTAACTAAATCTGTGTCTCCCCTGCGGCGTGGCCCTTGCATTGTTATTCTAAGTTTTTTTTTTGCCTTCTCTAGAATACCTGTTCATTGATTCGTGCCATTCCCAACATGGCCGCCTCTCTCCCATAATCCCTTGCCACAGGTCACTAGTTCAATCTGCCCTCCCCATGATGGCCGCCCTCTATTGTAGCATATTCTCTATTAGATTTCTGCCCTTACCAATATGGCCGCCCTTATACTAAGTCCTCTGCTCTATCCAAGATGGCCGCCTCCTGTCTCCCATACGGCCGTTCATGTAAAAGTTAAACGTTGCGAACTTCACCACTTACTGTTCGCTCGCCCGGGGATGGCACCGGATCTTCCTGCGATGTCTCGTTGGATGCTTCCAGCTTTGGCTGTTCTCACCACGGCGTGGCTCCAATTCTGATGAGGTTAGTCTGCGGGCTGGAATCTTAAAGTGCTCTGTACTAGCAGACTTCCTGCTACTTCCGCCGACATGTGGGCCGAGGCTCCATCCGAACGGGGGCACACCGGCACAAGCAGGCTCTGTCGTTGCTCGTGCTGCTCTGCTGTGCTGCTCACGTGCTGCTCCATCGTATCGCGATCGCTGCTTGCAGTCTGGTGCCCGGACGCCTGAAGAGGACGTCCGGGCTCCGCTCGGGGGTTTTAAACCCCCTCTTGAACTCCTCCCTTACCAGCGGGGTGTCCTTGTGCGGCGGGAAACCTGTCCGCCCCGCTTCCACTCGCACCCCGCTGCCCCAACAGTGCGCATGCCTGTTGGGGCATGGTGCCATGTTATATGCAGCTCTGTGTACCCACGGGCACTGCACCTATCTTATCTTGAGACATGCTGTTCTATACACAGCACAACTTGAGACTTGAACAACCATGGACTCTTTCTTGTGCCTCAAACTATACCAAGCATGTGACCCAAGATGTGTATACCACAAAATGTGGTAGATCTGATGGCTGTAAGCTACTACCTAACCACACAAGAGTTGTCATGTGGTCTCATTCCATCATCCACTGGTCTGCTGCCCCATCTTTAGCCAATAACCTGGAATGCACTGCATCTATGCACTGAGCAATCTGACGGCCATATAGACAACCCTATTAGGAATAGCCACACTGTGCTGTATACAGTACAGACCAGAGCAAATATTTTGATAGTTCCCTACACAAAACAGATTTTTGCATCATCCCATTTGCATTCTCACAGGGCTACAAGGCTCTCACCTGGAGGTCATGAGGTACTATGCCACATGCACAGGCTCCAAGGATCTCCTGTTGGTGGCCTGTCAGACAGTGTGTAATATGTAGAGCAACATTGCTGTACAGTGACTTAGGTGTATATGGTTAAGGGGTAAAAATTGGAAAGGCCCTGCACACACGAGAACAAGCACAACTGCTAACTCTCTTGTCTACATAGAGCCCATCCCCCAGGCCAGTTAACATAACAGAAAATATTGCATATTCTGTGATGTGAGGGCAAACTGCCATGACTCTAGGAAAGAATGCCTATCAAAAGAGCTTTGGACACATCTGTATAGTAACCCACACATAAGAAGAGAGATCTCACCTTTCCAGTCACAAGATGCAACGCCTAGCCCCAATCATACACTATTGTGCATCTGAGCTACTTGATGGTGGATGGTTTTCTTTTGTTTTTTTAATTCTTTATTTATAATTATAAAAACTGAAAACACAAAATATCACTTGTTTAAGGTAATAAAGAGCAAAGAGCAAATTCAGAAGTGGAAAGAAATCTTAAATCAAGAATAAAGTTAGCTCTTAAACAGACCACCAAATTACTGAAGGGAGGAGAATAAGAGCATAGCTAGGAGAGAGCAAATAAGGTAATAATTCAAAAGAAAGGCACTAGAATGAACTACTCTCTGCCTAAACTATTATTATACAAAACTAAACTATATGGTAGCTATAGTGATCATCTGCATGTCCAAAAAAGACTTCAACTGCTCGAGAGCAAAGAAAGATATTTTACTCTGGGGTATCAAAAAAAGTATTTACAAGGATAAGTCAATAAAAACATGGCACTTAGGGGTCAGTTTTTACCACAGCTGGGAAAAAGAGCTTTTTTCAATGAGCTGGGAAAAGGGCCTGCGGTAAAATTAAAACCATCATGCGCCTATTTAAGGCCTGAGCCCTTAATGCCACCCATTGATCTAGTGGTTAGGGCTCACGTGCTACACATGCGGTGACTGGTCAGTGCATGACAACTGCTGATTAATGCCAGAAATGCCATACGCAGTAGGAAATAAAAAATAATTTGTCCTGGAGTTATGGATGCATGCCAAATCTGAAATTACCACCAGAGGGTGCACTAGCCTAGCAGTAGTCTCATTTTGGTACATGCTGCACACGCGTAGAGTCTATTGCACCTTTGTAAAAGGGCCCCTCAATTTTTTATCCCCCTCCCTTTTACAAAGCTGTGGTAGCGACTGCCAGTGCTTTAATGACAACACAGCCCATTCAAAGTGAATGGGCTATGTCGGCATTGTTGCTTGGCTTTGTAAAAGGGGGGTTAGTTTGTTGTCCTAGTGCCAAAAATGCATTCCTTCTTTCTTGTGTCACCTTGGTAACATCTGGATCCATCCAAATCTTTTCTCCAAAAAACAAAATTGTGAATTATGGAAATATAACCACAGAACAGAACAGAATTCATGTCTTGCTCAAAGACAAAAGAAGCTAACAATGTAGATCTTTCTAATACTATAAGAAAACAAGGGTGGAGAACAGATGCAATGTCCAAATCAAGTAGTGTGTAATTAAAGCATTTAAAATTGTACTTTCATAAAATGACAAAAATACAATTTTAAACGCTTTACACACTACTTGATTTAGACATTGTGTCTGTTCTCCACCCTTGTTTTCTTTTGGACTAAGTTTGTGGAGATTTTGTCTTTCTCTTTTGTTTGTGATCTTTCCAATACTTCCAATGATGAATCGTCTAATAAAACTGTTGTTTAAATCAAAACCATTTTTTGTCCTTGCTCACCAGGTTCTTATCAAAGGAAACTGGCAGTAATATCTGTGAGTACCAGCGTAACTTCCAGGTACCAGCTTGAAGATCAGAGCTTATCTCCCCTCCCTCCTACTTCCTGACAAAGTCTAAACCCCCTCCCATCCCCCAAGCCCTAGTAGGTCCCAGCCCGCATGCCTATCTTAATGGTGTGGTGGTCTAGTGGTCGCCATGGGCATGAGGGAACCCCACTCCTTCCTGCCTCTCACAGCTCCTAATTAAAAATGACTGTTGTGACCTATAGCCTCTCCTACCCATTTAAATTGCTTTGATTATCAGACCCTATATATGGTAGTGGAGGCTATGGCTTTAATCTTGTAAATATGGCACCTTTTATTGGTGACCTCCAAGACACCATTTAACTTTGTGTATATTTATTTTATTTTATTTATTTATTTGGGATTTATTAAAACTGCCTTTATGAAGAAATTCACTCAAGGTTGTGTACAGCAGATATGGCTTGATATAGAAATTAAATTTTGTTAAACAGCACAACAAAAGTAAAATTATCAAACATCTGCATAAATATAACCAATGATGTAAACTTGGAGATGGTGACTTGAATCTTAGAAATGGAAGTAACATGATACAGTGTCAGAAATGTGCTCATTAAACAGCAGAGTAGAATAACCATATAAAAGAAATATGATAAATACCATTAGAGTATAAAATGATACATTATAATAGGCAGCATGAAAGCACATTCATATAATACAGATATGATCAACACAATGTCTGCATAATACAAATGACACACATGAATAATCAAATAACATAGATATGATGTTCAAAATGTCAGTATGGTACAATGAAGCATCTTTATAGGCAGCCAAGGAGGGAATGGCCATTCAGATATATAGAAAAGCTGGTTCATTGGGATAAATAGATGGGTGGCTAAATTGAAGGCAAATTATAGGTACGGGTGAATAAGGTATGAGGAACTGGCCATAGTTACAGGGTATACAGCAAGCTAGTCATTTTTTAGCTGTTGATATTAAAGATTTCCTGATATCCTTTTTAGGCAGTCCTCACTTTCATATCCATTAAAGGCTTAGGAGAACAGCAAGGCTTTCGTTTGTTTACTTAAGTCTTGGTAATTTTGAGTTAAGGGTAGCCCCTCTGAGAGAGTTCCATAGTGTAGGGACTACTCTTAAGAAGGCTTGCTGGCAGGTTTCACATTGTGCAATTTATTTTGACAAGGGTACGAATAGTGATGCTCATTCAGAAGATCTTAAGGGCCTCAAAGGTGTGTAGAGGACTAACTTATTCTTTAGCTATTAAATAAAATTTTCACATACTACCTACTTGTTAATGAAAACAATCAAGGCAACAGGAGAGAGGGAATCCAAAGCATAGGGAATTAAGCCAAGCAAAAAGAGCACAATGGGCCTCCAAGAGTGGGTTGACAGCTGAATAAATAAATACATAAATAAATAAATACACAAACTTTTAAAGCTTATAAAATAATGTTTAAAATAATATTTAAAATAAGCAAAATGAATATGGAGAGAAAAATAATAATCAAATAACATTTAAATGAAAGTGTAAATCTGAATAAGACAACATCTTGATAACATTAAGGTAAACATGCAAATGGTAAGCAGACAGTGATGAAGAACAGAAGAATATGGTAAATATGAAATAATAATATCCTCTGTTCTTTCAGTTTCAGTGGGCAATGCCACCACATATAAAGGTAAGGGTATCTATTTGTTTTGGTTTCTGCTAACTGCTTGCAATAGTGAGATATCCTCTACAGAGAACACTGGAAGCATTTTTTTTCCTCACACTGAGAATTAGCACTTTTAAGCCTCTTTTTTTCTCTTCACTGCAGCTCATCCATGATCACATTGCTTTTCTTCTCATTCATGAGGTATACGTTTATTCACTCAGGACTAGATTTTATAAATGGCACCTAAAAAATCAGCATCAAAAAAATAGTGCTATTCTATAAAGCGCGTATAAAGTTAGGCACAGTTTATAGAATAGCACTTAGTGCCAGGAACCGTGATTACATTTAGGTGCGACCATGTACACCAATGAAAACCTGGTGTAAATCCCTGCAAGTAAATTAGTCACAGATTCCCCTAATTTTATGACAATGCGCATAAATTGCAGAAATGCCCCTGACCAGCCCATTCTCCTCCCATGGCCACACCCCTTTTCAGTTCTGCACACTAGAATTTATGTGCATCTCTTTATAGACTATGCCTAAAATGATGCACGCATAAATTCTAATTATTGCCAATTAGTGCCAAAGATTGCATATTATTGCCCAGTTCTCAGCAGTAATCAGCTTGTTATTCAATTAAGTTGTACATGCAAATTGGACATGTGCCCAAATTTACACGCACAACTCAAAGTGCCATATATAGAATCTGGAGGGCCATCTTTAAGCAGCATACAGATGTGGATACCAATATTCTTTTATTTATGTTTAAGTGGTATAGAGAATTGGACACCACTATTTATATTTTTACCAATCAGCTTCCACTTCGCATTTGAAAATCATTTATGGGTTCTTTAGCTCTTACCTTCTTTATATGTGGTGGCATTGCACACTGATATTAAAAGAACAGAGGATATTGTCCAGACTATACTATTGACAGTAATTTTATATTTACTATATTTTTATACTATTCATCATTGTCTGCAAATTTACAGAACAATTCTGCAAAAAATGGTACTCCTATCACCCCAAACCCTTACAAAAAAGAAATAAATTAGCAACAACAACAACAGGATCAAGACCACCCACTAAAATAAAACAAAATCTTCATGTCTCAAACACTAGGCATAATTATTCAATAGCTTTATCTGACATAATGAAAATATCTTAATTTGAAAACTGTGGATATGAATGAATAGCTTTCTGAAATATTTCAAAAGGAATCCACTTAAATATTCAGGAGTCAATTTTTAAATGGGTTTACTAGGGCAGGAGGAACTCCTACCTGGTTAAATCCGCTGAGTTGGCTGGCCACCGATATTCAGCAGCACTTAATCATTTAGTGCCCCTGAATATCACTGCTAGGTTAGGGGCAGTCTGTGGTGGAACTTGGGCGGAACCATTACTTAGCTTAGTACAGTGTTTCCCAAGTCCAGTTCTGGAGTACCCCTTGCCAGTCAGGTTTTCAGGATATCCACAATGAATATGCAAGAACTTGATTTGCATACACTGCATCCATTATGTGCAAATCTCTTTCACGCATATTCATTGTGGATATCCTGAAAAATTGACTTGCAAGGGGTACTCCAGGATTGGACTTGGGAAACACTGACTTAGAGCTTCATAACTCAATTCTTGGGACACATCCAGCCAGTGTTAGTTTCAGGATATGCACAATTAATGTGCATGAGATAGTGCATACAAATCTGTCTCCTTGGTATGCAGACCTATCACATGCATATTCATTGTGTATACCCTGAAAACCCGATTGGTTGACTGGGATGAGAAGCACCAACTTAACTAGTTAGTGGCTGTCCTAATTTTATGCACTGAGTTAACTGGGCACTAGTCTGAATATTGGCCAGTGCCCAGTTAATTTCCGGGTGACTGCACATACCTGGATAGTCAATGCTGGAAGCAGTGCATGCTCCAGCATTGAAAAACCAGGGTTAGTTTAGCCTGTGGGTCTGAGCTGCTTACAATCCGCTTATCACCAAGGGCTCAATAATGGGCCCTCAGAGTCCAAGAGTGATTATCCAGAGTCCCACATGGCCTATGTTTCACATCAGCGTCTTCAAAAACTCACTAAACATCAAATTAAAATCCAGATTCAAAAAGAGCACAAACTTAAGTTGTTCAGAATTACTTAATGTGGCCCCCAGCAAATCCCCCCTGATTCTGACCTGCAGCCAGAGAATTTCCTGGGGGGTCCCTATATTGATGGAGATGATAGTGGGAGGTGATTGCCAGGGTGAATTTGCTTAGCCATGCCCTATGGGGCAGAGCAGGAAGTACAAAAGGACAAAGCAAGAGAAAACCCAGGTCTTTTTTTACCCAACCCCTGAACAGTCCTGGAGTGCTAAGGGGGGATCCCAGACCTTAGGGCATAGAAATATAAAGAAAAGGGAATCAACCCCTGCTTCATGGCAGAGGTTGTTAGCAGGAAAAGGAGCCTGTTTCCGAAATCCTTGAGACAAGAGAATTAGCATAAAGTGCCCTGTGAAAAAACAAACCCTGGGAATAAGCGAGACAGGGAGCAGAGGTGAGTCTCACTCTCAGTGGAGGAAGAAGAGGGCTTGCAGGAGCTGGACTGACAGCGGAATCAGTTCCAAGAGGATTTAGCATGAGATGAGATCTGGAGGAGTCCTGACATTAACAAGACTGACAGCTTGTAGCGATCTGGGATGGGGCAGGCTTGCTGAATAAGCTATGGAGAGAGTGTGGAGACTGTAGAGCAAAGTGTCAATCTGAGAGCAATACTGAGCATTAATCTCAGGAAGCAGAGAATCTGAAACTTATCAAGACTGCAAATAATGTATTCCAGAGAACTGGAGAAGTAAACTTATAGCTTGGATTCAACTTCCATGAGTGGACTACTTTCTTTGACTGTGCTACTATTTGAGATACAGGTGATACCTCTGGCCTACCGAAGACATATCCAGCCCCAGTCTGCGCACTAACTCTAGCCTGAAATTATGTGCCTGGCCCCACTCATGCTTACCAGGGATTATAATTAGTGCTCAGAACATTGCCACCCATGGGCCAGGGTTACATTAGCATAGCCATACACTTCCCTGCGGCAATGCCTACATCTCTAAATTCAAAAATGGTGGCAGAGTGTCTATATAGCATGTTAATGCATATTGGTAAAGAGGTCTCCAAGAGAGGTTGTTATTACTGTGCACAGTTATGTTTTAACTGACTATATTTAAGTTAATATTTTTCCACATATTAGTCATCTAGGTTACAACTGAAAACGTGTTTTAACTTGGATAGCTAAAACATAGCTGGTTGCATCAGATGCTCAAGCCATATTGATAATTGGCTACTTCTGTGGTAGGTTATCCAATTACTACACTTCTGCCTATACAGAAGATTTATTATTTGACTCCACTAAAGGATAATGAGAAAATTGGTCCATTGGATGCTTCTGTGATTTTGGAATCCTCTTTAGAAGAAATTTAAAGAAGATTCACATTGTTGGTTTCCTTTGTTTTTCTAGAGGATAAAGAGACAATTATGATACTTTGAGGTCCTTTTACTAAGCCGCATAAGCGTCTACGCGTGCCCAACGCATGCCAAAATGGAGTTACCACCCGACTACCGTGTGGCTCTTGCGGTAATTTCATTTTTGGCATGCGTCCGATACGCGTGTCTGAAAAATAGTTTTTATTTTCGGATGTGCATAATGGATGTGCGGCAAGTGCCATTTGACACGAGTAGGTCATTACCACCCAAATTCTTTACCACTAGGTCAATGGCTGGCAGTAAGGTCTCAGACCCAAAATGGACGCACGGCAATTTTGATTTTTCTGCATGTCCATTTTCGGCTTAAAAAAAAGGCCTTTTTCACAGGCGCACTGAAAAATGGATTGGTGTGCAAACAAAACCCTACACTACCGTAAGCCATTTTTCAGTGTGCCTTTGTAAAAGGTCCCCTTTATTACCATGCTAGAGATACTAATTTCTATGGCACTAAAGTCTAAGTTTTTCCGGATGTTTCTAAGTGGGCTCAGCTAGGAGAAGGTATTTTCTTGAATTCAATGTGTTTTGACTATTGGAGCCACCTTTCAGATACGATTTCCTTGTAAATGACACAGGTGCTGTGATGCCAAAACACGGCTCGTGTCGGGTCTTTGAATAAAGAACTATTGTCCTCTCCAGTATTGAAGCCCTTTGTACCGTGTACTTTCTCCCTCTCTTCTTTGCACAGTAGTTTAAACACTTACATGCATAATGCATACAAAAATGTTAGTATCTAGGTCAGCGATTTTCAACCAGTGTGCTGCGTTACACTTGTGTGCCATGGATGGTCTGCAGGTGTGTTATGAGGCTCTCAGTGGCTGCGGTGGCAGGTAGGTGTCCCCAAGCCCCGACAGCTGAAGATGTCCCTGAAGGCACCCAGAAGCTCCTAAGCACAGTTCGGCAGTCAGCAGCTGCTCTTTCATCCGCTGATGCCGGTATGCTTAGTTTTTGCCAGAAATTGTTTTTCTTCTCTGGGTCCGGGTAAGTGAAATGCCAATCAGAACTGTTGTTGAAGCCTTTTACTCCTGCAATTGACTGCTGGATTTTTCTTCCTTTTGATTTCTCATTTCTTAGGAGCTCTTAAATATTATCTTCTCTTTATCAAACAATATTATAAACTAGTGGGGTTTTTTTGTAAGTTGTGTGTATGGAGGACAGCAGCTCGACGGTGGAGGACAGGGCGACAAAAGGGTGGAAAGGTCATATATCCTTTAAAAACTTATCGTGTGCCTAGACAATTTTAGCGCCTTGTCAGTGGTCCGTGAGATAGAAAAGGTTAACAATCTCTGGCCTAGGTTATAGAATTGCCCCCGTAAATCTTAGGCGCACTGATATTAGCTTACCCTAGTATTCTTTAAAAGAATCTGGTGCCTAATTTGGGGGGGGGGGCAGTTGGAAAGTTTTGGGTAGGAGGGTAGGGGTGGGGTGGCAATGGGGGTTCTGTTTCAAAAATATTTTGATATTTGTTTCAGTATTGCTTACACTATACTTGGTCTTTCTCTGAATGTCATCAATAAAAATGATTTGAACATAAAAGAATCTGGTGCCTAGATACCATTATAGAATGGAATAAGCAGTTGGGCTGCCTAAATAGAGGCGCCTGCTTATAGAATTGCTCCCTTAGGGCCCAGAATTAGCCATGTATGTACTCTATTACCTATGTCTTGATTTTCTTGCTAGATGTATATTAAAGCTGAAAAGAGGTCTAACGAAGTAGTCATCTGTATAAAACACTAGCTTCCTCAATCTTCTTAACATTTCCTTTCAAAGAAGATTCATTATTTTTTTAGCCTGAATAGTCTTTTCAAGCTAACAGTACTTACTATCAAAGTAGTTTTAACATTGTTAGGATACCATTACATTTCATTATGTTTTATGTGGGAACCTGAGAGGAAATCATTTCCAATACATTTCTTCCAGAATTAAAACCACAAGATGTAAAACTAATCCTAGAAGTGTCAGATGTAATGTAATGTAATCTCAGTCTTCATAAAGTTCTTCTTTATTAACTGCTACTGCAGGGAGCTACAGCTTTAAAATTAGAGACAGGATAAAAAAAAGAAAGCAGCAAATTATTCAAGTCTACTTACCCATCTGTGCTTCTGGTTAGTATTCTTTTTATTTCATGAACTAACTGCCAGTGTATTACAAGTAGAAATGGATCAACCATTGTCTATTAGTTCTCAGCATTCTATAGTGCCACAAAAGAGAAAATATCCATATAGCTTGGCAATGTCAAAGAGCAGCGACAAGAAGTATCTTTCTTCTTTACTCTCTTATAAAAAACACTTCACTCTCCTTTGATTCTGATCATGCTTAGGAAGTAAAGTGGGATACGGCATATCCTCCAGAGAGGTCAGTAATGCTCCAAACTGGTATTTTCCATATAAGCTGCTTAAGAAGCTAATTAGCACCTCAATTATAGTGCAAAGTTTCTGCACTAAACAGCTAACACAGCTTAATAAATAGGGCCCTAAATGTAAAGAATGGCATTTTTAAATCTGCATATGTAGATTTTCCTTCTCTGCTTCATTCTCAAAAAAGAGAGGCATAAAGTCTGCGGGTACTTTTGTCACCAAGTATCCATACGATACAATTTTTAACAGAATCCAGAACCATTTATGAAAAGTGCTTACCTGGTCTAAGGTACAAAATTACTAATGGACTATATACCTAGGTATTATGGCTACCAGATGTCCTCAATTTTTGAGAATTGTCCCCTACATTGACTGGATGTCCCTGACTCTATGGAGAATAAATACCTCCTCTCCTATTCATGTTCTTAGAAACATAGAAAAATGTAGGCAGATAAGGCCCATTCATCCAATATTTATAACCATTTAACTGGCCAGGAATAGCTCCTGGCCGGTTAAATGGCACTTAACCAGCTATCCGGCAATATTCAACAGGAGATCACCGGTTATCTCCTGCTAAATAAGCTGGTTAGCAATAGCAGATAACTGGTTATATCACACGATATAACCAATCTTCTAATATTTAGCGTATTGCCAGCTAAATTTGGCAGCTAAATTAGGCCACCGAAATAGCAGGTATATCTTTGGCCAGTTTAAACTTAACTGGCTAGTGCTCAATATTGGCTTGGCCGATTATGTTTAAACCAGCCAAATGGTCACCAGAAATGGCCTGGCATTGAATATCCAGGCTCAACACTGACTGCAGGAGGCAGCGTGGCTAACTCCTGCCGTCTGAATATCAAGCCCCATATGGCCTATCCAGTCTGCCCATCCATGCCATCTACTCTCCCTCTCATTCCCTTAGAGATCCTATGTACTTGTCCCAAGCTCTCTTGAATTCTGATACTGTTTTCATCTCCACCACTTCCACTGGGAGGCCATTCCATGAATTCATCACCCTTTCTATGGAGTATTTTGTCATGTTCCTTCTCAGTCTGTCCTCTTTCACCTTAATCTTGTGCCCTCTCATTCCAGAGCTTCCTTTCAATTGAAAGAGACTCGCCTCCTGTGCATTTATGCAAGGTAGTTACTTAAATGTCTCTATCATATCTCCCCTCTCCTGCCTTTCTTCCAAAGTATACATATTAACATCTTTAAGTCTGTTCCCATACACTTTATGATGAGACCACTGACCATTTTGGTAGCTGTCCGCTGGACCGACTCCATCCTGTCTATATCTTTTTGAAAGTGTGGTCTCCGGAATTCTACACAATACTCTAAATGAGGTCTCACCAGAGTCTTATACTGAGACATCATCACTTTTTTACTAATGGACATTCCTGTCCCTATGCACCCAAGCATCCATCATCCACAAAGAGGCAGACCTTAACAGACAGTCTTGCAATAATATCACTTACAAAAATGTTTAAAAGAACCAACTCAAGAACCCACCTTGTGGGGATCTACCACCCTTCCATTCCTATTTGTGTTTGTTTTCTGTTCTGCTCCTGGCCCTTCAGTTCTGAACACAGAACAGAAATATTTGTTAAGCAATTCCACCTTATTTTTATCAGCTTCTACATACTCCTCCCCACCACTTTTGTACTTCTTCCTATCACTAACATATCTAAAAAAAATGGCTTGTCTTCCTATTTTACCATATTGGCAATGTTTTCTTCTATTTGCATCTTTGCTTTCCTGACTACTCTACCAACTTTTCTTACCTTTTCCAGATATTGTCACCTGTCTTCTTTCTCTTGTACTTTATATAGGCTAACCTCTTTTTCCTTACCTTCTCAGCTACTACTTTTAAGAACCAAAGCAGCCTCCTTTTCCCTCTTACTTTTATTTACTTTCCTTACAAAAATGTTTGTTGCCCTTACAATAGCTACTTTCAGTTTTGTCCACTGCTTTCCAGCTTCTTCCAGATGTTCCCACCTAGACAACAATTCCTTGAGATAATCCTCCATAAAGTCTAAAACCTTCACTTTTGAATGAACCCTCTCCATACCTGTCTTAATATTAAACCACACCATCTGGTGATCACTGGTTGCCAGATACTCCTCTACTGTACCATCAGAAACGCTCTCCCCATTAGATATACTCATACTACTACTACTACTACTACTTAACATTTCTAGAGCGCTACTAGGGTTACACAGCTCTGTACAATTTAACAAAGAGAGACAGTCCCTACAGAGCTTACAATCTAATATCACCCCTCTTCTCAGGTCACTTCACTGGCTTCCAATCAGATACCGCATACAGTTCAAGCTTCTCCTTCTTACCTACAAATGCACTCAGTCTGCAACCCCTCATTACCTCTCTACCCTCATTTCCCCTTACGTTCCCGCCCGTAACCTCCGCTCACAGGACAAATCCCTCCTCTCAGTACCCTTCTCCACCACCGCCAACTCCAGGCTCCGCTCATTCTGCCTCGCCTCACCCTATGCTTGGAATAAACTTCCTGAGCCCTTATGCCAAGCCCCCTCCCTACCCATCTTCAAATCCTTGCTCAAAGCCCACCTCTTCAATGTTGCTTTCGGCACCTAACCTTTATACCTTTCAGGAAATCTAGACTGCCCCTATTTGACTGACTGTACATTTGTCCTTTAGATTGTAAGCTCCTTTGAGCAGGGACTGTCCTTCTATGTTAAATTGTACAGCGCTGCATAACCCTAGTAGCGCTTTAGAAATGTCAAGTAGTAGTAGTAGTAAGCACTAAGTCTAGTATGATCTCATCCAGCATAAGTTTCATTACCAAGTGTAGGAATAGTTCCTCCTATAGAGAATCCAGGATCTCCATGTTTCTAAAGACCCTGCGATAGGGATACCCCAATCAACAACTGACATATAAAAATCATCTATTAGTAGTACTTTACATTCATAGCTATAATTTGAATGTCTTCAATTAAATCTCTATCCATTTCTTCTGTCTGTGAAGGAAGCCTGTATATCACACCAATGTAAATATATTTGCCATTCCCTCTTTCCAGATTGACCCAAAGTGCCTCTTTCTTACCTGTAGGTCCTGCAATGGTGTGGCTTTAATATTATCTTTAACATATAATGCCACTCCCACTCACTTTCTTCCTACCCTGTCTTTCCTGAACAGATTGTAGCCTGGTATAATTATATCTCAGTCATGGTTCTTTGTGTGAACAATGTCTCTGTGATTGCCACTAAATCCAAATCAGCCTCTTCCATCACAGCCTCAAGATCTAAAACCTTATTTGCCTTACCACTTTCACTGCAGTATTCCCCCCATAGTGCCACATCTCCTCTCAAACCTCCCTCCATCATGTGTCTTCTTTATCTAGCCAGGCTGGGGCAATGAATAGCACAGCACTAAGAGAACCATTAAGATGCCATTCGGAAGCTTGTAGCACCTGTGCTCAATGGACTCTGCCAGCATCCGAAACCCATGGCAACAGAAAAGTGGTGGGGGGGGGGGGGGCAAGAAGCCAGCAAAACCCCATTAACTGCAGAAGCTAGAAGCCTCTGCAGGATACCTTAATATTTATCTTAGCACTGTGCTTCGTGCTGCCCTGTTCTGTCTACATAAAGGAGCAACTAATGGGAGGGAATTTTGAGGGGGAAAAGATATTGATGCTAGTTGACAGTGGCAAGGAGAGAGGTAGAGATGCTAGACTGGTCAGCTGGAGGTAGAGATTCTGGACTGGAAAGGTGAAGAAAGAGAAGAGAGAGGTGGAGATGCTGGACTGGAATGAGAGTGGAGAAAATGTGGAGATGCAGACTGGAAGGGGAGAGGAAAGGAGAGAAATGTAGAGATGATGGACTAAAAGGGCAGGAGATAGAAGTAATGAGGCTAGACAGTGGCAAAGAGCGAGAGAAGTAGAGATACTGGACTGATCAGGAGATGCTGGACTGAAAGGAGAAGGAAAATGGTGATCCTAGACAGGAAGTGTGGAGGTGGAAAGGAAAGACAAGATAAAGATGTTGGACAGGACAAAGAGAGGGGAATGAAGAGATGGGCGGAGATGCTGGATTGGAAGAAGAGAGAAGAGAAAAGGGTGGAGATAATAGATTGGAAAGGAAGAATGAGAGTGAGTTGGGAGGAAGAAAGAGTAAAAAGGAAGAAGAGTAACCATAACAAGAATGGAGAAAAAATGGGCCCAAAATGCTGGAGCAAGAGGATGAAAAGTGGAAGTGGGAACTTATAAAAAGAAAGAGGAGGAATCGGAAGGTTAGCAGGAAGGATAGGAAAATGAGAGAGCATCAAGAGAAAAGGGTAAAAATATTCCTAAAGAAAGAAATGTATTAAAATATCCACTGGTGAAGGAAAAAGACAAAGAAGGAAGAGAGAGTACTGAAACAGAAATGAAAAAGGAAGAAGGAACCAGAGAGAAAAACAAAAGAAACAAATGAGAACAGCAGCTGGCCTTATTCTACAACTTGTGCATGGAAATTTGCATGATAGTTGCAAATTTGATCATGCAATTTTCTAGAATAAGGAGTAGTATAAACACATAAGTAACAGGTGTGTATGCAAGTGTGTAGGTGATTGAGTAGGTGTGCGAGTATGTTAATGCATGGATAGTGTGTGTGTGTATGTGTGTCTGTGTGTGTACTTTAGTAGGTGAAGCTAGATATATAAGTTGGAGGTATATATGCATGGGTTGTAGGTGGTTGTGAAAGTAACTTGGTTGTGTGAGTAGGATGCATGTGGTCCACTGTTTTTCCTTTCCACTCCCTTGTGCTTTCCCCTTCCACCCAGTGTCCTCCAATATGCCTTTCACTCTCTCCACATCCCCATCTTGTCCAATGGTTGCTTTTGGTCTACCTAAATTGCAGGGCCTGGTCTCTCTACCCGCCACATTGCACCTCCTTTGCAACTTGCAGGGACCTCCATGACCTGACCTCCCCACCAGTCACACTGCACAGATCTTCCATCCTTGCCTCCAACACAGCTTGAGACCAGACTGCTTATTTACGATACAGTTCTGTGCTTCCAGTTCACTTGGGGTTTGTCAGGATATGGTCTACATATTTGTTCTGTGACACATGCAAGCCATGAGCTTACAAACCACATCACTGAAAAATTCAAGTGCTTAAACAACTAGTTTTTATTATAGATTAGAGAAAAGTTTTGAAAGATTTATAATCCACAAGTCCAAGGTCCCATGCAAAGAACAAAAAAACTCATATTCAACCAAGATATCTGTACAAGTCAGGCCTATGAATACGTGAGCCTAACTTTATATGGATAAGCTATTTCTGTAAATTTAGGTCTGCTATTCCTGCGTTCCGACATATACAGATAAACTGTACAGATGGGGTCAATATTCAGTGTAGATTAAGTAGGCACACACTGAGCAGGCCAGCTTTTGATATTTAGCAGCACTTAAGTGGGCAGTGCCACTGAATATCAATCCTACTGCTACAGCTCTGTCCAGTTAGTGCCAGTCCATGAGTGGAGCTTCGGCAGACCCAGTGCCGGTTAGCAGCAATACTTATTTCACTAACAATTTAAGAAAGTATATAATGTTAGGACGGAAAAAATGCTGTCCTAAGTTTATGTGCCGAACTAACCAGACACTAGACTAATATCAGCCAGTGCGTGGTTAACTTCTGTGTGACTGCACTGGCCCAGATATTAAATAAAATACCAGAGCCTGAACATAGCCCAGAATTGAATATCTGGGCCTAATTCAGCCTACTACTGTCAGTGGCTTAAAAACTGCTGACTGCTGCAGGCTGAATATTGGGCCCGCGGGTGAGAATTCTAAAGTTAAGTGCTAATTCTGTGCCCAAAGTTCGGCACAGAAACGGATTCCAATGGATGCACGGTGCTGAAATGGGACTATAACAGTAGATTGGCACAGAAATACACTTACATACCCAGTTATAGGATACTGCCTAAGTGTATCCAGGCACAACAAAGGGGGGCGTTCTCATGAGAGGGGCATGAGCGGGTCAGGAGCATTCCGGAAAATTGCTTGCAGTATTATAGAATACCATAGATGATTTCAGTTGGTGTAAGTCCTTGTGCCCAAAGTTGGGGTGGAATTTGAAGCTCATCATGGAGCACCCTTATAGAATAATGCTGGATGCCGATTTTTTTTAGCGCCCATATATGGGTGCCATTTACTGAATCCAACCCATAGTGATTAAGTAATGCCATTATCCAGATAACTTCTACCCTGTCCCCAGAATTACTAATTCCACACTACTTCATACACACAACCTTGTGCCATATATCAATTATTCAGCCAAAATATATGCTTTCATAGGGGCTGAAATTCAAAACCAAAGGACTTGCCTCTGTAACTCTGAACTTACACAGAGAAGCCCTTTTGAATAGTGACCTGGCAATTTTTCATTAAATTACAATTAGTATATTGATTCAATATATATAACTCTAAATTTAAAAAAAAATCATCCCAGTGCTAGAATATACCAGAACAGCTCTATTGAATCATAGGGAATATCTCCATGGCAATTTTCAAGCAAAGGCAACCATCTTCACAATTTTCAAGAATAGCTGTACAACTAATTTCCAAAAATATTTGGGAAGAAAAATAACCTGTTTATCAGCCATATGTACTTGTCTCCCATCTCCTCCTAAGTGCAGCATGCCAAAATATCCAAAGTGGCCATTTATTAGTTTATGCCAAGTAGAAAATTACAAACTAATCAAAGCAGAAGGCTTGCAAAACATATGAAAAGGCTTTTAGAAATTATACATGATTAACGGATTAAAACAGTACATAGAAAGTCTAAGGAACAGGAGACTGCAATACATTTCTGGTTTGATTTTGACAAAAAAAGAATGTCAGGTCCAGACTGCTTATTTTTGACCTGATGAATAATTCATTTTTGCCTTGCTCCATGCACCTGCTGCTTGCAAAAACCCCTACCCCAGAAAAAAATAAACAATGAAATACCACACAATATCTCCACTGCAGCTGGATAACTGCCAGTGAAAATTACCACTCTTCAACCAAGATAAACATCATATTACTTCATTATCCTTTTAAAACATATGCAAATGAAATCCATTATTCTCTTTTCTCACAGAAATGAAGTTTTGTTTGGCTGGAATTCAGCAGCTCCTTTTGTAATACTTTGACCATGAATGGATGAACTACCTATAGAGAATGTTTTGTTTTTCATCTTTAAATCAAAATATTAATATCATTTGACAGTAATAAAAAACATTTATCACAATGGAGATATAATAATGAATTTGCTACTACATTGGCTCATCAAAGTCTATCAGCTGACAACTGTATAAATGAGATTTGCATAACATCTGCCTATGACAAATGTATCTAAATCATATTAATGCCAGCCAGCTCTTTGATCTGCCTTATTGTTGATGCCAAAATGAAACCCATGGTTCCAAGATACATGCTTATTATACAATGTCCATACATTCAGTTGTATTCTTCACATTTAGAATGATGACATTTCAAACATTAAATATTGATTACCTTTGTAAACAATATAAGGAGACACAGTTCTATACTTCAGCATACTTTTCTATATAATGACCTTAAAACTGTTGATTTAAAGGACTATACACACACTAGAAGACAAGTCAACAAATGAGCACCTCCATTTTGGTGCCCTGAGGTTGTGCAGTAGGATTCTATTCTATAAAGGAACCTAGGCACCCAGGCTCCATTCTAGAATATTAGTATAACCTGGTATCAATGCACCTACCATTTATGCAGTTACAGTGGCCGTAAGTGTGAACACCTAAATGTAATATGTATGATAGGCTTGCCATTACAGAAGAGTTACTGGCAAAAAAAATAAAAGAAGGAAAGACCAAACTATATAGAATCAAAAAATGGGGTCTTCCAAAATAGTGTGGAGAAAATATCAAAATGTTTATTGAAATAGCTGCTCTTTATACAAAAATCAACATTTAAATGTCACTCTTATATATGCTGCACCAAATAATCAAAGCGCTTTTCAAGAAACACGAGGAGCAGATGGTAGTAAATTTATCTAATACAGAACTAAATGATGATGAACTTCACTTGCTTTTCCTAGGATTATCATTCATACATAGTAACGTGGTAACATAGTAAATGATGGCAGACAAAGACCTGTACAGTCCATCCAGTCTGCCCAACAAGATAAACGCATTTTACACGGTATGCGATACTTTATATCAAAATATATTATGTGATACTTTATACCTTCATTTCAATTTGATATGCTCCAATTTAGAATAGATTTCAAAAGATTTTTTAGAACTTTATTAATAAAAGCGCATTTTTGGTCAGGAAGTAAATATAGATAGAACTATTTTGAAACCACATTCAAAATGGATTCCACAAGGTTTCATTGCTCCACAATTATCAAGATATTATGAGTCAATTAAATGATGAAAGTATTTATAAGAAACTTCCTCTCGACCCTACCAGAAGGTTACAAAAAACTATTGTTAAGTTGACAGAGGGTGTACAATCTGTTTGTTTAACCAATAAAGATTTTAGATATTTGAATCATCAACACCCTATTATACCAGTTTTTTACACTTTACCAAAAATGCATAAGAGTTTAATAACTTCTACTGGGTCACTCCTTGAACCGCTTTCTTGTTTTGTAGATGAGTTTTTGAAACCCGAAGTTGTTAAGGGTAAATCTTACATTAGAGACACGTCACATTTTTTTGAATATCTTGACCACAGTACAGATTCTAGAGAAACCTTTAATTTTGGTTAAATTGGATGCTACTTCTCTTTATACCTCTATACCCCAAGATGAAGCAATTCAAATAATTTGAAGTGCTTGAAACTAGAGACCGTCCATACTATATACTTAGAGTTTCCACTGAATCTATCTTATTTAGCTATGAAAGCAAATGTTTTCATGTACAATGGTCAACTATGTTTACAATTAAGAGGAGTAGAGATCCCTGGATACTCCATTCAAGTTGCTGTAACACCACACATTTTAACGATACAAACAGATGACCCGATCCGACACAGTGTGCTGCTAAAGGTGCAGTCATCTTCTTAATATTTATATTACTCCTGTGTTCGATTAATCTCATGACAAATTTGTGTGATGTCTGCCCTCTGTATAACTTATTACAGGGGCATACAATCCCATAAACTATCCATTCCGACGTACACGAGGTACTGTGGCAGAGAGTGTAGTGTCTCTTAGATTGTGGATCTATAAATTCTTTCATGTTCATCATCATGTTATACATACTGCAATCTCCGCAGCTCCTGTATCCGTTTACCTGGACATCGTTGTGTAAAGGTTTTCTCAACACCGCCGGTGCCAAAATTTCTTTTAAGTTGCGTCCCCTGCTGAACGCCATCCTTAACTTAGTTCCGGCAAATTCCGGTAGGGTTTATATAATATGCCAATTTTTTCTTAAAATGTCTGAAAAACATGATGCCATGCTTGTATATCGTAAAACGCAGGTCATGATCTCATCTTCATCATTGTTGTCTCTATGCCTCGGTAACTCACACTAATTCTTGCAGCTAGCTGAGTTCTTCATCGACGCATGAGCCGAGTTATCACGAGATTAATCGAACACAGGAGTAATATAAATATTAAGAAGATGACTGCACCTTTAACAGCATACTGTGTCGGATCGGGTCATCTGTTTGTATCATTAAAATGTGTGGTGTTACAGCAACTTGAATGGAGTATCCAGGGAGGAGATAAGAAACTTGCACTACTTCAACATGAACAGAGATGGATACATCGCTTAAATACGGTACAACCCTACGGATTAAATACGAGGATAGAAAGGAACCAATTTTTTTGAGGAATATTTCTTGAGGCATATGTACACAGCTTAAACTATTTTTGACAGGTCCTTCAATGCAGAATGACGAGGTTTTCGTCATTAACTCGTGATCAACTGGTAGGCCAAATGTGAATACAGGAGGAGGGACTTGTATCCCAGCGTCTGATGCCATTGGGTTTTAAAAACCACTGCCATTTTGAGAACGGCAGCAGGAAAGAGACAGAAATGCTAAATGTGAGAATGAGTTTGACCACAGGGGGAAGGTCTATCAGATAAAACTTTGTGAAGTAACTAACACATACTTTTTTGCAGATAACAGTCTGAAAACACCACAGACCCTGATGCAGGAGGAGAAACTCGGGCCAAAGTTGGGTCGTGGAGGGGGTTAAGAAGACTGACAGCAAAAAAGATAAGTGATCCCTATAAGAACATTACAAGAATTTGAATGTGTTAAGGGTCACACTCATAATAAAGGAGGTTTTTTGGCCAGTGATGATAGGATGGTGCTCCCTTAAGTTGGTATCAACAAAGGAGTACTTATCTGTGTTTGAGGCTTTTCCTCCAAAATACTTGAGAACATGTAGTTACAACACACTGAATAGAGATCGACATATTTGATTGGTTGTTAGCTGTTTTAATGCCACAATAAGCTGGCCATGTTGAAAGAGGCTACTTCACTGATAAGTTTTTGTTTGAAATAAACAAAGAAAAGCTGTGATAAACAATACAAAGAAAATATAGATACATGGCCTTGAGTTAAATGGACTTTTTAAGTTAAAGAGAAAAAGTTAATGGTGGGTTTTTGTGAAACCCGTGATTGAATAAAGTGACAACCTATGTTGGAGTAATAAGTTTCCTAACATTCTGAGGATAAATTGTGTGGTAGCCATGATTGGGCTAACTTCATATATATATACTTTTTAACTAGCTTTCAGAGGCCAAAACCTCCTTCCTCAGGTCAGGACAGCATATCATAACACAGTGGCATAGCTTGATAGCCAATTTTGGTTGAGCATGAACCCAAAGTGGGTGGGCAAAAAATTTTCTCTGCCCCACCCCTTCTCCACCTCAAAATATAAATGCTTTAGCTAATGAGGATCCTCAAGCTCTGTCAGTTAAAAACTTCCTCCAAAGGTAGCCAGAACTCCCTTTTACCAAGCTTGACAGGCAGCAGCAACGTCCCTAAGTGACCAATACTTAGTTGTTGATAGCTCAAGGATTCTGTCGCTGACTGCAGAGCTTGGTAGAAGAGAGTTCTGGCTGCATTTGGAGGAGGTCTTCAGCTGGGGATCCCCACTAGCTATATAGCAATGGTCAGGACCAGTGTTAGACATGCTCTGGCCCAGGTCAGAAAATAAAGGAGGGCACCCTCTCCTCCCTATCTTCTCTACGATCTCCCCTCCTGCTATTATTATAACACAGACAGACCCTCACCAAATACAGAACAAGAGATCACAAATTAGAAATAAAAATATTTACACCAAAATTGAAATGAGAACCCCAAGAAGTTAAACTTAGCATATACTGCAACACGGGAGAAATAAAAACAGAAATGCATTTCCTTTTCTACTGAACACAATGCAAAGACATTTGCTATGCACGTTCCCAAAGCTAACATATTCCATTGGAAACATTCAAAATAAAATGCTTTTTTCTACCTTTGGATGTTTTATTTTTCCACAACCCAGTTGTGCCAATAATTGGCTTTTTATTTATTTATCAGAATTTATTTACTGACTTTTTGAAAGAATTCAATTTAATTGGGGCCAATGTATGTAAAGTTAGGCATGAGATCCATGCCTAAAATTTACGCAAGGTCAAAAAAAGGGAGCATGGAAATGGGAGGGTCATGGGTGTTTCAGGGTGGAATGGGGGTGTGGCTTCGAGTTACGCATATAATTGCAGAATAATGGTGCTCCGCACATAAATTTAGGCACAGGCATTTGCACCACATTTTCATTGGTGGAAATGGCCATGCACCTCTCTGCTTAAGCGTGCATTCTACAAACTATGCTGAACTTTAAGCACAGCTTATAGAATACTGCTTAAGCATTTTTTGTTGATGATTTTTAGGCACCATTTATGAAATCTAGTGCTATATTGATATTCAGATAATTTTAGGTCTGCTATTTTAGTGGTCTGACTGACTTTATTTTGACAGAGAAAAATAGTGGCATTACCACAACCACATTTTGCTGTGCCCCAGCCCTATTCCTAAACTGTCTTCAATGTTATTGTGTGGCTAGACAAAATGTAATTGCTCAGCAAGAGGAAGCTGGGGGTTGAGGGATGGGGGGATTTAGGGAAATTAAAACATTTGGGGGTCTGTTTACTAAGCCACACTAGTGACTTCCGTGCAGCATTGCTGACGCAGCCCATTCAAAGTGAATGGGCTCTGCTGGCACTAGCGCACAACCAACTGCTTCAGCGGCTTAGTAAACTCCAGCATTGGGTTTGTCTAGCTAAGTCCAAAAACTAATCAGTACAACTCCTTGAATAATGACTCCAGTATATATTTTATATTTTTTGATTTATATAACTTCAGTTGTATTTCATGAAGGTGTAATGAAGTTGAAGTTTTATCTACCTTTTATGTATTACTATGAGGTCTATTTACTAAAGCATTTAAAATAGCACATCTTTTAGCATAGTAATTTCCTGTGGACTCCAAAGATGTTTACTAACCTACATAACTTGAGTTAAGAGAATGTTCCTTTATTTGGCAGGCTCACCCCTAGCAATATATTCCAATGAATCATAGAAATCAGGTGGAAATGTTTGAATTATAGTAGTGGTATCCGAGGCAGGAGAAATTGGGCATCGCAAAGACCTAAAGATAATAAAGTTGATTTGGGGATCATAGGAGATGGGAGAAGAAAGCTGTAGACCAGATCCTGGACCACTGACTTGGCTTATTTGTTGGGGGGGGGGGGGGGAGGAAGAAACTTATGGGAACTTATTCTCCAAAACTACTAATACTGAAAGATGTGAACTAAATCCAATTTTGCAATACACTGAGGTTATGAAGGTGCTATTTTGGCCAATAGTCATCAAGGGACTATTGGAAGGGGAGTTGGAGTTGGTGGGTGGGGGGGAGAGAAGAAGGGCATCATCAGGAGAAAGTGATGTGTGTGGGGGGGGGTATTTTGCTTTTGTGCCACTAGTTCCTTTAAGACTGTCCCCAGGAGCATCGCATCCCACATTAGAGAACCAGATTCTGATGAAAACTTACAGAAGTTTAGTGAACTTTTCAAGGTCGGTGTGTGGTAAAAAATTAATATAAATTACTTGTTTTACCTACCAAAAAACTACCAATCAATTATCCTGGGTTCAACTGTTATATTTCAATATAGTTACACTAATGATCAAAATCTAAAACATGCAGTAACTATGAAAAAATATTATGAATTTTTACGTGTAGAGTGTATGAGTATGATTGGAGAAGAGGTATGACTGGTGGATAGTATCATGTAGATAAAAGATACATATGGGATATAGCTCCATATAAGTATAGATTTTAACAGAAGAGAGTTCATTTTCAAAGCACTTAGACTTACAATGTTCCATAGGTTACTATGGAACCTTGTAAGTCTAAGTGCTCCAAAAATATACCTCAGCTTGTGGTTTATAAGAGTACTAGCCGTTGAGCCCATGAAAACGGGCTACTTTTGGAATGGGGAGGGATTCTGAGCCCCCCCCCCCCCCGGAGTCGCTGCCGCCGCCCCTCCACCCGGCCCGAGCAGCACTGTAAACTTACATCAGCACGCAGCAGCAGGCACATCAGCAAAGCTGCCGTCGGGGTGGGCTTCCTTCTCTGCCTGTGTCCCGCGCTCGTGTGACGTAACGTCGGCAAGGGCGGGACAAAGGCAGAGAAGGAAGCCCGACGGCAGCTTTGCTGATGTGCCTGCTGCTGCGTGCTGATGTAAGTTCACAGTGCTCGGGCCAGATGGAGGGGTGGCGGCGACTCCGGGGGAGGGGGAGCGGTTCCGACGTCTGCAGCATGCCGGTAGAGACTTCCCTCTCTGTCCCACCCCCATCACACGTATTGAAGCGGGGGCGGGGCAGAAAGGGAAGTCTCTACTGCGCATTTGCGAGTGAGTACGGTCACTCGCCGTTTATATGTTTGATTGTGTTTGTTCTGATTTCTTGCCTTTCATCTACTAATTCTCCTTCAAGTGGCTGCTGTCCATTTATTTTTTCTCCTCTCTGCTATCTATTCCCTCACTACACCTACCCTGACATATTGATTCTTTCTTTTTAGATCTTTCCTTTTTTTTTTCTTTTCTGCCTGTCAACCAGGGCCACCGAGGGGGGGGGGCAGGGGGGACAAAATTCCACCGGGCCAGGCCCCCTGCATTGAAATCACAGCGCCTCTCACCCCTGTGTGAAAGCGCTGCAGGCAGCAGGCCAGTAGATCACCTCCTTTCGGGCCTCCTTCCCTCCCTGTGTCCTGCTCTCGTCTAACATAACTTCCGCGAGGGCAGGATACAAGGAGGGAAGGAGGGCCGAAGGGAGGCGATCTGCTGCCCTGCTGCCTGCAGCACTTTCACACGGAGGTGAGAGGCACTGTGATTTCAATGCAGGGGGTCCGGCCCGGTGGCGGACGGAGGGGGCGGGTGCAGGTGGGGAGTGGCGGTGGGGACCTCGGAGGGCGGTGGGGGCGGCCTTGCCCCGGGCCCGTCTCTCAGCGGCCCTGCTGTCAACTCAAATTTCACCCTCTTTCTTACCCTTCTCCTCCTTTATACTTTACAACTACTAATCAGATTTCCATCTTCTTCTCTCACCCACTAGCTCTCCCATTCCCCAACTCACTCCTTCCACAACCATTCCCTTTCATGTTTAATCTACTCCCCAATGCCTTATTTCTATCTTCTGTAATCTGTATCCATTTCCTTGCCACCCTCCTCCTCCCCCTCCTGGCCTCTCCCACATGATATTAATTGGGGTTAACAAGCAATAATAGGCTATAATTGGCACTAATTGGCAGTTATGTGTATAACTGTCCTGAGTCAAAATCCTGTAAAGTGCATTCTGAAATTCAAAAGTGCGCAACTTCAAGGGGGTATGAACCTGGGAGGGAGATGGGTGGGTCAGAAGTATGTCAGGCAGTTACGTGCATGGGTTATAGAATACTAGTATTTATGCACCTAGCTGTCTACAATTGGGTGTGAGCATTTATGCCAACCATTGAGCTAGCATAAGTGCTCACATCTAAAGTTAGGTGCGTAAAATGGTAGTATTCTAAAATGCTAGTATTCTAAAATGGCAGTTGTGCACACAATTGCCATGATAGAATCTGTATTTAGTGCACAGCATCCCTGCACCTAAATTTAGGCAATCTATAGAGAATTATAGAGATCCAGATATGCCTTTGTCAATATCCTACCTGAAAACTCCAAGACAAAGTTATACTGGCTCCGAGGCAGAAGTAACTTCGAATGAATATGTTTTGTGCTGAAAAGACTTGGCACATGTCTATGTATTTTTAAAAACTGCATGCATAAGTGCTAATCCTATCCCCTCTCGATCCAATTTCTTTTCTTGGGACCATCTACATATATTGCATAACTACAGGCGTTGTATTTTCTGAGCACTTCTTTTTAGGAGCATATATCCCAAAATAATGTTATAAGCACACCTACAGTATTTTATTTTCTAAAACATTTATAGTAGCAATTTCAAGGTGGACTGAGTGGGCATGGCACCCCCCCCCCCCCCCCCAAAGTGGTAAAAAAAAATACTTTGGCTGATGGGGATCCTGAAGCCCCATCAGCTGAAGAGTTCTCTCTAGAGCCCCCACCCCCTGAACTGTCTCAACTCCGGGTCAATCAACAGTGTGCTTCCAGCCTCCTACACCAACAGCCCCCACGCATACTCTTCATGCGCATGAACTGAGCATGCGTGAGAGCTATCTATGTTGCGGCTGGAGGCATGCCGCTGACTACTCCAGGTTTGTGGGGCTCCAGAAAGGACAGCTTGTGGGGCTCCAGAAAGGACTCTCCAGCTGGTAGGCTTTGGGATCCCTACCAGCTACCCTGACCATGTGCACTGCTGCTGGGTAAGCCTGAATGGAAGCTGGGTGGGTCTCTGCCCATCTGTGGCTATGCCACTGGTTCTACACACTCAAGTTATTTATAAAATTACCCTCCTTATGGTTAAATTGACAAAATCATTGGGACCTGATCAAGATGGAAGTTTTCAGCCATAAAGAGTGGGCTTCACTCACTTGAAAAATATAAATAAACAAGTCATATTGGTTGAGGGCTCACCCAGCTATGGCCATCAGTTTCTATTTTGAACCCTTCACACATTGGCCTTTCAATTAGCTTGTGAATGTGAAGTCCTGGATTTTAAAACTAAGAATATTCAGGGTCTCCTATTCATGTTGTGAATGGGGATCACAGGGCAGTAAGATTTTAGAAAACACAATGAAATTTGTTTTCCTTGCTGGCAGTACTGCTTTGTGGACTAGCTCTTTTTTCTTTCATGAGCCTGCAGTAAATGCTTTCAGTTTTGACAGCAGTTCTTATCATTCCATCCAGTTAACATTGTCACCTTTCATTATTTAATTGCAAAGTACAAGAAAATCCTATTCATATCCGTAATGCATAATTAGAGACAGATGGCAAGTTTGGAAAACAGAAATATTGAATTTGCTGATAGTACTAAGTGCCTGAATGCTTTCTGCTAAGCATGCTGTTGTCAGCAGGTAAAATAATTATTTGAACATAACTAAACTACCATATCATATGTTATTGTAGGCATAGGATTATAGAAGTTGTATTTAGAAAGTGACTACTACTTGGGGAGTTCAAATGGCTGAACCAAGAATAGGTTCCTGAGCGTTCCCTGAACTTCCACAACATTCTGTGTGGTCTGATTTGAAATATCTGAATTGTGTTTTCAGAAAAGGAAGAGGAACAGCAGACTTAGAATCTTTTTGCACTGCTGTGTTCATGATACTGGTATTTTTATTTGATATTTATACCCCACATTATACAATAGTCAATTGTTTCAATGTGGCTTACAATAAAGGTGTAAGGATACAGATAAGAGACAATCGAAGACCTGACAGTTTGTGTCTAGCAATGTTTGGATTTTATGCACGGTGATTCAACTAGGTAACAGTCCTAGGAATTATTGGACCAGACTCAAAAGGGCTTATTTAGTTAGCAGCACCTGCTAAACAGTTAAGTCCTAGTGAACCTGAATATTCAGTCACCAACAGAAGGAAAGCACTCACTGAAGGAAAACCTCTAGGCATAAAACAGTAGAGCAACAAAAAAAGAACCTCTTGCAGATGGTGTCCAAAAAAGTCTTTATTAAAATCTTCTAAAACAGTAAGGGAAACCTGACATGACTCGTATTTTGGCCCTACCAGCCTGCATCAGGGGCCTGAAAAGGTTGCAAAAAATACAAACTAATCAGGATCTAAACTTATGCATAAATACACCCTGAAAATTCTTGGAGTCACCATTGATCGAAATTTCACACTTGAAATTCACGTGAAGAATACAACCAAGAAGATGTTCCAGTCAATGTGGAAGCTCAAAAGATTAAAACCTTTCTTCCCAAGAGGCATTTTTCGCAATCTGGTACAGTCAATGGTGCTAAGTCATCTAGACTATTACAATGCACTATATGCTGGCTGTAAAGAGCATATCATCAAGAAACTTCAGACAGCCCAGAACACCGCAACCAAGACAAAATACGAAAGTGCCAAACCCTTGAGAGAAAGGTTACACTGGCTTCCAGTTAAAGAATGTATGTTCAAGGTCTGCACGCTGGTTCATAAAATCATTCATGGAGATGCTCCGGCCTATATGTCAAATCTTATTGACTTGCCACCTAGGAATGCTAAAAGATCAGCACGCAAATTCCTAAATCTTCACTTCCCAAGCTGTAAAGGTCTAAAATACAAACTAACACATGCGTCCAATTTTTCTTACATGAGCATGCAGCTGTGGAATGCATTGCCACTTGACCTGAAAATTATACACGACCTAATCAACTTTCGAAAATCACTAAAGACTTTTCTTTTCAACAAGGCATACCATAATGATCATTAATAGGAATTCCAGTACTTCACTACTTACCTGATATTCTGACTGTTTTCTTATATACCGAATTGCTTATATCCATTATGCTACACTTGTTCCTTATACAATACCAAATGTTTCTATACTCTTGAATGGTGATTGCCATGATGAAATATTGTAAGCCACATTGAGCCTGCAATAGGTGGGAAAATGTGGGATACAAATGCAACAAATACAGTGGTGGAAATAAGTATTTGATCCCTTGCTGATTTTGTAAGTTTGCCCACTGACAAAGACATGAGCAGCCCATAATTGAAGGGTAGGTTATTGGTAACAGTGAGAGATAGCACATCACAAATTAAATCCAGAAAATCACATTGTGGAAAGTATATGAATTTATTTGCATTCTGCAGAGGGAAATAAGTATTTAATCCCTCTGGCAAACAAGACCTAATACTTGGTGGCAAAACCCTTGTTGGCAAGCACAGCGGTCAGACGTCTTCTGTAGTTGATGATGAGGTTTGCACACATGTCAGGAGGAATTTTGGTCCACTCCTCTTTGCAGATCATCTCTAAATCATTAAGAGTTCTGGGCTGTCGCTTGGCAACTCGCAGCTTCAGCTCCCTCCATAAGTTTTCAATGGGATTAAGGTCTGGTGACTGGCTAGGCCACTCCATGACCCTAATGTGCTTCTTCCTGAGCCACTCCTTTGTTGCCTTGGCTGTATGTTTTGGGTCATTGTCGTGCTGGAAGACCCAGCCACGACCCATTTTTAAGGCCCTGGCGGAGGGAAGGAGGTTGTCACTCAGAATTGTACGGTACATGGCCCCATCCATTCTCCCATTGATGCGGTGAAGTAGTCCTGTGCCCTTAGCAGAGAAACACCCCCAAAACATAACATTTCCACCTCCATGCTTGACAGTGGGGACGGTGTTCTTTGGGTCATAGGCAGCATTTCTCTTCCTCCAAACACGGCGAGTTGAGTTCATGCCAAAGAGCTCAATTTTTGTCTCATCTGACCACAGCACCTTCTCCCAATCACTCTCGGCATCATCCAGGTGTTCACTGGCAAACTTCAGACGGGCCGTCACATGTGCCTTCCGGAGCAGGGGGACCTTGCGGGCACTGCAGGATTGCAATCCGTTATGTCGTAATGTGTTACCAATGGTTTTCGTGGTGACAGTGGTCCCAGCTGCCTTGAGATCATTGACAAGTTCCCCCCTTGTAGTTGTAGGCTGATTTCTAACCTTCCTCATGAAGGATACCCCACGAGGTGAGATTTTGCGTGGAGCCCCAGATCTTTGTCGATTGACAGTCATTTTGTACTTCTTCCATTTTCTTACTATGGCACCAACAGTTGTCTCCTTCTCGCCCAGCATCTTACTGATGGTTTTGTAGCCCATTCCAGCCTTGTGCAGGTGTATGATCTTGTCCCTGACATCCTTAGACAGCTCCTTGCTCTTGGCCATTTTGTAGAGGTTAGAGTCTGACTGATTCACTGAGTCTGTGGACAGGTGTCTTTCATACAGGTGACCATTGCCGACAGCTGTCTGTCATGCAGGTAACGAGTTGATTTGGAGCATCTACCTGGTCTGTAGGGGCCAGATCTCTTACTGGTTGGTGGGGGATCAAATACTTATTTCCCTCTGCAGAATGCAAATAAATTCATATACTTTCCACAATGTGATTTTCCGGATTTAATTTGTGATGTGCTATCTCTCACTGTTACCAATAACCTACCCTTCAATTATGGGCTGCTCATGTCTTTGTCAGTGGGCAAACTTACAAAATCAGCAAGGGATCAAATACTTATTTCCACCACTGTAAATAAATATACAAACTAAAAAGAGCGTGTTCCTAGATTAGTCGTCAAACAACAAAGTCTGATGTAGGCCGGTAGAGCCAAAACAGGAGTCATGTTGGGTCTCCCTATGAAGAAAGACTAAGGAGGCTAGGGCTTTTCAGCTTGGAGAAAAGGCGGCTGAGGGGAGATATGATAGAGGTCTATAAAATAATGAGTGGAGTGGAACAGGTGGATGTGAAGCGTCTGTTCACGCTTTCCAAAAATACTAGGACTAGGGGGCATGCGATTAAACTACAGTGTAGTAAATTTAAAACAAATCGTAGAAAATGTTTCTTCACCCAATGCATAATTAAACTCTGGAATTTGTTGCCAGAGAGCGTGGTGAAGGTGGTTAGCTTGGCAGAGTTTTAAAAGGGGTTAGACGGTTTCCTAAAGGACAAGTCCATAACCACTATTAAATGGACTTGGGAAAAATCCACAATTCCAGGCATAACATGCATAGAATGTTTGTACACTTGGGAAGCTTGCCAGGTGCCCTTGGCCTGGATTGGCTGCTGTCGTGGACAGGAGGCTGGGCTCGATGGACCCTTGGTCTTTTCCCAGTGTGGCATTACTTATGTACTTATGTTTTAGAAGATTTTAATACTTTTTTGGACACCATCTGTGAGAGGTTCCGTTTTTGTTGCTCTACTGTTTTATGTCGAACCTGAGTATTCACTAACCACTTTTTCACTTGTACTCCCTGTTATTCAATAAATTCTACAAATACATATCATTTTCATAATTTAATATAGAAATACAAACATAACAAATAACATATAACCCCCGTAATGCCCACAGTTTTGTCGGAACTTCTTTGCCAGAATCGGTCATACATATGTCCTCTTACCACTATTCTAGCTTAAAATAAGCTGATACTGTTCTTCAAAAACCTTTTCACCATAAGATATTATAAAGACAATAGCCCGTAAGTATAGGGATATACCCTTGATGATTTTTCAAAAACAAATAAATATATAGTCCAGATGATCGTTGCTATACCGTCATCCTCAAGCACTCTTGAAACAAACGGGTTTCAACTGTTCATAACCCTCCTTACATAGGAGCATTAAAGGTTTTATTCCCGAAATACATATAGGGAAGAGAAAACCCCTTCAAAGCTTTTCTTCCGTATTTGCAGACCGTTGCAAGCAAGGAGCTCCGGCTACTATGAGCCACTGCGGCTCATCTTTATTCCAGAATGTTCTCTCGTTTGGTTCTCAATGCGAGACCGCATTTCGCTCACAGCTTCTTCAGGAGAACCACAAATTATCACCCTAAACAAACATATATATCATGTAACTTAACCTGTTCCATAATTCCTTTAACATAATCAGAGAAATGCCTACTTAATCCTTCCATAATAATATCAATTTATCCAGCAACTTACCCAGTGGGTTGATTTCCGTGTCTGAGCCGACCGGAAATGACGACAGTCGTTTCTCTGTAAACAACTGGAACCCTAAAATATACCATCAGGCTCCACCTCCCCATTACGTCAGTGCCTCAAGTCCAGTCCACCTCTAGGTTTAACCCCCGAGGTGTTACCGTTCTCCATTGAAAGATGAAACGTTGCTCAATATTAAATAGAATCTCACTCACATTGCCGCCACGATCCCGCAAGGGGACCTGTAGCAATGCCAAACATTTAATATCTTCTAATGTATGATTACATTCCTTCCAGTGAGAAACCAGGGGAGCATCATCCCTCAAATTTTTTTGAAGAACAGTATCAGCTTATTTTAAGCTAGAATAGTGGTAAGAGGACATATGTATGACCGATTCTGGCAAAGAAGTTCCGACAAAACTGTGGGCATTACGGGGGTTATATGTTATTTGTTATGTTTGTATTTCTATATTAAATTATGAAAATGATATGTATTTGTAGAATTTATTGAATAACAGGGAGTACAAGTGAAAAAGTGGTTAGTAAATACGTACTTTGTTTTTACTGAAAAAAGTTTCCCTAATTGAACTTATTATTGGAACCTGAGTATTCAACAGCACTGTACAGATAGCTGCACTAAATGTTTCCTCTGACCACTATGGCTCTATCTGGATAGTGTTTGGGCACTCTGTGGAAAGAGTTAGGGATAGCAATGATTTTCAATGTCACTATTCAAATAAGCATCCGCATAACTTAGGGCAAAAAAAGGCTGTCCTAAGTATATCTGAATTCGCTATCTGGATAGTGGCTGAATATTACCACCATCTAAATAATCATAGCACTGACTGGGATTAGAAGGGGTGTGGCAAGATGGCGGACTGAACGTACCTCTGTGACTGAACGTACCTCGGTGTGTCTCAGATCCATTTGCTGGCTAGTGAATGATTTATTTCTTTAACATTGATTCTTTTCCCACAATTTTCTGGAAAGTTTGTTCTGCAGTCAAAAAGTTTGGGTATAGCCCGATGTGAGCCATTGAAGTAGCCGGCAAAATGGTGATTGCACCATTGCAAACACCTCTCTTCATGCTCCTAGTCTCCACCCACCTTAACATCGCCTCTTAGCCTTCCCCTCATTCCTAACTATAGCTACCCCTCCTCCTCTCTATCCTCAACTACCTCCCATTTTTTTTATCCCTGTTCTAACCTGTTTAGACCTACCTATGACCCCTTCCAAGTCTCCAGTCCCTTCTTTCCTACTTGCCTCCCTTCCCTGTCTCACCCCAAGACCATTTTCTCAGCTGTGCAAGGCCACCACCCATTTGTGTGTCTGACCTCCCAATATGGCTAGGTCAATTCTTTTTCTTTTAAGCACAGCCTGAGCACACCTGAGCCATTGTGTCAGATCCCCTGGATATCTGTATGTCTCAACAAGTAGTTACCTCTTCTCCTTTTGAGCCTACTCTGATTGTGGGGTAGGTAGAAAATCTTTTCTCATCCTTAGAAGCAGTTATATTGTCTTCAAAGAATTGGGTGCTTCCAGAGCAGCTGGCAGCAGAATCACCAGAGTTGCTGAGTATAGCAGTGCCTTCTGATGACATCAGGTGCGGTAAGACACCCAGATGGAGGGAGCTGTTGGTAGTGTGATATTGCAGAGAAAGGATGCTGATATAGAGTGCTCCAAGAAGGAAAGGGGAGTCTCAATTATCGTGGAATAGAGAGTGGGCAGGCAGGCAGAGGAATGGTTAAGATTAATGCTCCTTTATGTTTAAGTTTTCATGTAGTTGCTGAGGACAAGCGCCCCATTGTTTTTAACTTAGAGTTGATGTGGGGGGGGGGGGCAATGCAACTATTACAGCACTCCCTGTTAGGTCAAGTTTGACTCATCAGATCTGAGATCTCAGGAGATTCTTCTCAATTTAGACAAGAATTGACTGAAATTGAACGGTAAGGAGAAAATGAAACAACTTGAGACTAATGACTTTATTGATGAAGCACAACTAGAAAATATGGAAAACAAAGCACACAGAAGAAATCTGTGTATCATAAATTTCCCTAAAATGTCTTTCTCGAGATGGTTATCAATAGAAATCAAACAAAATAAAACATGGAAAAGAAAATAAGATGATACCTTTTTTATTGGACATAACTTAATACATTTCTTGATTAGCTTTCGAAGGTTGCCCTTCTTCGTCAGATCGGAAATAAGCAAATGTGCTAGCTAGCACCCTTCGAAAGCTAATCAAGAAATGTATTAAGTTATGTCCAATAAAAAAGGTATCATCTTATTTTCTTTACCATGTTTTATTTTGTTTGATTTCTATTGATAACCTTAAGAGTGGACTAACACGGCTACCACACTCCTCTACTCGAGATGGTTACAATGCCAGAAGTATCCTTCCCCAATCTGAAAAATGTATTACCTGCCTCATGGGAAAAGATGGAAGGTTGTGGAAGAACTGCCTTTGACATTACCTTTGGACAGCTTAGAGTTAACTAAATTTTGTGCAGAGGTTGGGGAAGACTGGATGGCACCTTCCACATTGTGCTACTGGCATTGGACTCTGATAGTGATTGGCTTCTGAAAATGTATTTTGTGGCTTTGAGTTGCAAAATTATAATGTCGATATTCAAAGTGATTTAACTGACCAGTTAAATCACCTGTTCGGGGCTAATTGCTAATTTTCAGAGCCATTTAACTGGCTAGTGCCACTGAAAATAACCGGTTAGTGCTGAACTGCCAATTAATGCCGGAAATGTCGTGCGCGGAATGAAATAAAATAATTATTTGTCCCTGTGGTATGGGCTTGTGCCAAATCTGAAATTACAACCAGGGGGCAAGCTAGCCTGGCGGTAGTTTCATTTTGGCACATGCATAGAGCCTACCACATCTTTGTAAAATGCCCCTTAACTGCCTAAGAGACAACCAGCTCTATAAACCAAAATGTTCAATGCTAGTGTCCAGACATGGCCCAGCGCTGAATATCTGGGCATAATGCCAGCGGTGGACAAAAAAACTACTGGCTGAATTTTTACCCCTTTATTTGTAACTGGTGCAATCCATTACAGGTAATGAACTCTGCTCATACTAGCAGCTTTTTCACCAACCACTCCCCAGCAAAAATAGTCTTTGGAGAATAAATAAAAGCTGCTATACAGTTGGCAAGATAAAGACTATTAAATTGATTTTCAAAGGGTTTAGAAGTGTCCCCAGACTGCCCACAAAATGGCTGGTTTATATTTTAGCGGTTAGTGCTAGCATTCAGTGGCACTAACCAGTTAAGTGCCACTGAATACCAGCGGATAGCCCCACATATGTAATTTAACAGGCTGGAAGTTTTGCCTGGTCAGTTAAATCACTTTGAACATCAACTCGATACATCCTGCAAAATATACTTTTGGGCCCAGTAAATTATTTAATTCTTGAGTAAATCTAGTCAGTGTGATACTGTAGTGTTTTACCAGGATGTACCAGTGGAATTTCTACAAGCCTTGGGCCTTCAAAGATTGCCTTTGCCTCCTGACAGGAAACACCAGGAAAAATAGGTTGTTTGATGATCTTGAAGCTCCTCAAAAAGCCCTTGAATATGATCAGAGAATGGAGCAGAGCTACACAGGAATTTCTGTTGAATATTGTTCTGCTGCTTACTTAACCAAGATTGATTTATTGGTTTTCCTGGTTCCCTCTTCAGGGCTTTCTTGCAATACACTGTAAATAAAATTTGCTATCAGATAGCAAGGTGAAGGCTATTAGACTGATATATATGTTTGCTAGTTTTGCTTTCTGTTAAGCTTTTGCAACAATGATATCGCCTTGATGCCAATCAAAGAGGAATTGTGGGAAATCACAGCTTTAAATGGCTGCCAGAACCCTGGGCTGTTTACTCTATCAGGGCAATTTTGGATGCCTACAGTTACACACATCTTGTGCATGTAACTGCTGAGAAAACTGGCACTTATGCATGCAATTGCACTACACACTATTCTGTAAGGTAATGAGTAAATGCTTTAGGGAGTCTTTTACAAAGACGCGCTAGCGTTTTTAGTGTGTGCTAATAATTACCACACAAAAAATACTGAAGATGCCCATAGCCTGGCTGTCTCCAGGGAAAATGACGTGTATCAGTTCAAAATACAGTGAAGGTCTCTTGAAGAAGCCTGAGTGAAACGGGTCCATCGGGACCTTACTGCTGGGAGACCATTTTTGCCAGTACAAAGAATGGATTTTGAGCACGATCACAGATAAGTGTTTGCTTTATAAATTCACCCAACAAGGGTTTTTCATGTATTGTTTGTTTGTTGGGAGGTTTTTTTTAATCCATGATTACTTTTTAAACTGTGTGCCTAAGATTTTGCTGTTTTTGCAATCCAGTTTAAAGAACCATATGAAACCACAGTAGTTTGAGGTTTTTTCCTCCCATTTTTCATTAAATCAGTATAGTTCCGTACCAGTATACTGGTGCATCAGTGTGCTTATTAGAGATTCACAGTGGGGTTTGGAAAAAAATTGAACACATGCCTTGTAAAAGGATGAAAGCTATTAACAGACGTGGAGGGGCATAATTGAACGAAAACGTCTATCTCCATGGGCGTTTATCTCCGAGAACGGGTCCGTGAAGGGGCAGACCGAACCGTATTTTCGAAAAAAATAGACGTCCATGTTTTATTCGACAATTTGTGAGCTGGGCGTTTTTGTTTTTCAGTGATAATGGAAAATGAAAGCGCCCAGCTCAAAAACGAATAAATCCAAGGCATTTGTTCGTGGGAGGGGCCAGGATTCGTAGTGCACTGGTCCCCCTCACATGCCAGGACACCAACCGGGCACCCTAGGGGGCACTTTTACAAAAACAAAAAAAAAGGTAAAAGAGCTCCCAGGTGCATAGCACCCTTCCCTTGTGTGTTGAGCCCCCCAAATCCCCCTCAAAACCCACTGCCCACAAGTCTACACCATTACTATAGCCCTAAGGGGTGAAGGGGGGCACCTACTGTGGGTACAGTGGGTTTGGGGGGGGTTGGACGACTAAGCATTAAGCAGCACAATTGTAACAGGTAGGGGGGGATGGGCCTGGGTCCACCTACCTGAAGTCCACTGCACCCCCTATCAACTGCTCCAGGGACCTGCATACTGCTGCCAGGGAGGTGGGTATGACATTTGAGGGTGAAAATAAAAAGTTGTGAAACATCATTTTTTGTGGTGGGAGGGGGTTAGTGACCATTGGGGGGGGGGTCAGG
Organism: Microcaecilia unicolor; assembly: GCF_901765095.1. NCBI lineage: Eukaryota > Metazoa > Chordata > Amphibia > Gymnophiona > Siphonopidae > Microcaecilia > Microcaecilia unicolor. Next base: position 302,927,446 of record NC_044035.1, on the reverse strand, counting down.
GGAGGTCATCCCCGATTCCCTCTGGGGGTAATCTGGTCATTTAGGGCACTTTTTGGGGCCTTATTCGTGAAAAAACAGGGTCCAGGAAAAGTGCCCTAAATTCTAGCTACAAACGCATACTTTTTTTCCATTATCGGCGAAAGGCGCCCATCTCTCCTCGGCCGACAACCACGCCCCAGTTCCACCTTCACCACGCCTCCAACATGCCCCCGTCAACTTTGTACGCTTCCGCGATGGAGTGCAGTTGAAAACGTCCAAAATCGGCTTTCCATTTTACCGATTTATTCGTTTTTGTGAGATAAACGTCTATCTCCCGATTTGGGTCGAAATCTAGGCGTTTTTCTCTTTCAATTATAAGGTGGATAGTATAGGCACTAAACAGAACCATAAGATTCAGCTTGGCTGTAAAGAAAAGTAGATGGGTGTAGCAATATCTACCAGAGAACTCTAAGAGAGTAGCCCCTCCCAAATATAACTAAGAAATCTTCAAATTGCAGCATAATAAGTATAAACATCAGCATATCCACTTCAGGTAGGATTTAAGCACTGAGCTATTTTAGTGTTAACAAGAAATTATCATAACAAGACAAAAAGAAAGCTAATGCTAATTGGAGCTTGGAACAATTAGAAAATTAACCAGATACTCAGCCAACCATTCCAGATGCAGCATGTTAGTCCAAAACATTCTCAAGGGTTTCAGGAGAAGTAAAAGACCTGGTGTTATTATTGATTGTAACAGTCATCTTCGCAGGATATTGAAGGCCATAACGTGCATTTAGGTCTTTAAGCCTGGGTCTCACTTGCAGAAATTGCATTCTTTTTAGTGCTCTTGGCTAAATCTGGTACTATTAAAAGTTTCCTGCCTTCATATATAAGCAAAGGAGTCATTCAAGCTACAGTTAGTTTGCAGTGTGTGTTGGAAATGGAGAAGGTTGGCCTCTACAGGCCTAGGATTCTTTATGTCAGATTTGAGTTTGGACAGAGCCTGATGAGTTCTTTCAAATTCGAATGGAATCATCAATGTATGAATCCAGTTTTCCAGAAAACTTATATTGTCGGCACCTTCTACACCTTCCTTTAGCCCCAGAAATCTGTTATTATTCCTCCTGCTTTGATTGTCCTTCTAACTGTTGTAGGCGCATGACTGTGCATTTCTGAAAGGAGGTCTGTTCTTGCGTAGTGGAGTCAAGTCTCAATTCCAACATGTCCATTCTTTGTTGGAAATCTACAACAGAGGCATTTAAAAGTGTAAGTTCATTTTTCAGGTCATATGTTATTTCAAAATGCTTCATTTATAATTCCCACTTGGCTCTGATTTCTTCTGCAAGAGAATCGGGCGCAGCCACTGAAGGTTTGTTGGGCACCATTTTTTCTGGCATCAGAGGGTCATGCTTAAGTATTTTGGGCCCGGCTGAGAGTAAAGAATTAGCATCCAATTTGTTGGCTTTTGAAAGGGTCATAACTCCAACGATCTACAGAGTGTCTTTGTTTTAAAATTGTGTCAAAAAGCTGCAAATATTTGATTGTTTTGATAAAGAATGGACAGAGATGATTCTCTACGCATCTTTCTAGCATATAGTTCGTTAGCACCCCCTCAAGGGAAGAGTTCTACCCCTGAGCTTGGGATGACCTCCTACATATGAAGACAGATACATCCTCCCTTCAACTCCCTGAAGTTCAATCACAAGGTTATCCATCGGACCAGAAAGCACAAGAGGAGTGGTAGTAGTAAGAATCTTTAACTTGCTATTACTACTTATTTCCACAGCAGTATTAGATGCACACAGCACTATACAAAAACTGCCCTTCCATTTTCTCCATCTTATATAAGAAAATGAACATAAAATAAAACTACTCACAAGCACGGGAAAAAAATTACAAACCTGTAAAGAGCTCTTTGCCATAATTTCAAATAGGTTCAATTTCACTCCAAAATTGATCCAAACGGGCTCTATAGGAGCTAAATATACTCATTTGGGCACACCCCAATGTCTGCGTACCATAGTGCTTATTCCTTTAAATGCACAATGGGCGGGGTCTCTGATGTCACACAGCTGCTCAATTGGTCAGTGTGCCAGACTCAGTCACTACAGGTCTTCTCTGACTCCTCAATGCTTTGGGGAGCCAGCTCTCAGATTTCTCCCGGATGTTTCCATTCTAACAATTTGATCAATAAAGGACATTGTGACAGCAGTTGCCAAGTGCAACAGGTTGAACAACTGCATTGATGACAAACCTTACACAAAGCAAACAACACCAGATGATGACAGACTACATGATTGTAAAGTGTGACATTCATAAAATAAAATGAGCTTAAGCAGCATTGACAGTGGCAAGCAAAAGACAAGGCACTGAAGCAGTACAGGAGTGAAAACACCCATCAGTAAGCTGGTAAGCTGAGGCAACTGACAGAGCAACAAAGCATTTCCAAAATGCTGCTGTTATGGTAGACTAAAAGAAGTGACAATTTCCAACCCAAAATCCACTCAGCAAGCAAGTACTGCTAATTGAGAATCTTTCATAGTGAAAGTACCTACGGTTGAATCCTTGACAATTGTCGCTACTGCTTTCACAAGTTTCCAGCCTGATTTTGAGTTCAAGTTCAAATGTTTCATATACCCTTAAAAAGCATGGACTCTGGGATGGAGATTTTAAAAACAGGGCACACAATAGTTAAAAAGCATAAAAGCAACAGGATTCAGCCCAGCAGTGAATGAATAAGTCATTCAATGCCGGGCTATTTCCGGTGACCATTATTGAACATCCGGGTTATTTGGGGCTGGTTTTAAACATAACTGGCCAAGCCGATATTCAGCAGTGGCCAGTTATGTTTAAACTGGCCAAAGATATCCCTGCTATTTTGGCAGTCAGATATGGCCACCAACCCCCCCCCCCCCCAACTGAAAATTGGCGGATAGCTGGTCAAGAGGACCTTTTACTAAGGTGCACCAAAAGTGGCCTGCACTGGTGTAGGCACATGTATTGACTGCATGCAGGTTCATTTTTCAGCACACCTGCAAAAAAGGCCTTTTTTTGTCTGAAAATGGACGTGGGGCAAAATGAAAAATGGCGCTCGTCCATTTTGGGCCTGAGACCATATTGCCACCCCTTGACTTAGCAGTAAGGTCTCACGTGTTAACTGTGCAGTAATCATCAACTTGCGTACAATGCCGATTACTGCTCGATTAGCCCCGCGCACCGGAAAATTTCTGGTGCACCTACTGGACATACGTAGAAAATGAAATTACCACCCGGGCCACGCGGTAGCCGGGTGGTAGTTCCAAACTGGTGCGTGTTGGGTGCGTGTAGGCGCCTATGTGGCTTAGAAAGAGGGCCCTAAATCGAGTGATATAACCGGCTAGCCGCTAACCAGTGATATTCAGCGGGAGTCAGCTGGCTCTCTCCCACTGAATATCACTGGATAGCCAGCTAAGTACCATTTAACCAGCTAGGTGCTGTTCCTGGCCAGTTAAATGGTTTTGAATATCAGGGGGGATACTACATATAACAAACATGCAAGTTTGTCAGGAGCCATAGGAAGTTAATAATCACAATTCATTATTTTTTATACCACACACAGAAAAACAGTATGCCAAGATCTATCACAGGGAAAAAATGAGTAAAATTAAAGAAAATATTACTTTAAAAAATTAATTTCTGATGGCCCTAGAGAATAAAAAATAGTTACCAAAAACAAATATATTATCTTATTTGTTTGGAATGGTCTGTCTGACTAGGACATTTATAAGAGATTTTGCTGTGGAAAATCTCAGAATTATTACCATTAATGTTTAGAAGATTAATAACAGAATGTCTTGTGTACATATTCATTAATAACAGTATGTTCTCAGAATCAGAATAGTCTCATTATATATGAAAACTCAATGATTATGAATTAGTTTCTATGTGAACAAAAGCATAATAAGTATCTGGCCATTTTAATATTGAGGAGAATTTCTTTTTATTTTGGTTTTCAACGTTGATGGAAAATTTTTACTCTGTGAAACAATGAATATTATGCATAAATGGTGGAGTTATTATCTGATTAATACCACAGCCCATAAGGTGGATCACTCTTTAAAAATAATTAGACAAAAAACACAATATAGTAGAGTCTTGATTATCCGACATATGTGGGATCAACAGGTTGTTGGATAATGGAAAAGACAGATAATACAGAAAAAGTGGATGAGGGATAAAATAGAAGTATATTGAATGCACTTTTCTAAAGAGGAAGCAGTGAAAAACAGTTAAAAACTTATCCCACCCCCTGTTTACTAAGCCGCGGCTGCCATGTACTAATGCTGATACAGCCCATTCACTTTGAATGGGCTGTGTCGGTATTGCCGCATGGGGGTTAATGTGCACAAGAATCTTACTTGGCACCGCTGCCTTTTAACTAAACATAATGCCGGGAAAGAGAAAGAGAAACCTGCATACATCTCAGTCACAATGCTGTGATATCACTGAAATATGTGGGATATGCAAAGATCGGATAAGTAAGACTCTAGTATAGCCATGTTCATGATCATCAGAATTACTTTATACCTGCCACATGTCATCATTTTGATAGTTAAACATGCAACACCCATTTCCAAGATGATATCTTTGGTTTAATAAACTGTTTATATAGATTATCTAAAGATACATTGTACAACAACATTATTTATTGGAAAAGACCAGATTAGATCAAAAATGACAAAAATCAATATCATGGAAATTTATGTGTTTTCTTTCTTGCTAGCTAGAATAATCTAAAGCAAATTAGGAAAGCTGAGAATCATTTATTTTTCTTTTTATTATTTGTTAAACCCTGGAAAAAAAGAGAGGCCCAGGAATAAAAAAAAAGAAAGAAGAACAGACTACAGTGCCAATATCCAGCTCTAAAACCAAAATCTTCCAAACCATATTGCCTTCAACCTGCTGTGGTAAAAGGGGGCCTCAGCGCATTTTTTAAAAAAATGCTGATGCTAACGCAGACCCCCCCTTTTACCGCAGCTTAGTAAAAGGATCCCGTGGAGGGGAATAATCAAACGGCACCGGCGAAATACATGGCCGGCAATGTATTTTGGCGGCTCCGCAAACAGCTGGCCAGACCCGTATTTTCGAAAAAGATGGCCGGCCATCTTTTGTTTCGATAATACGGTTCCGGCCAGCCAAATGCATTGGATTTGGCCGGGGTTTGAGATGGCCGGCTTCGTTTTTTAGCAATAATAGAAAGTTATGTCGGCCATCTCAAACCCAGGCCAAATTCAAGACATTTGGCCGTGGGAGGAGCCAGCATTTTTAGTGCACTGGCCCTCCTGACATGCCAGTACACCAACCGGGCTCCCTAGGGGTCACTGTGGTGGACTTCAGAAAAGCTCCCACGTGCATAGCTCCCTTACTTTGGGAGCTGAGCACCCCAACCCCCCCCCCCCCCAAACCCACTACCCACAAATGTACTGCACCCACTAAAACTGCTCCAGGGACCTGCATACAGCCTCTAGGACTTATTGCTGCTGTATAACTTTGGCACCCAGGTTCACACCTGAAGACTAATCTCTCTGAAAAAGTCATTTCTTGAAATAACCACGTTTACTCACAGTTAACTGCAGATCATAGGTTGTGCCCCACTGGCAAAGAGTCCCCTGGTACTAAGATGAGCAGTAGGTCAGAGCTGGCACAATGGTGTACAATAACCATGTACATGCATTGTACCATTTCAGCACCATTCAAGGTAAGAACTACATTCTCTAACGTGGGTAACACAGGAAAGGGATCTAAAACTGTCTTACAAAAATGGCCACTACCGCATGGACTACAACAGGAAACAAAAACAGGGCACACTCTGACCCAGTAAGCAGGGAGAAAGCACCAGGGGAGTAGAGCCTACCAACTACCAATACCTACACCCACCACAATGCATTGCTGATGTGACTCTGCAGTGCAAATAACAGAAAAGGTGTCACACTCACCCCAGAGCTACATCACAAGCAGGAAAAGGCTGTCGGAGGACAGAACACATTCTGCTGTCATGGAGGTGGGTACGGCATTTGAGGCTGGCATACAGGCTGGAAACAAAAGTGTTTAAAGTGGGGTGTTTTTGGTGAAAGGGGGTTAGTGACCACTGGGGGAGTACGGGGAGGTCATCTCTGCTTCCTTCCGGTGGTCATGTGGTCAGTTCGGGCACCTTTTTGAAGCTTGGACCTGAAAAAAAAGGGACCAAGTAAAAGCGGCCAAATGCTCTTCATCGCCGCCTTTTCTTTTCCATTATGGGCTAAAGCCGGCCATTTCGTAACCCCGCCCATGCCCGCCCATGTCCCGCCTTCGGGTTGCTACCAACACGCCCCCTTGAACTTTCGCCGGCTCTGCGACGGGAAAGCGGTGATGGTGTCAAAATAGCGGCTTTCGATTATACCGATTTGGCCGCCATTGCGAGATCGCCGGCCATCTCCCGATTTGTGTCGGAAGATGGCCAGCGATCACTTTCGAAAATGAGCTGGATAGTGATCCAATGACAGAGAATTGTTTTTGTTTTGTTTTGTTTTTTTGTTTTTTTAATGCTGTCTCTTTTTAAATGAGGAGCCAACCGCAGCACACGAAGAATCCATCAAAGGAGCCTCCCCAAAGGCCTAGCTTGTCTAATATTAACTTTGATGTCCACAAGCCAAATCAGCAGCTCACAGGGAGGGGAGATACTAGAGTAATCCACACACAGAAGCTGTTTCCAGCCACCCAATTAACTGTTTTACTCTTTACTTTCTGTGTTTTCATTACTGAACATTGTTGATATGCTCATACTTTATGTGTCTCCTCATTTTTTAAAGATCCTCTTCACAGGTGTCTCTTGTTATTCCTCCACACACTAAGATTTATCCAGATACAGTATGCTGGCTTGCTGTCTACCAAGTTGTCCCACTTCACTGTAACTTTCTGCCTTTGAGCCTTAGGGCAGGACAGACTCATTCCTCAGTCAAGAGAAATGTAAAGGCCTAGCTTTTATAGCAGGAGTTTGACCTACAGCATTAGGCTTTAACAGACTTTCTATGGTTTATATTCTTTCACAGGCTTCTATTATTTTGTTAATTTTCCCTATTTATTATTATAAATTGATTAATTTTGCTTTATGCTTGTTTTATTTGTTATTTTATTCTGCATGTGTAATACATTATTTTATTGATTTCATGTAAACCACTGAGAAGTGGTATATCAAATAGAATAGACTAAGCTAAACTAAAACCCAGGTCTAAACCAGGAGCTGATACCTACATATGCTTCAGGGCAGAGGCAAAAGCCTTTGAGGATATTTTTGTAATAGATATATGTTCCCATTGCAAAATGGGAAATACGTCTATTTTGGGGCACAAACCAATCAACACCCAAGCTACATTTTCACCATATCCCCTTTAAATCTCTGCTTCCCAGGGAATTTAAATGTGCAAATAGTACTTTTCAAAGGGGCTGATGCTGAAAACTAGTACCAGCTGTAAAATGCAGTTAGCGCCAGAAGTGCATACACACTAATGTGCACTTAGGGCTGCCGCACGACAACTTGGAACTACCACCAGCCCAATGCAGCTGCTGGCGGTAGTTCCACCTCAAGTGCATGCCATTTCTGGCACTGCAGAAAATAATTCAGTAATTTCTGTCATGGCGCTAACCTGGTGGTAATCGGGCAGCGCTGCACACTGCCTGGTTACTGCTGGGTTACCATGAGAGCCCTTACCGCCACCTCACTGGGTAGCAGTAAGTGCTCCCCCCCCCCCCATACACATGGCCACATGATAAGAATAATCTTATCGCATGGCCATGTCTTTTTGTGGGGCTCTTTACCCGCTGCAGTAAAAAGGGCCCTGGCATGTGGAAAAAACAGCCCCCACCGCTACCGCAGGGCCCTTTTTACCTCATCTTGGTAAAAAGACCTCTGAATGCACAAAGGGCTCAAGCATGGGTGTTCACATCAGCGCTAAAGATGGCTGCAAATTGTATTTAAGTTTACTGAAATGGGTGTAAATGAGGTAAGTATTCCTTCATTGCAGGTAGCCCTGCAATGAACAGAATGAAATGATGGCCTCTAATGCTGAAAAATTAGCACCAGGTAAGGGGCAGTGTTAAGGGTTTTGAGGAGAGGATGTCTCATCAATATTCAGATTGAACTTTCGGTTCTGTCCTTTTTTACAAGCTGAAGGAAGCCCGTGCAAGTTTTAAGCACTGAAGTGAGAAACAAATATATGTATGAGTCCAAGCAAAACCAAAAGTGAAGGCACACATCCACACCTGTTTATCTGTGCTTAAATATGAGCTTTTCAAAAATTTAAAGTTCAAACAATATTTCAAAGGCTCAGATTTAAAAGTACAGAAGAACAGCGCCGATATGTGCCTACACTTCTGGCTTCATCTAGACGTGTGCACAAGAGCCGCACTTACCACAAAACCCTTGTACACATGTGCCAGGCACATTCCTCACCTTGCTTTCGGTTTCCTAGCATGATTTAACTGCACATAAAAATTAAATATAAATAGCTTTCGGCATGCCTTAGCTATTCTTTTGCATTGCTGTTGTTTTGAGCTATGTTGCGTTGTTTGCTTTAGCACCCAACTTTGAGCTTCAGCCCCTGAAATCACTATTTGCAAGTGTATCTGATTTAGACCTGTTAATGTTGCTATTTACACATTTAAATAATTCTAAAATGACCTGCTATGTAGCTTTCTCTCTCTATCCCCCCCCTGTTTACTAAGCTGCGCTAGCAGTTTCTGAGTGGCAATGCCGACACAGCCTACTCAAAGTGTTCTCTTATGCTTTTGTGCTTTAACACATATGTTTTATACTTATGCAGACATTTCTAAAATCACCTCTTTCTATTGGTAACAAGCTGTGATTTTAGATAGGGAAAGTACACATGTGAAGGCAGATTTTAGATAGAACGTGAATAATAGAACTGAGACAACTAGGTCGGGATATGTCAAAATTCGGTAGTATTTTAGAAAAGTATCTGCCAACATAGGAGGTCTTTTACAAAGGCACGCTATCAGTTTTAGTGCATGCTAATGATTAGCATGCGTTAAATGCTAGAGACACCCATAGAAATATGTGGGCATCTCTAACATTTAGCATGTGCTTATTTTTTGTGCACATTAAAAACGCTAGCACACCTTTGTAAAAGGACCCCTTAGAGTCTTTTCTAAAATACTTGCAGGAATGAATGTGAATGTGTCAGCTACATGAAGTGGAAGCATCCATTTTACAACTGTCAAGCATCAGTGGGGCAATGCAGCAATATACATATCTAAGTCCTAAGACACTATGGTCCTCTCAAGGACTATCACTAACCACACTCTCTCCAAAAGACATTACACAATGTGATACCCGCAAGCAAGCCTTCTCCGATGTAGCTCCACTTAACTCAAGATTATCTCTACTTCAGGAAGCAGGTGAAAGCTTGGCTCTTCAACCAGGCCTTGAATGGAAGAAATAACTCACTTGTTAGTCTCACTCACATACACAAGAAGTGACGCGGGCTGCACATACTGTAGCAGGACATGTTTATCCACTCCTACCCTAGCTGAGATTATATTTAACCATCTCTCTGACCTCATGTGCAACTTTCTTTAAATTAGTCACCTTATTTTCTAACTTCTCTTATTCTTTTACCTATCTTTATGTTCCATCTTTGCTTATGGATCAGCAAACACCATGTGACATGGTGTTTGCTGATCGGTTGGCTGTTTTTTTGTTCTCTCTGTGGATTAACTTGCATACATAAAGGAATTATTCAAGCCTATCAGCTTCTTCTCAGAGAAAGTTGATTGTGACCCCTGAGGCAGGCGCTTTGGCGCTGAAACACGGTCCGTGTCAGGTCCTTGATATGAATATTCTGAATAAACTGGTTTTTGATATTATCTCCCTATTGGTTTGCGCATTTGTCAGCCTCTACTTTTGCTGTTTTGCTTTGACTTTCCGTGGAGGCTTCTCCTGTCTTCTTGGATTTGCCCATCTTTGCTTATACCCTACACTGTCAATTAAAATGTTCTATTACGTATTGTGTTGACATTGTAAGTAGTATACTATGTCATACTTTGTATTGTTATTTGAATATTTTTACTGGAGTAATTGTCTACTGCTCATGTTTGATTAATTCTTACTGCATACCACCTTGAGTGAATTCCTTCAAAAAGGTGGTAAATAAATCCTAGTAAAGTGTCAAAACTTACAAATGTAGTTTGGTGTTTCAGATGTGTATATCAGCAGTTTTTGAAAGTTACATATCTGCATTCTCCTAGTTAAGCTCAGATCCCGCAATCATTCAGCACAATTAATATTAGAAAGCAACAAAAATACTGGGGGATTAAGATAGCAGTCTCCTCTAGTTCCTCTAGTACAACACTACCCAAAATGAACACATTTTCAAAGCTTAGACATACCAAGGCAGATGCAAATCCTGATGTTGATCTCAATAACCACAGACAGGCATTCTCCTTCTGAAATGGAGAATACATGTGTATTTTTGGCCCAAACATAGTCCCACCCAAAACATACCTAGGCCATGCCCCCTTGAACATATGCATATATTTGCAATTTGGACATATAAATCTCAGCTTTCTAAAATCAGTTCTTCTATGTGTATGCAAGATGCATGTGTAAATGCCAGTGCTTGCATGTGCAAATCATGACTAGCACTTCTAAACACCATCGTTTCCCTTCTAAAATTGCTGATTATACATGTGCCCACTGGTGGAAGATGCATGTGTATATTTATATGCACTCTAGAGTAGGAATAAATGCACATATGTATGTCTACAGGGCTATACATATATACTTGTCATCTTGCAAAGTATACATGCAAACCCCAGGCTCAGCCCCTGACCCCAGGAATGCCTACTTTATTTTCATATGAATGTACCAATAAGATTGCTCCCTGCTCATACTTTAATGTATGTATATGATAGTGAACTGTGCATAACTGGCATCTTGGAAACCAGGTTTTACACATACACCCCCAGATTATATATAGCACCTAGAGATCTGCACCAGAATCCAAGTGGATTCTATAACAATGTGTGTAGCTTAACAAGCCTAACAAGCTAATGAGTGCTGATAACAGTACTTAACAAGCAATAATGAGCACTAATTGGCACTGATTAGAATTACATGCACAACTCGCTAAGTGTATTCTCTAACGAAGTGTGTTGAACTTCGAATGCACACAGGCAAAAAGGGGCCTGGTTATCGGCTGGGAAAAGGGTGTTTTGTGGGCGTTCCAAAATTTACACACGTAGTTATAGAATATAGCCCAGTGTGTGTAAATCTACAAGCCAGGATTTATGCTACATTTTCGTTGGTGTAAATGGATGCATGTAGTTTTAGGTGCTGAGATATCAGCTAAACGTATTCTATAACCTGCGCCTAAACCTAGGTGCTGATTATAGAATATGCTTAGTCGGCACTGATTTCAGATCTGATATTTTTTAGGCACCGTATATAGAATCTCTCCCACAATGCCTTCTAAAATTGCCCTCATAGCTACTGAGGGTAAACCAGACAGCACTAGGACCATAAAAGAAAAGAGTCACCATATAATCATATCTTAACTTAAGCCATCCAAGTTCAAAGAGATAGAAAATGTATTAAGCCCAGTTACTGTTATCCTAAATTTCACTTACAACAAATTTCATGGAAAAAGTTAAACTACAGATAACCATAAATGCCAACAAATGTATATAAAACAGTATTGCTTTGGGAGACTTTTGCACTGTAATAAACAGCTTTACTTCAAATGAAAACATATTAAAGCAATATGTCAACAAGAGAAGAACAAAAAGCCTATTGTACTGGTCTAGTTTGAGTGAATTGTATTAGAGAAAAGAGCCGACCAAATTCACACTCTCCCAGGGATCATGACCATGACAACCAGTAATCCTGCTTCAAGGAGGTTATTATTTGTTTTTTATATTTTCTCATTGACAACTATGTTTTATCTTTTCAATAAAAGATAATAAATTTAAGATTTTAGATTTTTAAAGTCTTTCTTTTCCTCGCCCTCTCCCAAAAAAAAAAAAAAAAAAAATTTTGAACTTCCAATCTGTTGCTTTACACATTTGATAAAATTTTATACTAAGTGACTTTTTAGTGGAGATACCTCTAAGGCAAATTGTTATTCTAAAGCATTTTACTTATATATTGAATTCTTATTATTATGGTAGTTACCAGATGCATGAGGTGTTGTACAATAGCCTCTGATCCATAGAATTCATCATCTAGTTAGGACAAACAGCCAAGGCAAATAAGAGCATTTGGGGAAAGACATTTAGAACTGAAAGGGGGTGTAATTGGATCACTTACCTAATTAAGGGCTCCTTTTACCAAACGGAGATAAAAAGGGGCCCTGCAGTGGCATGGCAGGTGGTTTTGCCACGTACCATAGCCCCTTTTACAGATGCCGGTAAAAGACTTTTTTCTTTTAAATAAGGAAATGGCCATGCGGTAAGTTACAAATCAATCCTCCTTAGATATAAATCACTGTAATCTAGTCTTTAGGTGCACACTTAATAATTATCAACAAATTGAAAATAAATTTGGAGGAAAAAGCCTCCCTCAACAGACTCTGTACTTTTAGGCACACAGTCAATCAATTCAAGGAGCACTTGCTATCACCATCGGCAAAAAAATCTCCATGCACAGTCTACTTCATATAATAGGTCAAAAAACTCAGCAAAATTTATCTTTTCAGGATGCCCAGCGGTAAGTTAAACACTTGCTATGCGACCATTTCCTGGCTATTTAGGAGGCAAAAGGGGCTCCAGCGGTAGCCTGGTGGTAGCCAGGCAGTGCATGGCGCTGCCCGATTACCACCAAGCACGCCCCCTGCGCTAGAAAATTTAAAAATTTGGCATACGGCAGGAGTCAGAACTATCGCAGGGCTCTCCTGGGAGGCACTACCCCTACCACCCTTTTGTAAAAGGGCCCCTAGGTAAAAATGCAGGAAATCAGTTACTGCCTCACTAACAATCTATTTAGTGCAATCTCATTGCCCTCGTCTGCTACTGAGAAAGGGTATTGACTAGCTTGCTGCAGCCCTTGGGCTTCTTTAGTGGGTGAACAATAGCTTCAGGATCCAAAGGGTAAAAACACATGCACCTCACAAGAAAAATGATACTGTTCCTATTAGCCAGTATTGTTCAGACCATTTACCGAAGTGAAAATGGACAGGTGATACATATTCTGATATGCCAAGTTACATTCAGAGAAAAAAAATTCCACCCTTCTCAGGATTTTCTAGGTTTTAAGGAATCCCCAGTGTGACATCTGAAATCAGTGAGTGATTTTTCCTACTCTATTGTTCACACCTGATGGTCCTTCCGCCCCATTCTTACCTTGCTGTTTCTATTATATCCTTCCCTACCCTTCTTTTCATTTTGTTTCCCATTGAGGCTCAACATTATTTTGTTTAGTTTGTCCTTAAGCACCCCTCCCCTATTTATACTGTAAACTGCTTGGATTTTTGTTTCTTATGTATAGGCGGCATATCAAATAAACTTGATCTTGACCTTAATATGATGACTCTAGATCCCACTCCCTCTTCTTTAGCTCCAGGAACCATGACCAGGGGCCTGGACTATCTGATAAGAAAGCCTCCAAAAAATACTAAATTCACTCCATATATTAAAACCACTACAATCTCAGGCATCTCCCAGTGGAGAGTGCCTAAACTTTAATACACACCTCTTTTCTGAACTCATGGATTTGAGTCTGTGAGGACACATTTCCTATGAGTAAAGAAAAAGGACTGCAAGGACCTTTTTACATAAGAAAAACAGGAACTGGGTGAGCTACCTCAGAAACACTCACCCTAAGCACCTCTATTTTAACAAGGAGATCATAAATGTATTATTAAACCATCATGCAACTCATTTTAACTATCTCATAGGAATAGATTACTGGACCAGTCAGACCAAGATTTAAATCTTGAAACATCCACACAGGTCCCCAAAGATGTTATATCTTGCTTCAGACCAAGCAAAAATGGGTTTTGAAGATACCTTATTTAGTCTAGATTATTCAGGGTTGACACAGCAAGGATTCCTGATCTATGAGCTGTAATCAATACCAATTTTTATTCCATAGGCATAGACTGGAGAAAAGTCCTTTTATAAATAAAGCCCTATGTTGATTGTATCCGAGTCACACCACACAAATTGCTTCATCTCAAGTCAGTCTATCACAGACGTTTGGGAACTATTTGAAGCCATCCTCATAGTCTTTTTGCTTTCTTTTCCTGCAGATGAACTTAGGAAATGAAATTTCTGCAGACAGCAGCTGAAAACACAGCATTATAATTATTCATTACACTTGAATTTGCATTTAAATCACATACTAATTATGGTAATCAGTATATATGCACTTATTTAATTAGCATAACCTTGAAACAATTAAAGCACATAAAATGGTTATTTTAATAGAAATTATTAACAAACAAATAGATCTATATTTAAGGTTCTACTTTCAAAATATCCCATGGAGTGTGATTTTTGGAGGATATGGTCCAGCTATAGCAGGAATAAGGGCATAAACCTTGTGGTATTTATTATCAAATATCACATTGATTTCACAATATATCAATGGGCAGGGGCATAGCCACGGGTGGGCCTGGACGGGCCCAGGCCCAGCCACTTTTGCTCCAGGCCCGCCCAGCCTCTTCTGCCCGCTCTCCCCATCCGCGTGTGGTCTGCTCACTTTTACTGCCCTGAAGCGCCGTTCTCCCTCCAGCACCGGCGATTCCCATAGCCAGCCTTCTGCCAGCGCGCGTCATCGGGGCCTCTTCTCAGGCACGTCCCGCCTACTCTGCAACTTCCTGCATCTCACCTTTGCGGAAAACAGGAAGTTGCAGATTAGGCGGGACGCGCCTGAGAAGAGGCTCCAACGACGCGCGCTGGCAGAAGGCTGGCCATGGGAATCACCTGTGCTGGAGGGAGAACGGCGCTTCAGGTCAGTAAAAATGACCAGAACTGACCATGTGCAGGGGGCTGTCATGGGGGGGGGGGTGGAGAGGAAATGCAGCGGCGGCGGGCAGATGGAAAGGAAATGTGGCGGCTGTCCCACCAATAGAAAATACCCTACACAAAATGTACAATAACACCACTAGTCCCCGTGTCCCAAAAACATCCGCGGCAATGGCAGAAAGTTCCCTCTATGTGCAAAACGCCCATATATACCTCTGCACGTGGAGGAACGTTCATCAGTGCCCACAGACATGTCTCTGAGCACAGAACCTAATTATACTGTTCTTGAAACAGAGCTCCTGTGCCTGGCACATCTTTAAGCACCAGTACCACCTGCCCCTACATAATGTCTCCATGAGGGCATGGAGATCAAGCAGAGCACCCTTGGAAGGTGAGTATGCAGCATTTTTCCCCAGAATCACAGCACACTCATGTGTAAGCACCATACATGACAGGGTCACATGCACTCAGGTCCCTTTCTTGTTGCAATACATGTTATTGCTTTTCATAAGAAAGGGGGGGAAGCCTTGCTGATATCAGAATGTACAGAATATCCACTAACAACTAATTATGGGGCCCCCCTCCACTAACTAAGCAATGCTAAAATAAGGAGCTGCATATATCTGAACACTCCCCCCACTTCCTGGCCCACACCTTCATACTGATTGGAACATTGGCAGCAGCTCACTAAAGTACACTGAGACACCCAAAGGCACACCAGCTTTACCCCACTGCCTATCCCCACATCCCAGCAATAGTGCATACACTCCACTGAAAGGTCACCATGCCACTCTCTGGCCCCATGGCCACCTCAGCTCACACAGCACCTGTGCCTCTGTAATGCATGCCCCCCCCCCCCATCTGCCTGTTGCCATCTGTCACAGCTTACATGAGAAACATTGCACAACATGTCTTAAAAAATAATAATGTATGTGAAGCCAAGAAAGTCCTTTACCTGAACCCTGCCTGCACCAACTTGTGTTTTCCAGGCACTTTGGATTTCATAGGGACCTTGAGTAGCTCTGGCAGTGGTACTAGCTCATCCAGAGGGAAGACCCCACCTTAATCCATAGCATACAGGACCGCCTCAGGACCCAACATAAGTACCACTGACATAGCACCCGTATAACACCTTTGACCCCTATCAAGGCCTGAGTATGCAGGTACCCACAACATATGAGATGACATAGAAAAGAAAGGGGAAGGAGGAAGCCCTTTGGTCAACGTCCTCCAGCCACCAGTACAAAAGCACCTAGTATGTCACACACCTACCTAGCACATTGCAGCCACTGTGGCAGGGGAAATAAACAGTGACCACAAACACCCACCATAGGAATGGAACCCATGCCCCCTGCATTCACGGAACACAGCCCTAACCCCAGTGTTGTTCAAAGTACTAGGTCAAAGTACTCAAATAAGAATAAAAATAAATGTATATTTTAATACTTAAGTAAAAGTAAAAAGTACAGTGAAGAATACATTTAAAAGTTACGTAGTAAAAGTAAAAAAAGTTATTGCCTAATATAATATTTTTTGAGTAAAAAGTAAAAGTACTGTAACTACAATGAATGCAACTATTGTTAATTTATTTTATCCCAACAACTTTAGTGCTCTAAATTTTTGAAAATGATTGCCACTCATTCAAGTGTGCTTGTGAGTTATTAATCCAGCACAGCTAAAAAGGTTCAACAACTGCACTAGCAGAAAGTGGTTTGTTCAGTCTGATCAAAAGTTCCTTCAAATCAGGCCAATTTACAATATTACTGATGTCTTCTGACTGGGTCTGCAGGTTATGATCAAGAGAATCTCTGAACCACTTCACTTCTATATAGCAAATACTACTTTATCATCATTATTGTCATTATCATCAGCATTAGAAGTAGTGCTGTGTAATTCATCACTTGCATCTTCATCTTTATCTTCATTATCATTGCATTGCTGTCCAATTTCAAAGAAGTTGGAATCATTCTCTGATGTTGTTCTAACAATTTTTCATCTGATGGTAAACTCTGAATATTTTTGAGAATTAATGCAAGAACATCAAATATGTGGGAACCCTTCAGTCTTAAGGCCAAACAAGCAGACTTCCTCCCTAAAGACTCTTTTCAATCCAGTGGACAGTTACCCCAAAATAAAATTTCCCAAAGGATGATGAGCAGTCTGTTGTGGCAGAGACATAAGTCTCTTCACCAAGAATTGCTACCAGCTTCAGCAACATCTCCACTTTAAAGTGACCCAACTCACCACTGTTCTGTTTGGCCAGAGACTAGTAACCAGGTCAACAAACACAGTCAACTCCACTGTTCTTATAGGTTATGCTTACTGAACAGCAAACTTTAAGATGAGATGATCCACTGTTTGAGTAACAAGGGGCCCTGTTTACTAAGGTGTGCTAGTGTTTTTAGCGCACGCTAATGCTGGTGACATCCATAGGAATATATGGGTGTCTCTAGCATTAGCACATGCTAATTTTAAGCATGCGCTAAAAACACTAGCGCGCCTACAGTGCAGCTTAGTAAACAGGGCACAAGGTTTGCATTAACAAAATCCTGTTCCCAGTTTTGCTGTTTCATTTGGTTTACTGAGAAATCGTCGTTTACATCTCCCTTTCATTTTTACTTTTAACTGCAAGTATTAGATGTAACTGAGTAAAAGTAGTAAAAATTGGCAAAATTATCACTTCAGTAAAAGTAAAAGTACAAGTAAAAGTGCCCCACCTCTGAGCCTACTGAACATAAGGAGCAAAACAGGGAGAAGTTTTAGAAAAGCAGGAATTCTGATAATTGTGGGGTGACAATCAATGTATACAATGGTTCCCCTTCAACCCTGGGTAGACACAAGTGCCAAGTTGAATGGGTTCTACCAGATAAATGGAGATGTGGAGGACTGCCATAGTGCCACTAAATAATAGAAGCCACTGAAGAAAGATATGAAGGCCAATGCTAGAGAGAAGGCACCAAATGTGGACCCCGTGAACTTCACACCTTTGGAAAGCATGATGCACAGACCCATTCTCAGGGCATCTCCCCTCCCCCCACTACTGGTTAAGCAGGCAGCCTCATATGGATGTCTCCAGGACATTCACAGGTATCCATATCCCCCACAATCCCATAGTGTGTATTTTAAGACCATAAATAAGTAAATTGCATTGAAACAATTTGTATCACAGTATAGTGCTATCCTTTTGTTCCTGCTGACCAGTGCCTGTGCTGTATCTTGTCCTGCATCCAGTTTATGCAAAAAGCAAGGAGTCCTCTGTTTGCAGATATATAAGGCAGACCATTGCTCAGGTCAGCACCCTAGCAGAAGGGGAAGGGTAAAATCAGAGGTCTTTGCTTACCTGCAGACAGTGGCAAGAGGGGAGTCCAGAGTTGGCTTATTTCCTGCCCCGAAAAGGCCACTAGACCACCAGGGCAAGTTAAGGTAGGCTTGGGGAGGTGGCCAGACCTTTACCCCCATTAACAAAGGGATAAAGTAATAGCGGTCCCCACTCCCGTGGAACTGCTATGTAACGCCCCCATTACCATGGTAATTACCGTGGAAGCCATGGTATTACCATGGTAATCATTACCATGTCACTCTGTAGTCCAGACTGCTCATAGCTTCCTAGGTTCAGATGTCTGATGCTGGGGAGACAGAAGCGAGAACCAAAGGGTCAGTCTCCTAGGTGTGGAAGCTTCCAGGCAGATGAGAAGCCACCTCCACCTTAGAAACATTTGTATAAGGGTGAGGTTCAAAAATGGCATCTAAATCACAGTATTTACATGTCATTTTCTCTAAAACATTTTCATGTAGAGGTCACAATCAGAAAATAAAACGTCCATCTCCAAAAAGTCTAAATAGCCACAGCTGAAGTGTCTATAGTGCTCTATAAAAACATGCATCTCAAGATTTTCAGACCTCCACATCCCATTATTGCTATCACATCACCTAAGAAGGCCCTGAGTAGGAAGGGCAACTTCAGCAATGGAGAGGTGGAGCTTCTTGTCAATGAGATCACTGTATGCCATGCCAACCTCTTTGCTCCCAAGGAGCAAAGCCTATGTGCATATACCAAAGGGAAAGAGTGTATGACAATATGTCAGTGCCTTAATGCGGTGTACCACTGCAATACGGCGGTGAAGGACTGCAAGAGAAAATGGAGACAACTGAAGAGAGAAGTGAGGTGCAAGGCTGGGGACAACCCACCAGGTGTGGACACTGTAAACCTCACCCTATGGAGTGTATGGTCCATAGTCTCCTTTCCCAGGAAAGCCAGGACACCTCAGCACAGCCTGAGAAGTCAGGTAATTTAGGGCAAAACAAGCTGGCTGGCTGTTCTCTCTATGTCACCCTCTTTTTCTCTTGCAGTGGGCATTGTTGGGGGCTTCATCAGTACCACTCCAATGTATAATTCAGGTTCACAGGTAGGTGGGGGAGCGGTAAGAAGGCACACCAGAGTACATGCTAAAAGATTAGTTATCAGGGGCCATGCCATGTCCCAACAATTCAACATGGAGTACTGGTTAGTGGGCAGGTCTGGGACCTCTCAGCAGGCCAGGTGGAGGGCCCCTGTTTAAGTGCCTTATTTCCCCCCTCCACCTAGATCCATCACCAACCTATCTCATAAGCACATAAGTATTGCCATACTGGGACAGACCGAAGATCCATCAAACCCAGCATCCTGATTTCAACAGTGACCAATCCAGGTCACAAGTACCTGACAAGATCTTAATTTCTGTTTTCCACACTTCTGTGTTCCTTTCATTGTGCCCTCCACACTCCTTCCACATTTGTTCTTTCTGTACCCACCTGGCTGTGTGGCTATCTGCCACCTTGGCCTCTGAGGCTCAAAGTGCATCATACCTCTTGGCTCCTGCAGTGTTGAATGTAGAGGCATACATCTTTGGGTTGCCTGACAATGCCGTTCCTCATCAGCTGTAGTGTACAAGTGCACATGGAAGGGTATGTTCAGGAAGGCTGCAGCACACTGCCAAGTTAGGTAATGCAACAGACCCATTTCCTCTACTTTCCCTATGCAGACAATGACATGGAGTCCGATACTGAGCCAGAAACCAGCAGTGAGGAGGCACTACAGGTTCATCTGAGGGTGAAGCGGTGACAGCTGAGGGCTCAAAGGAGGGCACTGTGGGAGATCCAGAACCTGCTGAGGACACCAGCCAGGAGGAGAAGAGGAAGAGGAGCAATTAGTCATTGAACCCACCCACCCCATCCAGTGACATTTGCAGATGGGGCCAGAAAGGCAGAGGAGACTGATGAGGAGCCTCAGTCGGGCCGGAGGAGGCTCTACTTGCCACAGGTGCTAGGTGCTGCAGCTGGCTAATAACTGCTGGTGCAGAATATACAGCTGGCAGAATATCACCAGCAGAAACTCCAGCTGCTCCGTGAGAGGGTGGAAGTGCAGCGAGAATGTGCCTGCTGACCACTGCCAGCTAAATAAGCCCAGGATATTCAGTGCCAGGCCATGTTCAGACACCGGCACTGAATATCCTGTTTTAATTTAAGTTGTGCTGGCCGCCAGCACTTATGTGATTCCCAGCGGACCACCTCCCACTGCAGGTCGAGTCCCAAGAAAGGCAACTCTGAAATGGTTCCCTCCCTCTCTTGACCAGCCTCTCTCGGGGCCTACATATTATCCCTGGGGTCCAGAGTAGGGGTCTTCAGGGCAGGAGCGATTCCCATTAGCTCCAGTCCCTAGCAGCTGCATGCATAAAATGGTAGCTGTGAGCTCTAGTGGTAGTATCACACTACTACTGCTAGAGGTCAGCCTTCCATACAAGGGCTAGATGGACCACTGGTCTGACCCAGTATGGCTATTCTTATATAATTTGGGGCACCTACATTTAGGCACCATATATAGAATCATGTATGTTTTCCCTTAAACTATACTATTCTGCATGGGCAAGTTCCTTCAATGGTGTGATTTATTAAGGTCTTTTCTTGTATATACAGAATAGGAAAAAAGCCTGAGTAAAACACTACCAGAATGGAAGAAATTCCTAAAAGAATCAGGCTCCATTGTATATATACAAAAATTGCTTGTTACATCTGGCTGAATTTCTGCCATATACTATTGAATTGTACATAGTATTATATAATATTTTTTTCTCTATATGTAGTGAAAAAATACTACAACCTCTGAAAAAATACAAAGATTTGTCAAAAGCTGTTATATTTATTTCTCTTCCAAGATGTTGTCATCTGTTACAACTAGCTTTCTTTATTTTCTTCCCTGCTCCAAAGCACATATTAGATTTCACAGATTTCTTACAAATTGTTTCACAAGAGAACAAAGTATTCCTTAGGGGAATGTTTCACAATTTATCATTTTATGATGTTTTCTCATCAATACTGCAGATTCAAAATAAATGGCATATGCCCCTGAACATGGATCTGAGCATTATAAATCCAACAACATTATTGGTTTGTATTTTGCCCACAGAGCAAATAGAAATAGGTCTCAGAAAAGCATATAGAGGTATATTACTAAAAACCGTTCATAAGTGACTTGATTAGACCAAAATAAATTTGGAATCTGAAGGATGACAGCCCTGCCTATAAAGGCATCTTTATCCAAATATATGTGTGCCATTTGGTTCTCACGTAGAGTCCTCAGACCCAAATATATTTTCTTCTGCCTAAGGGAAAATAATCCAGCCAGAGTATTGCTACTACCTTAAAACTTTCATTCATTTCTACTAGCATTTTACTGCCTTTTAAATCTTCATTCTGTTGTCTCAATATTTCTTTCAGTAATACAAAAATTCAGTAGCTTCTTACTGTGCACAAAACATTGATTTCTATCAATTACTTGAATGGATATATTTGTTAAAATGTCTTGTATTCTCCAATAATGGGATCTGTGTATCTGGTGATTTCATTCTATCAGGATAGCATTATATAAAAATCCACTATTTCATCAATCAGCTGTAGATATCAAACTGCTCTTCAAAGTAATCTAAAAAAATGATAATCTCCAAAGTGATAGATAGATAGATAGATAGATAGATAGATAGATAGATAGATAGATAGATAGATAGATAGATAGATAGATAGATTCAGCAAATCCAGCTGCCCATCACCTTTACAAATCTCTGGATTAGATATGTCTCATTTTGCTGATACATGTATCATCCTTATTTGAAGGCATTTTTCAAGATGCTACATCTGGCCTGAAAAACAGCATGCAAACCTCACTGCACTGATGCACCATGAAAATCATTTTAGCAGCAACTATGGATGTGATAAACTATGTAGCCCATTACTTTGTTTACAACAATTTACTGTTAAAGACAGCATGAGAAAGTAGAAAGTTTGCTCATAGTTAGAAGATACTTTCTGAGAGATATAAGGCCCCATTTTAAATACAGTAGAATTCGGAGAGTGGAATTGAGACATCCTGTGAGAGCATGCTAAATTCCTCCGGTATTTTATAAAGGACTCTGATGAACATGGATCTTTTGTAAAACTCCTAGAAAGATTTGAAGAACACATACCAAGTTGCCCCCGTGTCCAGCTGGCAGCTGTGATTTTACCAAAAATAAAGTTTAATTTAAAAAAGTCCCTAACAATGAGAGTGTGTTCCACCTTTCTGAATACATTGGAGATGTAGGGCTCTGTTGACTAAGCCAAGCTGTAGGTGCGTTAACTTTTTAGCACATACTAATGCTAGAGACACCCATATATTCCTATGGGTGTCTCTAGCATTAGCATGCTAATTTTTAGAATGGGATAAAATGTTAGGATGCCTACAGTGTAACCTAGTAAACAGGGCCTGTAGTCTTTTCAGTAAATACTCAGGACTCTATTACTTGAAAGAGTATGGGAAACTTGGGTCTATAGATGGGGGGAGGGGAGGGTACGGGGATAGGTTGGGGTGGAGGACGTTGTGGATTGGGAGTTGTAAACCATGAAGGAGGGTGGAACATTGGTGGAGGGGGGGCTGTTTTTTAAAAAAAACTCTTTGCTGTTGTCATTCTGGAGTAAGTATACACAGGAAATTCAATATGTTAGCATTTAACTTTCAAAAAGGAGACTATAATAAAATGAGAAGAACGGTGGAAAACAAACTTAGAGGAGCAGCTGCAAAGGTCAAAAATTTACATCAGGCATGGATGCTGTTCAAAAATACCATCCTGGAAGCCCAGGCCAGTTATATTCCATGTATTGAAAAAGGAGGGAGGAAGGCCAGGCATGGTTAAAAAGTGAGGTGAAAGAAGCTATTAGAGCTAAAAGAAAATCTTTCAGAAAATGGAAGAAGTATCCAACTGAAAATAATAAGAAAAAGCATAAGTAATGGCAATTCAAATGCAAAGCACTGATAAGGAAGGCAAAGAGAGACTTTGAAAAGAAGATTGCATTGGAGGAAAAAACATGTGGAGGGGCATAATCGAAAAGGGCGCACAAGTTTTCCTGAGGATATCCTCGCAGGACGTCCCGGCGAAGGGGCGGGGAAACCCGTATTATCGAAACAAGATGGGCGTCCATCTTTCGTTTCTATAATACAGTCGGGGACACCCAAATCTTGACACTTAGGTCGTCCCTAGAGATGGTCGTCCTTAGACTTGGTCAATTCTGATTTTCGGCGATAATGGAAAGTAAGGACGCATATCTCAGAAACGACCGAATGCAAGCCCTTTGGTCGTGGGAGGAGCCAGCATTCGTAGTGCACTGGTCTCCCTGACATGCCAGGACACCAACCGGGCACCCTAGGGGCCACTGCAGTGGACTTCAGAAAAAGCTTCCAGGTACAGTGGTGGAAATAAGTATTTGATCCCTTGCTGATTTTGTAAGTTTGCCCACTGACAAAGACATGAGCAGCCCATAATTGAAGGGTAATTATTGGTAACAGTGAGAGATAGCACATCACAAATTAAATCCGGAAAATCACATTGTGGAAAGTATATGAATTTATTTGCATTCTGCAGAGGGAAATAAGTATTTAATCCCTCTGGCAAACAAGACCTAATACTTGGTGGCAAAACCCTTGTTGGCAAGCACAGCGGTCAGACGTCTTCTGTAGTTGATGATGAGGTTTGCACACATGTCAGGAGGAATTTTGGTCCACTCCTCTTTGCAGATCATCTCTAAATCATTAATAGTTCTGGGCTGTCGCTTGGCAACTCGCAGCTTCAGCTCCCTCCATAAGTTTTCAATGGGATTAAGGTCTGGTGACTGGCTAGGCCACTCCATGACCCTAATGTGCTTCTTCCTGAGCCACTCCTTTGTTGCCTTGGCTGTATGTTTTGGGTCATTGTCGTGCTGGAAGACCCAGCCACGACCCATTTTTAAGGCCCTGGCGGAGGGAAGGAGGTTGTCACTCAGAATTGTACGGTACATGGCCCCATCCATTCTCCCATTGATGCGGTGAAGTAGTCCTGTGCCCTTAGCAGAGAAACACCCCCAAAACATAACATTTCCACCTCCATGCTTGACAGTGGGGACGGTGTTCTTTGGGTCATAGGCAGCATTTCTCTTCCTCCAAACACGGCGAGTTGAGTTCATGCCAAAGAGCTCAATTTTTGTCTCATCTGACCACAGCACCTTCTCCCAATCACTCTCGGCATCATCCAGGTGTTCACTGGCAAACTTCAGACGGGCCGTCACATGTGCCTTCCGGAGCAGGGGGACCTTGCGGGCACTGCAGGATTGCAATCCGTTATGTCGTAATGTGTTACCAATGGTTTTCGTGGTGACAGTGGTCCCAGCTGCCTTGAGATCATTGACAAGTTCCCCCCTTGTAGTTGTAGGCTGATTTCTAACCTTCCTCATGATAAGGATACCCCACGAGGTGAGATTTTGCGTGGAGCCCCAGATCTTTGTCGATTGACAGTCATTTTGTACTTCTTCCATTTTCTTACTATGGCACCAACAGTTGTCTCCTTCTCGCCCAGCGTCTTACTGATGGTTTTGTAGCCCATTCCAGCCTTGTGCAGGTGTATGATCTTGTCCCTGACATCCTTAGACAGCTCCTTGCTCTTGGCCATTTTGTAGAGGTTAGAGTCTGACTGATTCACTGAGTCTGTGGACAGGTGTCTTTCATACAGGTGACCATTGCCGACAGCTGTCTGTCATGCAGGTAACGAGTTGATTTGGAGCATCTACCTGGTCTGTAGGGGCCAGATCTCTTACTGGTTGGTGGGGGATCAAATACTTATTTCCCTCTGCAGAATGCAAATAAATTCATATACTTTCCACAATGTGATTTTCCGGATTTAATTTGTGATGTGCTATCTCTCACTGTTACCAATAACCTACCCTTCAATTATGGGCTGCTCATGTCTTTGTCAGTGGGCAAACTTACAAAATCAGCAAGGGATCAAATACTTATTTCCACCACTGTACAAAGCTCCCTTACCTTGTGTGCTGAGCCCCCCCAAAACCCACTACCCACAACTGTACACCACTACCATAGCCCTTACGGGTGAAGGGGGCACCTAGATGTGGGTTAAGTGGGTTTCTGGTGGGTTTTGGAGGGCTCACATTTACCACCACAAGTGTAACAGGTAGGGGGGGATGGGCCCGGGTCCGCCTGCCTGAAGTGCTCTGCATCCACTAAAACTGCTCCAGGGACCTGCATACTGCTGCGATGGACCTGAGTATAACATTTGAGGCTGGCATAGAGGCTGGTACAAAATATTTTTAAAGTTCTTTTTTGAGGGTGGGAGGGAGTTATTGACCACTGGGGGAGTAAGGGGAGGTCATCCCCGATTCCCTCCGGTGGTCATCTGGTCAGTTCGGGCACCTTTTTGTGCCTTGGTTGTAAGAAAAACTGGACCAGTTAAAGTCGTCAAAATACTCGTCAGGGACACACTTTTTATTCCATTATGGGTCGAGGATGCCCATGTGTTAGGCATGCCCAAGTCCCACCTTCGCTACACCTCTGACACGTCCCCGTGAACTTTGGTCATCCCCGCGACGGAAAGCAGTTGGGGATGCCCAAAATTGACTTTTGATTATGCCGATTTGGGCGACCCTGTGAGAAGGACACCCATCTTCTGATTTGTGTCAAAAGATGGGCGTCCTTCTCTTTCGAAAATAAGCCTGATAGTAAAAACTTTTTTAGGTATATTAAAAGCAAGGAGCTGGCAAAAGAATCAGTTGGACCTCTAGATGACCAAGGGGTAAAAGAGTCACTCAGGGAAGACAAAGCCATAGAGGAGAGATTAAATGAATTATTTGCTTTGGTTTTCACTGAGAAAGATTTGGAAGATATATACCAGTGTCAGAAATGGTATTCAAAGCTGACGATCAAATCTCTGTAAACCTGGAAGATGTAATAGGGCAATTTGACAAACTAAAGAGTAACAAAATCACCTGAATCATCTCAGAGTACTGATAGAATTGAAAAATATATAATTTATCATATGTAATTTGTCTTTAAAATCAAGCATGGTACCAGAAGATTGGAGGGTAGCCAATGTAATGCTAATTTTTAAAAAAGGTTCCAGAGGTGATCCGAGAAATTATAGGCCAGTGAGCCTGACATCCATGCCAGGAAAAATGGTAGAGAATATTATAAAGAACAAAATTACAGAGCATATTCAAAAGCATGGATTAATGAGCAAAGTCAACATGGATTTAGTGAAGGGAAATCTTGCCTCACCAATCTATTACATTTCTTTAAAAGGGTGAATAAACATGTGGATAAAGGTGAGCCAGTCGATATTGTGTATCTGGATTTTCAAAAGGCATTTGACAAAGTACCTCATGAAAGACTCCAGAAGAAATTGGAGAGTCATTGGATAAGAGGTAGTGTTCTATTATGGATTAAAAACTGGTTAAAAGATAGAAAACAGAGAGTAGGGTTATATGGTCAGTAGTCTCAATGGAGAAGGGTAGATAGTGGGGTTCTGCAATGGTCTGTGTTGGGACCTCTGCTTTTTAACATATTTATAAATGATCAGAAGATGGGAGTAACTAGTGAGGTAATTAAATTTGCTGATGACACAAAGTTATTAAAATTTGTTAAATTGCAAGAGGATTGTGAAAAATTACAAGAGGACCTTACAAGATGGGAGATTGGGCATCCAAATGGCAGATGATGTTTAATGTGAGCAAGTGAAAAGTGATGCATGTGGGAAAGAGGAACCCAAACTAGAGCTACATGATGCAAGGTTCCACATTAGAAGTCACTGACCAGGAAAGGGATCTAGGTGTCGTCGTTGACAATACGTTGAAACCCTCTGCTCAGTGTGCAGTGGTGACTAAGAAAGCAAATAGAATGTTAGTTATTGTTAAGAAATGAATGGAAAGCAAAAATGAGAACATTATGATGCCTTTGTTTCGCTCCATAGTGTAACCATACTTTGAATACTGTGTGCAATTCTGGTCACTGCATCTCAAAAAATATATAGTGGAATTAGAAAAGGAGTGTGGAGGAGTAGCCTAATCGTTAGGGCAGTGGGCTTTGATCCTGGCAACCTGGGTTCAATTCCCACTGCATCTCCTTGTAACCTTGGGCAAGTCACTTAACCCTCCATTGCTCCTGGTACAACAAATTAGATTGTAAGCCCCCTAGAGACAGGGAAACTACCTGTATATAATGTGTACAGTGCTGCATAGGTCTAGTAGCGCTATAGAAATGATTAGTAGTAGTAGTACAGATGAGGGGGACGAAAATGATGACTTCTCTATGAGGAAAGGCTAAAGTGGCTAGGGCTCTTCAGCTTGGAGAAGAGGTGGCTGTGGGGAGATATGACAGAGATCTATAAAATAATGAGTGAAGTGGAACGGACAGATGTAAATCCTTTGTTTACTCTTTCCAAAAATACTAGGACTGGGGGCACGCAATGAAACTACAAAGTAGTAAATTTAAAACAAATCAGAAAAAATATTTCTTCACTCAACGTGTGATTAAACTCTGGAACTCGTTACCAGAGAATGTGGTAGAAGATGTTAGCTTAGCTGGGTTAAAATAGATTTGAATAACTTCCCAAAGGAAAAGTCCATAAGACATATTAAGATGGAATTAGGGAAAATCCACTGCTTATTTCTAGGACAAGCAGCATAAAATGTATTGTACTTTTTTAGGAACATGTCAAGTACTTGTGACCTGGATTGGCCACTGTTGGAAACAGGATGCTGGGCTTGATGGACTTCTGTCTGTCCCAGTATGGCAATACTTATGTTCTTATTCGGGTCTAATTCATCCTATTGTAGTCCACTGGTTGTTTCTAGGATAAGCAGCATAAAATGTACTTGTGACCTGGATTGGCCACTATTGGAAACAGGATGCTGAGCTTGATGGACTTTCAGTCTGTTCCAGTATGGCAACGCTTATGTACTTATGTAATATCAATTTCATGAAAACATCATGCAAGAACTAAACATTCTGGAACACTTAGAATAATGTCTTGGCTGGTATCTTGAATTTAGCTCCATGTTTTTATTTTAGTCCATTATATATTTCAAATTTTTTATTTGTTACTGCCTAGGGTGATTAGATGGGTTGCCCATTAACTACTTAAATTGAATAAATAAACCTTACACCCCTACTCTAGTCAAGGTACAATGAGTCTCTTTTACTAATTTTTATCATGTGCTATCTACCACCATGCTCCTAGGGATACAATGGGCCATGACAGCAGATGGCCTTTGATGAATTCATTAGCACACCTAAGCTATAGATATGAAAAAAAGGCTCTATGTACATTAAGGGCTACAAGTAAAAGATATGTACCTGTAGGTGATATAACATTACCCCACCTCACCAATTCATAGGTTTTCAGAAGGAGAAAGCACATTGGTGGGGATCAGAGAGGGCACCAGATGAGGTAAGGGAGTGAGGTGAGCTTGCAGAGCTTTAAGGGTACTACTGGATAGCCTTGCCCCAAAATTGTGAAATGTCATTAATAACCTGGCATCTTTGTCTGGGACATATGATTCTGAGGTTGCTTGAACTACAGCTAGACCTAAAATAACCTAGCATGACAGGATTATTTAAGTCAATAGAAGAATAGCAGACCTCTACACTTACAGTTTCAAGAATAATTTTCAAAGGAAAAACTGTATATTTTGAGATTTATCATATCAACTTAGATCAAAGAAGACCACCTGATGGCACAGTTGGTAATGGGTTTTAAATCTTCAGCCACGCACAATATAAACAACAATATTACAAAAGATATAGAGAAAGTACTGTTATTAAACTGTGCTAGCGATTCCCATGCGGGAAATATAACGAAGCCCATTCAGATTGAATGGACTGCGACACATTTGCTGCACTGGAATCACTAGCACAGTTTAGTAAAAGAGGCCCTATATGTTTATAGCTATGGCAGCCCTGGTGGTAATTTTCAGGATTTGCATAAATCTAGAATGATGAATTCTAACAGAGATTATATTATAGCAATATATACCAAAAGCCTTTTTTAAATGTGTGTGGTACTATAAATGAGCTTTCATGTGTAGATCTACCATGTACAGTATCAATTAATATTGAGTTCATGGACAGTTATAATAACATATCTTATATTCAGATCAGATAGCACATTTAAAAACAATGCATTAAAAAAAAGAATCAGTCACTGACTTGAATACACATTTGAAACATACCCTGCATGAAAACGGCTCATTTGAATAATTGTGTTCCATGATACTGATTGCAGGCAAAAATACTGTATTTTAATGCAAATTTTCATGTAACTCCTATATATTTGTTGAAGATTTTGTCTTGGAAACTTCGAAATTGGAGCTTTCAATTCAGAGACCTTCAGAATAAGAAAACTGTGCTTGGGAATACAAGTATATTTTTTATCATTTCCCCATTGGCACTTGCACCTCCTTTGAAGCAGGCATAAGAATAAGCAAACTGCTTGTTGTGACAAAAATTTATAGAAGTGATCGAAGGAGCAATCGTACTTAGCCTTGTGTTTTTTCAAATGATTCAAAAAAATGTAAAACTTCTACTAACCTATAAATGTATTCACTCTGCTGCTCCCCAGTATCTCTCCACACGCGTCCTTCCCTACACCCCTTCCCGTGCACTCCGCTCCATGGATAAATCCTTCTTATCTGTTCCCTTCTCCACTACTGCCAACTCCAGACTTCACGCCTTCTGTCTCGCTGCACCCTATGCCTGGAATAAACTTCCTGAGCCCCTACGTCTTGCCCCATCCTTGGCCACCTTTAAATCTAGACTGAAAGCCCACCTCTTTAACATTGCTTTTGACTCGTAACCACTTGTAACCACTCGCCTCCACCTACCCTCCTCTCTTCCTTCCCGTCCACATTAATTGATTTGATTTGCTTACTTTATTTATTGTTTGTCTATTAGATTGTAAGCTCTTTGAGCAGGGACTGTCTTTCTTCTATGTTTGTGCAGCGCTGCGTATGCCTTGTAGCGCTATAGAAATGCTAAATAGTAGTAGTAGTAGTAGTAGACTGTAGACCGGGATAGCATGGAAGCCCTTATCGCTTTGTAAATAGGAGGTGGTAAGGGCTCCCCTAGGAAATGGCCACATGGAAGTGTTTACTTACTGTACAGCCATTTCCTTTTTTCTGTCTTTTACCCGCAGCAGTAAAAGGCCCTCGGCATGCAGTAAATCCACGCACCGATGCCACTGCAAGGCCCTTTCTACTGCAGCTTGGTAAAAGAAGCCCTTAGGAAGGAATAGGGAGAAAGTCTAGTTGGTCACTGCATGAATAGAATACTTCATAGATTAATTCCAGATGCCTTCACAAATGACACTGCACAATGGTTGCTAGTTCACAAAAAAAAATCTTCTTTCTTTCTTCAGGTAATTGCTAGATCAGTATTTTGAAGGCAGAAGAAGAAAAAAAGAACATCTTTATAAAGTCCAACTATTTCTATTGCAGAAACTATTTGAATAGGTAGATACATTTTTTTTCTACACACAGTCTCCAGCTCCTTCCTGCCCATTGTTATTTCTATAAGATTATTGTCTTCCACCCACCACTGGTACACCCTTGGCTGTTACTCTGGGTACAGAACAGACAGTTCTTGTATCCCTTCTCAAAACTGTGACAGAGGATCTGCCTCGATACTACTGTTGCTAGATTTCTCAGCAGCCTTCGACACTGCAGGTTGTAATATCATTTGTGTGAGACTGGAAGAAACAGGTATCAGTGGGACAGTATTCGCATGATTCAAATCCAATTTGATAGGCAAACAACAATTAGTTCTATTCAACAACAGCACATTATGCCTTGGGCACTGAACTGTGGGCTGCAACATGGATCCATAGTGCTCTATTTTATTTAATATCTACCTCAAGCATCTGGCAGAGCTGCTTTGGTCAACTAGCACAAAATTCTATGCTGATGATATGCAACTACTCATGCCCACTGAACCAGATCTAGCCACAGCTTTGAATAAACTGGCTGCCTGTCTAACAGCAACTCAGGGATGGTCAAACAACCACAAACTCTGCCTGAACCCAAGCAAAACAGAGACTCTTTGGGTACCTAACACAAGTGAACAAGTACCTGACTTCAAAATCATAGGTCAGGAATCATGATACTGCTAGACTCATCACTCACCGCAAATTCAAACAACCTTTAAAATTTGTCTTTATTACCTGCAGCAACTATAAAATCTCTCTCCATATATTGAAAAGATGAGTCAAACCAGAATGGTCCATGCCATGATAAACGACACAACTACACTAATGTAATGCTCTGCACACTGGTCAAACCAAAAAGAGCTTGCATCAGCTCCAACTAATTCACAATGCTGCAGCCCAACTGATAGAAGGCTGTGAGCAGGATGACAACATCACACCCTTCCTGGAAAAACTACACTGGCTACCATTACCTTACAGGGCTAAATTTAAAACTCTGTTTAATTTTCAAGGTCCTCAGACAAAATGGGCCAGAGTACTTAAAGAACAAGTCAGCTCTCTACATACCTTTGAGACCTCTAAGGTCCTCTCAAGGAGCATCACTATCTATGCCATCATCAAAAGAAATTGTGTGATGTGATACCCGTCAACGAACCTTCTCAAGAGTAGTTCCCACACTCTAGAACTTACTCCTAGAGGGGCTACATCTAACTGGAGACTACCTCTACTTCAGGAAGCAGGTGAAAGCCTGGCTCTTCTCACAAGCCTTTAATACAGGTAGTGACTGATTATGCACGCATTCAGTATCTGGACTAGCTTGCTGCACACTCTGTAACTTAGAGCAGTTCCTCATATCTTGTTTAACTATACAGATTTTGCCTTGAGTTTAGCCACCCATCTAGTTATCACAATTGATTCTGTACTACCCATCTTATCCCCATTTATATATCTGCACTTAGCCCCTCAGCTAGAAAGAAAAGCATTTCAATGTTCTATTGCAGGCTTATTAGGTGTTTCATTGGTATTGTGCTGACATCGTATTATATCTATGTTATTTGAATATTCTTCCATGCTGTCTATTATATTGTTGTATTGTACCGGCATCATATTTCCAAGTTTATCTCATTTATTGTATTTGTGTTTATATTTGGTCATTATACTATTGTTAACAAAATTGTAAGTTTTATGTTGAACTGGACCTGCTCTACACCACTTTGAGAGAATTTGTTCATAAAGGCAGTTAATAAATCCCAATAGATTAATGCCATATGCCATCCTACATTTTCCTTGCAGCATCTGTACTCTTCAAATATGCTTCTGGTAGAAAGACCACTCACTCTTTTTTTACCTGTGTACTGTAATTTACAGTTCTCAGTGGGAATAGATATTCATTTTAAATCTAGAGTAGCTATGATCATGTTTAAACATTGCCATGGTTAATCAGCTGAGTGCTTCTCCTCTTTATTATAGTTGCATATTTTGAACCAATCGGTTCATTCCTGTTTTTTGAATATTTCTGTTCCATCTGCAATGCAAGCTTGTAAGCAAATAACTTGTGACAGATTATTTGCACCCTGGAACTCACTGTCAAATCAAATTAGATCTATTACAGGTTTGTTGGTATTTTGAAAGGAAGTTAAGATGTTTCTTTTTAGAAAGGTCTGTGGGTAAAAATATTTATATTGTTAGCCTTTTGCTTTGCTTGTAAAATATTCTGGTTTTTAGTGCTGATTGTTTGTGTTTGAAGTTGTTTTACTGTTTTAATTATTGTTTGCCTTGTGTATAACTGTATATGATGGTTGTTTTAGCATATTATGGGCCCCTTTTACCAAACTGCAGCAAAAAGGGGGCCTGCGCTGGCATTGGCATGTGTTTTTAATGTGTGGCAAGGCCCCCTTTTACTACAGCGGGTAAAGGGTAGGTCTTCTTTTTTTTTAGGAAATGGGCCGTGCAGCAAGTGAAGCACTTGCCATGCAGCCATTTCAGGGGGAACTTACTGCCACCCATTGAGGTGGCAGTAAGGGCTCCCAAGCTAACCCAATGGTAACCAGCTAGTGCGCGGCACTGCAAAAGTACCACCAGGTACACACTAGTGCTACAAAAATAAAAATATTTTTGTAGCGCCAGATATGTTGCCCGTGTTGGGCTTACCGCTGCTTTGTAAAAAGGGCCCTATGTGTTTGCATGGAAGCTACTCAGAATTTTAGATGAGTAGTATATTACATCTGTAAATAAATAAATACTTTCCATGTATCATATCATTTGTATCACAAAATAATGTTAAAAAGTACAATATTTTGAGTTTTCCCCTGTCATCAATAGTGTTTTATTCATCAATAGAGTGTTTTATTGATGACAATAAATTGTCATAAAATAAACATACAAAAAAATTCAACCCAAATAAATTTCAAAAATCTCATAAAATGACAAGGGAAACTAACCAAGATGAAAACTCTTGACCTGCACATCCAGCGCCCATCATTAGTCATGAGATCTGTGCTAAGCTAGTATTCCATAAAGGTTGAGTGCCCTTTGCATAATATTAGTTCTCAGTAGATTTACTTCAGATCACACTGTGCTCCTTTGTAGAATTGAATTAATTTAGGCAGGAATTCTCTCTCCTTTCTCTCATATGGAAGCATCAAACATCTTAAAAAGATTTTTTTTTATTCTCCTCCTCATCCCTATTCCAGGGGAACAGATTAGGCTGCTTCTAGAAAAGTCTCCAAGACCTCCTCCTCATGTTCCTGTAGGAAACTTTCCTTGATTATCTCCTTTTACACAAGAGACTCAGACAAAACTTCCTCTTCCTGGACAAGCTCCAAACTTAGGGCCTTTTTTACTAAACCAAGCTAGCAATTCCTGCCACGGCAAATGTCACATTTGCCACATGGGAATCGCTAGTGCAGTTTAGTAAAAGAGGCCCTAAATGTTCTACAAAGTTTTTTGTATAGGTCTTTTGGAGGCACATGAACCAAGCATTATTTGATACAGCTGGCAGTGATAAGATAAGATCCTGCCTTATTCACAATGTTTCATTAAAGGATTTTGAATATAAGTATGTAGTTATGAATGTAATAGTTTATTTATATACTCATAAAATGTATTTACAGCAGTCTGAGAGGAAATTAACTTGTTATATCAAGTGTAGTCTTGCAACTTCATTATTCCTTATTCTGGTGGGCAGTATTGTTAAATGAGATAGATTTTATTTTATTTTATTTGCTTCTTCCACTAAGTTTATAAGAAGGTTGTACCATTCTTTGTGCTAAAGAATGAAGCAATGAAGTCATACTTTTAGTAAAACAAGAGAGCATTTTAATTTTTCCACTGAAATATTTTATTATTAGTAAAAAAGGCCCGTTTCTGACACAATTGAAACGGGCGCTAGCAAGGTTTTCCTCAGAGTGTGTATGTGTGAGAGTGACTGTGTGAGAGAGAGAGAGAGAGAGAGTGAATCTGCGAGTGTGTGTGTGTGGCAGAGTGAGGCTGGGTGCGAGTATGTCTGTGAGAGAGAGTGTGTGTGCCTGGGGCTCCTCCCTCCCACTCAGTTCCAGTGTCCCTCCTTCCTCCGTGTTCCAGGGTCGTCGTTCCCCCTCTCTCCCTCCCTCTGAGTTCCAGCGTCCCTCCCCCATTTTTTTTGTTTTTTTTTAGTTTTTGTACAGGTGGTGCATTCCCCCCCTCCTCCCCTCTCGTCCCCTCCTCCAAGTTCCAGACCCCCTTCCCTCCCTCCCCCTGAGTTCCAGACCCCCCTCCCCCAGTTCCAGACCCCCCTCCCTCCGAATTCTAGACCCCCTTCCAAGTTCCAGACCCCTCCTGCTCTTCACCTCCCTGCCTCCTACCCTCCGATTTGCAGACCCCCTTCCTCCGATTTCCCAACCCCCCCTTGGAGTTCCTGACCCCCCCTCAGAGTTCCTGACCCCTGGACCCCCTGACGCAACCCTCTCGAGCCCCCCTTCCCGCCGCCAACCCTCGGGGCTTCGGAGTCCATCTGTGAAGAAAGTTACGGACACAGGCAGGCAGATGCATAGAACGTTGGGGGTGAGAATTATATAGGACGCGTCATAATGGGTCTAGTGACATCAGCTAGGGCTTCGGAGCCCATCTGTGAAGAAAGTTACGGACATAGGCAGGCAGACACATAGAATGTTGGAGGTGAGAATTATTATATAGGATTGCATTCCATGTTTTCAGATATATTTTCCTCTCTTTCTCACACTGCTGTAATGCACTAATATCTATTCTCACAATACCTCTAATTCAATGCAAGTGTAACCCCTCCAGTACTAAGGGCTCCTTTTACTAAGCTGTGGTAAATGGGGGCCTGCTCTGGTATCAGCACCTGTGTTTGATGTGCACTGAGGCCCACTTTTACTACAGCGGGTAAAAGGTTGTCTTTTTTTCTAAGCAATAGCCATGCAGTAAGTGAATTACTTGCCGCAGACATTTTGTGGGGAGTACTTACCGCCACCCATTGAGGTGGCAATAAGGGCTCCTGCGCTAACCCATGGTAACTGGGCAATGCACAGCACTGTCCAATTACCTCTGGATAATCACTGGAAATGGCGCAGCTGGGGGTGGGAACTACCGTTGGGCTGCTGTGGTAGCCTGGCAGTAGTTCCAGATTAGCGAGTGGTAAGCCTATGTTGGGCATACCACTGCTTAGTAAAAGACCCTTAAGAAACCAGTGCAGAAAGCATACAAAAAAAATCATTGTGTGTAACTATAGTCAATTATAAAGTGCACATGTACACTAATTAGTCAATTGGCCACTAAAATAAATTATTGGAGTAATTGGAGTTTAATTAACAG
The DNA here is from genome assembly GCF_901765095.1 of Microcaecilia unicolor. NCBI lineage: Eukaryota > Metazoa > Chordata > Amphibia > Gymnophiona > Siphonopidae > Microcaecilia > Microcaecilia unicolor. Next base: position 302,891,351 of record NC_044035.1, on the reverse strand, counting down.
TAATTTAGAGTTATGCATGCATCTGCCCTATGCCCTATTCTATAGTATTCATGCTTAAATTTCATAGTATGCAGCTCAAAAGGGGCATAGCTATGGGAGGAGTATGGGCAGATCAGGGGGTGCTTCCAGAGATTAGGTGCGACATTATAGAAGATGAGCATGTAAAATAGTCCTCATCTTCCAATGTGGTATATATCATTCAGTGTAAGAAATGTAATGAAGGATGCTATATTGGAGAAACAGGCCAGATGCTTAAGGCAAGATTCAATCTACACAGGCATCACATGAAAATAGCCGGTGCCAGTCAGGCCCCCACCCCTGTGGGCCAACACTTCACAAGACCAGAACACTGCACCAGTGATTTCATAGTAAGAATACTGAAAGGTAATTTTAAAACAATACAGGAACGTAAGACCTTTGAAATAAGAATGATTGAATATTTTGACACCCAACAAACAGGACTTAATAAGGATCTGGGTTTTCTAACTCATTATAAAACATAAAGCTATATTTCTCTGTTTATTTCTCTGTTTATTACCCTCCTCTCACCTACCAACACCCATTCTGTTAGAATATCAATGAAATGCTTTGATGTCCCCATGCATACCCCCACCCTCCCACTCTGTCAGACAGTCAAAGTAATGCTTTGATGTTTCTCTCATATATACTATCTGCTACCTCATTTGCTTATTTCCGATCTGAGGAAGAAGGGCAACCTTCGAAAGCTAATCAAGAAATGTATTAAGTTATGTCCAATAAAAAAGGTATCATCTTATTTTCTTTTCCATGTTTTATTTTGTTTGATTTCTATTGTAATGTACACACCACTGTACTAACATTGAGGGCTCATCTCGTTTAAAGCTTCCAACATTCCAGATCTTACTCATCTCCCCAGGGCAACACTGACTAAGCTGATGAGTGTAGGGTATCTGGCAATGGAGCCCCTCCCCAGCAGAGTTAAGAAGCCAGATATTGGCTGCTTGGCCCAACTGTTGGTTCTGAACTGGGCCAGCACTGGATTGAAGTCTTCAGCTGGCAGGGGTTGGGGATCAGCGGCCCAGAGCAAATTTGGGGGTTCCAGGCCCCCATGGCCCCACCTAGTTATGCCACTGATAATAGCCTACAGCCATGACATGGGACAAGGGAGTGTTAAGGAAGACTGCAGGCCTGTGGGCCTCCCCACCCCCCCGTGTTCTGCAGTTTCCCTTTCCTAGGGCTTGGCTAGTATTGGAGGCACCATAGCACTCATCAGCCTTGCATATAAGGGTATCCACACATTGGACAAAGCTGAGACAGACCTTTGCATGCAAAACTAAATTGAACTTTTTTTGTAAATATGTTTAAAAAAACATAAATATGATACATAAACATGCACATTGAGAGAAGGGTTAGTGTACCAAGTCCTCAATGAGGGTGCCCACGCTGGTCTGCAGCCTTTTCAGCAGGGTCAACATTCAGCCTATGATGTGGCACTGAGTCTGAAGCTCCTGCAGAAAACCTATGTGTATTGCAGCAACTTGCTACAGGAGCTGCAGATGTTGGTTTTCCTGGCTGACTGCAGGAGCAGGACCCCTGGCCTGGCCAGCAGGAGCTTCCTGCAGTAGGTGGTTCTCTTTAGGTTCCTCACCCTCCCCCTCTAATGGGGGTATGTCCCCCCAGATGTCCTCCACCCCTTGCTCCTGCTCAGGCTGCTGCTGGAGCTCTGACTGGTCCAATGGAGCTGTGCCTCAGGCCGGTCTGCTGGAGGGTGCCCTGTGTGTGTAAAATGTACACAATTCAGATACGGACATTCTACAATGCTTTCATTGTGGTGTAGCTGCCTGTCGGGAAACAGGAACAGGGTCACCTGTAGGTATTTCTAGTTACCTAGGGGACATGTCTGAGGTGTGACACCAATGAGAAGACATAGCAGAGAACCATGGAGGGTGGTAATGCACACTCAGGATGGGTTGGTTCTGCACTGTTGGAGTGATGGGGCTATTGTTTCCATTGTTGATAGGGGTGTGGATGTGTGCATGCCCATGCGTTTGTGTTCTACAGCTGCCTGGGAGTAGAGTTGTACTGGGACAGAAATCTAACCCATCCCTGCCCCAGTGTGACAGCCTATGATTGACATTGTATTTCAAGACATATGTAATTATTTACCAAGTCAAGTAACAGGGAAATTAATCTCTGCCAAAATACAGTAATAAAAATATATTCTAGAGAAATACATACATTTTCCATCATGTCAACACACATTGACAGTTTTGCCAATAGGAGAAAGGCACAGCATTGCAATGTGATGTGATCAGTTGGTGTGACTGTTGTACAAAGAAAAAGGCTCTGCATTTTTCCTGAAGATTTTTGCTGCTGTTCATATCAGAAAGTAAATTGCTCTAATGTCACAGATTGTTTATGTTTGCCTAGAATCTTCATTTGGGAAGTGACTGTTTCAAATGGTGACAAATAAGTGGTGGAAAAATAAACTATGGATAGACAGCAATAAAAAAAACAAAATTAATGTTGCTTTCAAAGTCGGGGGGGGGGGGGGAATTCTATGTGGGCTCCTCCATGTAGGTGCCCCAAGAAAACGCAATAGGATCCTTTTTATAATAGCACCTGGGTGCCCAGATGCCATTAAAGAATACCAGCATAATATACCATTGACAGGCCTAAAATTTCAATGCCCATAGATCTGGTGTAACTGTGATCACATAAATGCAGCAGGGACACGAGTAACTGACAGTGTTCTGCAAGTTACATGTATATCTGGGACCTCCATTCATATCCTACCCATTATCTGTACTTGTATATGTCCCCTTTCACTTACTTGCGTACTGTTACAGAATAGTGCTTAGGTGCCCTGCTGGCAGTTTCACCATGAATTAATGAAGGATATACTTAACATATGTAAGAGATAGTATTCTGTTCATTTAACTGTGCAAGGGGCACATAAACACAGGTGCGCAGTTACAGAATTGCCCTCGTGGCATCTACACTGTAAAGATTGTTAAACAGAGCTTATCAGCGTTCAGCAATTTCCATTTTGAAAGTCAGGATGGCCAGAAATACAATAAGATCTTTTCGAGTTTTCTGTTGATGTCTTTTATTCAGTGTGCCTTAGGAGGTGGAAGATGCTATTCTTTTTCAATACAATGACTGACTGACCACTTAGTTGCTCAGGTCCTTGTTAGGCACTGCTATATATTTGTGATCTATTTTCCTTCTTTATGTAACCCAAAAACGTTCTTTCAAAAACAGTGTCTTTTGCAATGTTGCTTTAGCTAAGATGCTTTCAATTTCCTTCTTTCATTCAGTCTCGGTATTATGGAACGCTCCCTTGGGCACAATAGTTAGTTCTTCACTGTATTGTCATTGACTGTTGTCTTACATTTAACACCACATCTTCAATTTCTCCTTTAGTTTACGCTAGTACATCTTAAAAGGCACAATGCTCTGCCGATCACAGGACTATAGCTAGTAAGCTCTTTATTGACTTCTATCTTTTATTCATCTTTTTTTTTGTACAGTGACCAAGACTCAAAGAGGCCCTGTGATAAAGAAATCAATGTGAAAAAAAGCTTTCTGTTTAGCCCATATCCAGCAAAGACCTAAGGTATTTAAAATGAAAAAAAAAAAACCTTTAGCACTAAACTGAATTAAACAGGGTTACATCATGAAATTATAGATATTACTCTTTTTAAACTTGTATTTCAGTAACATTGTTAATATTCTCCTTTAATATGCCCCACACAAAAGTTAAACAATCATAGAAATGGTTTCCTTTCCTGTTCCCTAAGGTAATTCTTCATGGAAGTTCATCAATTCTTCCTTTGCACCTTCTTAAACTGAAATTTCGACCTGGCTGTCTCAATTTACCATCATGCAAGTTAATTTGCCAATCAGATCCAGTTAAAGCAAACACTTGCCTGGTGTCTCTGTATAGTTTTAATTTTAGTTTGCACTTCTGCATACTTAAAAGAAAACCATGTAACAGTGGTGTGTTATGAACAGCTGACTTGAATTACTCACTCTAGTCCAAATCCTTGCTTAGAAAATAGCACCAGGCATTCGATGTAAATCTTGGTGCATAATTTCGACACAAATCCCTGGTGTTCAGTAATGCTGCACGCATCTTTAGTGAATGACCCTGACTTGCCCATGCCCTTCCCAAGGCAACAACCCCTTTTGAGTTGTTCACTATAAGATTTGCACACAGATATGTATAGAATAACACATAGCAATACTCAGGTGCAAATCCCAATTGCTGTCAATTAATGCCAATAACTGATTGTTAGCACCCAGTTATTGGCATTGATGGGCTCATTAGTCAAATTAATTACACATGCACCTCAGAATAGCGCACAGTTTTGCATATGGAAATTTGCACACCATTTACAGAATCTGGGGGTTACTTCTGAGAATGTGAAATAGAGGTGGCCTGATAAAAGAATGCATGCAATGAATAGTTTTTGGAAAGGTGTGTGTGTGTGTGTGTGTGTGTGTGTGTGTGTACGTACAAATGCTTACCTGATGTTAGGGTCCACCTTGGGGGTCAGCATTCCAGAAAAAGATCTAGGTGTCGTTGTAGATAATATGCTGAAATTTTCTGCTCAGTGTGCGGCAGCGGACAAAAAAGAAAATAGAATGCTAGGAATGATTAGGAGTATTGCATTCAGCTCTGGTCACAGTATCTCAAAAAAGATATAACGGAATTAGAAAAGGTTCAAAGAAGAGTGGCCAAAATGATAAAGGGGATGGAACTCCTTTCATATCAGGAAAGGTTAAAGAGGTTAGGGCTCTTCAGCTTGGAAAAGAGATGGCTGAGGGGAGATATGATTGAGGTCTACAAAATCCTGAGTGGTGTAGATTGAGTAAAAGTAAATTGATTTTTTACTAGTTCCAAAAGTACAAAGACTAGGAGACACTAGAGGAAGTTACATCTTTTAAAATAAATAAGAGGAAATATTTTTTCACTCAACAAATAGTTAATCTCTGGAACTCTTTGCTGGAAGATGTGGTAACAGCAGTTAGCATATCTAGGTTTAAAGATTTGGGCAAATTCCTGGAGGAAAAGTCCGTAGTCTGCTATTGAGATAGACATGAGGAAGCAACTGCTTGCCCCAGGATTGATAGCACGAAATGTTGCTGCTAATTGGGTTTCTGCCAGGTACTTGTGAGCTGGCTTGGCCACTTTTTGGAAAACAGGATACTGGGCTAGATGGACCATTGGTCTGACCCAGTATGGCTACTGTTATGTTATGTTATGTATGAACACACACACAGATATGTATCTTTTGAAAAAATTACATAAAATCATGTAACTGATTTTTGCAAGAACTTTTAAATAAATTTGTAAAGGTTAAGAGAATCTCTCTAGACCACCCTTTAATTAAGGAGAGGAGCAAAAAAATATAGTAATGCTCTTGTACAGTTAAGAACAAAACATCTCAATCAAAACAGTCTAACGATCTGGCTGAACAATTACTTGAAAAGGAGAAAACCTCATCACACGAAGGGGAAAATGAAATCCCCAATGAGATGTGAAATAATGAAAATCAATTGAGTTAGAAGGATTGGGAACAGAATTGTGATATCAGAGCATGATTTACTTTTTAGTGATGCAGGTGGCAATGGTTGAATAAATAAATTTAACTGTAAGAGACAAAACATAATGGAAAATTCTAGCCATGCTACCTCTTTTCTCAATGGCAAAGTACAATATGAAAAATGAGAAATTTAAAGTACATTTTCTGAAAACAGATGAATGCTTAATTGGTGAAGTTAAAGATGGAGGAAAGGCCTACACATTAGCTCAGTGGCATGCTGCAACTGTGAGCTCAGGGTCTGAGAAATGGTCTCTATGCGTTAGCTGAATTTGGGAGTTCTCTGTTGGAACCACTTACAGCAGGAGTGTCAAACTACAATCCTGGAGGGCTGCAAGCCAGTCTGTTTTTCAGGATACCCCTAATGAGTAAATATGAGATGTATCTGCATACAAAACTATCTCATGAAAAACTTACTGGTTTGTAGCTCTCTAGGATTGCGGTTTAATATCCACACAACTTACTGCTTTTGGGAAGAAGTGATGTTTTATCCAACTCTTCAGCTTGAACTGAGGGATCCAGAAAAATCGTGTTTTGAGGATGTGATTGTGCTAAGTGAACCTTGCTTATTCTTTCCAAAGTCCCAAGGTCATAGAGATAATAGGGTGGTTAAAAGGGTGAAAAATATCTCCTCAACAACAGTATTGTTTCCAAAGAAAACTGTGTTTTGTTCAGTCTCTCTAACTCATGCTATAGTGTAGAGGAAAGAGGAAATAGAGCAGATTATGCAGCAAGTGGGGTGCCTTAGCCCGTGGTACTTAATTTCAGTTGATGGGAGCAATCAGATGTAGGTCCTGTTCTTCCTCTTCAGAGATGGAAGATGAAGGGGGACAGACTCAGGACTAATGTCAGGAAGTATTTTTTCACGGAGAGGGTGGTGGATATGTGGAATGCCCTCCCGCAGGAGGTGGTGGAGATGAAAACGATAATGGAATTCAAACATGCATGGGATAAACACAAAGGAATCCTGTTTAGAAGGAATTGTTCCACGAAATCTTAACGGAGATTGGGTGGCGACGCTGGTAAGGGGAACAAAACAGGAGCTGGGCAGACTTCTACAGTCTATGCCCTAATCGTGGCTGAATAGATAGGAATGGGCTGGAGTCTAAATTTTAAGGGGCTTTGACATTAGCTTTAGAACCTAGTACAAGAACAGTACAGTACTGGGCAGACTTCCAACGGTCTGTGCCCTGAGAAAGGCAAGGACAAATCAAACTCGGGTATACATATAAAGTATCACATACAATGTTAAATGAGTTTATCTTGTTGGGCAGACTGGATGGACCGTATAGGTCTTTATCTTACTACGTTACTATGTTTGATGCCCATAATTAGGCAATCATGCCACACATACTCACCAAAGGGTCAACAAGGTGATGGGAGGTTCAGACATGCAGGAGGAGGAGGAGGAGGCCTAAAATGGAGACCAGAGCAGCATGTTTGATGCTTTCTTTTTATTAGGAAAGTAAATAAAAGTAAGAGGAAAATGAGGCCAACATTGTTATTGGAAGAGTAGTCAAAAAGTTAAGGAAAAAGAGTTTAATCAAAGAAGTCCTGCATACTATCTGTGTTCAAGGAACTTAACAGCCATCCTTGTCAAAAGATGGGACTTTGCTTTCCTAAGGAATGACCTCAACAAACTCGTGGCAGTACTTGGTGGTGCTCCCTCCTACAGTGTCCTGATTGCTTCTCCTTCCAGCACAGACTCTGAAACAAGTATACCTTGGGGCTTATTTTCAAAGCACTTAGCCTCCCAAAGTTCCATAGAAACGTATGGAACTTTGGGAGGCTAAGTGCTTTGAAAATATGCCTCTTTGTCTACCACTGCAGCCTATCTGCTGCCATGCAAGCCATATATCTATGCTTAAACTGACTTTTGGAGTCAAAATGGGGCAATTCTATAACTGACTTCCTCCGTTTAGGCACCCTGGGTCCCTTGTTTTACAGTCCACTGCACTAACCGCTAGGCTACTCCTCAGATCTGCATGCTGCTCTGTACAGAATGCCCATAATACCTGAAACTATCACACAGCCTGGTATTCCTTTCCAGTTTCAGTTTCAGGGGAGAGGGAGGGGGGACAGAAACTACTGGGAGAGTAAGGAGGTGTCATGCCTTAATCTCTCCAATGACCAGCTACTCAATCAAAGCACTTTTTTGAACCAAGATGTGATTGAAATAGGTCTAAGGATGTCCTTCTTTTTAGACTTGGACATCTCCTTCTCTTTGGTAATTGCTATTGAACATCCTGATTTTGGGCCCTCCCTAATCCCACCCAAAACATGCCCATAACACCCCCCTTTGCTATTTGAATTTACAGCAGTGTCGGACGTCCAAATCCTGCCTTTGCCATTTCAAGCACATGGACTTCCATATGCTTTGAAAATAAGTGCCATTGTAACATAGTAGATAATGACAGATAAAGACCTGAACAGTCCATCCAGTCTGCCCAACACTCACACTCATTATCAATTCATGATTAAACCAACAATGAATATGGTATAAAATATGTATCATATACTATATCTTGATCTTTCTTTGCCATTTTCGGGACACAGACTGTAGAAGTCCACCTGGAACCAACCTTACATCCCAACTACTGTTGACATCCATGCCAGCCAAACATCTGGCTTGCCATAAATGGGACACAGACCACAGAAGTCCACCCAGGACTGTCCTTTCGTCCCAACTACTGGAGTTATATATTCTAAGTGAGTCCGTATTGACCTCTACATAAGAATAAGAGCAGATTTCAAATAAGCACATGGCAAACAGCATATTTGTTCCAGAGATGAATAATAGCAGCCACTACAGCTCTCCTGTATTTCATAACTCATATTACCAGTGCATTGTGTGAGTAATCTTGATTTTGCTTCTGTGACTCAGGAAGCAGGACAAATGCAGGAAATTTGTATGGAGGGCTTGTTTCACAAAAGCTTTTCTCTCTGTCTGGATCTATGGTTAATACCTTGATAAATCAGGTCCATAGTCCATAGTTATTAAAAAGGCTTTTACTGATTCCAGTGTTTGCATCCTTCTTAAATAGGCATTACTACAAGTTATAATTGCAATAAAGCAGCAGTCAGTGACTCCCAGATCAAATAGAATGATACTCACCTTAACATTGTGTTTTCCTCTTTACTGAGGCTATAAATTAAAAAAAAATGAAATGAAATAAGTTAAAATATTTAGGGGTCGATATTCAGTGTGAGTTAACAATGTAGAAGCTACTCCTACCTTATTAATTCACACTGACTGGGCCCTGCACAGATATTCAACAGCACACAACCTGCTCAACCCACCTCAGCACTATCTGGTTACTTCCAGGTAGTCCACGGGCAATAAGGCTGTTCTAAATTTATCCAGGTAGATATTCGGGTACTGGTCTGAATATTACCAGTAGCCGGATAAGTGCCAGCAGCCACCTAATCTACTGAGTATGATTCAGAATCCAGGGTAGCCCCATGCTGAACATTCAGGTATTATACATCCAGGAAGGCGAGTTTAAAAAAAAAAACCTGATCACTATTGGCTGAATATTGTCTGGTTAGTTATTTACTTAGGGCTCCTTTTACCAAGCTGTGATTAATGGGGGCCTGTGCTAGCATCAGCATGTGTTTTTGATACGCGCTAAGGCTCCCTTTACCGCAACGGGTAAAAAGCTGTCTTTTTTGCAGGAAAGGAAATGGTTGTGCAGTAAGCGAACCACTTGCCGCGTGACAATTTCAGGGGGAAGCACTTATCTCCACCCATTGAGATGGTGGTAAGGGATCCCTCATTAACCCACTGCCCATTACCACTGGGTAAGCACCTGCACTACAAAAATAGAAATATTTTTCTGCACTGGAAATGGTGCACACTGGGGTTGAGAACTACTACTGGGCTCCTGTGGTAGCCTGGCGGTAGTCTGGACTGGTGCACAGCAAGCCTGTTGCCATGCACCAATCTTTTAGTAAAAGGGCCCCATAGAGGTCAATATTCAGCTGGCGGCAATCAGAGTTCAGAGGTTTTTCAAACACTGACCACTGCCAACTGACTTAGACACAGATATTCAGTGTCAGCCCCTATCCATCTACCATTTAATATTGTTGGTAACAGTCAGTGTTTAAAAAAACTCTGATACCCACCAGCTAAGGATACAGTGTGGAGGAGTGGCCTAGTGGTTAGTGCAGTGAGCTTTGATCCTGGCATGCTTGGTTCAATTCCCAGTGCAGCTCCTTGGGTCCTTGGGCTAGTCACTAAACCCTCCATTGCCTCAGGTACAAAAACCAAGATTGCAAGCCCTCTAGGGACAGAGTTCATACCTGCTTATAATGTGTGACTGTTCTCCACCTTGAACTTGATGGTTAATAGGATTATAAATGCCAAAATTAAATTAAATATTGACCTCTAAGTAAATAACTAACCAGATAATATTTAGCCAATAGTAATCATTATTTTTTTAAACATTGGCCTTCCTGGACATATAGGACTAGATTCTATATATGCACCTGAAAAATCGACACTGAAAATATTTCTGCCTAGGCGTTTTCTGTACACCACACCTAGATTTAGGCAAGGTATACAGAATGCGTCTAGCAGATTTATAGAATATGCCTAGCAGCCATGCCTGTGCCTAACTCTGGGCATGTCCACTTATGCCAAGTAAAACTTGGTGTAAATTCCGGTGCTTAGGTTAGCCATGGAGCAGGTGTATTCCATAACCCTGCGCATAAATTTTCAGAAAGGCCTACATCCTGCCCATGCCACGCCCCCTTTTTGGCAGTGCACATCAGAATTTATGTCTGTCACTTTACAGAATACGCCTAACAAGCTGTGCACATAAATTCTAATTAATGTCATTTAGTGTTCATAGTTGTTAAATGGCAATTATCGGTGCTGATTGGCTTGTTAAGTAATTAAATTTTATGTGCAAATCCAGAATATGACTGTATTTGCATTTGCAATTTCAGCCACACTATATAGAATCCAGGGGATAATACCCTAGATACTGGTGCTGAATATTCAGGGGATTTTGCTGTCCTAAGTTATCCAAATAGCTATCCAGGTACTGGTGCTGAATATTGACAAGGACAGGGCAGGCATGTAGCTAGACCTCAATTTTGGAGGGGTCCTGAGCCCAAAGAGTGGGGGGGGGCACATTTTGCCCCACCTTTCCGCTGTTCTCTCCTTTCCCCATACCTGGGCTGGCAAGGGACCCCAATCCACGCTAGCAGAAGCCTTCCTCCAGTGCTATTCACTGCCATGCCACCTACCCTACTTCCCCCTGTAGCGTGCATGCTCAGTTTTAGTGAAATTGTGCATGCACAGAGCCTCGCACATGCTCAATTTCACTAAAACTGAGCATGTACACGGGAGGTGGGGAAGCAAGGCAGGCAGCGCAGTGGTGAACAGCGCTGGAGGAAGGCTTCTGCTGCTAGGGCATAGAGACCCTCGCCAGCCAAACCAGCAGACCTTGAGGGGCCCAAATCCAATTTGAGGGGCACAGGCCCCCAGCCCCCCCCCCCCATCGTGACTATGCCATTGTCACAGGGTAAGTTCCGACTCTACCCCAAACCACTCTGGAACTAACCAGTCAATTAGTGCTACTGAATATCTGCTCTTGGCATGATCAGCATGGTTTAGCCAGGCAGAATCCTCTCCTGTCCAATTACGTGCCACTGAACATTGACCTCCCCCCCCCCCCCCCAAAAAAAAAAAAAACTTGGTTTTGGATCTTGTGGTATAGTTTACAGCTTGTTTCTATAGCATCTCTTTAAATTGATTCTTAATAACAAAACATATTAAACAAACCCTGGACTAATGATTCCAATTTAGAGACTTGTCAGCTTCACTCAGTCCATCATAAAAATCCAATATGGTTTCATTGCCTAATCACTGTTTTTGAAGTATGGCAGATGAATGGGACTGTATATTTTGTTGAAAGCACAGTTTATTTTAAGCCTCAGGGTTTTTTAGTAAAAGAAAAGACAACATGAGCTCAAAGAAGAAAATCAATTTGTGGTGGATTTTTCCTTATGCTTTCCAGCTGGTTCCAAAAGTGATTAATTGCATTGTCATGCTTTCATAAACATCCGCATATGGAAAACCATTAAATCTTTAAGTTAAAAAATGTCTGTTTTGAGAGTTTTAATGCAAATGTTTATATTTGCTGCATCTCCCATCTTTAAGCCATTGCAGCATATATGTGCCTAGTGTGCACACCTAGGCAATACATTCAGACATGCAAATTTATACTGCCAGGCCACAGCACATACCTAGCACTGGACATAGTAGCAAAGTATCTATATTCATCTAATATAAGAGCATACATAATCATCATAAAAAACGCCATAACTGGTAAAACCAAAGGTTCATCAAGCCCCATTTGAAATAGTGGTCCATCCAGGTGAAAAGAACCTGTCAGGATTCAAAGTCTCAGCTAGATTCTATGTTGCTTACCCCAAAGGATAGGATGTGACTTTCCCCAAGTCTACCCTCCAGCAATGAATTTCAAGGCTTATGGGTGTTAATGCAGACAGACAGACAGACAAACACATACATACAAATTTATTTATTTATTTCTCCAAATTTCTACTCCACACTATCTTTACAATTCTAGGTGGATTACAACCTAACATACAAATTGCAAAACATCATCAAATAAAATAAAGTGTGGCAAACATAAAATAAAACATTAAAAACAAGCACATGAAACCATTACAAATCAACAAACACAATTAAACTCACAGACTGAAGTCACTTAAAATGAAAAATATTGCTATTAAAAGTTAGTCAAATTTCAAAGTACTATCCCTCAGATTCTATAAACGGTGACAAACGTTCCGTGCACAAATCGGCACACGTAGCCAATTTATGCGTGGAACTTAATTGGGTTATAAGCCAATCAGCACCAATAATTGAATGTTCATAAGCAATTATCATTACTAATGGGCACTAATTAGAATTGGCACGCAAAGCTCACTATAAAGTGCATACACAATTTCAGTCATGCTACATAGAATCCAGGGAGCAACTGCATGCATAAATTATACAATACTATCACTTATGCACGTGACTGTAAGAGTTACGTGCATAAGTGCTAGGTGCACGCTCAGTGGTATTCTATAACTTTAGGACATAAATACAAGGGGGCACTCATATTGGGAAGCACCTGGGTGTGGCATGGGCATGAGTCTCACTCAAGCACACAGCTTACATAATACTGTAAGCTACATTCGTAAGTGCTGCATTTAGGAGCACACATTTATGCCTGCTATTGATATGGCATGAATGGTTGTGCCTAAAGTTAAGCATGTTTAATGCTAGAAGAAAATATGCCCAAGCAAGCAAGAGTCGAAGCTGACCAAAAGATAAACCCAACACTGGAGATAATGTTAAGAAATTCTTAATACTATCTCCAGTGGTGGATTCATCTTTTGGTCAGCCTCTACTCTTGCTTGCTTGGATGATTTGACGTAGAGGTTCTGTCCACTATAGAAAATGCCACCAGGATGGAAGAACAGAGAAAACCACTATAGAAAACTCAAAAGAAGTAAAAAAAAATAGTGTAAGGTTATTGATGGGTCTTCCAATACAAACTGCAATAGTCGTGAGTTAATATAAAAAATATTTATTATGAATTCACCACTGAGATTCAGACTCAACATGGAGTCACATTTCAGTATCACTTCCTGCTGTGTATGATCTCAAGCCAATCTCAGGATGTCAGAGCAGCGCACTAACCATAAGGCTACTCCTTCACATGAAGTACATATGTCAAAAATGCATGTGCACTTTGCAGCTAGGTAATCCATTAAAAATTGCTCCCAAAAAGGGAAAAATCATTTAATACATGTGGCTCATTTGTACTCTATAAAATTTAAATTATTTTGCTTTGTCACTTTCATTCTCTATTCCCTCTTGAAAATGTATTGACTCCATCTGCTGGTTAATTATATTCTTTTTGCAATTACCAAATAATATTAGGCCCCAATGCTTCATAAAAAAAGAGTTTGGAATCAAGTTATGGCTGAATTTGTGGGAGTAATGCTGGTGGGAATTTAGTAAAATTGGTTTGTACCGACACTGCAAATTAGCTACAGCTTGGCACCATGGCTAAAAGACTCTACCTCATCTGTTTTTTATGCTAGTCTATGAACTTGTTTTGTAGTTTCTTAGATAAAATTGAATCTGGAAGTCCACAGATGCAATGGAGTAAAATCAGGTCTGGCTGAGTCCGTTCAGGTGCCATGGAATCGGCTGGTAAATTGAGTTGACAATGCAGGTATCTCCTGAATCATCTATATAGATAACGTTTATGTTCTTTTTTTTATTCTGTCCATGTCAAATGAATAAATGTTATTTGTATTTTAAAAGACAAATGAAAGAATATTTTAGGCTATAAGTAGAAATCACAGAAAGGCCACTGTTGGAGGTACTTATGATCTGGATTAGCCACTGTTGGAAGCAGGATACTGGGCTAGATGGACCACTATGACCCAGTATGGCTATTCTTATGTTCTTATGACTGTAATTGGGCTTAGCAAGCCCAAATGTGATGATTCATTTTGAGTGGAGAGCTTGTTTTCATTTGCTTTCAACATGTTTGCAGTATCTGCAAAGGCACATGCATACAATGTCACTGTCACACTCACTGAGGACTATGTATTTATTTCTTCACACTTTCTATACTGCCTTTGCTAACAAGTAGTTCAAAATGGTGTACAATAATCATAAAACATAGAATCAAAATAAGAAAAGAACTACATTAATGAATAGGAAAGTGTAATACAAGCAAGTATACACCAACTAAGAAAGACTAAATACATATCAAAATGATAGGGGGGAAGGAGAGGGAAATACTCAGGGGAAGGGTTATGGTTAATTTCAGAGCAAAAATCCAGGGGACCCAACCCTAAGGAACAGAAAGGACTTGTTGAAAAAGCTAGGCTCTAATCAGAGGTTTAAATTTTCATCAGATCAGATGAAAAGGGGTAAAGAGTTCCATAGAGCAGGTGCAGCAAAGTAGAAAATTCAGTGTCTAGTAGATTTGAGAGTGGCATTTTTTGGGCTAGGAAGAACTAACTGGTAGTCTTTTAAAGAGCAGAGGACAAGGCAGGGCGAGTTGGGGATAGTAAGGGATGCTAGATAAGGTGGAGTGCCAGACTTTTAATATTTGAAGGTAAGCATAAGGACTTTGAAAAAAATACGCTGCTCAACTGGAAGCCAGTGGTGCGACTTAAGCAGTAGGGAGATATGGTCAGAGTAACAAGCGTGGCATAGGAGTCTCATTGCGGTATTCTGAAGAGATTACAGTTTTTTTATGAAGGGAATGGTTACAGCCTAGGTAGACTATGTTACAGTAATCAAGTCTTGTAGTAAATAAGGATAGAATGAGTGTGTGGAAAGAATCATGATCAAGAAACCATCAGATTGAACATAATTGTCCAAGTACAAAACAAACTGTGCTAGATGTTGATGCAACAGTTAACATTCACTGAGAATTAATGTGGGTCTCAGGCATAAATGAGCTCTTATAAAATTAGGTCACACCTAAAGTATAAGCAATACAAGTCAATGTGTACTTGTAGAGACAGCGAAACAATGTGACAAGACGGTGGCTATGGCCAGAAGGATGCTACGCTGCATAGACAGAGGCATATCCAGTAGAAGAAAGCAGGTGTTAATGCCCTTGTACAAGTCATTGGTGAGGCCCCATTTGGAGTATTGTGTTCAGTTTTGGACGCCATATCTCACTAAGGACATCAAAAGACTCAAGGTAGTTCAGAGGAAGGTGACAAAAGACGTATGAAAAGAGACTTGAAGACCTCAGTATGTATACTCTAGAGGAAAGGAGGGATATGATACATATGTTTAAATACTTTAAAGGCATTAACATGCAAACTAATTTTTTTCAGAGATAAGGAAGCAATAGAATTAAAGGTCATGAGTTGAAGTTGCAGTGTGAAAGACTTAGGAACAATGTCAGAAAATACTTTTTCACAGAAAGGCAGTGGATGCCTGGAATGTGCTCTCGCAGGAGGTTGGGATGATAGAAATGGTGACAGAATTCAACAATGCCTGGGATAAACATAGAGAAACATTATATAGAAAAAGGATGGAATCCAATTAAAGCAAAACTTAAATGACCTCATAACTGGAGTGAGCCTTGTTAGCAGCTTTTGGGTAATAAATCCAATGCTGGGCAAACGTCTATGGTCTGGGTCCCATGAATGGCAAAAACAGATCAGAACCAAGGCTAGAGTGGACTTTGTCAGCATCTCCAGTAGTTGAAAAGTAAGACCAATGCCGGGTAGACTTCTACAGTCTGTGCCCAAAATTGGCAAGGAGAGACAGAGTAAACCCTACTCACTCCTACCCCCTAGCAGCTCCATAATAAAAATGGCCACCATGACTAGGGGCTAGGGGCAGCAGCAAGTGGGGTGTGTTCTTGCCCCTATTTTCCTGTTGGACCACCAGTGAATTTAGGTAGGCCCAGGAGAGCCTATTCTAACTGGAGGGGGGAGGGAAGGAGTCACCTAATGGTTTAGTGCAGTGACTTGAGAACCTAGGGAACTGGATTCAATTCCCATTGCAGCCCATTGTGATCCTGGGCAAGTCACCTAACCCTCCATTGCCCCAGGTGCAAAACAAGTATATGTATATGATATGTAAACAGCTTTGATTGTAACCACAGAAAGGCACTATATCAAATCCCATCCCCTTTAAGAGGCATAATGCATAACTGTGAGGGGTGTACGCATGGGCTTGGCATGGATAGGGCTCCCCTTACATGCATTCCTGCTATATTTATGCCAGATCTATGGATGTTGTAGCTGAGGGTGCATGAATGTTAGGAGCATAGATGGCATGTTAAGCTAATATTCTACAATTGAATCTAGTGCCCCGGTGCCATTATAGAAAAGCCTCCTATCATGCATTATTGGGGCACTTAAATGGAGGTGTCTTGTTGAAGAGTTTCCCTCTTTAATGTGATGTCTTAATCAGGGGCGTAGCCAGACCTTGGCGGGAGGGGGATCCAGAGCCCAAGGTGGGGGGGCACATTATAGCCCGTCTCCCCCAGCCGCCAACCCCCACCACTTTTGACCCCCCCCCAGCCGCCAACCCTCCCCTGCCACTTTCGACCCCCGTCACCATCGATCCTCCCTCGCCATTTTTGACCCGTTCCCCCCGCCACCACCGAAGGTACCTTTGCTGGCGGGGGTCCCCAACCCCCACTAGCCTTAGTCTTCTTCAGCGCCGGTCTCCAGCACGTTCGCTCACTTCACTGATGTATGCTGTGAGTCCTGACATCCTGCAGCACGTGCAGCAGCTTTTGACAGTAAAAAAAAAAAAAAGACTGAAAGGGCCCTGTTTACTAAGCAGCACTATAGGAAGGCTAAAATCGCTAGTGCACCTTAGTAAACAGGGCCCTAAGCTCCTAAGCTTTGATTTGTAAAGGCTGTAAAAGTATAATGTGTACATTCCTGAGATCACTGAGCAAATCCAAGGTAACTTCTATTCTAACATACAGCCTTAGAAAAAAATATATATTCTGTGCTCCCTATAGCAGGATGACAAAATCTAGTTGAAATAAAGTAAATTTAGTTTTCTTTAAGGATAAGTCACTAGTAAAAAAAAAAAAAAGGCACATTTACAGCCCCTAAAGAAGTTTCTAAATTAATAGTCCAGTCATAGGCGGCATTAAGCCATCTTTTTGTTTTCTGTTTAATAAAGGATTTTCTTGAACTTGGGAACTGGTTAGACATGTAAACATAGCATTTCTATAGAAGCTTCATTTCCGATAACCAATGTAGTTCCCAGTAAAAAAAAAGTGTAATGTTATGTTAGCAACAGTTACTCTTTGTTCCTTCCATGCAAAATAATACAAAAAGGTTGGAGAAAGCTAGCAATCTAATTATTATCACATGCTTTGTTTAATAACAGTGAATAAATGCTTTGTAGGAAGAGTAAAATCTATTCAGCTCCAAGCAATTGCTAGTTCAATATTTATCCATGACATGCTGTAGCTTTGAGTGGCTTCAAGGTTCTTCATAATTTAGACTATACTTTAAATGCCAGACTATAAGCAGCTATTTAGCATAAGCTGTTAGCAATCATTAAAACCACTGTTAGTAAAGCTCTGTGGCATGAATTTTACTCAGAAGATTAATTATTTCTAATAACTATACAGGAGAAGAAAACTCATTTCTGACTACTTAAAAGTTATATCTCAATACATTGAGGGAATATACCTTCAGCAATAACCTAATGGCAAAACGTGTTCATCAGTTAAATGGAGACATCTCTGGTTGGAAGTGCAAAATGAATTGACCTTATGTAAAAAAAAAAATGCATAAATGGGAGTACATTTTTTTCAGTTCTCATTGTATTTCAAACTGTTAGTAATTAAACCAAATTGCTTACCTGTAACAAGTGTTCTCCATGGCCAGCAGGATTCAACTCCTCACAAGTTAGTGTTATCATCTGATAGAGCCTGCCACAGCTTAGAACAACTTCAAAAAGCTTTTGAGACTCCACCATGCATGTGTACCATTTCCCATGCTGCATCATTGTTTGCTTCCTCATCATTTCCTAAATGGCTTGTTTTAGGAGACGAATTCCTAGAGGAGATGAAGAGGTATGTAAGGACTTTAATCCTGCTGTCCACAGAAGATACTTACAGTAACTTGATTTTTTCTGAGGACAACCAAGATGATGGGTTCTCACAAGTGGCCATAAATAAAATTCCTTCTAGGACATGTGGAACTGGCTTTTAACCATAAAACCAAACCAGACAACAATCCAAAATGGAAAGAAAGAAAGAAAGAAAGAAAGAAAGAAAGAAAGAAAGAAAGAAAGAAAGAAAGAAAGAAAGAAAGAAAGAACTAATTGGACTGAGCACTTTTAGCATCCCTAGCAAGATATCTTTATTTGGATTTAACACATGCCTTTTCAGTAGTAGCTTGAGGCAATTTATATTAGGTATGCAAGGTATTTACCTGTCACCAGAGGGCTTACAACATAAAGATCTGAAGATCTTACGAAAGGTATATATGAAAATTACATAAATAAATGAATAAATAAGGGCCTCTTTTATCAAGTCGGTGCGGCAATGCTGACAAATTCACTTTGAATGGGCTCCTTCGGCATTGCTGCACAGGAACTGCTAGTGCAACTTGATATAAGAGACCCTAAATGAATAAAATAAAATAAAAATCCAAGAGAAATGTAATCTTCTGGATAGATTAATCAAGAATCACCTCTTTAACAATACAGGAAAATCAAAAAATACCTTTACTCTTAAGCCCTGAAAAATCATGTGGCCCTTAATGAGATGCTCAAATATATAGCAATATACAAATCCAAGAAGCATTAACAAAACTTATTTAACTTGATTTTGTTTTCTGGCTATTTCCCTAAAACATGGCCAGAAGCATTAATTACACAAATCTATAAGCAGGGAGATTCCATAACTCCAATTATTACAGAGGGATCTGTATCAACAGAAACATTAGCAAATTTTTCTATAAATATGCTCAAATACTAAAATTACTAATGAACCACTGACCATATTTTTAACTTAGAGACACTGATCAATGAATATGTTTTTAAATAAATACTGCCTCAGGAATAATATTTGCATGTTTTATTGACTTTACAAAAGCTCTTGATTCTACAGTTTATGACACCCTGGCCTTAACCTTAAACTAGTGCAACCTGGAGTTAGAAGAAAAACCTGTGGCATAATTAAGTCAACATTCTAAATTGTTCTTAAGTATTTGGTTTTTTTATTACCTATGTGTTCATGTATATTGGGAATGGATTGTAATTTCTGCAATCAAGTGGTTTCTTGAGAAATTTGGAAAATTTGCATAAATTAAAAAATAATTAAAAATAATTAAATCAATGTATTCATCCAGCAATCAAGTAAAAGTGAGAACAGAATGTAGCCCAAATTCCACACCCTTCAGTATCTATATCAATGATTTCCTCACAGTAATGGAGAGATCCTCAGTCCCAGCTTTATTTTCCAATTCATTAAGAACAGTAGACATATAAGTAAATGTATGATTTATGAGCAGTGAAATTGCCGACGGACTGATGCTACATGAGGATAACAGGAAACATCTCTCTTGTTTAAAAGATGTGAATGTTGATGATCATTGTTAAACAAATTGCAAATGAGCAAAGTACATTGTTAAGTGAAATAAAATCATTTGAAAGTAAAGGAAATATGGTCATCATTAACAGTCCTGTTTAGCAAAATGTGCTAACATGTGTTAGTAAATAGACCTCATTAATCTTAAAGGGACCTAATTATTAACAACACACAATAAATGTTAACAGATTAGCCCATTTTAATAACTTAGCATTACATTTATTTCTGTCGTGTGGATTTAGTTGTGAGTGCAGAAATTGAAGCCAACATGACTTAGAAGAACCAGAACATCAAAGCAAGAGAAAAAAGAACTAAAGTTATGTATCTTCCTAAATTTCAGTCCCATACAGAATTTTTTACAGGTATTTTTTAATATACTGTGCCACCTGTTAGAGAAAGTCCATTCATCTCTCTGTCTTTCCCTATATATCCTATGTATAGGGATAATGGCAGGAGACATCTGAAGTAGAAGTAAGCATGGTAATGGGGAAGTCAGGTCCCACTTCTCAAAGACCAATAGAAAACTAAGGAGCCCTTTTACAAAGGTGTGGTAGGGCTACCATGCAGGTAGCATGCGCCAAATCGGCCCTACCACCGAGGTAGCACAGGAGCCCGGCAGTGGTTCCCAAGTTGGCACACGCAGTTTTCTGCAGTAGAAAATTATTTTCTACCATGGGGGCATTCCTGGTGGTAATAAGCATGCTGATCGATTACCACAGGGTTAGAGCATGAGCCCTACCACCTACTAAATAGGCGGCATTAAGGGATAGGGAAGTAAATATCTGTGTGCTAATTTTAATATTAGCACATGGCCATTTACTGTCCCACTTTAGAAAGACCTTTTTCTCGCCGAGGTAAAATCTGCCCCAGCATGCACCAATTTCATACACCAAAACTAGCGCAGGCCACTTTTACCATGGCTTAGTAAATGGTCCCCTAAAAAAGTTGTTACTGTACCCCACCCATGGCAGTAAAATTATCAATTAGTCTCCAGGGATCCAAACAAATCTCTTTAAATTTAGAAGACAACTAGAGTAGCAAATTATCTGGACTGGATGATATGCATCCAAGAGTAATGATAGAACTATATCCGTAGCTGATGCAGAATACACATGTAAAAAAGAAAAAACAGTGAGGACAATTCAAGGAGGATAACAAAAGAGTCTTTATTAAAGATGTTAAAAAACGATCCAACACGGATGTGTTTCGGCCCTAAGGCCTGCTTCAGGGGTCTTGATCAATCTACATGAAGAAAACAGACATGAACATATATGGTGTACAGTTTGAAATACATAGATAATTGAATAAATTGTGTGAAATTATACAGCTGAAGTAAAACAAAATAAAATGAAGACAAAATGAAATAAAATAAAATAAAAATGAAATAAAATAAAATGTATAGGTTGCAAGCATATAAAACGCATGATATGACATATAAAACTGTAATGGTGAAGGCATTTTGAATGTATAAATATTATTGATTATATAAAATAAATATTGTTACATATATTAATGTTATTGGATATACAAAATAAAGGATATTTGTGTCCAAATGATATAAAACTCTTACAGACATTCATTATGCAAACACGTGGAGGGGCATAATTGAACGAAAACGTCTATCTCCATGGGCGTTTATCTCCGAGAACGGGTCCGTGAAGGGGCGGACCGAACCGTATTTTCGAAAAAAATAGACGTCCATGTTTTATTCGACAATTTGTGAGCTGGGCGTTTTTGTTTTTCAGTGATAATGGAAAATGAAAGGGCCCAGCTCAAAAACGAATAAATCCAAGGCATTTGTTCATGGGAGGGGCCAGGATTCGTAGTGCACTGGACCCCCTCACATGCCAGGACACCAACCGGGCACCCTAGGGGGCACTTTTACAAAAACAAAAAAAAAGGTAAAAGAGCTCCCAGGTGCATAGCACCCTTCCCTTGTGTGTTGAGCCCCCCAAATCCCCCTCAAAACCCACTGCCCACAAGTCTACACCATTACTATAGCCCTAAGGGGTGAAGGGGAGCACCTACATGTGGGTACAGTGGGTTTGGGGGGTTTGGACGACTAAGCATTAAGCAGCACAATTGTAACAGGTAGCGGGGGGATGGGCCTGAGTCCACCTGCCTGAAGTCCACTGCACCCCCTAACAACTGCTCCAGGGACCTGCATACTGCTGCCAGGGAGGTGGGTATGACATTTGAGGGTGAAAATAAAAAGTTGTGAAACATCATGTTTTGTGGTGGGAGGGGTTAGTGACCACTGGGGGAGTCAGGGGAGGTCATCCCCGATTCCCTCTGGTGGTAATCTGGTCATTTAGGGCACCTTTTGGGGCCTTATTCGTGAAAAAACAGGGTCCAGGAAAAGTGCCCTAAATTCTAGCTACAAACGCATACTTTTATTCCATTATCGGCGAAAGGCGCCCATCTCTCCTCGGCCGATAACCACGCCCCAGTTCCACCTTCGCCACGCCTCCAACACGCCCCCGTCAACTTTGTACGCTTCCGCGATGAAGTGCAGTTGAAAACGTCCAAAATCGGCTTTCCATTATACCGATTTATTCGTTTTTGTGAGATAAACGTCTATCTTCCGATTTAGGTCGGAACTTGGGCGTTTTTCTCATTCGATTATAAGCAGGATAGTGTAATGGTAATAATGATTATTATGATGGCAAACATAATTGGATATGCAGTATATAAAAAACATTGAACGCTTTATGTGCAATTGTAGAAACATAAAAACGTGCTTAAACTGCTATTTTGATTTAGAAGTGAAGGACAGGTAATCAATAATAATGGGTGATGATAAAAATAAAAATGAAAACAAATACAAAAACAAATATAAAAAGTTATATAAATTCTAATAAAGCGAGATGAAAGTGGAAACCATGTCATGTGACAAAAAGGATAAATGAATTGGTAATAAATAAAAGATAGCTAAATAAAAAAAAGGTTTTTGTGGTACCCCTGGTGTTGCAGTGTAATATTCAACACTGGAGAGAAATAAACATTCTAGTCTTGCAAACAAAATCCTTCGTTTGTCTATATATAAGTGAACAAATACATGTCATTACATCAAGATCAAAAGATGGTTCCTAAGAACAGTGTGTTATGATAATCAAAAGCCAGCATCAACAGAAAGTACTAATGTACAGCTGATTCAAACAACATGGGTAAAAATATATAAAATATATTGAGAGTGCATGAAAACAACTAGTGCATGAATTAGGCGAAATAAAACCTATGTGTGTTAATATAAATGGTCCTATTAGGATGAAAGAAATGTTGTATGATAAAAGTGGTGTTGATGGTTTGAGTGCAACATGAATGGAGACTATTTATTGGAGAAGTATGGACAATTTGAACAGCGTGGTGAGAAAAGACAACAATGCTGATTCTAATAACATAGTGAATTTTAAAATACAAAGACATCAAAACTATGTGAAACAAAACATATGTGTGTTAATGAAAATGAAAAACTATAACCGATATATATAAAATTGTTCTATATACATTTTTACTAACAAGATCTTGATAGCAGTAAGACCCTGTGCTTTGATTGATGGAGAGGAAGTAGATGACGTATTTTTTGAAAAAAGGCGCAACAAAAACGGAATTGTAAACTGAAGTGTGTTATCCAAAATTGAAAATGTAGATACTATAGACGATACACAACATTGTAACTTGAGACTGGAAAAATCTTTATGTAAAACATGGATTATGCCTTGGTGTAAAATGATATATAAAAAAAAAAAAATTATTTATTTACTTACCGGGTCTGAATGACATTCAAACACTGTGCTTTAATTGGTTAAGAGGATGTTGAAGTCATCTTTTTGAAAAAAGGCGCCAAAAAATCAAAAGTGTGTTAGCTGAAATAAAGCTGTATCAATACCATGGATGAAACAAAATGATATGGCTTGAAGAACTTCCTTCAAATCAGACAAATGTATATATATTCTATACTTTTGTGTTGTCTAGTGGCAATGAAAATGTAAAAGTTGAAAAAAGTCTGACCAAGTCAATACCATTGGTTGTTATTATTATCAGATAAAAAACTGAGTAAGTGCAAGCTTGTAAAAAAATGAAGCGCTTACCTCCTCTCTCTTTTTTGCATCTCACAGTTTTGTGAGTTTTTTTCTTCCTTGTTGGTTGTTTTGAATACACATGTAAGCCATGGCTGCTGATCCCAATGGCATCACCACATACACCTGCTGAGATGAAATACGATGAAGTACACACCATGATGAGAGTTTGATTATAGAGTATATCTTGGGGTTACTAAGGGCAATCTGATTACTGGGCAAGCTTCAAAGGGTTTGTTTGAAGCAGTCTTCTTAGAATCCAAACTATATAGAGAGGAAAGGTACCACTTAACTTTCTTTCTGAGAAGTTCCGAGAGAAAAGGACTTTTCTCTCATAAAGTGACATTATTTTGCTCTGTGCTTGGTAACTTAAGGATTGGGTTTAAAGAGGAATCATAGGATATTGATAAACACAATTAGACTTTTAAAAGAAAAAGAAGCAAACCCTTCCCCCATAGTTTTCAAACTTGACTTTTCTGCCACATCATTAACCAATTGTGGAGAGATTAAATGAATTCTTTGCTTTGGTCTTCACCGAGGAAGATTTGGGAGAGGTACTGGTGTCAGAAATGGTATTCAAAGCTGACAGGTCAGAGAAACTGAATGAAATCTCTGTAAACCTGGTGGATGTAATGGGGCAATTTGACAAATTGAAGAGTAGAAAAATCGCCTGGACCAGATAGCATTCATCCCAGATTACTGATAGAATTGAAAAATGAACTTGCAGAACTATTGTTAGTAACATTTGATTTATCTTTAAAATCAAGCATGGTACCAGAAGATTGGAGGGTGGCCATGTAACACCATTTTTTTTAAAGGTTCCTGAGGTGATACAGGAAATTATAGACCGGTGAGCCTGACGTCAGTGCTGGGCAAAATGGTAGAGACTATTATAAAGAACAAAATTACAGAGTGTATTCAAAAGCATGGATTAATGAGACAAACTCAACATGGATTTAGTGAAGGGAAATCTTGTCTCATCAATCTACTACATTTCTTTGAAGGGGTGAACAAACATGTGGATAAAGGTGAGCCAGTCGATATTGTGTATTTGGGTTTTCAAAAGGCATTTAACAAAGTACCTCATGAAAGACTCCAGAGGAAATTGGAGAGTCATGGGAGGTAGTGTTCTATTGTGGATTAAAAACTGGTTAAAAGATGGAAAACAGAGAGTAGGGTTAAATGGTCAGTATTCTCAATGGAGAAGGGTAGTTAGTGGGGTTCCCCAGGGGTCTGTGCTGGGGCCGCTGCTTTTCAACATATTTATAAATTATTTTGAGATGAGAGTAACTAGTGAGGTAATTAAATTTGCTGATGATGCAAAGTTATTCAAAGTTGTTAAATCACGAGAGGATCGTGAACAATTACAAGTGGACCTTACGAGACTGGGAGACTGGGCATCCAAATGGCAGATGATGTTTAATATGAACAAGTGCAAAGTGATGCATGTGGGAAAGAGGAACCCGAACTATAGCTACATAATGCAAGGTTCCACATTAGGAGTCACTGACCAAGAAAGGGATCTAAGCATCATCATTGATGATACATTGAAACCCTCTGCTCAGTGTGCAGCAGTGGCTAAGAAAGTAAATAGAATGTTAGGTATTATTAAGAAAGGAATGGAAAACAAAACTGATGATGTTATGATGTGTCAATATATGGTGAAGTGTAAGTTTTTCCATGGTTTCGAAATGTGGTACATCAGTTGTACCACATTTCCAAACTCACACTTCACCATATATTGACACACTAGTGTCTCTTCAAATACATCAACTTGTTACACTAATATAATGGCAACATAATGGCATTCCACTGCCGATTCTTGAGATGTTGGGCAGGTTTAAATATTATAGCTTCATGCACATTGATTTCTATTTTTTGTGTCTCCCTAGAGAACTGATTTTGTTGAATGCTGGTTATGGCAATTGTTTTACTTTCTGAATATTGGTGTTTGTATTTTCGATAATGTCATCCAATATTTTTTACTGATAATTGCAATCTATACTGTAATGGAAGGAATGAGAGGGAAGATCAAAGAACAGGTCTAGACATGGTACTTTGGCAGCAACAGTATTTTATTTATTTATTTATTTAATAGCAAAACAGGCCCGTTTCTGACAGAAATGAAACGGGCGCTAGCAAGGTTTTCCTTGGAGTGTGTATATTTGAGAGAGAGAGTGTGTGTGTGAGAGAGAAAGTGTGAGTGAGAGATGGAGTGTGTGTGTGAGTGAGAGACAGACAGAGTGTGTGTGTGTTTGTGTCAGAGAGAGAGAGTGTGTGTGAGAGACAGAGTGTATGTGTGTGTGAGAGTGAGTGTGTATGAGAAAGAGAGAGAGAGAGAGAGTGTGTAAGAGAGAGATAGAGTGTGTGAGAGAGAGTGTATGTGAGAGACAGAGAGTGAGTGTGTGGGGGGGGGGCTCCGAGTTCCATGACCCCCCTCCTTCCCTCCCTCCCTCTCCTCACCTCCGAGTTCCAGGCCCCCCTTCCGTCCAAGGTGCAAGCCCCCCTCCCTCTCCTCTCTCCCCTCCGAGTTCCATGCCCCCTCCCTCTCCTCCCCAGCTTGTTCCATTCCCCCCTTTCCTCGGAGTGTGTATGTTTAAGAGAGAGTTTGTGGGTGAGAGATGGAGTGTGTATGTGAGAGAGAATGAGTGAGAGACAGACAGACAGAGTGTGTGTGTGTTTGTGTCAGAGAGAGTGTGAGAGACAGATTGTGTGAGAGAATGTGTGAGAGAGAGTGTATGTGAGACACAGAGAATGAGTGAGTGAGTGTGTGTGTGTGTGTGTGAGAGAGAGAGAAAGTGAAGCCTTCAAGCCTTGAAGTATTCGTGCGCTCTGTAAGGCTCCATCTCAGTTGATGACACGTAGTTCCGGAACATTGCAGGAACGCTTCAAGACTTGAAGGCTTCACTTTCTCAGCTTCAGAATGTTGGAGGTGCGTTTTATTATATAGGATTTTATTCATTCTTGTATCCCACTATTATGCAAAAACAAGTTTTGGTTCAATGTGGTTTATAATTTACAGTTATGTGAAGTTACAGTGGTTTATTACAGTTACAAAGTGGTGTGAACATTATTGCCATGTGAAGTTACTTATAGAATTTCTTGAAAAGGTAGGACTTCAGTTCTTTTCTGAATTGAAGATAATTAGTAATGCATCTTGTGGCCTTGGATATTGAGTTCCACCATTGGGAGCCCAGATAACTAAATCCAGCCATGTAGATGGTTTTGTAAATTATATTTCTGCAGTTCGGTAAATGAGAAGTAACCAACCTCTGGTTTCTGGGCTTGCATTTCTTGGGGATAGTTCAATCAGATCTAGTATATATTCAGGAGACAAGCCAAACAGTATTTTGAAAATGAGGGTGCTAGTCTTGAAAAATAATCTTTCCTTGATTAGAAGTCAGTGTAGCTTTTCAAGCAATGGGGTTGCTCTTTTGTATTTTGACTTTTTGAATATTAGTCTTGCTGCTGTGTTTTGAATGGTTTGCAATGATTTTAGTATGTTTTATTTGCATCCTACTTATGCTGCATTACAATAGTCTAGCTGTGATAGGGAGTGGAGGAGTGGCCTATTGGTTAGACTCTGGTCTTGAGGAACTGAGTTCAATTCCCACTTCAGGCACAGCTCCTTGTGATTCTGGGCAAGTCACTTAACCCTCCATTGCCCCAGGTACAAATAAGAACCCATATATGTAAGCCACATTGAGCCTGCCATAGTGGGAAAACACAGGGTACAAATGTAAATAAAAAAAAATAGTATCAGCAACTGTACTATTAGCTGGAATTCTTGTCTAGGAAAGTATTCTCTAACCCTTCTCAGTTTCCATAGAGTTCCAAAACATTTTAATGCGACTGCTGATACTTGGCTGTCTAGAGAAACATGTTTATCAAGGATAATTCCCAGTATTTTTAGTTGTGTTTTGATATATGTCTGTTGGTTGAATGTGAAGTTTTGGTAAGAGGTGGGACTGTGCAGAATAGATAGAACCAAGAATTTGGTTTTGTCTCTATCTAGCTTAAGTTTGAAGATTGTGACCCAATTTTCCAGAGGGTCCAGGGTTTTTTTTTACCTTATCCAATATTTCTGTGATATTGTTGTTAAAAGGTATGTAAATGGTGACATCATCTGCATATATGGATGGGTTCAAACCCATTTGTTCCAATTTTTTCCCGAGTGGGGACCATCATGACATTAAACAATATAGGAGACATTGGAAAACCCCGTAAAAAACATAAGTTCTTCTCTTTCTAGAAAATAATGCAGATAGTTTATAGGTCTGTCATAATTAGTAGAAATTTGATTATAAATTAACCAGAGCAAGAAAATAAATTATTCAAGGTATACTTGCATTCCAATCCTATCCAGCATGCCTTTAACAGTATGAATAGTAGCATATTAAGTATACAGTTTCTGATTTCTCAATCTGTCATATTCCCTGAGGGCCCTGTTTACTAAGCAGCATTATAGGCGCGCAAACATTTATAATGCACGTTAGCCATGTATGTGCCTACATGGTTCGCGCGCGCCTCAAGTGTAGGCATGCTAAAAAAAAAACTAACGCAGCTTAGTAAACAGGGCCCTGAGAGTCTTATCATGACTTTTACCAGAATCAGATACCAAACATCATCTATTTTAACAAATTCTGCAGATAAGGTTGAAAAGAAAAAAAAATAATATTATTAATGGAAAATTAAGGCTCCCTATATTTTATATTTTATTTTTTTACTTTCTTTGGCAGATGTAGAAATGTTGTGTCTCATGTTCAGAGCTCCCTGTAGCTATAAAAAAGACTGACCACTGTGAGCTGCATGAGGCAGGGTGATAGTTATACAGAAGTCTGAATTTCTTATCTGCTTCAGTGAATTAATGAGATAGGGTGCCTGTAGATTTAAGGAGAAACAGATTTGTGTGGTAGTTCTAGTGACTGCAATATAGGGATAGGGGGCACAAGTAGCATGGGTGTTTGGAAATGTTATCACACTAGCTAATTATCACAATCTATTCACCACCTTCCACAACAGAATACCCATCACAGGTTGCATTTGCTGCTCCACAATTAAAAACAGTGCCACAAAGCAATATTCAGGTGTAATCAACTGGCATGCACACAGATTCCCCAGCCATTCCTCCTTGTGCTTTCTCAGGTAGTGGGCCCATTTCTTCAGGTCCTCAATCTAGATTTGGGATAGGCACAATGTGGAAGACAAAAAGGGATCGCCCAGCTCCCCAGCATAATGCCCACAATTTTCCCTCCCCTCCCCACCCCCAGAAACCTGAAACCTTTATACTCTACCTGTTGTTCTCTTTTCTCCATGACCAGGTAGAAGCTGAATCCTCTAAATCTACAGCCTACTATTTAAGGTGCTTTTGCAGAGAACTGACTTTTATCAATTTCCCTTTGTTCCTGCATTTCCTGGACACTGTGAACAGGGCATATGTGCTCTGAACCCTGCCTCGCTCTCTTATCTCCCTTGAAGGAAGCCTTCTTGTTAAATAAGGACTGAAAGGTCATCCAGCCCTTATCTATCATTTGAAGGGGGAAAGCCTTTTTTCATTAGCCCATACTTTCAGCTATGTGGGGCCCCCTTTTCTGTGACCATCTTGCTGTGCACAGAGAGGTACCCTGACCATTGGCACACAACTAGGAATGTGACATTATTTCACGCACAATCTTATACATACTTTTGTCCTGTGTTGATATTCCATGTGCTCCACCATGCAAGATAATTGAAAAAAGGAGGTATATAAGAGCATAAGTGTTGCCATACTGGGACACACCAAAGGTTCGTCAGGCCCAGTATCCCATTTCCAACAGCAGTCAATCCAGGTCACTAGTATCTGTCAGATCCCAAAAGAATAAAACAGATTTTTGCTGCTTATCCTAGAAATAAACAGTGAATTTTCCTGTGTTCATCTTAATAATGGTTTATGGACTTTTCTTTTAGGAAATTATCCAAACCTTTTTAAACCTACTAAGCTAACTGCTTTTACCACATTCTGTTGCAATGAATTCCAGAGTTTAATTACACTTTCAGTGAAGAAATAGTTTCTCCAATTTGTTTTAAATTTAGTAATTAGTAGCTTCATTGCGTGCCGCCTAGTCTTTATATTTTTGGAAAGATTAAACAAAAAATTCACATCTACCTGTTCCACTCCATTCAGTATTATATAGATCCCCATCATATCTCCCCTCAGCTGTCTCTTCTACAAGCTGAAGTGCCCTAGCCTTATTAGCCTTTCCTCATAGGGAAGTCATACCATTCCCTTTATCAGTTTCATTGCACTTCTCTATACCTTTTATAATTCTGCTATATCTTTTTTGAGATGTGGTGACCAGAACTACACACAGTACTCAAGGTGCGGTCACACCATAAAGCAATACAAAGGCATTATAATATTCTTAGTTTTGTTTTCCATTCCTTTCCTAATAATTCCTAACATTATATTTGCTTTCTTAGCCACCCCTGCACACTGAGCAGAGGGTTTCAACATATCATCAATAATGACACCTAGATCTTTTTTCTGGGCAGTGACTTCCAGTGTGGAACC
This sequence comes from Microcaecilia unicolor, assembly GCF_901765095.1. Classification (NCBI taxonomy): domain Eukaryota; kingdom Metazoa; phylum Chordata; class Amphibia; order Gymnophiona; family Siphonopidae; genus Microcaecilia; species Microcaecilia unicolor. The sequence goes on along the minus strand of NC_044035.1, from coordinate 302,860,993 downwards.
TTGCATCACGTAACTATAGTTTGGGTTCCTCTTTCCTACATACATCGCTTTGCACTTCTTACATTAAATGTCATCTGCCATTGGGATGTCCAGTTTCCCAGTCTTGCAAGGTCCTCTTGCAATTTTCACAATTCTCTTGCGATTTAACATCTTTGAATAACTTTGTGTCATCGGCAAATTTAATTACCTCGCTGGTTATTCCTATCTCTAGATCATTTATAAATATGATAAAAAGCAGCAGTCCTAGCACAGACTCCAGGAGAACACCACTATCTACACTTCTCCATTGAGAATACTGACCATTTAACCCTACTCTCTGTTTTCTATCTTCTAACCAATTTTTAATCCACAATAGAACACTACCTCCTATCCCATGACTTTCCAATTTCCTCTGGAGTCTTTCATGAGGTACTTTGTCAAATAATAATGAATTAGGGCTTGGATAATCTTCAAGAAATTGTCATCGATAAAATATATATCTGACATCCAAATAATGATAGTTATGAGTGATGCACAGTTTAAATGAGGAAAAAGCCTCAATTACCAAGGAGAACTCCTATGCTGGACAGCCAACTTAAGGGAGCCACCTTGGAATCATCACGGGCTAAAAACCTCTTGAATTAACATTTTCACACTTGAGCCTGATGATTAAATCTTAGAGGCACTTAATGAATACAGCTAGTCGGTTGACCACGGACCCTGAGGCAGTCACCGAAACTCGGGCCGAAGTTGGGCCGTGGAAGGTGGATACGACTTGACAGCTGTCCTAAGACAAGTGCAAGATTAATGCAACTTAGTGCCTCTAAGATTTAATCATCAGGCTCAGGGCCATGCCTAGGGTCTCTGGCGCCCCCCTGCAGACTATCAGTTGGTGCCCCCCCCCCCCCCCCGTGAAAATGATCGCTCACCACATGCCACACTGAAAGGAATTGTCAGCAATATTCTTAGAAACAAATTGCTATACATTGCAAAATAAGATAGCAGATGTAAATTCTCAAAGTGGACATATTCCAAACGCTAAAATGAAAATAAAATGATTTTTTTTCTACCTTTGTTGCCTGGTGACTTTCTTTTTCCGATCATGCTGGCCCAGTATCTGATTCTGCTGCTATCTGTCCTCTTAACTCCGTTTCCAGGGCTTCCTTTCCATTTATTTCTTTACTTTCCTCCTTTCTTCTTCATTTCTTGCTCTATATCCATTTTCAGCAGTTTGTCCTCTCCCTGGGCCCTGCCCTCCCATCCATGTCCATCCTTGTCCCTCTCTGCCCTTCCCTCCTCCATCCATAGCCAGCAATCCTCCTCTCTCCCCTCCCCTCCCCTCCATTTCCAGCAATTTGTCCTCTCCCTGGACCCTGCCCTCCCATCCATGTCCATCCTTGTCCCTCTCTGCCCTTCCCTCCTCCATCCATAGCCAGCAATCCTCCTCTCTCCCCTCCCCTCCATTTCCAGCAATTTCTCCTCTCCCTGGGCCCTGCCCTCCCATCCATGTCCATCCTTGTCCCTCTCTGCCCTTCCCTCCTCCATCCATAGCCAGCAATCCTCCTCTCTCCCCTCTCCTCCATTTCCAGCAATTTCTCCTCTCCGTGGGTCCTGTCCTCCCATCCATGTCCATCCTTGTCCCTCTCTGCCCTTCCCTCCTCCATACATAGCCAGCAATCCTCCTCTCTCCCCTCCCCTCCATTTTCAGCAATTTGTCCTCTCCCTGGGCCCTGCCCTCCCATCCATGCCTCTCTGCCCTTCCCTTACCTCAGCTCCGCGCCCTGGGGCCTTTGAATCTTCCGGTCACAGCAGCAGCATCAGTGAAAGCGCTGTCTCCCTTCCCTTTGTGCTCGTTGGTTCCCTCAGTGTCCCGCCTTCTTCTGACGTCAGAAGAAGGTGAGACACTGAGAGAACCAATGAGCGTGAAGGGAAGGGAGACGTCGGCAGTCTCTCACTCTCAGCAAAAAAACAAAATTAATGGAGGAGTGCCGCGGGAGCGGGCAGCAGCAGATCAGCAGCACTCTCCTCTCTCCTCTCAGTCAGCACTGCACTCCAACGTGGCGGCGCGGCACTCATCGGCAACACCCCAGCCCCAGGTCCTTCGGAGAGTGTCGGACTGCCTGCGAGGCTCCAGGTGCGGCGTCACGCCATGCGTCGAAGAGCTGGGGCAGAGCTAAACAGACCAACGAGTGCTGCGCATGGGAAGGCAGAAGCCAGAGCCAGCAGCGCATGCACATATAGGCGGCGCGGTGCCTAAAAATTTTTAGAACACTGACATCTGACCCTTGAAGGTGAGGCGTCCCCCTGCCGTGCTTACCCCGCTTACCGGGTTAGCACGGCCCTGATCAGGCTCAAGTGTGAAAATGTTAATTCAAGAGGTTTTTAGCCCGTGATGATTCCGAGGTGGCTCCCTTAAGTTGGCTGTCCAACATAGGAGTTCTCCTTGGTAATTGAGGTTTTTTCCTCATTTAAACTGTGCATCACTCATAACTATCAGTACTTTGTCAAATGCCTTTTGAAAATCCGGACACACAATATCAACTGGCTCACCTTTATCCACATGTTTGTTCACCCCTTCAAAGAAATGTAGTAAATTGGTGAAGCAAGATTTCCTTTCACAAAATCTATGTTGACTTTGTCTCATTAATCAATGCTTATGTGTGGTGTGCTGTATAATTTTATTCTTTATAATACGCTCTACCATTTTGCCCAGCACCACTTAAATTGCACTCTGTGAGCAGCCATTAATATCAGCAGCACTTAACCAGGCAGTGCCGCTGGATATCAGCACTAACCAGCCATTTTTAAAGTAGGTATGAGAAAGGCATTCCAAAGGCAGAGGCAAAGTTGGCAAAGAGCCAGCAGCTATACAGGTGCCAGCAATATTCAATGTCAATGCCCACATAGCTAAGCAACCAAATAGAACCACTTAAATAGTGGTCCTAACTGGTTGCTTAGCTATTCTGGTGTCAAGACTAAATATCGACTGAATATCCCCCCCCCCCCCCCAATATCAGTCCCCCTCCCAACCCCCCATCTGAAATTACCCCCTCCTGAAAACCCCTAGCAACATCAGACCCCCCCCCCCTCTGGAACTCTGGAATCCCTCCATCCACCTACCTACAGTCACCCCCCCCCCCCCCAGAGCCTACCGTATCATTCCTAATCCAATGGGGTGGCCTAGACAGGAGAAATCCACACTCAAGGTACTCGGTAGATGAGAGGCTGATGCAGTGCAGCTTACACTTCCACAGGAACCCGGCAGAACTGCTTCCATCCCCGCGGGAACCCCGCAGGACCTGCGTCTGACCCCGCGGGAACCCTGCAGAACTGCTTCCGTCCCTGTGGGAATCCCGCGGGTTCCACGGGATTCCCGCAAACCCCGTTCCCGTGCAGCTCTCTACTCCATCTAGAAAATGGCTGCCATAACCTCTAGTGGTAGTCTTGTGGTATTACTACTAGTGGACAGCCTGCCTAAAATGCTTATGCGGGTATCAGCTGAATATCAATCAGGACCTGCATAAATTTGGATGGCCATCAACAGTCCGTTCAGACCTGAATATATAATGCTGGTGGCTGGACATGGCCTGGGAATGAATATCCAAGTATAACTTAACCAGCAATGGTCAGCATTTATAGCATTTATAAAAATGCTGACCACCACTAGTTGAATATTGTCCAATATATTTCTAGCATATTTTAATTGTTTTGGGAAGGGCAGTTTTCAGACAGCCAATTTACATATTTAGATCACTATTTACACAAGTCAATGGTTTTGGAACTTGTCACATAAGTCAGATTTGGAATCGTTGAGTTCAAATTTATTATTTTTGGAGTGCATATCCTTTTTTTTTTTAGGCTGGACAGATTCATTCTGAAATTTACCTGTGTACCAACAGAAAAGGTTTCTCTTGAGCTTTTTTGTGCGCTAAAATTTGTATGATCAAGCCACAATGATTCTTTTGTTTCCTGTATTCAAACTGACTGTTTAGAAATAAACATTTCATGTAAGCAGTCATGTGTTTAGAAATGTAATGCTTTCTGTATCCACACATCGGTAAAATAAAGCAAAAAATATATAAATAGAAGGCTTCTCCAATGGTTGATGCATTCCAATGATAAGAAGGGTGCCGATAATGCTATTATGCTGTTATGAGACACTGAGCTCTACTGAAAGAATATATTACTAAATTGTGACAGCAGCTTTTCTTGCCTGTATGGATGACTGAACTTCCTGAATAATCATATTTTTGTGTGTGATGAGCCATGTGGAAGCTGTATGGCCTTGAATTCAAGAAACTGTAAAAATACCCATGACTAACACTGATCTGTATGTTTAGCTTGTCATCACTTTCAAAATACCCATGACTAACACTGATCTCTATGTTTAGCTTGTCATCACTTTCAAGTGATTCAGTCATTTCTCAACCATGTTGTTGCCTGTCCATATATTACTTCCAATTTCGTTAAAATTAACATGTTCTGTAAGATGCTAGGTAAGTCGTGGGAGTGCTACTATTTCACTGAATATAGATAACTCAGAAGAAAACTCTAGGACATATTTTTTAATGAACTGACTAAAGCAAACTAGCTTTACAATACCTCATCAAAGCAAACTAGCTTTATAATACCTCATCAATTTATGGAAATTACGAATGATAATGTTTCATCAGCAGGAGTTTGTAAGAAGTCTTTTACTCAGTGGCATACCAAGGGGGGGCGGTGGGTGCGGTCCACCCCAGGTGCACGCCGCTGGGGGGGTGTGCTGCGCACCTGTCTGCTACGTTCTTTCTGTGCTCCCTCTGCCCCAGAACAGGTTACTTCCTGTTCCGGGGCAGAGGGAGCATGGAAATGAACTAAGCGGACAGGCGCGCGGCACCCCCCCCCCCCCCCCCAGCGGCATGCACCCGGGGGGGAGTTCTTTCGCTGGGGGGTGTCCTTTCGCAGGGGGGGTCGCGCTGCACCCGGGGGGTGGGGCGCATTGGCGATCCGCCCCGGGTGTTAGCCCCCCTAGGAATGCCACTGCTTTTACTTGTACACTGCTTAGATGGCATAATATATAACATTAAGGGATCCTTTTACAAAGGCTTGCCACACACCAGTTTGGAACTACTGTCGGGTTACCACAGGATCCCGATAGTAGGTCCCACCCCCAGCATGCACCATTTCCAGCCCCCTTTTACCGCAGCTTGGTAAAAGGGGCCCTAAAAGCTTCTTTTGCTCAGAACCATTGATTAACTTCCTAAATATTGGGAAGTAAACTCTTTTTATAGGTTGGGTCTAAGAAATATTGGGAAGCAAATTCTTTTAATAGGTTGGGTCTAAGAATAAATTCTAATGGATGTACTATCACATTTTGGGATAATTTTATAAAACTTGTGGGCACTTAAATGCAGAAAATCGGGACTTATAAAATTCCCCAGACTATGCACATATATAACATAAGAACATATGAAAAGCCATATTGAATTAGACCAATATCCATCAAGCCCAGCATCCAGTTTGGGAGGCAAGTACTTAGTAGATCTCAAAAATATATCTAACTAGTGAAAAAGGCCCGTTTCTCACACAAATGAAACAAGCACTAGCAAGGTTATCCTCCAAGTTCCAGCTTAGCCCCCTCCCTCCTCCCCTCTCAGCTCCAGACCCCCCTCTCCTCCGAGTTCCAGGCCCCCCTCTCTCATCCGAGTTCCAAGCCCCCGCCCTCCCTCTCTCCCTCTCTTCCGAGTTCCAGGCCCCCCCTCCCTCCCTCTCCTCCGAGTTCTCGATTAGTCCTCCTGGGTAGGGTTACCATATGGCTCCAGAAAAAGGAGGACGGATTGAGCCAGCCAGGTTTTACTTCCATTGCTTTCAATGGAAGTAATTGAACCAGCCGGGTTTTACTTCCATTGCTTTCAATGGAAAGCAATGGAAGTAAAACCCGGTTGGCTCAATCCGTCCTCCTTTTTCTGGAGCCATATGGTAACCCTACTCCTGGGTCCTCTAGCCAAGTCCCAACTGTCCTCTCCTCAGACTGCTCTACTGCTGTGTTGCCCACTACTCTCTGTGGTGGCACACTATTTCACAGTGTGGTGGAAGTAGTGAAAATTAAAAATGAGAGTCCTCTTCTGTTTGATGTCATGCAAGGTGGGAGGGGACTACTGACGTGCCACTCCAGGGTTGAGCTTGGGAAGGACTGTGTGCGTGCATGCATGTGTCCACTGCAGGCAGGGAGGAGCAGAACAAGATGGAGAAGAGGCCGGATTACAGTCGGAAGTTACCCAGTGATAAAACAGTAGTAAAAGGTAGGTGTCCATTTTACCGCAGATGCAGGCATTATTACTGGTTCTGTAGGGTGGGGAACTAATTGTTGTTTGCATCTAGCGATAAACCATGGGAAAACTTTGCAATTCCTGCAGTGTAACCGCGGATTACTGCGATTTATCGTGACTACCCATTCCCATGTCATTCTCTACTCTGAATGTCTTTTTTCAAGCTGCAATGAATATTTTTGGCACTGCCATCTCTCTGCAAGCTATCTGATTTTACGATTCACCCAATACAAAATTACACTAGGTCCCCCTCTAAAAGTGTTACTGGTGGTGGGTGCTGGTTATTCCTGGTGGTGGAGACAAACATGAGTGAAATTGAAGTGTTGATCCTGTGGACACTGACTCAAAACATAATGACATCAGAGGGCGGAACAGTGAGAGGAAAGGGAAGCCAGCGCCAGGCAGCCAGAGAACGTTCAGGTACAAATCGAGGGGAGGGGAGGAAAGAATTGCGAGAGGAGGGAGGGAGGAAGGGAAGGGGAGGGGAGGGAAGGGCAGGGCAGAGGAGAATGGATGGGATGGGAGGGCAGTAGAGGAGAGAATCGCGGGAGATGGATGGCAGGGCAGGGAAGAGGAGAATCGCTGGACAAGGAGGGGAGGGGAGGGAAGAATTGCTGGACATGGAGGCATAAGCACCAACTCCGTGGGTGCTGTGGGTGCTCGAGCACTCCCAATATTTGACCTGCCCGAAGTCCCGGAACGGAAGTTCCCAGCCAGCCCGACCTGTGCTGCCTGCCCTCTTCTCCCAGTCGTTTGCCTGCTCGCCTCCCCTTACTCCCCCAGTGGTCACCAACCTCCTTTCATCCAAAACAAATTTAAAAAAAAGTTTTTTGCCAGCCTGAAATGTCATACCCAGCTCATACAGCAGTATGCAGGTCCCTGGAGCAGTATTTAGTGGGTGCAGTACACTTCAGGCAGATGGACTCAGGCACATCCCCCCTACCTGTTCCACTTGTGGTGGTTAATGTTGAGCCCTCCAAAAAACCCCAAAACCCACTGTACCCACATGTAGGTGCCCCCCTTCACCCCTTAGGGCTATGGTAATGGTGTAGAGTGGGAGGACTGGGTTTTGGGGGGGGTTGGGGGCTCAGCACTCAAGGTAAGGGAGCTATGCACCTGGGAGCTATTTAAATTTTGTTTTTTTAATTTTTAGAAGTGCCCCTTAGAGTGCCCTATTGGTGTCCTGGCATGTGAGGGGGGCCAGTGCACTACAAATGCTGGCTCCTCCCATGACCAAATGCCTTGCATTTCGTCGGGTTTGAGATGGCCGGGCCCGGTTTCCATTATGGCTGAAAAACGAAGTCGGCCATCTCCTCTACACCCGGCAATTGATTTAGCCGGCCCCAACCATATTTCAAAAATACAGTTGGCTCCACCCCCTTGCGAAGCCGGCCCCGAAGATGGCCGGCCATCTATTTGGCCGACACCGTTAGGTTATGGGCATCCAAATCTAGATTTTATAAAGCCACGATATGAACATCTAAAACTGGCATATCTATATGTCAAAATGAGGTGGTCTGGGTGTGCTTTGAGTGAATTTAAGGAGTATTTCAAAATATGGACATCCAACTGATTTCAGAAGGGGAAGGGTTGTTATGTCCAAAATGATGGACACTGTTATTTAGACCTGGTACTTGGCATGTCCAAGCTACAAAGAGTTGCTCTGACAGAGCAGCTGTCCACTGGAGGGCTTAAAGCAAGTCACCTCCGTTATCCCCCAATGGGTGCTGCCCCCCCTCACTCCTCAAATGTGAAACTAGCAAGGGATACCAGGCTTTATGACAGCATCAAGGACTATGGTATCAAAATCTTTTTTACATTAACTTCTTACTAGACCTCCATGTACAGCTGAGGAGTAGCCTAATTGTTAGTTTAATAGGCTGAAAACCAAGGGACCCAGTTTCAAATCCCACTTTATGTCTTTGTGATTTTTTTCAATTGTGAACCTTCCAGTGACAGAAAAATACTTACTGTACCTGAATGTATAAGAACTTGCTTACTGTACCTGAATGTATAAGAACTTGCAATCCTGAAAGCTATTGAAGTGGCATGCATTCAGGTACTGGAGGCATTTTTCTGACCCTGAAGAACTCACAATTTAAAAATAAAATAGAAACTCAAAGAGCAGAAGTGGGATTTGAACCTATATCCACTGGTTCTCAGCTTACTACTCTAGCCATTACAGTACCCCTCTGCTCTGCATAAACATCTATGTGGCCATTTCATAACATGGCCATTCCTATGCTTCCACAAAGCGATCCATAGACCTTGTTTTCCCTGTTCATAATTTAGATGTTATGGGAAATAGATGTCCATATGTGATGTACTGACTTGGACATCCATATTCTGAGTTGTACATCCTTTCTAAAATGCTACTACACATTTGTATTAATAAGCAATGAAGATTAGCATTGCTAGATGTTAGATTGTTCAAAGAAGCTAATGCTATTCACATCATTAATTTATGGAGAGCAGTGTTGAAGCTTAAGTTGAAGAGAGAGAACATACAGAGACTGACTCGGCCATATGCAGTGCACAAACTAAAAGATGAAAATGTTGCCTGGGGGGTGTTGTTGGCCAAGATGGCATTGGAGCAGGATGCTTGTGAGGCATTTCTCCACAATTAACTCTAAATATTGACTTACCATTTTCTGCGATGCCTAAGAGGAAGCTAAAGTCTGTGTTTATCCATCCTTAAATCCTGGAGCCTCCTTTTTGAAACAGGTGGTGATAACTGCTTATGCACACCAAAAACAAATAGGTGCTTCTGCTGATGCTGTGAAACTTGAAAACATATTGTATGGTTAGTCCAAAAATTAAATGTAATCCATCGGCAGTGTTTCAGGAAAATATACACATCACATACTGAGACCATATTACTTATGAAGATTTACTACAAAGAACTCAATCACACAGACTACAAGACATTGTAGTGTAAACCCCCTAGTGGTGAAGCGAGGTATTACACTCTTAGAAATTGATATTATTTTTGTCACAGCTTATGGTGGTAATGTTTCCCCCAACTGAACTCAACACCAGTCAGGGGATCTAATATTAAAAGTAATTAATTTATTGTATTATTAATAATTAAAAGACAAATAGTTTTACATTTTCTTCAAAACTAACTAATGTTAATAACACATAAATATTTCGACTACAGGGATTCACAATTACGACACAAATCAATATCACAAAAACAGTTTCAGATAAGTATCTATATCACTATACTACTAATCATTTATATAGCACTACTAGATGTACACAGTGCTGTACACATCATATGCAGGTATTTTCTTTGTCCCCAGAGGTCTCACAATCTACGTTTTTTTGTACCTGGGGCATTGGAGAGTTAAGTGACTTGCCCATGATCACAAGAAGCTGCAGTGGGAATTGAACCCAGGTTGCCAGGAAACCTAGGGGCCCTTTTACTAAGGCATGTAGGGGCCTACACATGTCCAACATGCATCAATTTGGAACTACCACCTGGCTACCGCCTGCCCTGGGCAGTAATTCCATTTTTTACACGCATCCAATACACGCAACAGAAAATATTTTTTATTTTCTACTACGTGGTGCTAACTGGGCAGTAATCAGCAGTGTATTCACGCTGACAATTACCACCCAGTTAACGCGTGAGACCTTACCACTAAGTCAATGGGTGGAGGTAAGGTCTCGGGCCCAAAAATGGATGCATGCCAATTTCTATTTTGCCGCACATCCATTTTCAGCCAAAAAAAAGGCCTTTTTTGCAGGCGCACAAAAAAGTGGACCTGCACGCGTCCAATACACGCGCCTACACCAGCACAGGCCATTTTTCGGCATACCTTAGAAAAAGGGTCCCCTGGGTTTTTTGTACCTGGAACATTGGAGAGTTAAGTGACTTGCCCAATGGAAACTGAACCCAGGTTGCAAGGATCAAAGCCCGCTGCACTAACCATTAGGCTACTCCTCCACTCATGTAAATAACTAAAGTATTTTCACCAAACTTATTCATTTAAACCAACTCAGTTAAGAACCTGACATTTCACATTTTCTTTTCTTTCACCATTTTTTTTTACGGGTTCTACAACTAAGGTGTTCCCAGAGGACATCTGATCAAGGATTTTAGATTAGCAGAACACAGGATGTGCTTAGCTGGGCATATTCTCCAACATTCAGACAAAAAAAGTCCAAAGATCACAATGCAATGGACACCATCTAATGGCAAGAGAAAGAAAGGAAAACCAAGGGAGAAAGAAAGGAAAACCAAGGAAGACATGGTAACATACCATGTTGGCATTACATGGAAAGAAGTCAAGGACATTGCTGCCAACTGAAAACTTTAGTGGGAACATGCTGTCTGATGTGCCTAATGACACAGGTGGACTCAGGTCTAATTAAATCTATATTCTGCATGATTGATACAACTGAAGTACTCTGCAAGTGTTTAGTTTCTATGTAAGGATCTGAAGCAAACTGAATTGTTTATTTATTTATTTATGACATTTGTACCCCACATTATCTCAGCAACCTGAGTTCAATGTGGCTAATAATACTCTTAAACATGGCTAAAGTACACCAAACAAAGCAAATACATAACTACATCATACAAAAATTACAGAGAATAAAGACACTGCAATGCCTGGATCAGACAGGGAGACAGAATGTTAGGTGCGGTGAGACCATACTAAACAGAAAGATAAGGAAACGCTTCCAGAAATCTGCTAAAGAGGAAAGTCTCTAGCATTTTTCAAAACGTCATGTAATCCCATTGACCATGGACAGATATAGGTAAGGAGTTCTAACATTTAGTGCCCTGGTAGACAAATCCTGCCTCAAGAACTGACTTAGAAGCAATTGTCTTACTGCGCGTGTAGGGCAACTGTAAATATTTCCTAGCCCCTAGAACAGCATTACGTGGAGGAAGGTCAACAAGAGGTTTGATATAGTCAGGGGACATACCAAACAAGTGCCTATGTTTACTAAGGTGCGTTTAACGCACCTTAACTTTAAAGGTGCGATAGAAATGCTAATGCACCTTAGTAAACATACCCCCCAAAATCTGGTAGATAAGAGCACAAAGCTTGAAAGTGATCCTAACTTTAACTGAGAGCTAATGCAGCTTGGATAACAGCGGTGATGTTCTATCAAAACGCAAAACTTTACAGACAAGCTTAGCTGCAGTGTTTGGGGCAGTTTGGAGTTTCTTCAGCAACTGTTCCCTACACCAGCATAGATCACATTGCAATAGTCAAACTGATATAGGCAAAGCAACTGGACCAGGAGTCTGAAGGTTGCAGCAGAAATGAAGGATCATATCCTCCTTAACTGCCAAAGAGTTTTAAAGGACTTGGCCACAACAGAGGAGACCTGGGACTCAAAAGACTGGTGCTGATCTACCAACACACCCAGAAGTCTCAATGTTGATTCCATAGGGTAAGATACCTGATCAATAGTAAAACTCTCTAAAGGGGAATGATCAAAAGGATTACTGAGCACCAAGAATTTGGTTTTGTCTGTATTTAATTTTAATTTCAAAACAGATGCCCAAGATTCCATCAGATCTAAGACAGATTTAGTTTATAACAGAATATCTTGAAAGTCATGCGCAAAAGGAATATAAATTATAGCATCATCTGCATAAAGAAATGAAACCCTCGTGGTCGAGCACATCAAATGCAGTTGACATATCAAATTGTAACACAAGAACTCTTCTACCCAAGCTAATCTCAGTCCTGAAATTTGTCACTAGAGTGCTACTAGCTGGAAGTGTATTGGTATTCTAGGGTGCTGCTTTTTGTAGGTAGAATTGTTGCTATTTGAGTCTTTGGCGTTAGTGCTGTCTTTTTGTTTGGTTTGCTTTGCTTTTTTTCCAGGTTTACCTACTGGAGCTTTGAAGAGGTTCCTTCTACCTTCAGTTCCAGTGGTGTGCTAGTGAATTTTTAACAATGGGCTCTCTCTCCGGATATAGCCATCCCCGCAATTTGTGGGGCCCCAGAGATGAACTGGAGTGAATGCATGCCTCTCCCCCCCTCCCACCTAGTGCAGGTGTGCTAGGCATACCTTTGCTGGCAGGGATGCCAAACTCCACCAGTCAAACAAATGGACTGCCGCCACTCCCCGCTGCTTGTTTCTGGCTCTGAGCAACATGCCAGGACTTCTCTCGTATGGTTTTTTGAGCATTCCACCCCTTTTTCCTCAGTAAGCTGGATGCTTAACATGCTACTTTGAGTTACATTTCTTATGCTGTTTAAAAATCCAATAAGAAATAAATTGAATTAGGGGATCTAGACGTTGGCTTTATATGAGGTAGTTCTATGCTATCTTATACTCAGGTTTGTGAATGTTTGGTTGTTTGCTTCACTGAAAATTTGCAATAAAAAATATTGATACAAAAAAAATTAAATTGAAAAAAAAAACTAATATTTTGGTACTAGCTGATTTCTCTTGATATTTTTTCTTCTATTTCAAATAAAATAAAGTTCAAGAATAAATATGTACATAATTTTGCTTATTGAAACAAAGAGCCACAGCATATCTATCATATCTTCATGCAGTATCTTAATAATTAATTTAGGGCCCTATTTACTACGCCATGCTAGAGGCGTACTAGCGTTTTTAGAGTGTGCTAAAAATTAGCGCACCTAAACGCTAGAGATGATAATTTTAGTGTGCACTAAAAATGCTAGTGCACCTTAGTAAACAGGGCCCTTTAGTACAGTAACATTGGTTGGTCTTACTTCTGTAAGGGCCTCTTTTATCAAGTCTCTCTATAGCGCCTCCCGGTGCGGTAATACCGACAAAGTCCATTCACTTTGAATGGGCTCCATCAGCATTGCTGTATGGGAACCGCTAGCGCAGCTTGATAAAAGAGGCCCTTAGTATAAAAACCAGCATACTTGGCAATTGATATCAGAATGTGTGTAATACTATAAATCTTTCTGAACAACTGTAACTAAAGGGCGTTGGATCAAAGACACTGTAGAAAACAAGACATATTACTATTTTTTTTTTATAACTGTAGATTTTTTCAAGATTCTTCATTGCTAATATTTGCAGTAGCCGTGTCTTCACTTTTGAAGCAGAATACAATGTTTGAACATCAACTTAACCAACAGAATGAGTAACAGATTATCCTGTATAATTCTTACAATACCTACAATAAAGGACAGATTTTTACTAGCTCATGTGAGCAGCTGGAAAATATTTTTTTTTCTCCGATAATTACCAATTCACTGCCTCCCACCATAAAATACCAGTACTTGTTCACTAAAAACAGCATGAGGCATCTACATTTCTATCACATTTTTAATTGATACAGTATTTAAAAATTACGCTAGAAATTCACATGACCATTGGGTGCAGTAGCAGATAGAAAAGGTTAGCAACAGCAGTGTGCGTTTGCATGCATATAAGCATCACAAATCAGAACCCTTGAGGAATTATATTACCTATGATTCATTTATAATTCATGAATTTTATTATCTTTCTACCACATTTGGTGTGTGATAAAATTTATGACTTCATTTACATTGTTATATGACAAACAGAAATATACAGCTGCTTTTCTTGTGATCTTCAAGATCACTGATAAAGCTTCATGGAATTTCAGAGTAGGACAATTGTGTAAGTTCCTGGCTCAGTTCTTTAACCCAAATGCAGCATTGTTTTCCAGGTACACTCAATATTATCTCTGGTTATAAAGTAATTATGTAATTTCACTTACATGCCTTGAAAATGCATGGTAAAAAGTCCCATACATTTCCACATGTAGCTACAAATTATATGATGGATATACAGAAGAACACAAGCCCTCGCAGACTCAAACACACAGAAAGCAGCAAAGGTAACTCAAAAATAAATAGGCGATGCTCCAATGGTCTAAAAGATTTAGGGCCCTAGTTACTAAACTGCACTATAGGCGTGCTAGCATTTTTAGCACGCACTAATTCTAGAGACACCCATATATTCCTATGGGTGTCTCTAGCATTAGGATGAGCTCATTTTTAATGCATGCTAAAAATGCTAGCGCACCTTAGTAAACAGGGCTCATATTGTCCAACAACAAAGACTTGACACGGCCATGTTTTGGCCAACTGACCTGCCTCAGGAGTCTATATATATAAAGAACATTAAAAACAATTAAAACAAAATAATAACATATTCAGAAATAAAACCATCTTACATATATATAAAAAAAATAATAATAAAGGACATTGTTAAAACATTTACAATACTAATAATACCTCAGTCATAAGAACAAAAACCAAAGAAGATAAGTAAAATGATGCAGTAGAAAAAAGTCCTGCTCCTAATACAATATACAGTATCTGTAGCTATTGAAAGATATGTAATCTAAAAACATATGATAAAACAATGATATTATTGACCAAAACAAATTCTGCTGCACGACTAATATTCCGCCAGTGTCATTATGCTCATATTAACCCTCTCCTCAAGTCACTTCACTGGCTTCCTATCCGTTTCCGCATACAGTTCAAAATCCTCTTATTGACCTATAAGTGCATTCACTCTGCAGCTCCTCAGTACCTCTCCACTCTCATCTCTCCCTACATTCCTTCCTGGGAACTCTGTTCACTGGGTAAATCTCTCTTATCTGCACCCTTCTCCTCCACTGCTAACTCCAGACTCCGTTCCTTTTATCTTACTGCACCATATGCCTGGAATAGACTTCCTGAGCCGGTACGTCAAGCTCCATCTCTGGCCATCTTCAAATCTAAGCTAAAAGCCCATCTTTTTGATGCTGCTTTTAACTCCTAACCCTTATTCACTTGTTCAGAACCGTTATTTTATCATCCTCGCTTTAATATTCCCTTATCTCTTGTTTGTCCTGTTTGTCTGTCCTAATTAGATTGTAAGCTCTGTCGAGCAGGGGCTGTCTCTTTATGTTCAAGTGTACAGCGCTGCGTACATCTAGTAGCGCTTTAGAAATTATAAGTAGTAGTAGTATTAACTGATAATAAATAATTATGATAACACTATAAAGTTAACTAATAAAATTTAAGGTATATAAAAACACACAATAATATAAACGAAAGGACTAATATATACAAATTATATTTTAATAAACCCCTGGTTAAAGTGACATATAAGAAGTGAAACAACAATGGCCCCACCATTCATTGGCACCTATCCGAGTAGGAGTGGCTTCTACCCAATGTGCTGCTCACCAGGGCCAGAGCAAAATTTTGAGCTATATTACATGGATAATGCTGCTGAAAATCCTCAATGACCACCCTGGCACTATCTGAAGAATGCAGGGGCAGTCCTGGGAGGAGCCCAATGTTTTCTGGGTATCACTGAAATTCAGTGCTAATAACCAGATAACTATGCAGACAAGGTAAGACAGCAAGGGGTCCTTTTACTAGGCTGTGTAGGCGCCTACGTGAGTCCAACACGCACCAATTTGGAACTACTGCCCGGCTACCGCATGGCCCGGGCGGTAATTCCATTTTTTACTCATGTCTGATACACATGTCGGAATATATTTTTTTATTTTCCAGTGAGCGGTGGTAACCAGGTGGTAATCAGCAGTGTACATGCGCTGATGATTATCGCCTGGTTAATGATTGAGACTTTACTGCTAAGTCAATGGGTGACGGTAAGGTCTCAGACCCAAAATGGACGCATGCCAATTTTTATTTTGCTGCACATCCATTTTCAGGAAAAAAGGGCCTTTTTTTACAGGCGCGCCGAAAAATGGATTTGTGTCCATCCAAAACGCATGCCTACACTAGCACAGGCCATTTTTCAGCACACCTTAGTAAAAGGACCCTTAAATGCGCTGTCCTAACTTATGCCCAGCTAGTTTTCTGGGTATCGGTGATGAATATCAACAGAACCCAGCTAACTTCCAGCAGCCACCTTATAACCAGATATTCAGTGCCAGTATCTGGGTACAGCCCAGCATTGAATATCCATATGTAACTTTAAATGTCACTGTTGACATTCTAAAACAACACAAATCGCAGAGTTTAAATTAGAGACCTGCTTGGGAACGGGATTCAAGCCCCTCCAGGGGTTCCAGCAGGTTGGAAGCAGTTCTGCGGGGTTCCCTTGGAAGTATAAGCTGCATCTGCACCAGCCTCTCTCCTACCAAGTACCAAGTTCTTTGAGTGCCGCCGCCGCCTCCTGCTCCTCACTTTGACAGCACAGATGCGGAAAGTCTTCCATTAATTCTCTCTGTTCCCAGGCTGACAAGCAGACCTCAGCTCTGACACAAGCAAGAATGAGCATCAGATGTCACCTGACCTACTAGCGCATGCATGTGGTGACCTCTCAGTACACAATGCCAGCGAATTAGAGTCTTACATGTGTGCACCAGAATGGTCCAAGCTCCAGCTTCTATTCCTTCCTTGCCTGCAGTGCTGCGGCTCGAACCCCCCCCCCCCCCCCCCCCCCCCGTTTACTAAGCTGTGGTAGCATCTGTAGCGTGTAGGTGCACTAATTTTTAGTAAACAGGGGGGTAAGAGAGCTGGCTGGAATTTTTTTTTAGGTACCATTAAATTCTGGTGGGGATGGATAAGATTCTAGTGGTGACGGGTTAGATTTCTGTCCCCATGCAACTCTCTAGTTTAAAATCAGGAAAGTTATAAAGATGTCCTATTAAAAGTATGTATGACTATGAGGCTCATTTTCGTAAGAGAAAAACATCCAAAAAGTGTCATAAAGCACTATTTGGACGGATTTCTTCTCAAAGCATCAAAATAATTATTTTCGAAACATGTTTTACAGACGTCTATCTATGCACTTCGTCTGCTATGCATCCAATTCACAAGAAAGAGGGCATATTAGGGGCGTTTTGAAGGTGGGATTAGGGAGTGCCTAACAGACATTTTACAGCCATAATGAAACAAAACCAAAACGCCTAGAGTGAAAACTTCAATGTTAAGTTATTTATTTATTTGTTGCATTTGTATCCCACATTTTCCCACCTATTTGCAGGCTCAATGTACTACTACTACTACTACTACTACTATTTAGCATTTCTATAGCGCTACAAGGCGTATGCAGCGCTGCACAAACATAGAAGAAAGACAGTCCCTGCTCAAAGAGCTTACAATCTAATAGACAAAAAATAAAGTAAGCAAATCAAATCAATTAATGTGTACAGGAAGGAGGAGAGGAGGGTAGGTGGAGGCAAGTGGTTACAAGTGGTTACGAGTCAAAAGCAATGTTAAAGAGGTGGGCTTTCAGTCTAGATTTAAAGGTGGCCAAGGATGGGGCAAGACGTAGGGGTTCAGGAAGTTTATTCCAGGCATAGGGTGCAGTGAGACAGAAGGCACGAAGTCTGGAGTTGGCAGTAGTGGAGAAGGGAACAGATAAGAAGGATTTATCCATGGAGCGGAGTGCACGGGAAGGGGTTTAGGGAAGGACGAGTGTGAAGAAATACTGGGGAGCAGCAGAGTGAGTACATTTATAGGTTAGTAGTACTATGTGGCTTACATAGTACCGTGATGGCGATCGCCAATTCCGGTAAGAGAAATACAGAGTGGTCTAGTGTTGATGTTCATAGGTGACAGAGTATTTTAAGTGATCAAGGAGAAAGAGTTCGATTTGTCCTGTTCTGGTAAGAGTTTTGATTGTGTTGCAGAGTTCAGGAGTTTAGGTTGGTTCTTTCTGGTATACCTTTGTAAACAGGTTGGTTTTTAACGATTTCCAGAAGTTTGTTAGGTCGTGCATTGTTTTTGTGACATTTGGAAGTGCATTCCATAGTTGTGTGCTTATATAAGAGAAGCTGGATGCATATGTTGTTTTATAGTTTAGTCCTTTGCAGCTTGGGAAGTGAAGATTTAGGTAAGAGCGTGCTGATCTTTTTGTGTTCCTGGTTGGGAGGTCTATAATGTCTGCCATGTAGGCTTGGGCCTCGCCACGAATAATTTTATGAACTAGGGTGCAGATTTTGAACACAATTCGCTCATTGATTGGGAGCCAATATAGTTTTTCTCGTAAGGGCTTAGCACTTTTGTATTTCGTTCATCCAAAAATGAGTCTAGCTGTGGTGTTTTGGGCAGTTTGGAGTTTCTTCAAGATTTGTTCTTTGCATCCAGCATAGATTGCATTGCAGTAGTCTGGGTGACTTAGAACCATTGATTGTACCAGGTTACGGAATATTTCCTTTGGGAAGAAAGGTTTTACTCGTTTAAGTTTCCACATTGAATAAAACATTTTCTTTGTAGTGTTTTTCGCTTGGCTCTCTAGCGTGAGGTTTCGGCCGATTGTAACTCCAAGAATTTTCAGGTTGTCTGAAACAGGAAGGGTGTAGTCTGGGGTGTTTATATGTTTTCATCTTGGCCTGTTGTTCTAACAAATATGACACAAAAAGGTGCCCTAAATGACCATTGGAGGGATTCAGGGATCACCACCTCCCTTTACTCCCAAAATGGTCACTGATCCCCCTCCCACCCACCCACCAAAAATGTGAATAAGAAAGTACTCTCCAGCTTCTATAACAGCCTCAGATGTTATAGCCAGGTCCATTAGAGCAGCATGCAGGTCCCTGGAGTAGTATAGTGGTCCAGACAGGTGGACCAAGGCCCATACCTCCCCCTACCTGTTACACTTGTGGTGGAAAATGTGAGCCCTCCAAATATCACCAGAAACCCATTGTACCCACAAATAGGTGGGGGTAATGGGTTTTAGATGGGTTTTGGAGGGCTCAGTAGGCAAGATAAGGGAGCAACAGAGAGATGTGTACCTGGGATCATTTATATGAAGTCAACAGCAGTGCCCCTAGGGTGTCCCACTGCTCTCCTGGGATGTCTGGGAGACCTGTCTACTAAAAATGCTGTCCCCTCCTATATTCCAATGGCTTGATTTTCTATGTTTTTCACCTGTATATTTTTTTATGTCCTGAAAAGATAAACACACAGAACACACAAACTAGTTACAAAAGATATTTTTGAAAAAATAAAAAGATGTTTTCAAATTTAGTCATGTTTTCTGTTCAGATTTGGGACATTTACCACAAAATATCCAAAGTCTGACTTGGACGTCATATCAAAAATGCCCCTCCACATATGCAAAGTGTATAAATTTAGAGGCCCTTATACTATAATATAATAGGCAGTTAACTGCTTTGAGTTCAAGTTAATAGCATTTTTCGCTAAGAGTTGTAACTAGTCAGGCATGGGCGAAGAATGGGTATGGAGAGGTTTCAGTAGCAGGGGCGTAGCTAGATGGGGCCACAGGGGCATGGGCCCACACAGATTTAGCCCTGGTCCCCTCTATTTTCAATCCCCCTCCTGCCGCCGACCCTCCCCCGCCACTTTCGGTACCCCTCCTGCCACCGCTGCCACCGACGAAGACCCTCCCCCGCCACTGCCTGGTACCTTTGCTGGCGGGGGTCCCCAACCCCCACCAACCGAAGTCTTCTTCAGTGCCGGTCTCTGGCACCTTCGCTGATCTGTTTCTGTGAGTCCTGACGTCAGGAGTCAGAACTCACAGAAACAGATCAGCGAAGGCGCCGGAGACTGGCGCTGAAGAAGACCGACTGGTGGGGGTTGTGGACCCCCGCCAGCAAAGGTACCAGGCAGAGGCAGCGGCAGGGGAGGGTCGGCAGCCGCAGCGGCGGCGGCAGGGGGGTCAAAAGTGGTGGGGGGTCGGCGGCTGAGGGAGGCGGGCTAAACTGTGCCCCCCCACCTTGGGCTATGGACCCTCCTCCTACTGAGGTCTGGCTACGCCCCTGTAGTAGTTAACGCGCTGCACTTACAACACACTAACACAAATGGGACCAATTACTGACTCCTAAAGAGGTTCCACTAAGTGGTTCTGCACACTGTTACCTTAGTACTGCACGCTATAAGTACATAAGTACATAAGTAGTGCCATACTGGGAAAGACCAAAGGTCCATCTAGCCCAGCATCCTGTCACCGACAGTGGCCAATCCAGGTCAAGGGCACCTGGCACGCTCCCCAAACGTAACAACATTCCAGACAAGTTATACCTAAAAATGCGGAATTTTTCCAAGTCCATTTAATAGCGGTCTATGGACTTGTCCTTTAGGAATCTATCTAACCCCTTTTTAAACTCCGTCAAGCTAACCGCCCGTACCACGTTCTCCGGCAACGAATTCCAGAGTCTAATTACACGTTGGGTGAAGAAAAATTTTCTCCGATTCGTTTTAAATTTACCACACTGTAGCTTCAACTCATGCCCTCTAGTCCTAGTATTTTTGGATAGCGTGAACAGTCGCTTCACATCCACCCGATCCATTCCACTCATTATTTTATACACTTCTATCATATCTCCCCTCAGCCGTCTCTTCTCCAAGCTGAAAAGCCCTAGCCTTCTCAGCCTCTCTTCATAGGAAAGTCGTCCCATCCCCACTATCATTTTCGTCGCCCTTCGCTGTACCTTTTCCAATTCTACTATATCTTTTTTGAGATACGGAGACCAGTACTGAACACAATACTCCAGGTGCGGTCGCACCATGGAGCGATACAACGGCATTATAACATCCGCACACCTGGACTCCATACCCTTCCTAATAACACCCAACATTCTATTCGCTTTCCTAGCCGCAGCAGCACACTGAGCAGAAGGTTTCAGCGTATCATCGACGACGACACCCAGATCCCTTTCTTGATCCGTAACTCCTAACGCGGAACCTTGCAAGACGTAGCTATAATTCGGGTTCCTCTTACCCACATGCATCACTTTGCACTTGTCAACATTGAACTTCATCTGCCACTTGCACGCCCATTCTCCCAGTCTCGCAAGGTCCTCCTGTAATCGTTCACATTCCTCCTGCGACTTGACGACCCTGAATAATTTTGTGTCATCGGCGAATTTAATTACCTCACTAGTTATTCCCATCTCTAGGTCATTTATAAATACATTAAAAAGCAACGGGCCCAGCACAGACCCCTGCGGGACCCCACTAACTACCCTCCTCCACTGAGAATACTGGCCACGCAATCCTACTCTCTGCTTCCTATCTTTCAACCAGTTCTTAATCCATAATAATACCCTACCTCCGATTCCATGACTCTGCAATTTCTTCAGGAGTCTTTCGTGCGGCACTTTGTCAAACGCCTTCTGAAAATCCAGATATACAATATCAACCGGCTCCCCATTGTCCACATGTTTGCTTACCCCCTCAAAAAAATGCATTAGATTGGTGAGGCAAGACTTCCCTTCACTAAATCCGTGCTGACTTTGTCTCATCAGTCCATGTTTTTGTATATGCTCTGCAATTTTATTCTTAATAATAGCCTCCACCATCTTGCCCGGCACCGACGTCAGACTCACCGGTCTATAATTTCCCGGATCTCCTCTGGAACCCTTCTTAAAAATCGGAGTAACATTGGCTACCCTCCAGTCTTCTGGTACTACACTCGATTTTAGGGACAGATTGCATATTTCTAACAGTAGCTCCGCAAGTTCATTTTTTAGTTCTATTAATACTCTGGGATGAATACCATCAGGTCCCGGTGATTTACTACTCTTCAGCTTGCTGAACTGACCCATTACATCCTCCAAGGTTACAGAGAATTTGTTTAGTTTCTCCGACTCCCCCGCTTCAAATATTCTTTCCGGCACCGGTGTCCCCCTCAAATCCTCCTCGGTGAAGACCGAAGCAAAGAATTCATTTAATTTCTCCGCTACGGCTTTGTCCTCCTTGATCGCCCCTTTAACACCATTTTCGTCCAGCGGCCCAACCGACTCTTTGGCCGGTTTCCTGCTTTTAATGTATCTAAAAAAATTTTTACTATGTATTTTTGCTTCCAAAGCTAATTTCTTCTCAAAGTCCTTTTTTGCCCTCCTTATCTCCGCTTTGCATTTGGCTTGGCATTCCTTATGATCTATCCTGTTACTTTCAGTTGGTTCTCTTCTCCACTTTCTGAAGGATTGTTTTTTGGCTCTAATGATTTCCTTTATCTTACTGTTTAGCCACGCCAGCTGACGTTTAGTCTTTTTTCCCTTTTTTCTCTTTTTTCTCTATGGGAACTTTTAACACGGGAGCTGTGTTGAAAAATTCAGGGAACACCTCCAATAGGTACCGCATTAAGTGCCCCTTTTACTAAACCACTCTAAGGGCTTCTTTAACGAAGCTGTGGCAAAAGGGGCCTATGCTGGCATCGGCACGTGTTTTTGATATGTGCCGAGGCCCCCTTTTACCACAGTGGATAAAAGGCAGGTCTTTTTTTTAAAGAAATGGCTGTGCAGCAAGTGAAGCACTGCAAAAATATTAGGGGTCCTTTTACAAAGCGGCAGTAAGCCCAACGTGGGTTTATCGATCACTAAAATGGAATATTTATATTTTTGTAGTGCTGGTGTGTGCCTGGTGGCAATCAGTTACCGCTAGGTTAGCACAGGAGTCCTTACCACCACCTCAATGGGTAGTAGTAAGTGCAACCCCTGAAATGGCCGCTCAGCAAGTGCTTCACTTGCCGCATGGCCATTTCTTAAAAAAAAAGAAAGACCTGCCTTTTACCCGCTGCAGTAAAAGGGGGACTCGGCACGCATCAAAAACATGCACTGAAGCCAACACTATTACTACTACAAATAGCGCTACCACAGGCCCCCTTTTACTGCAGCCTCATAAAAGGACCCCTAAATATTTTTGTAGCACCAGAAATGGCGCACGCTGAGGGTTGGAACTACCGTCGGGCTGCTGCGGTAGCCCGGCAGTACTTCTGTTTTAGCGAGCAGTAAGCACATATTGGGCTTACCGTAGCTTTGTAAAAGGACTCCTAGGATTCCTGGTGTGGCAATGCCATCAAAGTCCATTCACATTAAATGGGCTTCGTCAGCACTTCTACGCGGGAATCACTAGTGCAGTTTGGTAAGAGAGGCCCTAAATTTGCATCCACTGCATGGTAAAATCCTGCTTTAAGCACCAGTAGCTATAAATTTTACTGCAATTTAGTAAAAGGGCCCTTTAGCTACTTAAATGATGAAGGTCAATGGATGGAATTTAGCTAATTTGCACTGATATTTAGTGCCAGCTACTTAAGTCACCTTTTAGCTCAGAACAAAAGAAACAGGGATCCTAAGTCTAGATGGCCAACTTTTTCTATGGCTAGGTTTAGGTGAAATTTTAAGCCAAAAAAATCTAGCCAGTTTGACTGACAATAACCCCTAAAATGTTTTATTATACATACATACTCCCTTCTAAAATTTCCCTATCAAAATATAAACAAAATACAGTTAAAAAGTTTTTGACCATATCATATACCATAGGTGCTAGGGAAGTCTAATTTTTCTGTCAGGCATTTTTTGTGTTTTGTGATCAAGTTCACATTTTATAGCTAACATAAAAATAAATAGAACTTCTCCACATCAAACAAACATGGTTGTATGTCTCAATAACTTGGCAGAGGTCAACAGTAGAATGACCTTTAAGATTTGTTGTTATGTGCGGTTTGATGTAGCCAATAAAGGGCAGATCTTACAATCTTGTATATTTGTCATACCATTTTTTTTTATAACTTGTACTTTGTACTGTGGGACTTTTTCCCCATTTTTAAAAAGTAAATGGTTTATTCCTACGTCAGACCTGTACTTTTTCCTCTTTGCATTTCAGTTTTCTATTATGCAAACCTGATTTTACACTTGGAGGGGCATAATCGAAAGGGGCGCCCAGGTTTTCCTGAGGACGTCCTCGCAGGACGTTCCAGCGAAGGGTCGGTGAAACCCGTATTATCGATACAAGATGGGCGTCCATCTTTCGTTTCGATAATACAGTCAGGGACGCTTAAATCGTGAAATTTAGGTCGACTTTAGAGATGGTCGTCCCCAATTTTCGGCCATAATGGAAACCAAGGACACCCATCTCAGAAACGACCAAATGCAAGCCATTTGGTCGTGGGATGAGCCAGCATTCGTAGTGCACTGGTCCCTCTCATATGCCAGCACACTAACCGGGCACCCTAGGGGGCACTGCAGTGGACTTCATAAATTGCTCCCAGGTGCATAGCTCCCTTACCTTGTGTGCTGAGCCCCCAAAGCCCACTACCCACAACTGTACACCACTACCATAGCCCTAAGGGATGAAGGGTGGCACCTAGATATGGGTACAGTGGGTTTCTGGTGGGTTTTGAAGGGCTCACATTTACCACCACAAGTGTAACAGGTAGGGGGGATGGGCCTGGGTCCGCCTGCCTGAAGTGCACTGCACCCACTGAAACTGCTCCAGGGACCTGCATACTGCTGTCATAGAGCTGGGTATGACATTGGAGGCTGGCATAGAAGCTGGAAAAAAATATTTTAAAAGTTTTTTTTAGGGTGGGAGGGGGTTGACCACTGGGGGAGTAAGGGGAGGTCATCCCCAATTCCCTCCGGTGGTCATCTGGTCAGTTCAGGCACCTTTTTGAGGCTTGGTCGTAAAAATGGACACGTGGAAATTTTGCCACACATTCATTTTCAGCAAAAATTTTAAAAAGGCATTATTTACAGATGCGCTGAAAAATGATTCTGCGCGTGCCCAAAATCCACGCCTACACTCCGGCAAGCCATTTTTCAGCGCACCTTAGTAAAAGAACCCCTTTATATCCTTCTTTTTATATGTTAAGAAGTAGGCTTTAAACACCAAAGATGTTAGACATTCAGGCATGGGCGTAGTTTGGGGGGGCAAGGGAGGCACTGCCCCCCCAACGCAGGGCTGGCACAACACTGCAGGTAGCTCTGGTCCCTCCTTCCCACCCTCAGCTCCCCAACAGCCCTCTTCTTCGTTCCTTCCTGCCCGCGCCCGTGTTTAAACCTTTTATTTCAGTCGCAGCGACGGCAGTGAAGAAAACTGCACAGCAAGCAGGCTCGCCTCCAGCCTTTTCCTTCCCTCACAGACAGTGTCCTGCCTTCCTATGATGACATATTTCCTGTTTCTGTGAGGGCGGGACACTGTCTGTGAGGGAAGGGAAAGGCTGGAGATGAGCCCGCTGTGCTGTTTTCTTCACTGTCATCGCTGCAACTGAAAATAAAAGGTTTAAACGCGCGGTGGGGAGGAAGGAACTGAGAGGAGGGCTGTCAGAGAGCTGAGAGAGGGCAGGTGGGGCTGGGATGGAACTGAAAAGGGGGAGCTGGGGAAGTTACTGGACGTGGATGAGATGGGAGAGGAGGGGAGGATGGGGGGTCAAAGGAGAATCATTTGATGTGGATAGGGGGAGGGCAGAGGAGAATTGCTGGACATGGATGGGAGGGGAGAGAGGCAAAATCACTGGGCATGGAGGGGAAGGCAGGGGCAGAGAAGAATCACTGGACATGGAGGGAAGGGGCACAGGAGAATCACTGGACATGGAGGGGAGGGCAGAGGAGAGAAGAGAAATCTCTGGACATGGAGGGGAGGGCAGAGGAGAGAGGAGAATTGCTGGACATGGATAGATGGAGGGGGCAGGAGAGAGAGGACATTTGCTGGATATGGATGGAGAAGAGGGCAGGGGAGAATGGAGATTTGCTGGACATGGATGGAGAGGAGGGAACTAGAACTCGGGGACTGAAAAGGGGGAGCTGGGGAAGTCACTGGACATGGATGGGAGGGGAGGACAGGGGGAGAGAAGAGAAATTGCTGGACATGGAGAAGAGGGGAGGGCAGGGGAGAGAGGATAATTGCTGGACATGGATGGAGGGGGAAGGGGAGAGAGGAAATTGCTGGATATGGATGGATGGATGGAGGAGAGGGCAGGGGAGAGAGAAGAGTTGCTGGACATGGATGGAGGGAAGGGAAGACAGCAAGGAGATGCACATGGATGGAGGGAAGGGCAGGGGGAGAGAAGAGAAATTGCTGGACATTAAGGGGAGGGCAGGGGAGAGGAGACTTGCTGGACATGGATGGATGGATGGATGGAGGGGGCAGGGAAGAGAGGAAATTTGCTGGATATGGATGGATGGAGGGGAGGGAAGTCAGGAAGGGAATGCACATGGATGGAGGGCAGGGAAGAGAGGAGAAATGTTGGACAAGGATGGAGGGAAGGAAAGACAAAGGAAGGAGATGCACACGGATGGAGGGGAAGGGAGAGAGGAGAAATGCTGGACATGGATGGAGGGGAGGGAAGACAGAGGAAGTAGATGCACATGAATGGAGGGGAGGGGGAGGGGAGTGAGGAGAAATGCTGGATATGGATGGAGGGAAAATTGCTGAATTTAAGGACTGGATCGAAACACTTTGAGGGCAGATGCTGAAACTGGAGGAAGGATAGGGACAGGGCTACAGATGGTAGACAGGACACATAAGGACACAGGAGGATGGTGGACATGGTGAGTGAAAAAATATCAAATGGAAAGAAGACACTGCATAAAACAGAAGACACTGGGGGCCAAATGCACTAAACTTAACAAACCATTAACGCGCCATTAACGAGCAAGTAGTAAACCCTGGCATGCACTAAAGGCTTCTCCCAGCCATTTTCCGATCACGGTAGCAGCTAACGAAAACAGAATGCAGATGAGCAAATTACTATTTTAATGTGCAGAAACCATATTGTAATGAGATGCACTACCATTTTCCGATTTCCTTACTGTGGAAACCCCTAACGGGAGGTCTGCACCTCTCGCTGGGGCTGCTGTGAGGGAATCAGAAAAGAAAAAAAAACGTCCAACAAGTGCTAAAAAGAGCAAGAGGGAAGGGGAAAAGAAAATGCCAAGTGCTCGTCAGGGACGTCCTTCTAAAGTACCTAACATGGACGTCCTTCAGACAACAAAGGTAGAAAAAAGTATTTTATTCAGAATTTATTAATTGGAATACGTCAGCTTTTGGAAATGTGCATCTGTGATATTTTGCATGTAAGTTTCAGTTTTTCTAGTATTGCTGCATGCTGAGTCTGACTTGTTGAGGTAAAGTTCCAGTTCAGTATTTTGCCTTCATATTTTTTTATTTCTAGTTCCTTGTGTCATATCTGTTGTGTCATGTGTTTTTCATGTGTGATCAAGGTGTAGTATTCTGCTAGTGTGTAGTATTTGCAGCCCTTTTTGTTTTGTTTTTTGTTTTTTCACTAGGTAGTGTACTGGTGTTTTAGAGCCCAATGTAATTACAGTGCTGCTTTACAGTCCCAGGTGCACAGATGATAGAGCTTATAAGCTCTTTTTAATTTAGATGGTTGCAGTCCCACATTGAATACTTAGGGGATGGCATGTTCTGGCTACATAGACTAAGCTGTTTGTGGTTAACTATCCCCCACTACTTTGAACCGTAGTTGCCGAGTTGGATCGCTGGGAGGGTTTGCAGATTTCCTGGGTGGGTAAGGTTAATGCCATTACGATGGTAGTATTGTCCCAAATTTTTGCATCTCATTGCAAGCATTCCCCTGCCTATTCCCAAATTCTTTCTCTTAAAGTTACAATGGAGGGTACTTTCTTATACATGGAACAGAAAAGATCCCAGGGTTTGTAAAGAACAAATGTATCTTGATCAGATGTGATGTGATGGGGGTTCCAAATTGTTGTGTATATTTAATAGGCTGCCCATCTTAAAGTCTTGTTGGAGTAGGCTGCCTGTCCAAGCAAAACCTGGGTGCAGCTGGAGCAGGCAGCATTGAGTGAATTGCCATTGCAGGCTGCACTGTTGCTCCAGTTAAGGAAGCTCAAACAGTTGGATTAGAGGGTGGTGCATGGCGAGGCCTGCTTGCTGAATGTTTGGTATGTTATTCAGGTACAATTTTTCCCCCATCAGCAGTATTTCTATGATACTTATATATTTATTTTTGTTACATTTGTACCCCACACTTTCCCACTCATAGCAGGTTCAACATGCTCCCCGATTTGTGCCCAGAGCACATACCTCTCTGTTTTGGAAGTGGGCAAGTCGTAGCCTCCGTGTACTGAGATAGCTGGGAGAGGCATGGGCAGATCTGAGGTGTTCCTGGAACTTGCGCAGTTTTACTGAATAAGGGATATCTGCACCTAAAGAATTCACACCCAAAATTGGGCACAGATCCCTGCACCAAATGCTATTCTATAAATGGTGTCCAATTCTGAGCACCGTTTACAGAATAGCACTTTATAGCATATTCAAAAATAAAATAGCACTGCATGAAATCATGCAAAGACCACAGCATATCTCTATGGTGTGGTTTATGCCGTTGTCTCTGCACGTCTTCAGCGGATCGGAAAGTCATTCGTGACAATTATTTGCAACAGTTATTTTATTCCGTGCTATTTTATTTTTGAACCCTGGGCTTTGTGCTGGCTTTACTGCAGTTTGAGACTGTTAATTGAATAATTTTGGAAGGGTGGCATTATATTAAAGCACTGAATGCACATAGAAGCACTTTCAGTCATTGCACTTTTCCACTTTGGAGTTTTGGCCCAATGAATGAATGAAGTGCAAAGCTCACCCTTTTAGCATTCGTTTATTCTGACTGTCTCATGGGTGTATGAATTATCTGAGGGCATCACTCCATATTTATTTATTTAAAGTCTTTTTTTACAGACTCTCAGGCTCATTTTCAAAAGAGAAGGACGGCCATCTTTCGACACAAATCGGAAGATGGGTGTCCTCACAGGGTCACCCAAATCGGTATAATCGAAAGCCGATTTTGGGCGTCCCCAACTGCTTTCCATCACGGGGACGACCAAAGTTCACAGGGGCGTGTCGGAGGCATAGCGAAAGCAGGACTTGGGGTGCCTAACACATGGATGTCCTCAACCCATAATGTTTTTTTTACGACCAAGCCTCAAAAAGGTGCCCGAACTGACCACATGACCACCGGCAGAATCAGGGATGACCTCCCCTTACTCCCCCAGTGGTCACCAACCCCCTCCCACCCTAAAAAAACATCTTTCAAAATATTTTTTGCCAGCCTCTATGCCAGCCTCAAATGTCATACTCAGGTCCATGACAGCAGTATGCAGGTCCCTGGAGCAGTTTTAATGTTAACACTTGTGGTGGTAAATGTGAGCCCTCCAAAACCCACCACAAACCCACTGTACCCACATCTAAGTGCCCCCCTTCACCCGTAAGGGCTATAGTAGTGGTGTACAGTCGTGGGTAGTGGGTTTTGGGGGGGATTTGTGGGGCTCAGCACACAAGGTAAGGGAGCTATGTACCTGGGAGCAATTTAGGAAGTCCACTGCAGTGCCCCCTAGGCTGCCCGATTAGTGTCCTGGCATGTCAGGGAGACCAGTGCACTACGAATGCTGGCTCCTCCCATGACCAAAGGGCTTGCATATGGTCATTTCTGAGATGGGCGTCCTTGGTTTCCATTATCGCCGAAAATCAGAAACGACCAAGTCTAGGGACGACCATCTCTAAGGACGACCTAAATTTCAGGATTTGGGCGTCCCCGACCATATTATCGAAACGAAACATGGACGTCCATCTTGTTTCGATAATATGGGTTTCCCCACCCCTCCACCGGGATGTTTTGCGAGGACGTCCTCGGCAAAACTTGAGTATCCCTTTCGATTATGCCCCTCTCTGTCTGGCATCCTATTGGAAGATAACTGAAATGCCACCTATGGACAAGGTTCTTCCAAAAATTCATCACATATCTGATGACTAAACTGACTGCACTAAAGAAGGTCACTATGGGCTCCTTTCTAAGAGTCTGGCAGCCCTACAAAGCATGGAGAGAATTGGCACATTAAGTTCAAGGTGAGTTTAGGAGGAAATACTGCTGCTTCGCATGGAAGTTTAGCTCTACTACTGGCATAGCCAGTGTGGTAAAGCTTCCTAGACATCTTTGTTGGGAAGCAGGGGGAGGGGGTTGAGAAGATTGTATAACAGTAGAGTCTGCATCTAATATTTCCATGATTTTGGAGGTCAGCATGCAAAATACTGGGGCTAGACTTGTCAGAAATTGCATTGCCTTCCCAGTAAGGCCAGGATTGTATTCAAACTCTGTGCTCTCATATTTCAGATTTTTCTGTGGTATTGCCCCTGCCTATATTTTGCTCCTTGTTCCTTTGCCATCTCACAATTCAATCTTTAATGCAAGAGACTACCTGCGTCTTCATTTTCCTAGCTGCAAAAAAGTAGTTTAAACATCTATATAGTCAACTACTTTTTCATACCAAGGTACTAAATGGTGGAATTCTTTGCCATAAAATATAAGATCCCAACTTGATTATTTGTTTTTTTGTAAGTTTTTGAAGTCTTTCCTTTTCAAAAAATGTCTGTCAATTGATCCTGGTGCCTAATCTCCCCCTTCAATTCTCCCCATTATGCTTTATTATTGAATTCATAACATATTTATGATTTTTTTCCTTATTGATATGTGTGGGTTTTATGTATTTTGTTTCATATTTTGTTTCATATTTTGTAATGACTTCTTTTTAGCTTGTTAGCCACATTGAACACAAAATTGTACGGGGAAAATGTGGGGTATAAATGTAATTAATAAATAAATAAATAATGGTAGCTGATAATAAGATACACTTTACTGTATTCTTGTTTCTTTCTGATTGTTTGACTGTTATTAATAAATAAACACCAAAGATGTAAGGACAATTGCCCTCTCAATCACTTGTACAAACTCCATGTCCAAACAAGTAATTAGCTGACACACCTACCTTGGAACAGGCATAAAAGATAACATAGAAAATGACGACAGATAAAGACCATAAGACTTATCCAATCTGCCCAACCATACCATCTACTATCCCTTCCTCTTCTAGAGAGCCTACATTCTTGTCCCATGCTTTCTCCAATTCAGATACAGTCTTTGTATTAAACACCTCCACCGGGAGGCTATTTCCACACATCTACCACCCTTTCTGTAAAGAAATATTTCCTTAGATTACTCCACAGTCTGTCTTCGTTTGCATTTATCCTATGCCCTCTTTGTTCCACAGCTCTCACAGACTTCACACTTAGGCAGATAGTCTGAAAATTATACTTGGAGATAATTGTATTACTATATGGATGTATAAAAAAGTATGCATATACTTTTCCTTGTGTGGGTTTCACTAAGAGGTAGATATGCCCTCCTGCTCACTTAATACTGGTACCTCATAAGTAGGCCACAAAGGGAATATTCAGCGTCACTTAACCAGGCCATGTCACTGAATATCCCATGACCGCTGTAGTGTTGTCCGGTTAGTGCTAGTACAGTCTCAGGGCAGAGTCAGAAGATATCCATGCACTGGCCACATCCAGTACCAGTGCCCACATACCTAACTGGGCAGATAGGACCATACAAAAACAGTATTATCTTTGCATTATTAGGTACTAGAAGAGTTATGAATTTGCTGCAGTTGTCTTACTCTTTGAGATCTAAATGACCACCGTTGAAAACAGGATACTGGTTTTCGTGGACCTTTGGTCTGTCCCAGTATAGCACCGCTTCTGTAGTTATATACTTACTAGTAAAAAAGGCCCGTTTCTGTTTTAAAGGAATCGGGCGCTAGCAAGGTTTTCCTCGGAGTGTGTATGTTTGAGAGAGTGTGTGTGAGAGTGACTGTGTGAGACAGAGTGAATGTGCGAGTGTGTGTGTGTGTGACAGAGAGAGAGTGAGACTGGGTGCGAGTGTGTGTGTGTGAGAATGAGAGTATGTGCCAGGGTCCCCCCTCCCTCCCAGTTCCAGGGTCATTGTCTCCCCCCCCCATCTGTCTCCCAGTTGCAGGGGGGTCCCCCCTCTATACCTGTTGCAGGGGTCCCCCCCCTCCCTCCCTCCCATTTTCCCAGTTGCAGGGTCCCCCCTCCCTCCCTCCCTCCCTCCCTCCTTCCTACCCAGTTGCAGGGTCAGTCGCCCTCCCTCCCTTCCAGTTGCAGGGTCTGTCTGTCTCCCCCCTCCTTTTGTCCTCCACGTTTTAAGGCACTGTCTATCCAGTTGAAACAGCTTTAGACTTGTTTCAAATGGAACAACAATTTTAAAACGACAATGTGAAGCAGCAGCTCCTAGGTTTGCTTGTTTTTGAGTGTATACCAATCACGGCTGCATAGGGGAGTGGAAACAGAGATTAACCGATGGGCTTCCTTGCTTACCATAGACTTGCTTTGCTCACTTCCACTCCTGTCTATTAAACGTCCTGCAGCATCTCATAGATTTGCTTGCTTTGTGACTTCACCCGAGGCGCAGCCAGTCAGTGGGATTTATGACGTCAGTTTGATCTACAGCACCTAGCAGACCACGGTTCCAGGCAGCCTCAGAATGTTGGAGGTGAGAATTATTATATAGGATGTGGGTAAATCAGCAACCATATTGGCCCAAAAAAATCAGCAGCTTGATAAGATGATAGTCATTTTGTCCTCAAACACCAAAGAACTGTTTGCAATGGTTAAAAAACGTAATTACAATAATCATTGCTTAGATGGATTGTCAGAAGAGATCTCATCAAACAGGTTTGCTCTCCCATTCCACACTAAAGTGGTCAACAGCAGGGGCATAGCACTGGAGGGAGATAGGCAGGTGTCTCACTTATACAGTATTCTATAAGTTACGTGCATACCTCTTTCATACCTCCTTCACACATACCAGCTCTATGGCTGGAGCAAATGCTCATGCCTACATGTTAGGTGCATACCCAGTTACACTACTATTAGTAATACTAATACCCAGTTACACTACTATTCTATAAAAGAAAGTAGTCACCTACATTCCTCAATACAACAGGCTGCTTCCATGTGCCCTCCAGATGCTCAGTTCTAGGCACCCTGTTATAGTATTGCCCCATTTGTAAAAATGAGGCCTTTGGGTTGAAAATGTGTGCCAAGTTACTTGCTATGTTGCCTTTCTGCTCAGCTCAAATGGCTTTATTAGTACCTGCTGTATGGTTTCTTCACAAAGTATTACTACTAATAACTAAAAGTGTATCTGCTCATATTGCATGAGGGGAAAACTACAAAGTGAATCTTATAACAATTTTTTCAGCATTTACCTAGATAATAAATGCTGGCTACCAAAGGGTGAATTAAAACCAGATATGGTCAATATCCGGATAGCGGCACCAGAGGCATAGCTGGGGGGGGAGTACAAGGGGATCAGTCATCCCCCCCCCAAAGGATTTTGAATGAAATGGCACCTATGTGGATTGGCCCTTCAGCCTTGCACTGATGACCATTTTATAAATGGTCTGCTACCCCTGATGACAAAACTTGGCTACGCTTCTGACCGGCACCAAATATTGAGATCTTAAGCAACTCCTGAAAGTTATTCAGGAACCGTACGAACTTCACCACCTACCCGAGGGTATAGGTTGAACTCCAATAGCCAGCTACCTGAGAGCGTAGACCCTGAGGGTATAGGTCAAGCCTCCAATAGTCAAGTACCTAAGAGCGTAGGCTGAGTCCAATAGCTAATTGCCACCCACCCAAGGGTGTAGACCAGCCATTCCCAATCCAGTCCTCGGGGCACACCTAGACCCATAGGTTTTTTCAGAATATCCATAATGAATATTCATGACTTAGATTTGAATGCAATAGAGACAGTGTATACAAATCTGTCTCAGGCATATTCATTGTAGATATCCTGAAAACCCAATGGGACTAGGTCTACCCTGAGGACTGGGTTGAGAACAGCTAGTGTAGGCTGAGTCTCTAGTAGCCAATTGGCACCTACCTGAGAGCATAGATTAACTCTTCAATAGCCGGTGACAATCCTTAAAAGTAGCAACCTATGGGTTTAGAAGGACAGCCCAAGAAGGAGAAAGAGAATATAGCATGGATGTCAGACACTTCATTGAAAGAGACTTTTATGTTGACAATGGCTTGAAGTCCTTACCTCTTGTTAAAGAGAATACAAGCAATGCTGACCAAGGCCAATCTGAGACTTCATAAAACGGCCTCCAACAGTCCAGAAGTAATAAGAGCATTTTCTGCAGAGGATTATGCCAAAGATTTAAATGATTTCGATCTAAGAGTAGAAATCCCTCTGCTTCAGAGAAACCTTAGATTACATTGATACCTAAAAAGAGACATTTTTACCCTTCAAGTCTCCATCCAAGAGAAACCATATAAAAGCAGAGGTGTCTTGTCCACAATCAATAACCACATGGGGTTTGTGGCTCCAGTCACCATTCAAGGAAGATCCATACTGAAGGAGCTTTCCCAAAGTATTGGTGAGTGGGATGTCCAACTACCACCAGAAATGTGACAGGAATGGGAGAAATGGAAAGATTCTCAAAAGACGCTTGAACAACTGCACATGTCATGCAATTATATCCCTGCAGCCCTCAGTATTGCCTGTCACAAAGAGATCTGCATCTTCTCAGATGTATCTGCAAAAATCATAGCTGCAGTGACCTATTTGAAAGCTACAGATGCAGATGGGCTATCTCATGTAGAATTCATCTTTGGCAAAGCCAAGTTAGCACCACAACCCAATCATACCATTCCATGCTTAGAAGTGTGTGGAACAGTGCTGCATGTAGAGATAGCAGAGATATTACTAAGTGAAATGGACATTCAAATAGAGACAGTCAATTTTTATACCAACTGTAAAGTCGTCCTGAGCCTCATCTATAATCAAACCAGGAGATTTTACGCGTACATCAGCAACAGAGTTGAGCATATACAGAAGTCAACACAACCTTAGAGCTGAGCTTTCCTATCCCTAATTTTGGTCTTCCTTAAGGGCACACTTATTTTCTATAGCGTTCTCTAGTAATAACTAATTGAACCACGGTGACTTGGAGGTGGTTCTAATACTACTACTATATGTGAAGCTTGTTGTTTTTTTTTCTCTTTCCTATCAATATATTGTAGCTCCTTCTTTCCTTTATGTTATATTATTTTTCTAATATTATAAACCGCTTTGATTTTTCCTGAAAGGCAGTATAACAAGTCTGAAATAAACAATAAACAAAAATGTATTTATGGCAATGACCTCTTACAGAATTTCGATTAGTGGAAAATTATGCATCTTGATTTGATGACATGTATTTTGCATCCACATGGTAATGTTTAGGTGGTGCATTTGCACATAAATTATATGCTAATATCTAGACGTGGGCATTTACATCAATTATAGGGCTGGTGATTGCACCTTAATGGACATGCATTTTTGATCATTTGACCTAGTATTCTGTAAAGAAAAGAAGGCACCTACATTTCTTTATAGAAAAGGCTTAAAACATGTGCCATAACCTGCAGTTGTAGTGGGCACCTTGATACAGAATTGTCCTCTAAATGTTGAAACAACAACAAAACATTCAGCAGAAAATAGAAGCTTAAAAAAAAAAGCTAAGACATTTTCAAAAGAAATCTGCCATACTTTTGCACTTCATGGATATGGTTACCTTACTGGTATGAACTTAATATAGAAAGACAATTGCGTTAATCATACATGAAGGAATCTATAAACAAAAAACAATTATAGCATATGATTAAATTCATGCAACAGTATAAATTACAGCACAATGTGTTTCCTATGCTATCTGGGCTTTGAGGAAAAGCTCATTTTATTAGTATTGATAAGTTACTAGAAAGAATAACACCAATTGTTTCACTTGTTACAGAGGTAACATATCTATATTCATCTTGTCAGGCTGCTATATAAATAGATGAGGTAGAGTACAATAACATGGCATTTCTTGTACTTCAATTACTTTCTTGTATAATGTCATGAGGTAAAAGCCAACAAACCATAACTTTTCGTGACATTTTTCCTCTAGTGACCAATGATGGATTTGCCTTGAAACAACATTCATCATTTTGAAAAACAGCATGGACACTAGAGATTTTAGGAGTAATACTTCTACTGGAACATTTTCTCTCATATCTACAGATAGGATAATTCAGTCCCCAAAAGTTTGGATACTTTTGAATGCAAAGGTAAAAAAAAGTGTAAGGATCACAGGTGGAGTAAACAAAAAAAAACTGGATAATATCATTAATTTTTCACTATGTTTATTATATCACTTTTGTAGTAGCGTAAGGCTGTCGCAAGAGGTCACAGCAGCCATTTTCCACTGCAAGGGGCAGGAGCAAGTGGGTTATGCTCCTGCCTCCATCTCCCTCACTAGGACCACCAGGACTATCAGGTAGGCCCGGGGTGGGAGTGGGGGGGAGGGTTGTTCTGGGAGATGGAGGATTTTAAGTCTTGCGGACGGGGGGAGGGGGGAGGAATGAAGGGGCTTTTGGGGGACTGGGAGGGGGATCTGCAGCACTTAGAAATGAAAACCCTGTTATGTGTGCCCTGACTGGATATCAACCAGGACCTGCATAAGCTCCAGTGGCCAGCCCCACCAGATTAAGTTCCCAGTATTCAGTGCTGGTGCCCAGACATGGCCCTATTCACTGATGGAAAGCATTTTAAAAAAACACTGACCAAGGCCGGCTGAATATCAGCCAGTTACTGTTCAATCGGCATATAAATATTAGCACCTACTCTATAGAATTATCCCAAAATATACTTGTACATTATAACCCACCTTCACTCTGTCCAAACAATGACTTTCAGAACATCTACAAACTGATTGTGTAAAAGCAGGCATGTTCTTTCTGTGCATATACAGTTACATAATTTCCTGAAAGCTCTTTCCTGCATGTAAATCTGATGTAGCATATTTATCTTTGTTACGGCTTACATGAAGCAATGGAAGGTTAAGTGACTTGCCCAGAGTCACAAGGAGCTGCCTGTGCAAGGAATTGAACTCAATTCCCCAGGACCAAAGTCCACCACCCTAACCACTAGGCCACTCCTATTGTAAAAACTCCAGAGCAGCTCCAAGTATATGTTCCTTCAAGGTGCTCCTGAGTTCAGTCCAAGGCTATAAATTGAGCCAGTCCAGGTTTTCTGCATTTATTTTTTCCCCAAAACAAAGAAATAACTCCAACAAGCGTTTGTAATCCTTGGTGTATATACCTTGTCCAGTCCACATGGATAGTGCAGTTTAGCCCTTCAGCTTTGAAACAGTTCTACTGCCACAGCTCCTACTCCTGTGGAGCTGGCAGCCCTCCTTCCACTCCACAGTTCCTTTGCTACTATGGCCTCCCAGTGGGCAGCTACCAACACCATTTTATGCAATTTACAGGTTTTCCATTCTAGACTGGGTATTCCTTCCTCCAGATGGTCCATGGCTTATGGTTCTTCGTGGAGCTCTTCACCCTGCTTCTGCAGCTCCCCCTCTAATGGCTCAGCTGTGTTTGTTTGCAGTTGCCCTGGGGATGGCCCCTCCCCCCAGATTCCCTTTGGAGGCATGAGGTATTGTTTCCTCAGCCAGGATAATTGGGCTTCTCCTCTCTCACGCCCCCTCTCTACAAAATAGGGTAAATCAGTTCTTACTGTAACCCGGGTCTCAAACTCGCTCACCAGTATCCTGGACACTGACTAGCTCGCAGGATCGGGCACCCTCAACCCGGGCCACAAAAGTTGACAGTTTTGCAAGAAGCAGAGTTTCTTTACACTAGACAGTTCCCGGGGACAGAAATCTTACCCATCCCTGCCCGTCCCCGCTGGAATCTTATCCATCCCCACTGGAATCTTACCCATCGCCGCAAGAATTTAACCCATCCACACCCATCCCCGCAAGACTTTAACCTGTCCCCACTCAGTCCCACAAGAATTTAATGGTACATTTAAAAAAAATTCCGGATAGCTGTCTCTCTCGGGGTTTGAGCCACAGCAGTGCAGACAAGGAAGGAATGGAAGTTGGAACTCTGGTGTGCACATGTAAGACTTGTCTCTGATTCGCTGGCACTGTGTGCTAAGAGTTCGCCACATGCACACGAAAGTAGGTCAGGTGACATCTGATGTTTGTTCCTGTGTCAGAGCTGAGGTCTGCACATCAGCCCAGGAGCAGAGAGGATTAATAGTAACATAGTAAGTGACAGCAGATAAAAACCTGAACAATCCATCCAGTCTGCCCAATAGTCACACTCATTATTAATTCATGATTAAATCAAGAATGAATGTAATATTATATACTTGATTATGGTCTTTCTTTGGCATTTCTGGGACATAGACCATAGAAGTCTGCCTGGCCATATCCTTATATACCAACTGCTGACGTTGCCTTCAAAGCCCTCTCCAGTCTATTTGTCTTCTCATTTGCGGGACACAGACCATAAAAGCCTGTTCAGCACTGTCCTCATATTCCAGCCACTAAGGTTGCTATCTAAGCCCTTTCCAGACCATCCTAAACCAGATTGCTATATATGAGACACAGACATTACAAGTCTGCCCGGTATCAGCCCTAGTTCTTCACAGCCGAAGTCACCATCTAAGTGTCACTCAACACATCCCCACACATGCAGCCATTTAAGTTTTGGGGTTTTTTATAACTTCCATTTTCTAATTAGAGATCCTCTGTGTTCATCCCGTGCCTTTTTGAATTCCATCACCATTTATCTCTCTACCACCTCCTTAATGGAGACTTTCCGCATCTGTACTGTTAAAACAACGAGGAGGAGGAGACAGCACTCAAAGACCCTGGTACTCAGTAGGTGAGAGGCTGGTAGAAGTGCAGCGTATACTTCCACAGGTACCCCCCAGGAATTGTTTCCATCCCCACGGGATCCCCGTAGAACTACTTCCATCCCCGTGGGAACCCTGCAGGTTCTGCGAGATTCCCGCGAACCCCATTCCCGTGCAAGTCTCTACTTTACACATGCTGACCTGGGCACAGACTGGGGCCTGACTTACTCCAGAAGGCCATAGGATTTGGAGCTGGGGCTTTATCTCTCTTTTCTTTCCTGTACCAGTCTGGGAGTAAATAAGTTTCATTTTCACTCAAAGAAAAAACTCCAGACCAAAGAGTTATGCAAGATAACCAAACTTTACTGAGGGGCAGATGCACTAAAGCTAAATGAGCCTTTAATGACCCT
The DNA here is from genome assembly GCF_901765095.1 of Microcaecilia unicolor. NCBI lineage: Eukaryota > Metazoa > Chordata > Amphibia > Gymnophiona > Siphonopidae > Microcaecilia > Microcaecilia unicolor. The sequence goes on along the minus strand of NC_044035.1, from coordinate 302,822,061 downwards.
CCAACGAGGAAAATTTGATCCGTTGCATGCATCAAAGGGCTTTTACCGAGGAAGCCAGCAGCTAACGAAAACGGAATGGAGATGAGCAATTAGTGTGAAAACCCCATTGAAACGACATGCACTAACCTTTTCCGATTGCCTTTACACAGGAAAAAGGCAGGAAATCTAACGAGAGGTCTGGACCTCTCGTTAGGACAGCTCTGTGCCAGGAAAAATCATTAAGTGAAAAAATAAACAAACTTTGAGCCAATCCCAGCGCATTAGCAGAGCTAAAAGCGCTGTGATTGGTCCAAAGGACGTCAGAAAACACATCAAATAAAAAAAATAAAAAAAGGATCGGGAGGGGGCAAGGGCGCTCATCAGGAGCGTCCTGTATGGACGGCCTTGCCCCCCCCCCCCCGCTACTCCCCACTTTCCGCCGCTCCCCCCCCCCCCCGAAAAAGCAAAATGCTAGCTGCCCCGGTCCCCCTCCCTTCCTGTTCCTGTGTTCTGCAGAGCTAACTCCGCCTCCCGTCATTCTTTCGCCACTTGCCCCACCCCCGCTGCCCCCCCTGAGGTCGACTACGCCGCTCCCCCCCTCCACCGAGACCCCCCTCCCTATTAACGACCCGAGCAGCGCCTCTCACCTCTTTCAGAAGCGCTGCACGGGCAGGAAGATCTATTGTGTTGGTTAGAGTCTCCATGACGTCTCTTCTTCCCTGGCCCAGGCCCCGCCTCCTTCTGACGTAGGTTACTTACGTCAGAAGGAGGCGGGGCCTGGGCCAGGGAAGAAGAGACGTCATGGAGACTCTAACCAACACAATAGATCTTCCTGCCCGTGCAGTGCTTCTGAAAGAGGTGAGAGGCGCTGCTCGGGTCGTTAATAGGGAGGGGGGTCTCGGTGGAGGGGGGGAGCGGCGTAGTTGACCTCAGGGGGGGCAGCGGGGGCGGGGCACAGTGCGAAAGAATGACGGGAGGCGGAGTTAGCTCTGCAGAACACAGGAACAGGAAGGGAGGGGGACCGGGGCAGCCAGCTAGCATTTTGCTTTTTCGGGGGGGGGGGGGGGGGAAGCGGCGGAAAGTGGGGAGCAGCGGGGGGGGGGGCAAGGCCGTCCATACAGGACGCTCCTGATGAGCGCCCTTGCCCCCTCCCGAGCCTTTGTTTTTGGATTTTGCTGACCGGGTAGCCACGTGTATGTGTTGTGGCTTTTTTTTTGTTTGTTTTTACGTTTGCAGCATGCGCAGAGCAGCCAGCAAAACGCTTGGCTGCTCTGCGCATGATTTAGGGGCCGATTACCGATGTGTATTGTGATTCTTTGATACATTGTACGTTTGAATACCGATCTGAGCATGTGTGACTTTTTTTTTTGGTGCATTCTTCGTTTTTTAAAAATCGTTAGGGACTTTAACGATTTTGATTTTTTTACGTTTGGTTGCTGCATCTGCCCCTGAATATCCTGCAGCAGGCAGTTCAAATCCTCCTTGCAACAAACAGTCAATTTATAATTCAACTTGATATCAGATGCAAACTGTAAATCCAGAGCCAAACTCAGGGATGTTGTTGCGCCCCCAAGTGGCAGTAAGATGTAATTACTATGAAAATGATTTTTCAAGTCACGGTTGGTTTCCCTGTTTATCCAACCACTGAGGGGTGACACAGGAAAAAGAAGGTGTTTAATGTGGTGAACAATTTTCCTGGACCCTTTACAGCTTCAATTAATATGCAAAGCACAAAGTTTCAGTAAATAACTTTATTGCACCAGTCAATTCAATAAATGGTGAAAAGTGCTATAGTTGAAGTGCAATGAACTAGAAATATAATGCTATCTAATATAATAACAACTCAAGTATTTTTTCTTATCTAACAGAATCAAACAATTCTCTCTTCAAGACATCTGACTCTTCAACACCACTTACTCAGAACCACAGATGTTAATCAGATTTTCTAAACATTTAGCCTTTTTAAGTTGTCAAATTTTTATTTTTTTCTCCCTTTTCAAAAGAATTGATTCTTTGTGTTTACTTTTATATCTTTCAGGTAATTAATTTCCAGAATCTTTAACCATTTCAGGTAAGTACATACTTATTCTTTCAATACTATCAGAGTTCTGATCATAGGTATAGGTTTTTTTTTTAGGTGTGCAGATGATGTTATAGAGGGGCATAATCGAATGGCGCCAGCCATCTCTATGGGCGACCATCTCTGGGGCCGGCGCCGTAAGGTACTGATGTTGAAAATTAAATGGATCCGTGTTAGGCCATGATATTTGGCTATGGGCCTTCTTTGTGAGGTTTCAGTGGTACTTTTCATGTAACTGGTGTAATTTGGGAAAATTGTGAATGGAAGGCTTCAACAAATATTTAAAGAAGGTTCTGCAAAAATACAGTACTGGTTAAAAACAGTGCAATCAGTTTGACACACATCCACCATCCTCACCATTGTTTGCAGTGTGGGTCTCATTTTGTTTAGGCCACAGGCCAATCTGTACTTAACTTCTAGCAAGCTTTATTATTATTATTATTATTGTTCTCTTTTCTATTCTATTCTATTAATGTTTTATATATTGTCGTTTTCCCAGTTAGGATTCATAGCAGTTAACAATCAAGATAACCTCCAACATTTAAGAGATGTACAAAAAAAAAGCACTGATAAGGAAGGCAAAGAGGGACTGAAAAAAAGATTGCGTTGGAGGCAAAAACACATGAAGCCGGCAAAAGAATTGGTTGGACTGCTAGATGACTGAGGGGTAAAAGGGACAATCAGAGAAGACAAAGCCGTAGCAGAGAGATTAAATGAATTCTTTGCTTCGGTCTTCACTGAGGAAGATTTGGGAGAGATACCAGTGCCAGGTCAAGGGGAAAAAACAGACAGACAAAAGGAGTCAGAAAGAGACCCAAATGGAGAAATGGAAAAGGGAAATATATCCAATTTCAGAACCCTAACAGATCACAAATTAAAAAACAAACAAACAACAAAACAAAACAATGAAAAATGTGGCCTTAGCCAAGTTAGGGAAAACATGCAATTTCATATGTATCCTCATGATGAAAAAATTTGAGAACAAAGTCAGAATCCAAGACAATGTGAACAATCAGTGTAGATGGAAAAGATGGTAAAATTATGTATCATACCTGATAATTTTCTTTCCATTAATCATAGCTGATCAATCCATAGACTGGTGGGTTGTGTCCATCTACCAGCAGGTGGAGATAGAGAGCAATCCTTTTGCCTCCCTATATGTGGTCATGTGCTGCCGGAAACTCCTCAGTATGTCGATATCCAAGCTCCATCCGCAGGACTCAGCACTTAGAGAATTACACCCACAAAGGGACACTCTGCCCAGCTCACCACCGCCGAAACGGGGGAGGGGAATTAACCCAGCTCATCCCCACACAAGTGGGGGAGGGGAATCCGTCCAGCTCATCCCCGCGGAGCGGGGGAGGGACACCACCCCGCCGATGCGGGGGGATCTGGCTTATCCTGCAACCGCAACCGCGGGAGGAGCTGACTGACCCTAACACCACCGAAGCGGGAGGGGTACAAAGCTGCCCTACTGCCGCACGAAGCGGGAGGGAGCGCCGGCAGAATTTAAGTCTCAATCCAGCCCCGTAAAACGGAGGGGAGAGGAATGCAGCAGCTCACTGTAACACAAATTCGTCTCAACTCTTGAAGAATCCATTGAAAAACTTGAACACGAAGTCCTCCTGAACAGGAACTGAAGACTAAACTTGAACCTGAAATGCAACCAGAATATAAACAATACAGATATCTGGGAGGGACTATGGATTGATCAGCTATGATTAATGGAAAGAAAATTATCAGGTATGATACATAATTTTACCTTCCATATCATCATGCTGATCAATCCATAGACTGGTGGGATGTACCGAAGCAGTACTCACCCAGGGCGGGACATAAAAATCCCTGACCGCAACACTGAAGCTCCAAACCGGGCCTCCGCCCGAGCAGCCACAGTCAAGCGGTAATGCCTGGAGAAGGTATGGGCCGATGCCCAAGTTGCCGCCTTGCAAATCTCTTCCAAGGAGACGGACCCAGCCTCTGCCATCGAGGCCGCCTGAGCTCTAGTGGAGTGAGCCTTCAGCTGGATAGGCGGCACTTTCCCCGCGGCCACATAAGCCGCTGCAATGGCTTCCTTGACCCATCTTGCCACTGTAGGCTTAGCAGCCTGCAGACCCTTACGAGGACCTGCAAACAGGACAAACAGATGATCCGACTTCCGGAAATCATTGGTCACTTCCAAGTATCTGATGATGACTCGTCTCACATCCAGATATTTGAGAGCAGAGTATTCCTCTGGGTAGTCCTCCCTACGAAAGGAAGGGAGACAGAGCTGCTGATTCACATGGAAGCGAGAAACAATCTTGGGCAGGAAGGAAGGCACTGTGCGAATAGACACTCCTGCCTCCGTGAACTGCAGAAAGGGCTCTCGACATGAGAGTGCCTGGAGCTCGGAAACTCTTCTGGCTGAAGTGATAGCCACCAAAAAGACTGCTTTCAACGTCAGGTCTTTCAGAGATGCCCTTGACAAGGGTTCAAAAGGCGGCTTCTGCAAGGCTCTTAGCACCAGGTTGAGATTCCACGCAGGCACCACTGAGTGCAGAGGAGGGCGCAGGTGATTAACTCCCTTGAGAAAGCGCACCACATCTGGCTGCGAAGCCAGGGAAGCACCCTTCAGGCGGCCCCTGAAGCAAGCCAGAGCCGCTACCTGGACTTTAAGGGAACTGAGCGATAGGCCTTTCTCCAGACCTTCTTGCAGGAACGCCAACACTGAAGAAATTGGAGCAGTGAAGGGAGAAAGTGAGCCTGCTTCACACCACGCTGGAAAGGTACGCCAAACCCTGGAGTAAGCAGTAGAAGTAGAGCGCTTCCTCGCTCTCAGCATAGTGGCGATGACCTTGTCTGAGAAGCCCTTCTTTCTCAGACGCTGCCGTTCAATAGCCAGGCCGTAAGACCAAAGGGGGAGGGATCCTCCATCACCACTGGACCCTGATGCAACAGGCCCTGCTCCACTGGCAGCCGCAGAGGATCGTCCACTGAGAGCCTGATCAAGTCCGCATACCAGGGAAGTCTGGGCCAGTCCGGACCCACCAGGATTATCCGGCCCGGATGCTTTGCCACCCGGTCTAGCACCCTGCCCAACATGGGCCAGGGCGGGAACACATAGAGAAGCTCCTGTGTCGGCCACTGTTGGAGAAGAGCATCTACTCCCAGGGATCGAGGGTCCCGTCCTCTGCTGAAAAAGCGCGGCACTTGGCAATTGGCCGATGACGCCATCAGATCTAGGCTCGGCTGGCCCCAGCGCTTCGTGATGTCCAAGAACGCCTGAGCAGATAGCTGCCACTCTCCGGGATCCAAGGTATGGCGACTGAGAAAGTCCGCCTTGACATTCATGACTCCGGCAATGTGGGCCGCTGACAGCTGTTCCAGGTTCGCTTCCGCCCACTGGCATAGATTCATGGCCTCCTTGGCTAGAGGGGCGCTCTTGGTACCTCCCTGGCGGTTGACATAGGCCACAGCCGTGGCATTGTCCGACAGGACCCGTACTGGCTTCAACGCCAGTACCGGGATGAACTCCAAAAGCGCCAACCGAATGGCTCTGAGTTCCAGGAGGTTGATAGACCACTTTGCCTCTGCAGGAGACCAGAGCCCCTGCACTGTCCTTCCCAAGCAGTGGGCTCCCCAGCCCGACAAAGAGGCATCCGTCGTGACGACAATCCACTCCGGGGTCACCAGAGGCATTCCTGCAGACAACTTGTCTGTCTGCAGGCACCAGCTCAGCGCCTTGCGCACTGCTGGGTCCAAGGGAAGGCGCACAGCATAATCCTCCGACATCGGAGTCCAGCGCTGCAGCAGAGAGTGTTGTAGTGGTCTCATATGAGCCCTGGCCCAGGACACTACTTCCATCGTGGCCGTCATAGAGCCCAACAGCTGCACATAGTCCCAAGCCCGAAGAGGAGAGGCTACTAGGAACTGGTCCACCTGAGCCTGAAGTTTGACAATCCGATTGTCTGGCAGGAACACTCTGCCCACTTGGGTGTCGAATCGAACTCCCAGATACTCCAGGGACTGAGTCGGGCGCAGCTGGCTCTTCTCCCAGTTGATGATCCACCCCAGGGAGCTCAAAAGAGCAACCACCCGGTCCACAGCTTTGCCGCACTCTGCATAAGAGGGGGCTCGGATCAACCAGTCGTCCAGATAAGGATGGACTTGTACTCCTTCCTTTCGCAGGAAGGCCGCGATGACCACCATTACTTTGGAGAAGGTCCGCGGAGCAGTAGCCAACCCGAACGGGAGGGCTCTGAACTGAAAGTGTCGGCCCAGGACTGCAAAACGCAGAAAGCGTTGATGAGGAGGCCAGATGGGAATATGCAGGTACGCTTCCTTGATGTCCAAGGAAGCCAAGAACTCCCCTGCCTTCACTGCCGCTATAACAGAGCGGAGAGTCTCCATGCGAAAGTGCCGCACTTTCAAGGCCTGATTGACCCCTTTGAGGTCGAGGATAGGCCGGACAGAACCTCCTTTCTTTGGTACCACAAAGTAAATGGAGTAACGTCCCTTGCCAATCTGATTTTCTGGCACCGGAACGACCGCACCCAGGCGTATCAGGTTGTCCAAGGTCTGCTGCACTGCCACAGCTTTGACCGGAGACTTGCAGGGAGAGAGTACAAACCCATCTCTTAAGGGTCGGCAGAACTCTAACTTGTAGCCGTCTCTGATGACTTCCGGAACCCAAGCGTCTGAAGTTACCCTGGTCCACTCGCCCAGAAACGAGGACAGGCGTCCTCCAATCTGCACTGGGCCATGGACCAGGGCCCCGTCATTGGGTACGAGACCCTGGGGGAGGACCGGAGGGCGTACCTCCGGGACGGCGGTCTCTGCGAAAGGAATGCTGCTTGGGGGAGAAGTTCCTTTTGAAGGAAGAGGGGGCAGAGGAGCCCGACTTGCCCGGGCGGTACCGACGGGCTTCCTGAAACCGTCCTCTGGAGATACCGGGGCGAGCACTGGCCCGAGCCCTGACCTCTGGTAACCTCTTGCCCTTAGATGTGCCGAGATCGGTCACGATTTTGTCCAGCTCGACCCCAAAGAGCAGCTTGCCTTTAAAAGGCAACTTAGCCAGGCGGGACTTAGAGGCGTGGTCCGCAGACCAATGTTTCAGCCAAAGCCAGCGCTGCGCAGAGACTGTCTGAGCCATACCTTTAGCCGAGGCTCTCAAGACATCATACAGTAAGTCTGCCAAATAAACCAAGCCCGATTCCAGGGCCGGCCACTCAGCCCTCAAGGAAGGATCCGAGGGGGAAGCCCGCTGCACCATCGTCAGGCACGCCCTGGCCACATAGGAGCCGCAAACTGAGGCCTGCAAACTTAAGGCAGCCGCCTCGAAGGACGACCTTAAAGCCGCTTCCAATCTTCTGTCTTGGGCGTCCTTTAGGGCCGTGCCACCTTCCACCGGCAAAGCCGTTTTCTTAGTCACCGCAGTGATTAAAGAATCCACGGTAGGCCAAATAAAGGCCTCACGTTCACTTTCAGGCAAAGGATAGAGGCGGGACATAGCCCTAGCCACTTTGAGGCTCGCTTCCGGGACATCCCATTGAGCCGAAATTAAGGTGTGCATGGCATCATGCACGTGGAAGTTTCTAGGCGGGCGCTTCGTCCCCAGCATAATGGCAGAGCCAACAGGGACTGAGGGAGAGACGTCCTCTGGCGAGGAAATCTTCAAAATGCTCATGGCCTGCAGTAACAGGTTGGGCAAATCCTCTGAGCGAAAGATTTGCGCTGCAGAGGGGTCATCCGCTCCATCCGAGCAGGAATCCGTCTCCTCCAAGGAATCTCCAAAGGACCGTTGGGAGAACTCAGATACGCTGCCCTCATCTACATCAGAGGAAACAGCGTCCTCTAAGGCCTGGGAATCCACCCGAGGGCGTTTACTTCCGGGGGCCTCAACCCCGTTATCGGACAAGGGAGAAGGGGCAGCGTTTTGCATAAGGAAGGCCTGATGCAGCAGCAAAATAAACTCGGGGGAGAAACCCCCCAGACTGTGTATTTCAGCAGCCTGGGCCACAGCCCTAGACGCACCCTCAACCGGCGCTCGCAAGAGCGGGGGAGCAACATGCTGCGCATCCAAGATGGCGTCCGGCGCGACACTCCGCGAAGGAGCCGCGCGGGAAGAACGGCGCTTAACTTTAGCCGCTTTTTTGCCGTCGCCCAAATCAAGGGCGGCCATGGCATGAACGTCTCCCAGCTCAAGGGCGGCCCAAGAAGAAGCCGTCCGAGCAGAGTGGCCGGCCAAGATGGCGGAGGCGAGCAGTGGGGGATGGGCGTTTATGGCGGGAAAAACCGCCGCGCCGGAGGAAGACCCGGGACACTGACCGGCCTCCAAACTTACACCCAACAAGGGTGAATCAGACTTTAAAACCCCCGCATCCCCGCTAGAAGCGCACACGCGGTCCGGGGAGCGATTCTTCGCGCCCTCGCCCTCCGATGCATAGGCCACGTGGAGATCAATCGGGGAACCCCCTGCCCGCTATAAAAAGGTAAAAATTACCTGCTTCTCGCTCCGAGCTGTAACGACCTGGTGTCCCAGTGAGTAGCTGCAATAAACGTTTAAATAAACGTCGAAATAAACGCCCAAAATTTTTTTTTTTTTTTTTAATGGAGCCAGCGGGAGGGGGAGAAAAGGAGGGACCTGGCGCCACCAGGTTTGCACTTGCTCAAGAAGAGCCCTCAACCCCAGGTACTCAACAAAACCTAAAGATTAGGCTTGGAGACCTAGCCAGAGCTGCTGCTGTGTGTGACCACCACCTGCTGAGATAGAGAACATACTGAGGAGTTTCTGGCAGCACATGACCACATATAGGGAGGCAAAAGGATTGCTCTCTATCTCCACCTGCTGGTAGATGGACACAACCCACCAGTCTATGGATTGATCAGCATGATGATATGGAATCTTTACTATCCAGAGTAAAAAAGGTTTACAGAAGGAGAGTTCAGGAGATGACAGATTCAGGAAGATCTACCTACTGAAGTCATATCTCAACATTTTTCTTTTATGTAAAAAGGTATGCAGCCCCATTTTAGACAGGTTATAGAAGTAGGAATTGAGATGTGCAAGCCAGGTCAGTGCATATCACGTTTTACCAGTATTTTAGAAAAGAATCTTCTGGTGTAGAGCCTGTTCTAAAATACAAGAGAAATACTGGTTTATGCACCAGATGTGTTCAACATAAACATCCATTGTATAAAAATAAATGAATATAATATCGATGGATTCAAAGATAGCATATAACCAGTGTTGTGCTGGCATAAAACTGGTTATGTTGTATATTGGTAATATAACTGTGTAAATGCTGGCACATAACGGGCTATATTTGCGATCTTAGAAACACAACTGGGCATTATCCCAATGCTGTCACAGTGACCAATTTCCCTTGCCAGCTTGGCATTGAGGGGGGGGATGGGACAAAAACAATTGGAGGATTAAGTGAGCAACCCCCCATAATCCCTTTAGTGGAATGCTACTCAGTAGCAACTGTTTACCAAATCCTAAATGTGCTTGGTAGCAGGTGTAACTCCTGATGTCAATCTTTTAGGACATATTTTGTCCCCTTTGGAAATGGGGAATAAACATCTATGAACTTGCCATGCCCTTGTCTCGCCCAAAAACATGCTCAGACCACACTCCCTTGCAGGGGACCCAGGGTAAACGCTAGGAAGGGGCGCCCAAATCTTACATGCAGATTGTCCCTCTTTTAACTTCAGGCAGGTTTGGGGCCCCTGGTAACATGGGGGCCCAGGGCAATGGTCCTGTTTGCTCACCCCTAACGCTGGCCATGTTCCCTTGCTGTTTATACACACTTGGGCTTGAGACATACATAACCCAGCTTTGTAAAATGGGGATGTAGATGCTTAGACAAGATAAACATTTTAAGTGCCAGTTTATGCATGTATCAAATGAAATAGAGCTTGTAAAATGAGGGCCAATGGGATTGAAAAATAGGAAGAAGAGTATTTTTTTTGGAACCTTAAGGATAACGCATTATTTTTTTTTTTTAAGCATTGTTAAGCCAGATATTATAAAACTGAGAAAATGCAAATTGTAGCAGAATATTTTCTAGCCTTTCAGTATTATTATGCAGAAATATGTTATCTTTGGTCAGTGAGTACTCACTCTTATCAGTTTTCACAAATGTGTCTTCTGCAAGTGCGATCTACTCAGTGCACTTTGCAGGTAGTCCCTTCAAGATGGAAGCTATATTATAGCTGCTATAAATCACAAGCATTCACATTTGCAGTCCCCTGTAGAATAGCAAGCTACTGAAGCTCAAGTTGGAGATGAATTATATTTCGTTGTGAGTATCATATCTATGTTAAATGAATGTTTCTCTATGCTGCCAATTATGGGGTATCATTTCTATTCTGCTGTTTATATTTCTGTCTTATGAATGTTCTACTGTGCTCTTTTAATATGTATAATACTGTGTCATGTCATTGCTAATACTAGGATTTAATTTGCCTATCTCGAAGTTTACATCATTGATTGTATTTTATGCTTTCCTATTATTAACACTACTAACACAAGGTAAGTTGTTTCTGTCAAACTATACCTGTTGTATGCTGTCTTGGGTGAATCTCTTCATAAAGGCAGTACATAAATAAATATGGTAATCAGAAGGACAGTGAGAATGTCATCCTCCAGGATGATATCCTAGAACTTTATTTTCCTGGGAAAAAGGGTTATTCTTTTCTTTGTTTTTTGACAGCAATTTACTGCTTCTGATACCAATTTTTATATAAGGTGGATTGAAAGACTATAGAGGATATAGGTAGAGTAAATGATTTTTCTGGATATTATCAATGGTATGACTGTTTATTTCTGCTATTAGTAATGTGTTATGTATCAGATTTGGGGGTCTTTTTACTAAGCTGCAGTAGGGCTACCGCATGGGTAGCATGTGTCAAATCGACACTACCATTGGGGTAACATGAGCTCCTGGCAGTGGAGTGGAGTAGTGGCCTAGTGGTTAGAGCACTGGTCTTGCAATCGAAAGGTGGCCGGTTTAAACCCTACTGCCACTCCTTGTGATCTTGGGCATTTCACTTAACCTTCCATTGCCTCAGATACAAACTTAGATTGTGAGCAAGAATTATTTACAAGGTTTCTTGTCTGGCATTTAAATCATTGCATGCTTCAGCAACTATCTATTTGCATGATTTACTTTTTTGTTCATTTTCTCAATTAACATTTAAATTTAAGTACAATAATACTCTTCTTTATCCTCTGGTACAATGCTTATTATGTAAACAAAATTATGATCAATCTTATTCTTATTTAGCTGCTTTTTATTGGAATTCTTTGCCGCAAGATTTAAGAATTGAGAAATCCTATATTTTATTTCATAAAAATCTTATAACATTTCTGCTTAATGAACATTAATTGTCCAATGTGTTCAGATATATTTTTAATGTATTATTTATTTATTATATAGTATAGCATATATTTTTGTTTGTGTTTGTTAAGGACTTGTTTATCTTTCTGCATATCCCATATAAACAGATCCTGATGAAGGCTCTGGCCGAAACACGGGCCATATAGAATCCTACATTCCAGTGATTGTCTACGACCTGGCTTGATTGATTCATGCAATAAAAGCCTTTTTCACCATCCATGTTTCGTCGCCTTGGTCTTTCCCACCCTGTGTTCTGCTTTCTCCACAGAATTTCACAGAAAAGTTGAAATGCTAAAAAGGGCAATTTAATAACTGCACGTGTGTAGTTATGTGAGCCATGTGTGCATAAATTCAGAGATTATTGGTACTTACGCATGTATGTGTATTATGCCCCTGATTCTGTATAGGTTGCCCAAAGTTGGGCATGCAATTTTGGATGTTGATTACAGATCCATGTACAAACTAATTAGCTACTTAGGTGATAACAATCAATTATTAGTGTTAACAATCACTTAATAGGCAGTAATTAAGAGTAATTAAGAGTTGTGCATGGTTTTTCCCTATACCCTATTCTATAACATAAACAGCTAAATTTCTTAGGGCCCTGTTTACAAAGGTGCGTTAGTGTTTTTAGTGCACCTACACTTAGCATGTGTGCTAACCATGTAGGCGCCTACAGGGATATTGTAGGCATGTACATGGTTAACACGTGTACACTGTTAACATGCATTAAAAACGTTAACGCATCTATAACGCTGCATAGTAAACAGGGCCCTAAGTGTGCAACCCCAATGGGGGCTGGCCATGGAAGGGGCATGGATGGGTCAGGGCATTCTCAGAAATTAGGAGCAATTTTATAGAATACCTGCATTTATGCACACATCAGTTAAGATTGAGCATTTACAACAACCTTTGGCGGGTGTAAATGTTCACACCCAAAGTTAGTTTTGTAAAGGTCATTCTGCACAGAGCACCTTTTACACAATACTACGTTAGCGCACATTTTGCACCTATCTTTGGGCGCCATTTACAGAATCTAACACTACATGCTATTCTATAAAATTGCATATAAGTGCATTAGCACGTAACTGAACTAGGAGCATACAAGTGGGCTGAGCATGGGCAGGACATGGTGTGTCTCCCGTCGACCTGCATAAATTTTGCATGTGACATGTAGCACTTCAGCATATCCAGTTACAAATGAGTGCGTCCAACTTTGTGTGCATGAGCATTCTATAATGGCATCTGTGCGCACAGCTGCCATTATAGAATTGGCACTCAGTGTGTACCATTGGGGCACCTAATGCATGGTGCCCAGTTATAGAATTGCCCCTCTGTGCAGCCATTCCCAACCCAGTCCTCTGGGCACACCTAGTCCCATGAGGTTTTCTGGATATCCACAATGAATATTCATGAGTTAGATTTGCATGCAATTGAAGCAGTGTATGCAAATCTATCTCATGTATATTCATTGTGGATATCTTGAAAACCCAATGGAACTAGGTGTGTCCTGAGGACTGGGTTGGGAATGACTGCCTTATTGTATGTCTTACATGTATATTCTTTTTACAGCTTATGACCAAGCATTTCCCATTCTATTTTAAACTACAAGCACTGTAAAACTCCTTGCTGATATGTTGGCACCTGTTTTCCTACCCTTCTGCCAAAGCCACACAGAATTCAATGAAGTCTATACTGTATTTATCACAGCTTCATTACATCTCAGAAGGCAATTGAATGGCCAGATCCAAATTGCTGATTTGAAGTGGTGAAGAATGAATGATTACCATAAGCCCTAATTATGTTACTACACTTTAATTTGGCATAAGGTTTGATGAGACAATAAGTGTTATCACTGCCTGCCAAAACTACCCAATTTCCCATCAACAAAGCTGCCAAACATTTGACTGGATTGTAATTGATTCCAAATGCCAAATGGAATTGTTTCACTATTTTCTCCCTATGTTGAAGTGTGCAAATTCTGAATACACACCGCTTTAAAATGCCTTTATTGTCTGACAAACACAGTTTCTTCCCTTACTGACCTCAAAATCACTGCAACAGTTGCACGGGGTGAATCAGAAGGCATGACAGATTGACAAGTTTTTCTCCCCAAAATGTTACAAAGAATTAAGCGAAGAAACTGGAGAAAAAAATTAGACACTTTAATGGGAAAAATTCCTCATATCAGGCCCTAAGCTTGTGAAGTTTAACTTGGTTCATAGCTAAAAATTACCATAGCAGTGATCAACATTCAAAAATGTATATTCTGATGATTTTGAGGTTTTTTATCTCCTTTTACAGTAAACATGATGCTAGTTTCTCAGAAGCTATCAAATTAACTTCCAAGATACTGTAAGAAAAAGGAAGCAGTTGTGCAGAAAACTCATTAATTTATTGCCATTTTATACCCAGTAACAAAAATACATGCATACATCAGGTATCCAGAGCCAGTATGGAGGGGGGGGGGGGGGGGTGATTTAAAAAAGGCTTTTTTTGCTATTGTGATGAGGTAGTCCCAAAGACCCCCTTTAGAGGGCAGGGTTTTAGTAAAACAACCCTTAGCTCTACAACTAGCCACTTTAAAGCAAATTAAGAAAAGGAAAAGCTGGGGTGGACTCCAGAAGGGAGAATCAGGGCGCAGCCCACTTTGGTAATGTAATCCCCCATTATAATAGCAATTATAAAGATCATGAGAGAACTTTTCAGAGTTATAAGGGGAGGTTGTGAATGGTAAAGGATCCAGCACAAGGGGGTAGATTCCTGGGTAAGTTGCAGAGGGAAATGTTCCATATGGTAGAATGATAGTAAGGGAGGAGATAGAAGTTAATAATTTTGATGGGAAGTATATGAGGTCTTTAGTTGCCTGTACCCCTGCCGGGACCCTTGGAGGAGAGGGGGAGTCCTGGATGGGTTTAAGAAACTAAGGCTAACCAAAGAGGTGTTTTTTTTTTTTCAAATTCTAGCATTAACTGTGGAGTGCTCCAGGTGGGAAATAGGGGATCCCAGTCAGGAACAGGAACAATGAAGAGCTGATCAGAGCCAAAGGTGGTAGCCCAGAGAGCTACTCCTTTAGAGGAGAGTGTAGACAGATGGGGGGGGGGGGGGGGTCTGGTCCAAAGCAAAATATGCTTGCTGCATAAGTGCTGCAGACAGCCTTAGGTTGTTACACCCAGAAGGAATGGGTTTGGACAGGAAGAGCTGCAATTATATACAGTACATACTGTAGGATTATAAATTGCATTTAACTAAGTCAATGCACCATATTGTAAAGGGTTAAAAAAAATAATAAAAAGTTAAATGTGGCCCCTTTCAGGGGCTTACCTGGGCTCCAGGGTGGTCCTGGTGGTCTTTTGGCCATTCTGGGGCTGCCCCAGGGTCCATTGGCTCTCTGGGGTTCTTTTTGCTCTGCCCCATTCATTTTTGTGACCCTTTTCGGGCCCGGTGGTCTTCAGGCCATTTTTGGCCCATCTGGATCATTTTTCCATTGGTGGCCAGTGTTTCCCGGCTGGCCCAGGCTTGCTCCATTGTTTTTGGGTCCTGTTTCAGGACTGGAGCAAGTCCTGGGGCTGGAGGGAGGCTGCAGCAGTTAAAAAGCGGCAGGCGCGAGTGGTGCGCCGCTGCGACTATGGAAAGGCAGGGCAGTGAAGAAAGTGGCCGGCGGATATTGTGTAACTTACACTGTGTTTTGCAGTGAAATCCAATTTTCCCATTAATTTCAATGGGAAAAGTGGGTTTCAAAATGGAGCCTGTCACCATGTTCTTATCTGATAAAGTTTAGCAACATTCCAAGGGAAGCTGCCTGATTGGTGGTTACAGGGCAGGTGATCAAGCCAGGATTCGTTGCCCTGGGTAACAAGCTTTTTTTTCAGTAGGCAGAGGAGCCCAGGATGGTGATGTGGCAGGTTGTGTGCTGTGGCAGCTGTGATGCTTGAGAGAGAGAGTGACTAAGTTATTCTGAAATTTGGGTGAATAAGGACCAATAGTGAGTTGATAGTAAAAAGTAAATACCTGTGAAAGAATGTGTTAATGTAGTTCAGAATAAATTTGCTTTAATTGTCATGAAAGGATACTGAGTGGATTATGAGTGTGAAGACTGATGTGGGATTGTGAATAAAGGAAATAAATTTAGTTCACTCCCAGCCGAGAGTGAGCCTGTACTGGCACGCTGGGAAAGTTAAGCTTGTGAGCAAGAGCTGAGTCCAGGTGTGTGTGTAAGGACTGAGGACTGATTCCTTTAGAACAGGGATACAGTTAAAGAATAGAGAACCGCCAGGGAATAATTAATTATTTTTTATTTATCTATAGTTAATTGGCCACAGTGAAATCCATGACCTAGAGTAGGGAATATTTGGTAAAATAGATAGGGTATTTTTCCCATTCAGTTTTATTAAAGACAGGAAACCAGCCATAAGGACACTCTCTGAACCAAGTCCAGAAGATTAACATCGGGCCCCCAAGCAAATAAGCTTTGAAGAAATGGACGCAGATAAGTGACTATCCAGCTCATTTTCTAAAGTGATCGCCAGCCATCTTCCAACACAAATTGGGAGATGGCCGGTGATCTCCTGAACCTGGCCAAATCGGTATAATCGAAAGCCGGTTTTGGCTGGGTTCAACTGCTTTCCGTCGCGGAGCCGGCGCAACATCAAGGGGGCGTGTCGGTAGAGTAGTGAAGGCAGAATGGGGGCATGCTCACGAGATGGCCGGCTTCGCCTGATAATGGGGAAAAAACCCAGGCTTGACGAGCATTTCGCCGGCTTTACTTGGTCCCTTTTTTTCACGACCAAGCTTCAAAAAGGAGCCCCAACTGACCAAATGAACACCGGAGGGAATCGGGGATGACCTCCCCTTACTCCCCCAGTGGTCACCAACCCCCTCCCACCCAAAAAACAAAACACAAAAAAAAAAACTTTTTTGCCAGCTTCTATGCCAGCCTCAGATGTCATACCCAGCTCCCTGATAGCAGTATGCAGGTCCCTGGAGCAGTTTTTAGTGGGTGCAGTGCACTTCAAGCAGGTGGACCCAGGCCCATCCCCCCTACCTGTTACACTTGTGGTGGTAAATGTTAAGCCCTCCAAAACCCACCAAAACCCACTGTACCCACATCTAGGTGCCCCCTTCATACCTAAGGCTATGGTAATGGTGTACAATTGTGGGGAGTGGGTTTTGGGGGGGGGATTAGGGGGGCTCAGCACCCAAGGTAAGGGAGGTATGCATCTGGGAGCAATTTTTGAAGTCCACTGCAGTGCCCCCTAGGGTGACCGATTGGTGTCCTGGCATGTGAGGGGGACCAGTGCACTACAAATGCTGGCTCCTCCCACGACCAAATGCCTTGAATTTGGCCGGGTTTAAGATCGCCAGCCTCGGTTTCCATTATCGGCGAAAACCGATGCCGGCCATCTCAAACCTGGCCATCTCTGACATTTGGCCGGTCCCAACCGTATTATCGAAATGAAAGATGGCCGGCCATCTTTTTCAATAATACGGTTCGGGACTGCTCTTTGCGGTGCCGGCCAAATAGATGGCTGGCCATCTATTTGGCCGGCGCCATTCGATTATGCCCCTCTAAATGTCCCAAATCCGAATAGGAAATATAGCCATTTTTGAAACAGCAAAATGTCTATCTTTTTTCAAAAATGGCCACATGCCAGATAGTTTTGTGCGCTATGCATTTATCTTTTTGGTCCATTTTTGATGTGGATACAGTGGGTTTTGGGTGGGTTTTCAAGGGCTCACATTTACCACCATAAGTGTAACAGGTAGGGGGGGGATGGGCCTGGGTCCGCCTGCCTGAAGTGCACTGCACCCACTAAAACTGCTCCAGGGACCTGCATACTGCTGTCATGGAGCTGGGTATGATATTTGAGGCTGGCATAGAGGCTGGAAAAAATATTTAAAATTTTGTTTTGAGGGTGGGAGGGGGTTAGTGACCACTGGGGGAGTAAGGGGAGGTCATCCCTGATTCTGCCGGTGGTCATCTGGTCATTTAGGGCATATTTTTGTGGCTTGGTCATAAGACAAAAAGTACCAGGTAAAGTCGTCCAAGTGTTCGTCAGGGACGCCCTTCTTTTTTCCATTGTCGGTCGAGGACGCCCATGTGTTAGGCACGCCCCATTCCCGCCTTTGCTACGTTTCTGACACGCCCCCGTGAAATTTGGTAATCCCCGCAATGGAAAGCAGTTGAGGATGACCAAAACCGGCTTTCGATTATGCCGATTTGGGCGACCCTACTACTACTACTACTACTATTTAGCATTTCTATAGCGCTACAAGGCGTACGCAGCGCTGCACAAACATAGAAGAAAGACAGTCCCTGCTCAAAGAGCTTACAATCTAATAGACAAAAAATAAAGTAAGCAAATCTAATCAATTAATGTGTACAGGAAGGAGGAGAGGAGAGTAGGGGACCCTGTGAGAAGGACGCCCATCTTGCGATTTGTGTCGAAAGATGGGCTCCCTTCTCTTTCGAAAATAAGCCTGTTAGTATCCCCTGGCTGCTGTTGTTCTATCAGTCCTATTCCTGTGTGTGTATCACAGCTAAAGCCTCATTGCTGATGATAATGTTTTGACATTTTGGAAAAGTAAGCAAAAGAGGTGGCCAAAACTAGCAAAGGTTACACGGAGGATCCTGTGCATTCTTGCTACCTGCACATCTTCTGAGAGGACATTTTCTATTACGTGAAGGACTGTGGAAGAAAGGAGAGCTGGACTGAATCCTGAAATTGAGGATGACTTATTATTCATCCACAAATTAAAAAATAACAGTTTGAGTTTAGAGAGTGCTGGTATAGGCTGAGTGCTTCGAAGGGCATATTTCTTCCCTGCTAGTGTGTACAAAGCAGGTTGTATTTTGTCTCCCCTGGACATTTAAAAGGTGGATTAGATCTAATATTTGCTGTAGTGTGTTTCTCAGAATTCAGAGATATTGTTGAGGTTGGAAGAGGATGGCAGGGAGTTTATTTCAGTTGTTCATTGGAATTGGATCATTTGGGTTCCTCTACAAAGCCAGTTTCAACTATCTGGGTTCCAAATGGTGAAACTCGCTCAATACCAAAGATCACAAGAAGCATCACAAACTATCTACACTTCAGGAAAGAACAGAAAACACACCTCTTTAAAAAACTCTGCTATAAATAACTAAGTCACCAATGTCCGTCCCAAATACAAATCATAAATCAACACTACAGGACCAAACCAAAGTGCAAACAGAAACTGTAAATCATCAACACACGTACCAACACAAAATGTGAAATGTAAGAACAAAATTGTAACAACCAACCAGAAAATAATTTGTAAGCCATTTTGAACTGAAACCTGTTTTTGGATGAGTGGGATACAAGAATGTAAAAATAAATAAACAAACAACCATACTTGCTGACCTGGCATAGGAGCCAACTTTTCAAAATTATTGGGGGTGCTAAGCCCAGTGGAAATAACCCCTCCCTGGACACATATAAGGAATTTTCTCAATATTGGGGGTGCTCAAGCACCCACAGAGTCGGCTCCTATGTGAACATGTATACCTTGGAGGAAAGGAAAACCAGGATGATATGATACAGACGTTTAAATATTTGAAAGGTATTAATCTGCAATTGAACCTTTTCCAGAGACGGGAAGGTGGTAGAACTAGTGGGCATGAATTGAGGTTGAAGGGGAGCAGACTCAGGACTAATGTCAGGAAGCATTTTTTTATGGAGAGGGCGGTGGATATGTAGAATGCCGTCCCGCAGGAGGTGGTGGAGATGAAAACAGTAATGGAATTCAAACATGTGTGGGATAAACACAAAGGAATCCTGTTTAGAAGGAATGGATCTACAGAATCTTAGTGGAGTTTGGGTGGCGACGCCGGTAATTGGAAACAAAACGGGCTGGGCAGACTTCTACCATCTATGCCCTGATTGTGACTGAATAGATTGGGATGGGCTGGAGTATAAATTTTAAGGGGCTTCAATGTTAGCTTCAGAACTTAGTACAAGAACAGTACTGGGCAGACTTCTATGGTCTTTGCCCCGAGAAATCAAATCAAACTCGGGTATACATATAAAGTATCACATACCATGTAAAATGAGTTTATCTTGTTGGGCAGACTGGATGGGCCATACAGGTCTTTATCTGCCGTCATTTACTATATACTAAATATAGGGTACAAGGATTTTAAAAAAACAATATACAAGTGAGGTCGGGGTTATTGGAGAACAACATGTGAGCTGAGACGCGTTAGACCATATGGCTGAAGTTTGCCTCGAAAAAGTTTACCAAAACTTTAAATTCGGACTAAGATTGTTCTAGCAAGTATTTAGGGTGGGAGATTGCTCCATAATTGAGGTGCAAGAAAGAATGCCTAGTGGATTCAAGGTAGGAGAGACATGGGGATGGGATGGACATCCAAAGATCTTAGTGAATGTGCAGGGGGTGTAGGGTATTCTACGAGAGGACAGGTAAGCCCTGGTAGTACATAAGTACATAAGTATTGCCATACTGGGAAAGACCAAAGATCCATCAAGCCCAGCATCCTGTTTCCAACAGTGGCAAATCCAGATCACGAATACCTGGCAAGATCCCAGGGGGGTACAGGACATTTTGTGCTGCTTGTCCCAGAAATAGTGGATTTTCCCCAAGTCCATTTGATGGTGGTCTGTGGACTTTTCCTTTGGGAAGCCATCCAGGCCTTTTTTGAACTCCGCTGGGCTAGCCACCTTTGCCACATTCGCTGGCAACGAATTCCATAGTTTAATTACACATTGAGTGAAGAAAATTTTTCTCCGATTCATTTTAAATTTGCTACATTGTAGCTTCATTGCATGCCCCCCTAGTCCTAGTATTTTTGGAAGTGTGAACAGTAGGCCTTGTGAACGAGACAGAGAACTTTAAAATGTACCCATGGAGGTGAAATAATAGTGGGGATGCCTGGTCTGATCGTCATGCGCCACATAGGAAGCGGGCCACAGTATTATGCATCATCTGTAAGAGAAGGGCCGAGCCTGGGCGCTTTGTTTAGCTGCTGCCATTCGCTGTAACACCGACGATGGAGGAATGGTGCCTGCAAGTGGAAAGGAGGCAGGGTGTAACGGAGGGACGAAGACTCTTGAACGCGGGGGGAGAGGGTGGGGTCCTCTACGTCCAGAGGCGAGTCGTGACGGGAGGGGGAGAGTAAGGGGGGATTGAATGACGATTCGTGAGGGAGTCAGTGGGGGAGGTCCGAAGTCGGAGAGGAGAAGGCGGGGGTCCGAAGTCGGAGGTCTGTGGCAGTGTGCATTGGAGAGGAGAGTGGATGAGAGAGGCTGCGGCCAGGGGACAGGGTCCAGTGGCATCTCGGGAGGGGCGAGTGACAGAGCACGGGGGGGGGGGGGTGTTGTCGATTGTGTCTGTGAGGTGGGTTTACCGGCAGTGTTCACAGTGGTTATGTGTCGTTGACGTTCGGGCACGCTGTTTGGGCTGTTTTTTCAGTCCGTTGGTGTGCCTCATGCTGCTTTCATGTGGTTGGTCAGTGTCGCTGGTGACGTACCAGGAAGTACGTGAGATGGAGAGCACGAATGCCTCAAGGTTTAAGTGCCACGGAGTCAGCTTCAGAACGTGGGAGGTGCTTTTTATTATATGGGATATAACTTGCCGTATGAGGTTCTAAAAATCCTTTAAATTCCTGCCACTGAATATTAAAAGAGCAATCATAGTGATCTGACCATAAGGAACTCTCCCAGATAATATCTGTTAGCTTAATATTTTTTAAACAGACAGGACACTGTCCCCAAAGTAATCAGGTGCAACTGATGACCTTTTTCATGGGTTATGGAGATTGGATAGCAGAGCCGGTGGTGGGAGGTGGGGCTGGTGGTTGGGAGGCGGGGATAGTGTTTGGCAGACTTATACGGTCTGTGCCAGAGCCGGTGGTGGAAGGCGGGGCTGGTGGTTGGAAGGCGGGGATAGTGCTGGGCAGACTTATACAGTCTGTGCCAGAGCTGGTGGTTGGGAGGCGGGGCTGGTGGTTGGGAGGCGGGGATAGTGCTGGGCAGACTTATACGGTCTGTGCCAGAGCCGGTGGTGGGAGGCGGGGCTGGTGGTTGGGAGGCAGGGATAGTGCTGGGCAGATTTATACGGTCTGTGCCAGAGCCGGTGGTGGGAGGCGGGGCTGGTGGTTGGGAGGTGGGGATAGTGCTGGGCAGACTTACACGGTTTGTGCCAGAGCCGGTGGTTGAGAGGAGGGGCTGGTGGTTGGGAGGCTGGGATAGTGCTGGGCAGACTTATACGGTCTGTGCCAGAGCTGGTGGTTGGGAGGCGGGGCTGGTGGTTGGGAGGCGGGGATAGTGCTGGGCAGACTTATACGGTCTGTGCCAGAGCTGGTGGTTGGGAGGCGGGGCTGGTGGTTGGGAGGCGGGGCTGGTGGTTGGGAGGCGGGGATAGTGCTGGGCAGACTTATATGGTTTGTGCCCTGAGGAGCACAGGTACAAATCAAAGTAGGGTATACACAAAAGTAGCACACATGAGTTGTCTTGTTGGGCAGACTGGATGGACCGTGCAGGTCTTTTTTCTGCCGTCATCTACTATGTTACTATGTTACTATGTAACTGTGCTGGGAAGGGCTGTAACTTAAGAAGTCAGTATGTACTATACTTCTGTTTTGGTCTCTGAGGTGTTGTCTCCCTTAAAAATTTAAGTGCATGAGGTTGAGAATCACTGACTGATGTGATTTTCTTATAGACATTTGTTTTTTGTTTCTGCTTCAGCACAGCACTGCATACCCTTGCTAGTGCCAAGGGCTAAGACAGCTCAGGCCCTTTCTAGCACCTTTGTAAGTGAGGCAGGGAAGGAGTATAGGGGAGGGGATATTTGTGAAGGGGGAAGGGGGGAGACAGGTGTTTCCTTGATCTGTATTATCTTTTTCCACTTGTAATTTATAAATGAGAGTTGTACATAATATTGTTCCTTTTTATACTTTAATAACAAGATTTAAATATAAAATTATAACTGTTCAAGGCTTATGCGGATGGGGTCAGGGTTTGCAAAGATGGTGCAGGGACAGGAGCAGAAATGTTGTGGGGACAGGACATGGATGGAGACAAACTTTGTCCCCTTGTCATTCTCTAGTGGGGAAGATAGGAGGACACACTGGACTGCTGGGGGAAAGGGGAGATGATGAACTATGGGGGAAGATGGGTGCATGGCAGAATGATCACCTAGGCCATCAGATAACCCTAGCCTAGTGTATTATGAGATCTGTAGCACTTATGGCAATTAGTAGATTCAAGGATAACCTACACTGTTTAATACTTTGGGATGTAAGTTTATAAGCTGAACTGACAAACAAAAATTTCCTCCTGGAAAAGTATAAATTGGCAGCTCTGGTAACAGCTTCATTTCAAATGCTGAATGAGTGGTGCAGTATAAAAGTTTGTAGTTTTTATTGAAATGCAGAGAACATAACAGACAGCAGGTAAGCACTGCAAAAGTAAGGTTGTAAAACATACAGAGAAGCAAAACAATCAAAATCTGCAGAAACATGATGGATGCTTTCTATTTTCCTTGTTTTAACCAAAGAAAAGATGGCATTTCCATTCCATTGAGTACCACTTTCACGTTTACAAGCACACAGTATAGTTATTTTGCTATATTGTAAATGGTGGTAAAAATCAGGTCACAAAGCTGTATAGTCCTTCCTCACTATCTTCAATTATTTCTATCTGCACTGACAGGTTCCTAGAATTGTTTTGGTATTACAAAGCTATTATTCAGACACAGAGAAAAATAAAGGAAACTCATTTTTCTTTCTTTCCCTTCTTAGAAGAAAGGTGAACATTATTAAAATAGCTCCAAATTGCTTTAACAGGACACAATCAAGTACACTTTTCCTGCTGATCAAAAAGAGCACATAGAGAACATTTCCTAAGCAAAACAAATGTTCAAGCAATTGGTTGAGCTGGATAGCTAACTCGGCCATTTATATACTTATTTGTTCTTAAGGGTGCAATTTTATTAGTGATGAGCAATAATGGCCGTCATTAAACACATCTGTGGCATATCCTTTTCCTTTTTCAGGTGGGACAAAAAATGTTAAAATAGAGGTTGCTACATGCCTTACATGTTGGTCCTCTAGTTGGCAACTAGTGCTAGATGTTTATGGTTTGTCAAATACCTGTCATAAAAGGGATATCTGGGACCACTCAACATCTGTTTTACATGGTTTAGAAAAATAAAATTGAGTGCTCGGAGGGAAAAGTCACCATAGAATTCCTACATTAAGACCCTCTGCTATGCTTCTGAAACACCTTAGCAGGGATAGACACCATCATATTTAGGGGTCCATTAGTACCCACTTCTATGCAATTTAGCTAGAAGATACAAATGAGCTCTTGACTCGGCAGGAAATGTTCTCATTATTTCTGGACTATTGAAGGCGATTTTGTGAAGTCTCAGATTGGCCTCTGCCAGCAGTGCTTGCATTCTCTTCAACAAGCATCTGGCATCCATATTCTCTTGCTTTTTCTTGGGCTACCCTTCTAAGCCCGTAGGTTGTTAATGCAGGTGGTGGACTGTTGCCAAAGACTTGAGCTCTCATTCTGTGTTCCAAAATCTCCTGGTTGATGTCATTGTCATGGTAGAGCATTTGCTGAATATCTGTTGTTGTAACGATGGGTTCCTTTCTGAAGCAAATCAAGACTCTTAATAAGCTGTTGATCATGTCAGGCCCAGAATGCAGCACATTGTTGAGTGATATTTCTTGAAACTGAACACTGGAATCAAACATAATCCTGATCTGGCCTGGTTTTTGTGGGTGATAAACACCATAGATAGGTAAGTATCAACATTCTTTATTGTCTTTTAATGGTGGAGCTGGCTCTGCATGACCATTATCCAGCATGTTTTGCATGAATGTTATAAAGCGCTGCACTAAGAAGCCATACGTGCATTATTCTGGGTTGTACTTATGGAAGTCACAATATTTTAACACTATATAAGTACAGTACAATGCTTTGTAATTCAGACAGAAAATCTGATTGCTGAATCCCTATCTCTCAGCGCTGATACAATAAACACTTTCTTACAATGCTATGAGACCTGATTATTTAATTCTCTACCTGTGTTGGTAGATGGGAATCTGGAGACTTTGAATTGGACTGTTTCAGATTGCCAAGGAAACGGGTCACTGCTTGGCACCAGGTAAGAACATTTCTTCTTACTGCGGTGCTGTGTATGGCTAGGTTTTCTCTGTGGTCCCTTCAGTGCCTCTTGATATCTCACTTTTATTTCTTCCTGCTAGTGCAAAGCCAATATAGCATTATAGAAACTTTGAAGGTGTTTTATTGAACTGAACAATTTGGCCAAATATTTCAGCTTGCACTTTCGTTACTTCCATCTCACGCCTGGGAAGTTTTCTGTTCTTATCTCAGTGTTTCACTTTCAGGATGATTTTGGGGATACCCTTCTTTCCAGTTTGAAGTATCCTCAAACCCTCTCTGAATGATACCTCTCTTAGTTGAGGAGCTACCAGTTATTTCCTTCCCCCCCCCCCCCCCCCCAGTTGATAAGGAACTGGCCCAGGAATCTGTCTTGAGACACATTTGCATGCACCAGCAACATTCCCTGCACAAGTGTCTCAGACAGTTGTCTTGACCTTCTTCTTGCCAACTGAGGGGCTGGCCTGCCCCCAGAACCTGGCAAGACAATATCTGGCATCTTGACTCAACTCAGGAAAGGCCCCACTCCAAGATGTCCTTCAGCCATGAACTGAGAGAAGGAAGTGGTAAAGGAAACTGCAGTCCTGTGTGTCCCTTCCCCCGATTCTTTAGTCTCCCTTTCCCAGGGTTTGCCTACTAGTGTTGGCACCACAACACCTGTCAGCCTTGAATATCAGAAAATCAACACATTTTGAACAAAGTGGAGACACAGACCTTTGTATGCCAAATACTGTAAATATTGCATTTCTAACCATAAAGCAACTAAACTATATACGTGGAGGGGCATAATCGAACACAAACGCCCATGTGTAAGAACGTCCATCTCCGAGAACGGGTCCCTGAAGGGGTGGGCCGAATCGTATTTTCGAAAAAGATGGACGTTTATCTTTAGTTTTGCAAATACGGTTTGTGCCAGGCAAATGCAGTGGATGTGGACGTTTTTGAGATATGGGCGTTTGTTTGAGCTGGGCATTTTTGTTTTTCAGCGATAATCGAAATTGAAGCGTCCCAGCTCAAAAATGAGCAAATCCAAGGTTTTGGGTCGTGTGAGGGGCCAGGATTCGTAGTGCACTGGTCCCCCTCACATGCCAGGACACCAACCGGGCACCCTAGGGGGCACTTTTAAAAAATAGGAAAAAACATTAAATTACCTCCCAGGTGCATAGCTCCTTTACCTTGGGTGCTGAGACCCCTAAATCCCCCCCCCAAAACCCACTCCCCACAACTCAACACCATTACCATAGCACTTTTGGGTGAAGGGGAGCACCTACATGTGGGTACAGTGAGTTTTGAGGGGGGGTTAGAGGGCTCCCATTTACCACCACAAGTGGTACAGGTAGGGGAGGATGGGCCTGGGTCCGCCTGCCTGAAGTGCACTGCATTACCCACTAAAAATGCTCCAGGGACAGGACTTGTTGCTGCTGTATAACCTTGGCACAGCAGTTCACACTGTAAGACTAATCTCGCTGAAAACGTCCTTTATTTCAATAACCGCGTTTACTCACAGGTAACTGCAGATCAGAGGTTGTGCCCCACTGGCAACGAGTTTCCTTGGTACTAAGATTAGCAGTAGCTCAGAGCTGGCAGAATGGTGTACAATGCCCTCTTTCAGCAACATTCAAGGTAAGAACTAAGTCCTGTAACGTGGCTAACACACGAAAGGGATCTACAACAGACTTACAAAAATGGCCACTACCTCGTGGACTACCGGAAACAAAACAGGGCACACTCTGACCCAATAAGCAGAGGGAAAAGCACCATGGGAGAAGAACCTACCAACTACCAACATCGTGAGACTGTAACACAAGCTAGTGAAATCACAGAGCCCAATACCCTACACCCACCACAATGCAATGCTGATGTGACCCTGCAGTGCACCCGAGAGCCAAATCTGACCCAGGGAATGGCTGTGAGAGGATCGAACACATTCTGCTGTCATGGAGGTGGGTACGGAATTTGAGGGTGGCATAGAGGCTGGGAAATAAGGTTTTTGCAAGTGGGTTTTTTTGGTGGGAGGGGGTTAGTGACCACTGGGGGAGTCAGGGGAGGTGATTCCCGATTCCCTCCGGTGGTCATCTGGTCATTTAGGGCACTTTTTTGGGACCTGTTCGTGAGAAAAAAGGGTCCAAAAAAGTGTCCTAAATTCTCGCTAAAAGCGCCTTTCTTTTTTCCATTATGGGCTGAGCGCGCCCATCTCTGCTCAGCCAATAACCATGCCCCAGTCCCGCCTTCACCACATCTCCGACATGCCCCCGTCAACTTTATTTGTTCCTGCGACGGAGTGCAGTTGAAGACGACCAAAATCGGCTTTCGATTATACCGATTTGGCTGCCCACAGGAAACGGACACCCATCTCCCCAACATGGGCGTTTTTCTCCTTTCGAAAATAAGCAGGATAGTGGTGATTGTTCATTGCCCTCATTGATGCTGGCACCACTCCTCATGGAGCATCCTAAGCTTTGCCACAATCTAGCCCCGTATTTCTTGTTGGGCCACCAGCTCCTGCTGCAAGACTCTGTGCATGGCTGAGACTTGCAGCAGAAGCTGGAGTTGGGTGTCTGGTTGGGTGGTCCCACCAGCAGGCATAGTAGCCCTTTTAGGGTTGCCCTCAGCAGCTGTTCCCTCCTGCGTTGGTGTGGGGGGATGTTTCTGCACCTCTCTTCCCCCTCCAGTGGGGGTATGTCCCTCCAGGGGTCCTCCACCTTCTCAGCCTCCAGCTGTGGAAGGATTGGCACTTCCCAAGTCCCAGGGTCCATTGTGACTTCCTAACCCACTGTCTCAGTGGCAGGCTGGTCCTGGGCAAGCTGTTCCAGGGCATGCTTTTCCTGGGCACCCTGATTTATGCCAGGCCAGTCCTGGGCAGACTCTTCAGCAGCTGGAGGGTTTGCAATTGAGATCAATACATCCTATATGGCTGGCATAGAGTGGTGCAGCCAGTTCTCAGGAGGCAAGAACAGGGACAACTGGGGGCAGTTGTTGTTACCTGGGGGACATGTCTGAGGTGTAATACTAATGAGATAACATAGCAGGAAGCCATAAAGGAAATGATATCAGAGGTGTTTGTCCCCATGAGAGGGTGGTCTGACTATGGGCAAGCAGGATGGGTTCTGGGCCTGCTGGAGGGCCCTGGGTAAGCAGGTACTGGCTGGGAGATATTATGGCACTGCGCTGTTGCATGGAAGGGGCCATAGTTATGTTTTTGTCAAGGATGTGAGTGTATGTGTCCCCATGTCTATGTTTCCTACAGCTGGGTGAGAGATGGCAGAGGACCCTGTCAGAGCTGCTTATCCTTCTGGCCTCCTCTGCTGGGACCCTCAGAAGAAAATGCAGTTTCCAGATGTCAAGGTGGAAACCTAGCTTTGGGGGCATCTATCTGTTTGGTACTGATTCTAGATGTTTTAGGGCCCTCACTGATGGCAGTGATTGTAGATCACCCCATGACTCATGGCCATACTTTGGGGGTGCACAGGGGGAACGGAAGTATATGTTGGAATGTAATTGTATTTTACATGCATTGCCTGTCACCTATTATTTCTCTGTGATTACTCTGTGACCTCTGATGTGAATTACTTAGAGAGGTCACACAGCTATGCAACTTCCTGTGGGGGTTAGATGCAGCACATGCAGCACATGGAGCACATGGAGCTCATGATCTCTCCTAACCTGAGAGGATCTATGGTGGTGTGAGCATCCATTACCATCTAAGCACATGGAAGGAGCTGATAATACAAATGTATAGTAATATGTATATATAAGCCTGTCTGATTATAATCTAACTACAAACTGTGAGTAAACAGATGTTTTGTTACTTCAACTTTAAAGTGACTCAGCAGTGAATTATTCTGGGGTGAATGAGAGAGAGATGAAGAAAGAAATTAACATTTCTAAAGCTGAAGCTGTGTGTACTAAAATCTGCTAATTATTTACTACAAATAATCCAACAAAAGGGTTATGGGCCCAGGCCAGGAATTGAAAAAGAAGAGAAATATTACCAGGCAGAAAAAAAGGCCACATTTTTCTCTTAAGTTTTAAAGGAAAGATTCAGTCTGTCTCTCTCTCCCCCCACACAGCAGACAGAAGGCTAAGAAAATGGCTGAGGGAAGAAATTCACCATTGTTCTATTCTCTCAAGGTGCCTAAATTAACTGAGTTTAATTATCAGCAGTGGGAACTAAGATTCATATGTCTCCTTCGAGCAAAAGGATTAAATATATGCTTAGACCAAGACAGAACAGCTGAAAATATGGCTGAATGGGACAATGCAAACTATTATGTGAAGTGCATGCTTTTGGAAGCTCTCTCAGAGAAACAAGCCATATTAGTGGAGGGAAAAGATACACCAAAGGACATTTTATATAAACTGAGAACTATGTATGCAACTACATATGCAAAGCAGCAACCAATTTGGTTGGCAGAGTTGAATGAAACCAAATTAAGGGATAAAAGTAAATGTAATGATCACATTATGCATCTTATGTCTTCATTTCAAAAGTTAGAACTTTCTGGAATTCCCATGTGTGATGCATTGAAAAGAGCATTTCTTTTACCTCACTATCAAAGAAGTTTGATGTTTTTAGGTCTGTAAATGAGGCCATTGAAGGGCAATCTTTTGAACAGGCAACATCAAAACTAAGGCAGGAATGCATAATAAATGATTCTGAGGAGATGTGTTCTCAAAGCAAGTCAGAGAGAAATGAAACAAATTTCTTGGCAAAGAACAGAGGAAGGCGGAGCTATGGGAAAACTCCACCCAAGGGCAAGCTGATTTGCTACTCATGTGGAAAGGAGGGACATGTATCTAAATGGTGTAAGGAAACACAAAACACTCCCTCTAGCTCACCTAAGCCAATGGAACTAAAGAATTTTCAAACCAGGAAATGTATGAAGGACAAAGATAAACACAAGGGCTTTCTAATGGCAGAAAAATCTTTGACTATGGTAAATAATAATTCAAATGAAAGTACTTGGATTTTGGATTCGGGGAGCACATGCCATTTAACCAATTGTAAGAATTTCTTTCAGGAAATGTGTCCAGAAGAAGGTATTCTTAAAACTGCAAACGCAGGGACTGCTAAGATCCAAGCAAAAGGTATTGGATTCTTAAAATGCAAAGTGTCTAATGAAGTTAAAGAAATTCCTGTAAGTGATGTCTTGTATATTCCCCAAGCAGTTTGCAATATGCTTAGTGTATCTACATTAGATAAGAAGGGATTTGTGATTCATTTTGAAAACAGTAAGTGCACAATCTCTAAAAATGATGAAGTATATGCTGAAGCTTTTATGCAAAATGATGTTTATAAACTGAGCATTTCAGGTGAAGCCTCACATATGGCGCAAGTAAGGAAGAATGATGGTAAATGTAGTCTGGAAATCTGGCACCGCCGCCTGGGACATCGTGATTTTAAGGTGATCCAGGATCTTTACAGTAAGCAACTGGCCACCGGCATTCAGATAAGTGCAGATGCTGGTAAAATGGAGAAATGCATAGACTGTGTTACTCAAAAAGATGTGAGACCCTCATTTCCTGCATACACAGGAAATAGGAGTAATAAAGTGCTGGACTTAATACACAGTGACTTATGTGGACCGTTTAATATCCCATCATTGGGAAATAACAGATTTGTGCTAATATTCTTGGATGATTTCTCTAGATATTGTGTGGCCTATTTGCTGAAAGAAAAAAGTCAAGTCACAGACATGCTGAAGAAATACGTAGCCATGGTGAGCAATAAATTTGAAAGAAAACCAAAGGTTCTTCAGACCGACAATGGTGGTGAGTTCACTTCACAAAGCATGCGCACATTTCTAGAACAAGAAGGCATTCAGCATATCACAACAGTAGCTTATACACCAGAGCAAAATTCTGTTGCAGAGAGAAAATTTAGGTCACTTGTGGAAATGACCAGATATATGCTGTCAGATAGCAATCTCCCTAAAAGACTATGGGGGGAAGCCATTCTCACAGCAGTGTACCTACAAAACAGAATGCCAACTAAAGGCGCTGAGCGCACACCACATGAGACATGGCATGGTAGGAAGCCAAACCTGTCACACATAAGAACATTTGGAAGTACAGCATATGCTCATATACCAAAGCAAAGAAGGCATAAGCTGGATTCCACAACAGAAAGGGGCATTTTAGTTGGCTATGCTCCAGGACACAAAGGATATAGAATTTTGAATCTGAAAACTGGCATTGTTGGCATAAGACATGTTACATATTTTGATGAAAACAAAAGGGTTGATAAAGGCTGGATTATCCCAGATGAGCCTTATCATCCAGAATATGAAACTAGAACCATAATAGACATGCCAGTGTATATAAATGCCATACCAAGGCAGATGTCTGAAAGCAACTCATCTGTATCTAACGAGGAACAGGCAGAGGAAGCAGACACAGAAAGGATCATTGAAGAAGACAGTACAGTTGGAGAAGGGGAATCAATTGGAGAAGGACTCTCAGATTTAGAGAATGCGGAAAGGTCGGACCAACCTGTTGTCAGACGCTCATCCAGGGAAAACAAAGGTGTTCCACCCCCAAGACTGTCTTACCTAACAAAGTCAGCAGAAGCTCAAGAGCCCTTAACATGGGATGAGATTGAGAAAATGCCAGCAGAAGAAGCTGCTGAATGGCATAAAGCTGCACAAGAAGAAATTGATGCATTGGATAAAAATAATACTTGGATTCTTACAAAATTACCTCCTGGCAAGAAAGCTATAGGATGCAAATGGGTATTCAAGTTAAAAAGGAATGCACAAGGAAAAGTGGAAAGGTATAAAGCCAGATTAGTGGCAAAGGGATATCTTCAAAAATATGGAGAAGATTTTGATGAAGTGTTTGCACCTGTAGTGAAACACACGACAATCAGAACACTTCTGAGCATTGCAGTCTCAAAAGGCATGCAAGTCAACCACATTGATGTGAAAACAGCGTTTCTTCACGGAGATATAACTGAAGACTTGTACATGGAACAGCCAACAGGTTTCATAAATACAAAACAAAGACAGCTAGTGTGTAAATTAAACAAAGGTCTTTATGGATTAAAGCAAAGTGCAAAATGTTGGAATGAAAAATTGCATGAAATATTGACAAATTTAGGATTTAAGCAAGGTGAAGCAGATAAATGCTTGTACACTAGGTGCACAAATGGACAATATGCATACATTTTAGCTTTTGTTGATGATCTGCTCATTGCAAGCAAAAGTGAGCAAGAGTACAAGGACATTGTAAAGTGTTTAAACCTCAATGTTGAGATAAAAGAACTGGGTAATGTGTCATACTATCTTGGTATAGAAATTGAGAAACAAAATGATGGTTCTTATCTTCTAAGCCAGA
Source organism: Microcaecilia unicolor (assembly GCF_901765095.1). NCBI lineage: Eukaryota > Metazoa > Chordata > Amphibia > Gymnophiona > Siphonopidae > Microcaecilia > Microcaecilia unicolor. Next base: position 302,790,109 of record NC_044035.1, on the reverse strand, counting down.
AGCAGAAAATAAATGAGCTTATTGAAAGTTTAGGTATGCAAGATGCCCAAGTTGTAAGCACTCCCATGATCACTGATTTTCTGAAGGATGAAACAGTAAGAGAACCTTTACCAGATAACATCCAATATAGATCAGCCATAGGTAAGCTTTTATATCTAGCTACCACATACAGGGCTGATATAGCAAATGCAGTAGGAATTTTGAGCAGAAGGGTCAGCTCACCTACCAAATCAGATTGGACTGCAGTTAAAAGGATGGTAAGGTATTTAAAGGGTACCATTGATTGTAAATTAAAGATTTCAGCCAATAGTAATCCAAAACTAATATGTTACTGTGATTCAGATTGGGCAGGGGATCATTCTGATTATAAATCCACAAGTGGATATGTGTTTATGTATGGAAATGTACAAATTTCATGGGCCAGTCATAAACAAAGTATTGTGAGTTTGTCTTCTACAGAAGCTGAATATGTGGCCGTATCGGAAGCGTGCAGAGAACTGATGTGGATTGAAAAACTTTTGCTGGATTTCGGAATAGCTGAAAAGAGACCAATCCAGATAATGGAAGATAATCAGAGCTGCATCCGACTGTCACAGAATGACAAGGTTCAGTCACGCACCAAGCACATCGCAACGAAATACCACAACGTGCGAGAGTTGGCGAAAGAAGGGGTCATAAGTCTACACTATTGTCACACCAGTGAGATGACAGCTGACATCATGACCAAACCGTTACCCAGAGAACATTTTGTGAATCTGCGTATAAAGCTTGGACTTTGTATGAATAAATAATTGCATGACAGTTATGCATGAGAAGGGGTTTGTTGGAATGTAATTGTATTTTACATGCATTGCCTGTCACCTATTATTTCTCTGTGATTACTCTGTGACCTCTGATGTGAATTACTTAGAGAGGTCACACAGCTATGCAACTTCCTGTGGGGGTTAGATGCAGCACATGCAGCACATGGAGCACATGGAGCTCATGATCTCTCCTAACCTGAGAGGATCTATGGTGGTGTGAGCATCCATTACCATCTAAGCACATGGAAGGAGCTGATAATACAAATGTATAGTAATATGTATATATAAGCCTGTCTGATTATAATCTAACTACAAACTGTGAGTAAACAGATGTTTTGTTACTTCAACTTTAAAGTGACTCAGCAGTGAATTATTCTGGGGTGAATGAGAGAGAGATGAAGAAAGAAATTAACATTTCTAAAGCTGAAGCTGTGTGTACTAAAATCTGCTAATTATTTACTACAAATAATCCAACAGTATACACATAGCTGGGAGTTTCCATAGCACGGGTTGTGGGCCCACTATAATGTATGGAGTTCAGGGGCTCCCAGCTTGGGCCTTAAGGGATGTCTCACAAGGCAGCATACCGACCTTTGGAGCAGACAATTGTACAGCCAATGAGTATGGGTTAGGGGGTATGAAAGAACATCCATTTGGGGGAAAACTGAAGCAGTGACAGTCCTCTGTGATCAGTGTACTGTCCTTCTTGGTGTAAGGGTTAGAGCTGTGTTCCCTAAAGGCAATAGACCTGGGTTTGATTCCCACTGTGGATGTTTGGGGTTGTTGTTTTATTTCCCCTGCCATAGTGGCTGCAATATCCTAGATAGGTATGTGTGACATGCTGGGCACTTCTCTATTAGTTGCTGGAGGATGTTATCCAAAGGGCTTCCCCCTTCCCCCCTTCCTTTCCATGTCATTTAATAAGCTGGGGGTTGGCTGTAACATATTCTAGCAGATATGGGAATTGTGAGCACACTGTACTGAGGGTAGCTGCATACTCAGGCCTTGATCGGGGACAGAGCTGTTATAGAGGTGCTATGTCTGTGGTACTTACAGTCAGTGTGTTTATTCTTTCAAAAAAGGTGCCGGTACTCAAATGCTGGGCACCCCTTCAAAGGTGGGGTTATCACTAAGGGACTCATCCCACAATAGCTAGAACCCCTACAACCAGTCACAGAATCTATGACAAGGCAGAGTTGGTGTGTAGAGCCTGAGCTCTTTCATTAAAACTTGGGGTCCATGGATCAATTTTAGCAGACAATGGAAAAGGTGTCGGTACTCAGTACCCCCAAGTACCCCCTCAAAAAAAGCCCTGCTTACAGTTGGTCCCTGAGGCGCTCCCTCATGTGCCAGATTAGGGCAGGGTCTTCTCACAAGACACACCTGTACCAGCGACAGAGCAACTCAAGGTCCTGCTATATCCCGAAGCGTCTGCAAAACACAAGTTGGTGGAGGCAGGGTTCAGGTGATGGACCTTCTTGGCGTCACATACATTATTATTTTGGAGAACATGTTGTGCAATGCTCCTCACATAGCCTTGTTCCCACTGTACGTGCCAGCAAATATATGTGTACTTGGCAACATTCTTATACAATCTTTCACAAACATCTCTGGATATGGCAGAACCTTTTATAAAATCCTGGGAGAACTGTGAACTTGGGCATCCCAATTCCTACTTCAATGTCCTATGCAAAATGAAGCTTTAAATCTAAAAGCTTTGAATCTAAAACCCAAATCCAGGCTAATTTTATTTTTGACCTAGAAACATCTATCGCAAATATATTTCTTCCTTTAAGCTTTCCTCTTTTTTCTCCATGTAGCTCTTAATATCTTCTATAGGAAGAAAAAAGTAAATTCTATTTTCCTACCATGGAAAATCATGTAAGTGAGATCAAATTGCCTTCTTTCATGTTCCATTTGCATAAAATATAAAAAAGAACTATAAGACTGATCTTAGAAGAGACACCCGTGAGCATTTCTCTCGGATTTTGAAAAGACAATATTGCTTTTATAGCTCTTACCTTTAAAGCATATTATCACCATTTAACATTTTCAATATTTCTTCTCTTAATATAAATTATGCTGTAACCTTTTATATAAACCTGGTATGACATGATTAGTTGGATGCTTTTATTTGTTTTTCTTGTATGAAAGGTATGTCAGTCGCCTTTCCTATTTTAAATGGAGTTCTTAATTCATTATTGTTTTATTGTATAATTATACTTTGTGAACCTTTCTGATTTACTTTGCAATAAGTTACAGTATATTAAAAATAATAAATGATAAATTGGGTCCTCTCCATCTGCGAGGGGTACCCCTACCAATGGAGATAGGATCCCTAAATCTTCAGGCCCCTGGAGATCCCTTTGGCTGAGAACGCCAGGTCCTGGGATTAGGATTCAGGGATGAGATTCAGAACAGGCTGAAAAACTGTTGACCAGAGGACCTAATTACCCAAATGCCCCAGTGAAATACCCCTCAGGAAAGTAAGCTGTGTCCCCTTGTACTCCTGAGTTCCTCTATATTAACAGAAATCACCGGTCTACATGCTATGTTGAAGACAAACCACAACTTTTATTAAGCAACTGCTAAACTACTACTACTACTACTTAACATTTCTAGTGCGCTACTAGGGTTACGCAGCGCTGTACAAATTAACAAAGAAGGACGGTCCCTGCTCAAAGGAGCTTACAATCTAAAGGACGAAGTGTCAAGTTGGGGTAGTCTAGATTTCCTACAATGAGATAAACAGCATACAATACTATTTACAGGAAATAAAATAGCAGGTTAGGTATCAGGGCAGGCAGACAAACATATACACAAATAATGGAAACCTGGCCAGGATATGGCTATGTAAATATAGTTACTGTCCCAGGCCTAGTAAATGAGGTACCTCTTAAAAGAAAGGAAGGAAAATCCAGATCAATTTACAGCAAAAAAAAAAAAAAAACCTGCAGTGTTATCCTAGTCCATTGGTAACCATCGGTTGTCTTATTTTCTCATCTGGAGTGAAGGAGCAACCTAATGGTTAGAGCAACAGGTTGAGAACCAGGAGAACCTGGTTCAATCCCATTGCAGCTCCTTATAATCTTGGGCAAGTGACTTAATCTTCCATTGCCCCAGGTACAACACAGACTGTGTGCCCTTCAGCAACAAAAAAGCACCATGTCCATAGCTTTTGGGCTTGCAGGAAGTGTATAAGAAAAGAAAACAAAATCTAGAATATTTATTATGGGGGCAATTTTATATCATTTATCCTTTATTAAAATTTGATATACTGCTTACCTTGCAGAACAAGGTAAATAACTCTATAAAATAATAGGAAAGCTGCAAATTAGTTGATCCCACTGACAGCCCCTAACTCAAGGTCATAGTATGCTACAGCAATTCCAGACCTTATGTCAGTCCCTTTGTACTGCAGATTCTTCAGCTACTTTAGCTCAAATAGATGAATTTCTAAAACCACTCACATGCTGTGTTTTAACTGATACACAAAAACAGAGTTTAGAATCAGAATTTATAGAAGATGAGATTTTGTCAGCCATGCAGTCTCTCCTACGTAATAAGACCCTAGGTCCAGATGGTTTTTCTGTAGAGTATTCTTGAATATTTGTCATTAATTATAGTCCTTTGTTAAATTAGGTTTTCCAATGTTTTTGTGATTGCCCACTTGTATTGAGTTTTTAAAATTTATTTTTTTGAGGCTACGATAGTGATAATCCCCCAAACCAGACAGGGACATTGTATTGATTGGTAACTTAAAGGCCCATTCCTCTCAATGTCAGTAGCAAAATCTATGCCAAAATTCTAGCTGAATGGCTCTTTCAAGTGTTAAGCATGATCATACATCAGGATCAGAACAGATTTTTGAAAGGGTGCTCCATAGTGAGTATTTGGGGGGGGGGGGGGCATGCTCTTGTGCAGCCAGTTGACTGATGCAATTTTACTGGAAATGAATCCATTTGATTTTCAAGGTCCTCAGACAAAATGGGCCAGAGTACTTAAAGAATAAGTTAACCCTTTTCACATCTTTAAAACCTCTAAGGTCCCACAATGATAACCTATAGCCTTACTAAGTCACCCCACTAACCCAATCAATTAAGAATGCCTACCTGCTACAACTATCCTAATCACTCTCTTCCTTCTTCTCTTACCTCTCCTAATCATTACACATTAATAATTGTATCTGATATCCTATAATGACAATGTTTCAAATCTATGTAAGCCACATTGAGCCTGCAAATAGGTGGGGGAATGTGGGATACAAATGCAATAAATAATAAATAATAATAATAATACCCTCATCAAAAGAAATTGTACGATGTGATATTTTATTTATTTATTTATTTATTTGTTGCATTTGTATCCCACATTTTCCCACCAATTTGCAGGCTCAATGTGGCTTACATTATGCCGTAATGGCGATCACCATTTCTGGATAGAAAATTACAAGTAGTAATGCATTAAGGCGTCTATATGGGAAAGTCGAGTACAAAGTGGTATTGCATTGAAGTTCCTGAATGATAGATAAGTTAATCAATTATAGAAAGTTCATATCCACCAGCGAGCCTTCTCAGGAGTAGCCCCCACACTCTGGAATTTAGTCTCAGAGGGGCTACATATAACTCGAGACTACCTCTACTTCAGGAAGCAGGTAAAAGCCTGGCTTTTCTCCCAAGCCTTTAATACATAGGGTGACTGACTATATACCCAGTGGTGTGCTGGAGCCGGCTCGGTCCGGCTCGCAAGAGCCACTTGTTAAATTTTGACAGCTCTTGCGAGCCGGTTGTTCTTGGGGGCGAGCCGGCTCCATTACGGGAGGTAAGCATGGCAGGAGGGCGCCATCACAGACGTCAGAAGGCGGGACTAAGGGCACAAATGAACTCATCGAAGCAAACAGGGAAGGCTGGAGATGGGCAGCAGGGCTTTAAATAACACGCGCTTCAACGGAGAGGTAATAAAAAAGATAGATGGGAGCGGGAGGGGACAGTGGGAGCGAAGGACAATCGCTGGACATGTTTGGGAGCGGGAGGGGAGGGGCAGGGGAGGAGAATTGCTGGGCATGGATTGGTAGAGGGGGGCAGGGGAGAGAAGACAATTGCTGGGTAGGGATGGGTAGAGGGGGGCAGAGGAGAGAAGACATTTGCTGGGCAGGGATGGGTAGAGGGGGGCAGGGGAGAGAAGACATTTGCTGGGCATGGAGGGCAGGGGAGAGAAGACAATTGCTGGACATGGATGGGTAGAGGGGGCAGGGGAGAGAAGACAATTGCTGGGCATGAATGGATAGAGGGGGCAGGGGAGAGAGGAGAATTGCTGGGCATGAATGGGTAGGGGGCAGGGGAGAGAAGACAATTGATGGGTATGGATGGATAGAGGGGGGCAGGGGAGAGAGGAGTGTTTCAGGATATGGATGGAGGGGAGGGGAGGGAGAGAGAAGAAATGCTGGACATGGAGGGAAGATAGAGGAAGGAGATTAGATGAGGGAAAAGGAAGTGAGGAGAGAAGCTGCACATGGATGGAGAAAATAGGCAGAAGCTGGATCCACTGTACAGTCAAGTCTGCGGAGGACCAGAAATAAAGAAGAAAGGAGGAAAGAAAAGAAATAAATGGAAAGGAAGCCTTGGAAACGGAGTCAAGGGAACAGATAGAGAGCAGCAGAATCAGATACTGGGCCAGCATGATCAGAGAAACAAAGTCACCAGACAACAAAGGTAGAAAATTTTAATTTTATTTTCATTATAGTGTTTGGAATATGTCCACTTTGAGAATCAGGTGCTGAATGTTAAAAGTTTATATTTATTTACTTATTTATGGCATTTTATCCCATATTAAACATGAATTAGATTGGAACCTGGGATCATTTAATTTTTTTTCCTGGAGAGAGTAATGCATTGCCCCCCCCCCCCCTTAGCTATAGCCAGTTCTGCAATTTGGGAGGCGCAGAGGTGGACGGGGGGCGCATAGGTGGATGGGGGGCGCAGAGGTGGACCCCCATCCACCTCTGCGCCCCCCATCCACCTCTGCAGTGGTGGACAGGGGGGGCGCCGAGGTGGACCGGGGAGAGAGCCTGTTAAAAATTTACCAGCACACCACTGTATTTACCCATTCTGCATCTGGACTAGATTGCTACACATACTGTAATTTAGATCAGTTCCTTCGCTTACTTAACCCTAGAACGCATGACGTTAAAAATATACATATTAACGTCATGGGGGCCTTTTAGGTCCCCATGCACATAATGTAGAAAAACACACTTAAATAACTTTCACAAGTTTATTTCAAAATTGCTCAATAAAATATGAATAGTGGACAACATTTTAATTATAATTTTTCACAGAAAACACCAAAAAATCTTTTTTTTCCCAAATTTCACGCAAAGACATGAAAACACACAAAAATGCATAGAAATCTATAGCAAACTAGCTGCAGCTACATTTTTATTCTAACTTTCTTTTCTATTATATTAGTCTTCCAAACAATTCTGACATGTTATTTTTTCAGAAGAGTGTTCTTTGCAAACAGTTTCCTTACAAGTGGAACAATATCGCTCAGTTTTCCTCTCTATGTTTCTTGGACACATGAAACAACGCTTTCGTTTTCTTTCTCCTGGCTCTGGAGTAATCTGAAACTGTACGCCACACCGTTTCATTGCTTCTTTAGTTTTCTTTGGCAAGCATTTCAAGTCGCTTCGCTCTATCATGTGAGGTATTACAAGTTCATGACAAAGGTCCTTCAAGAATAAGCGTCTCCTGTCCTTCCTCTGTGCATGAAATTCAGGATGAGTTTCTGTATAAATAATGAATGAATTTAGGGCTGCTACATCAAGCATATTTGAAAATAGTACTACAGGCCATCGTTTTGTTTGCCTCTTACACGAATATTCTCCCACCATCTCATCCATTTTATCTACACCTCCTTTTGTTGCATTGTAATGCAGGATGATTTCTGGTTTCAATTTTTGGTTATTGCTGTCAACACTGCAATCGTGATGCATGGTACTGAGTAAAATTACAGATTTCTCCTTCTTTGCCTTGTAAGATACCAAAGTCGCTTTGTTATTGAATCCAAAGACACTCTCATAAAGTGCTCGCTGACGATTGTGTTTGAGTGCTGCTGGAATTTCTCGTCTGTTTTGCTTTATAGTACCAACAAGTGTAATAGCTTTTGCAAGCAGAAAATTGCCTAGTTCAACATTGGTGAAATAATTGTCCATGGTGATGTTTCTACCTGAATTGAATATTGGAACAGCAAGAGTTTTGACTATTTCAGACCCCAGATCCTTCTGTACTGGTGCACCAACCTCTTTGCCACAGTAGATTACGCCATTTATGCCATAATAATTTGCAGAATCACACATCCAGAAGATTTTTATACCATACTTGGCTGGCTTGCTGGGCATGTATTGTATGAATTTGCAGCGTCCTCTGAACGGTACAAGTTGCTCATCTACAGTAACGTTAGTACTAGGATTGTAAAGTTTTGTGCAATTTTTGATAAATATGTTCCAGATATAACTGATAGGGGCTAATTTGTCTGTTTCAAACCTCGCTGCACGAGTTCGCTTATCATCAAAGCGAATGATCCTTCTAATTTCCTCATATCTGCCCACTGACATTGTCGCCTTATAGTGTGGATCAGAAAGTGGGTCCAGAAATAATTCTCGTATTGGGACATCATACGATTTTTGACTCCCTGCCAGCAGGAAAAGTCCAATATATGCATAAAGTTCCTCTTTTGAGATATTTTTCCAGGACTTATTTTTTGCTGAAGCGATACGTCTTCCTTCTAGGTTTGAACATAATAGGACCTCTTCTGCAATATTGTCAGAAAAATAAGTACAGAATACATCTTTAGGGGTAAAGTAACTGGGACTTCCCACAGCTCCTTGAGCCTGTCTCACAATATTGTGTATTGGAGTACGTCCGACTAATGTAGGATTACTGTCCCAAAAAACATTCGTTTTGGATGTTCTACTTATCACTTCTTGAGGATCCACTAGATTCACTTCTTCATCATCAGAAGAATCACTGGATGAGGATGTTTGATTAGCTGGTGGCAGATATTCTTCATCAGACAAAGATAGTTCACTTTCATCATCGCTTTGAAACATAATCGCTTCAATCTCTTGGTCAGTCAGACACTTGGAGGAAGACTGTGCCATTGCTGACTAGATGTTAGAAAATGAAACAGATTTCCTCTCAACAGCTTATCTTATCACAGGTCCTTCAGCAATTAGCTCACAGTGTATACTGTCCTCAGTGTTCAGAGGACCTGAGGTGATGTCATGGCCTTATCACTCCCTCCAAAAATCACATGACATCCTCACATGTTATTATCCACACCCTGGCCCCTCCACCAGCATTACTGAGTACAAATAAAGTAACTTGAGACACAAACACTTCTGAGAACATGATAAAAACAGCGGGGGCCTAAAAGGCCCCCAATTCGTACAGATGTAGTTTTCACCAAACAAGCATTGTTACACCATAATGCCTATGAAAAAAAATTATATGAACAACTGGATATTATCAACAATGACATACTTGAGTAATACCTTGAGTTTCAAAATTCTAACTAAAGTAATTTTGCAGATAATAGCAAAAATGTAAGCATGGGGGCCTAAAAGGCCCCCAATATGCGTTCTAGGGTTAACTATACAAAGAACTTGCCTTGATTTTAGCTAACCATCAAATCATCCCAACTGGCTCTGTACCATGCACCTTGTTCCCAACATATACAGTGGGGGAAATAAGTATTTGATCCCTTGCTGATTTTGTAAGTTTGCCCACTGACAAAGACACGAGCAGCCTATAATTGAAGGGTAGGTTATTGGTAACAGTGAGAGATAGCACATCACAAATTAAATCCGGAAAATCACATTGTGGAAAGTATATGAATTTATTTGCATTCTGCAGAGGGAAATAAGTATTTGATCCCCCACCAACCAGTAAGAGATCTGGCCCCTACAGACCAGGTAGATGCTCCAAATCAACTCGTTACCTGCATGACAGACAGCTGTCGGCAATGGTCACCTGTATGAAAGACACCTGTCCACAGACTCAGTGAATCAGTCAGACTCTAACCTCTACAAAATGGCCAAGAGCAAGGAGCTGTCTAAGGATGTCAGGGACAAGATCATACACCTGCACAAGGCTGGAATGGGCTACAAAACCATCAGTAAGACGCTGGGCGAGAAGGAGACAACTGTTGGTGCCATAGTAAGAAAATGGAAGAAGTACAAAATGACTGTCAATCGACAAAGATCTGGGGCTCCACGCAAAATCTCACCTCGTGGGGTATCCTTGATCATGAGGAAGGTTAGAAATCAGCCTACAACTACAAGGGGGGAACTTGTCAATGATCTCAAGGCAGCTGGGACCACTGTCACCACGAAAACCATTGGTAACACATTACGACATAACGGATTGCAATCCTGCAGTGCCCGCAAGGTCCCCCTGCTCCGGAAGGCACATGTGACGGCCCGTCTGAAGTTTGCCAGTGAACACCTGGATGATGCCGAGAGTGATTGGGAGAAGGTGCTGTGGTCAGATGAGACAAAAATTGAGCTCTTTGGCATGAACTCAACTCGCCGTGTTTGGAGGAAGAGAAATGCTGCCTATGACCCAAAGAACACCATCCCCCCTGTCAAGCATGGAGGTGGAAATGTTATGTTTTGGGGGTGTTTCTCTGCTAAGGGCACAGGACTACTTCACCGCATCAATGGGAGAATGGATGGGGCCATGTACCGTACAATTCTGAGTGACAACCTCCTTCCCTCCGCCAGGGCCTTAAAAATGGGTCGTGGCTGGGTCTTCCAGCACGACAATGACCCAAAACATACAGCCAAGGCAACAAAGGAGTGGCTCAGGAAGAAGCACATTAGGGTCATGGAGTGGCCTAGCCAGTCACCAGACCTTAATCCCATTGAAAACTTATGGAGGGAGCTGAAGCTGCGAGTTGCCAAGCGACAGCCCAGAACTCTTAATGATTTAGAGATGATCTGCAAAGAGGAGTGGACCAAAATTCCTCCTGACATGTGTGCAAACCTCATCATCAACTACAGAAGACGTCTGACCGCTGTGCTTGCCAACAAGGGTTTTGCCACCAAGTATTAGGTCTTGTTTGCCAGAGGGATCAAATACTTATTTCCCTCTGCAGAATGCAAATAAATTCATATACTTTCCACAATGTGATTTTCCGGATTTAATTTGTGATGTGCTATCTCTCACTGTTACCAATAACCTACCCTTCAATTATGGGCTGCTCATGTCTTTGTCAGTGGGCAAACTTACAAAATCAGCAAGGGATCAAATACTTATTTCCCCCACTGTATCTGCTCTTGGTCCCTCAGCTATATGGAAAGCCATATTGTCAAAACTCTTTAGCATCATATCTATGTTAGTTGAATGTTCTAATGCATGCTTATTAGGTGTATCATTAGTATTATGCTAACATTGTATTATATCTCTGGTACTTGAATCCCAGTGCTGTTAAAAGTGTATATTTTTGATACTGCTTCACAGAGTTCTATTATTAGGTTTCAATTTACTGTTTTCAAGTTTACCTCATTTATTGTATTTATGTTTATTCTTGGTTATTTTACTATTGTTATGCTGTTAACAAAATTGTAAGTTTTATGTTAAACTGTACCTACTGTACACTGCCTTGGGTGAATGTCTTCATAAAGGTAGTTAATAAATCCCAATAAATAAATCATTCCAAAGAAACTAATAGACAAAAATCATTCATACTTATTGTTACTCCTCTGTTTCTCAGTGCTGCATTTCCAACTGCTAGCAAAGAAAAATTGTACATATTTAGGAGTTATTAAACCAGGGGTGTCCAATCTCGGCCCATGTCAGGTCAGGTATTCAGGATTTCTCTAATGAACATGCATGAGATCTATTTGTATAAAATGGAGGCAATGCATACAAATAGATCTCATGCATATTCATTGGGGAAATCCTGAAAAACCGAGTGGATTGCGACCCTTGAGGACTGAGTTTGGACAACCCTGTATTAAAACTATTTGAAAAAGATGAGTCTTCAAGGATGAATGAAAATGGATGAAGGATCTCTCTAGTTGAAGATGTTTCCAGAGGCCAGATATCAAAAAATAGAATGCACTGTTGCAAGTTGACTTCTACTTTGCTCATGAGAGACTAGGGAGTATCAGTCTATTATCATTAAGTGAGTGGAGACAACATGTCAGAGTATACAGAATTACAAGGGATGCTAAATATAATGGGATATCATTGTACAGAACTTTATGAGTCATAATCAATTTTAAATTTGATTCTGAATTCTATTGGAAGCCAATGAAGTTGTTTGAGTAATGGTGTTACATAATCTCTGCATTTGGCTTGGCAAAGAATCCAAGCTGCAGTGTTTTGTAGAATTTGAAGGCATTTCAAATTTGTTCCAGCTATACCTGCATAAATAATATTGCAGTAGTCATACCAAGAATTGATATATGCGTAGAACAATGTGTGTGAGGAATCAGCATTGAGGTAGTTACAAACACCCCTTAATTTCTGTAGAGTGTAAAATCTTGATCTCAAAACACTAGAAATTTGATCAATGAAAGTGGAGAGTATTATAGAATACTAGCATATACCTGAATTGGAGTGGACCATTTATGCCAGGCCATTGGCAGTTGTAAATGGGTGCACTATATAATGCACCAAAGCTATAGTATTCTATAAGTTACAGGCGTAAGTCAAACATGCCCATGTTCCACCCATATGTATGCTCCCTTTGCAGTTATATGCTAAAGCACTTACATACTTCATTGAAGAATAGCATGTAATGCACTGTGGGGGTCTGTTACAAAGGTACGCTAGAGTTTTTACCACACGCTATTGATTAGCGCAAATTAAATGCTAGAAACACCCATAGGAATATATGGGCATCTCTAGTGTTTAGTACACACTTATGTGTACTAAATGTGCTAGAACATCTTTGTAAAAGGGGCCCTTACACACTTAAATACCAGTTTTTTAGCGCTTGTGCATGTAAGATGCACGTAACTGCATGCACCCAGTTATAGAATTGCCCTTCACACACTTTAGGTGACTGTGAAATAAAAACTTCTACTTTGGATAGCTAGGTTGGTGTAAAAATATTAGGGAGTGGAGGAGTGGCCTAGTGGTTAGAGCACCAGTCTTGATATCCAGAAGTGACCGGTTCAAATCCCCCTACTGCTCCTTGTGATCTTGGGCAAGTCACTTAACTCTCCATTGCCTCAAGTACAAACTTAGATTGTGAGCCCTCCTGCGACAGAAAAATATCTAATGTAACTCACTTTGAGCTACTACTGAAAAAGGTGTGAGCAAAATCCAAATAAATAGGTGCCCTTGCACTCACCTCTAACTTTCAGGCTCTTTGGGTCCTCCAATAATCTCAACACCACCCCTCCCAGAATAATCTAAGTGAATGGGCAGTTTTAAAACTCCTCACCCTCCTTACTGGTAAAAGTACCACCTGTTTCTTTTCATGAAAAAATCATTTTTATTTTCAATATAAATCCTCCCAAACATCACCAATCATCAATCCAACAAAAGCAACAGTTCAAGGCATATAAATTCCTGCTCTCTGGGCTGGGTTCAGCAAAGGCCAATCAGACAAGACGCAGGGAGACAGGTCTAGAAACAGGAGGGCACAACTATCCCCAGGGCCGGTGCAAGAATATTGGGTGATCTAGGGTAACCTTCAATCTCCCAACCCCTCAAAAATCATGGTCATCCCAACACCACCCCAGTCACAACAATCCTATAAAAATGAATAATTGCACACCTTACTTTTAAATATTAAACTTTGCTTGTATGTTTACATGCGCTCACTCTCCCTACAGAGCAAAGTATGTGCTAATCGCTCCTTTATTCTGTGAGGCTGTCAGAATCTATTGCTTTTCTTGAATGCTGCTGCTCTTTGCCACCCCTCAGAGGATACTGCCCTGGGTGATCGCCTATTCTTGCCTAATAGTTGCACCAGCCCTCCCCATCCCACAAGGGATGGGGGACATGGTTCTTCCTAAAGAGAAGTACATGCCCAGCACTGGTTAATCCAGGCTGCTTGCTGGACCTGTCGTTGCTTCTGTAATATGGACAATGGCAGTAATGTTCAGGGGGAGATGTCTTAGCTGTAAGGGTCAGGATCTGTTAGGGTTCTGCTCAGTTTGGTTATACAAACATCTGCCTAGCATCCTGAGGTCTTGGTTTCATAATACCACAAGGCCTAGACATATGCACAGCTAGCAAGTTCACCTGTGGTTAAGCACATACAGATACCAAAAGAGGATAGTTCAGGCAGCTGAGTCAAAACCAAAACATGGCCCTCACCTGGAGAATATAGAAGTATTCTACAGGACAAAGGAATAACAAAGAAAAGCAAGGAGAAGAACAAAATCCTCATGGACTGGTCTGTACAGTATTGCAGTGCGGTAAGTAAAGAAGAGAACCAAAGAGCCAAGGTGATATAATTGATGCTACTCTTGTTTATTCAAAAAGTACATTAAAATATTTCCACAAGACTCAACATGGCCATGTTTCATCTAAAGTAGTTTGGTTTGTGTTCTGCTTCTCGGAGGAGACAAAACAACATAGTATTTATGTTTTTAGCTACTGTGTTACTATCAGGCTTATTTTCAAAAGAGAAGGGCGCTCATCTTCCGACACAAATCGGGAAATGGGCGTCCTTCTCTCAGGGTCGCCCAAATCGGCATAATTGAAAGCCGATTTTGGGTGTCCTCAACTGCTTTCTGTCGCAGGGACGACCAAAGTTCATGGGGGCGTGTCGGCACCGTAGCGAAGGAGGGACTGGGGCGTGCTTAAGAGATGGGTGTCCTCAGTCAATAATGGAAAAAAGAAGGGCGTCCCTGACGAGCACTTGGCTGACTCTACTTGGTCCATTTTTTCTTGCGACCAAGCCTCAAAAAGGTGGACAAAATGACCAGATGACCACCGGAGGGAATCGGGGATGACCTCCCCTTACTCCCCCAGTGGTCACCAACCCCCTCCCACCCTAAAAAAAACTTTAAAAAAATGTTTTGCCAGCCTCTATGCCAGCCTCAAATATCATACCCAGCTCCATGACAGCAGTATGAAAGTCCCTGGAGCAGTTTTAGTGGGTGCAGTGCACTTCAGGCAGGTGGACCCAGTCCCATTCCCCCCTACCTGTTACACTCGTGGTGGTAAATGTGAGCCCTCCAAAACCCACCCGAAACCCACTGTACCCACATATAGGTGCCACATATGGTAGTGGTGTACAGTTGTGGGGAGTGGGTTTTGGGGGGGCTCAGCGCCAGTGGTGTTCCTAGTGTGGATGGCACCTGGGGCGGATCGCCGATGCGCCCCCCCCCCCCCCCCCCCCCCCGCTTGCGAAATGACACCTTCCCCCATCCCCAGCGAAATGACACCCCCCCGGGTGCACACCACTGGGGGGGGTGCTGCGGCGCGCGCCTGTGGGCTCTGACTTCGCGAACTTCGCTCGTTCACTGCAGCTCCCTCTGCCCCGGAACAGGACCGCCCCCACTGCCCCCCACTTTGGTACGCCACTGCTCATCGCCCAAGGTAAGGGAGCTATGCACCTGGGAGCAATTTGTGAAGTCCACTGCAGTGCCCCCTAGGGTGCCCGGTTGGTGTCCTGACATGTCAGGGGGACCAGTGCACTACGAATTCTGGCTCCTTCCATGACCAAATGCCTTGGATTTGGTCGTTTTTGAGAGGGGCGTCCTCGGTTTCCATTATGTTGAGATTTGGGCGTCCCCGACCGTATTATTGAAACGAAAGATGGACGCCCATCTTGTTTCGATAATACGGGTTTCCCCGCACCTTCGCGGGGCCATCCTGCGAGGACGCCCTCATGAAACGTGGGCACCCCGTTCGATTATGCCCCTCCACGTTATTTTAGAACATACAGTCCTTTGTTTCTATTGCACTTCCAGAGCTGATGTCAATCACAAAAGCAATTGGAATACATGACTTCTGACGCAGGCACTTTAGCCAAAACACAGTCATGTCAAGTCTTGTTATATCAGGTATTATTCATTTCAGTATTTTATATACCACATAGACCTAAGTGGTTTACAGTTTCATTTTACAACTACTAGATCTGTCCCTAGTGGGCTCACAATCTAAGTAGTACATTATACTACTGTTGTACCTGGGGCAACACCTTGGCTCTTTGGTCTTATTCTTTACTGCATACTGTATGAACAAAGGAACACCTACAGATGTCCAGAATGATCTTAACTTGAAAACAGACATCTTTCATAAAACAGTTTTTAACAGCTGAGAATTAAAGCATGAGGGAACAGATATGCATTTTGCTAAGCTCATATGTAATTTTTAGGATATGCTAAGGCTAAATAATCAGTACATCATGAAATAGGAACACAGCCTATTTTGCTTGTATTTTATCATTTGTGATGTACCAAAACAGCAGGAAACCTGGTATTACTTTGTAGTCTGCCTTTTAAAACACAGGAGTGCAGAGGCCAGCAGCAGACTCACTTTTCTTGTGACTTTGCTTCTATTTTACTATTTTATCCTTCTGATAGATAAGGCCCAACAAAACTGATTATTATCTGGAGGAGCAGGGCCGGTCCTAGGGTCTCTGGCGCCCCCCTGCAGATGATGAGTTGGCGCCCGCGTGCCCCCGCCCCCCCCCCCCCCCAGCATCTCCTTTCTCTCTTCTCCCACCCTACCCCTGTCCAGCGATTCTCCTTCGCCTGAATTGCCCCATCCCCCGCCGCCCTTGGTGCTTTAAATCTTTAATTTACCTCCGTTCCAGCAGCTGCGTCATTTGAAAGACTTGCCCCGTCTCTAGCCTTTCCTCCCTTCGTGAGTTCGTTCTGCAGTCCCGCCCTTGAGGAAATGACATCAGAAGGCGGGACTGCGGAACGAACTCACGAAGGGAGGGAAGGCTAGAGACGGGGCAGGGCTTTCAAATGATGCGGCTGCTGGAACAGAGGTAAATTAAAAGATTTAAAGAACCAAGGGCAGCGCGGTATGGCGGCACAGCACCGCAGGGGGGCCCTTGAAGGCAGGCGCCCCCCTGCAGCGCTTACCCCACTTATCGGGTTTGACCGGCCCTGTGGAGGAGAATGGTCTTCTAATAGTCACTATATAGAGAAATGCAAGGGAGAAAGTAAAGTGAATAGGGAGGAGAGCCTTAATCCTTACAGCGAGCACTTCATTCTCTAATTCAGGTGTTGAGGGACACCTCCTACTGCTCAAACGTGGTGCTGCAGCTTCCATCCTGATGAGTTCCTCATTTGCCATATTATACTCCAAGAACCTTTCTCAATATACCTGTTCATTTGAAAAAAAAAAACGGTATCTACAGTCCAAGCAGTATTAGTGGTCTAAGGGCAATATATTTCTCATTAGCGTTCTCATACCATAATTCTCTGGCAGCATAACTCAGAAAGCAACAAAAAACTGTTCTTAGCCTAATTATTTGTCAGCAGGTTTAATGTCTCAATTTACAAAAAGTATTGCCCGTTCCAGCAGACCTAACTGTTTCAAAATGATGCACGAAAAGGGTTGCTTGCCTCAGTAATTCCAGCATTTTCAAAACAACAATTCAAGTCTGAGGTTCTGCCAAATTTCACATCAAGCAAAAATAAAAACTTTCAATTGCCATTTGCTCTCATTTTCTTGAAGCAATTTCCCCCTTTTCAGCATCAACATAAGATTCCCATGCTAAACACATCCAAATGCTATCACTCTCTCCCAGACTTGCAACAAAATCCTAATTGTCTTTTATCTTTATTTTAAGGAGGGGACTGTTACAATGAAAAAAAAAATAAACTCCATAGACTTTCAAACACTAGTCGTATTTATTTATTTATTTATTGTATTTATTTATTTACTTATTGCATTTGTATCCCACATTTTCCCACCTCTTTGCAGGCTCAATGTGGCTTACAATACATCATGAATAGTGGAAATATATAAGAAAATAGACATTTAGTATTACAGAAGGATCTTGGGTAACATTATAATGATAAAGCATAAGGTCATTATAATGATAAAGCATAAGATCAGTAAGATCCATTTTTTCCTCTTCATCAAAAAGAGTAGGTTCCCCTGGCCTTCCAGCCCAGCCAGAATTTTAAAACTACTCTACTACCCTCTGAGTTCCAAGGCCACCCCTCCCTCCGAGTCCGAGTTCCAAGGCCCCCCTCACTCCGGCCGTCCGAATTTTAAAATCCCTCTTCTTACCTCGCGTCAGTGAAAAGCATGCACTGCAGGCTCGTTGGCGCTTCAACCTTCCCTTCTGTCACTCAGCTCTGGTCCCACCCTCATTTCCTGTTTCCGCATTGTGGGAGAGAGGCACATCTTTTTCAATTTTGGATTAAAAATATCATAAACGGAGTTCCTGAGGAAGAATTTCAAAACCCTGCAGAGTCGGACTCGTTATGATTTCATTGTGTAGCTACAAGTATTAAATGTTTTCGGTGGAGAGTGGAGAATCCTAGCATGACAACAAATATGGATTTCTACAAGATTATCACCACTGAGGAATCTACACAAGGCTTCTACAAATGTTAAGCACTTTTTGTTAAGTGTCTATGTTTTCAATCATTTAGATAACAAGAGCTGATAGTAGCTTTATACTCAGCATTTTTCTCATAATAAGATATAGCACGCGTGAGTTTGGAGTGCATTGAGGTTTTATTGGAGTGAGTGTAGGAATTAACCCATTTTTTTCACTCTATGAATTATTAAAGGTATTGGATACACTTATAGCAATATTTTAACACAAGGGTGTGCCAAAAATTATTTCAAAAATACCTTTACAGAAGTTCCATGATTGAGAATTTTATCCACCCTTAGAGGTGCTGCTTTGATTAGGGGCACCTCACTTGGGTGAGTGAATAACTCTGAAAGCATCTCTATAAATAAAAAAAAATTATTTATTTTTTAGATTAATTATTTGCATGGAGAGATTCTGAGTTAATTCCTTCACTTATAGATCTCCTAACTATTTGACGCTGGTCAAATAACTTTTTTTGAATTATTTCCAGAGGTCTTTTTGGGGAAATACTACTTTTGTACATGCAGCAAGTGAAGCACTTGCCGTGTGGCCATTTCAGGGGACAGCACTTACCACTACCCATTGAGGTGGTGGTAAGGGCTCCCACGCTAACCCGGTGGTAACCAGGCAGTGCGCAGCACTGCCCAATTACTGCCGGGTACACACCAGCGCTACAAAAATTGAAATATTTTTGTAGCGCCAGAAATGGCGCACTCTGGGGAAGGGAACTACGGCTGGGCTAAGGCAATACTTCCCTTTTAGCGAGTAGTAAGCCCATGTTGGACTTACCGCCGTGTCGTAAAAGGGCCCCTATCAGTATGGATAATCTTGGAGCGTAACTTTGAGCACCATTTATTGAATTCCCCAGTGTCTCCTTTCTGGCCTCTGAATTGACATTTTATTTATTTGTGCTCTGCCTCCCTAGTTAAAAGGTCGTTCACGGTGGTGAATAAAAAGGCCAAATAATGGTAACAATGTTTAGGTATGTTGTAACATTAAAATGAAGTTTATAATACTACATGGTTAAGATAAGAAAAACAAGTTTCATTTGAATACTTCTAATCAAGAAATCTGCTTTCTTAGGGGTCCTTTTGCAAAGGCTCTCTAGCGTTTTTAGTGCATGCTAAAAATAAGTGTGCGCTAAATGCTAGAGATGCCCATATATTCCTAAGGGCGTCTCTAGCATTTAGCGCACGCTAATCATTAGCCCGCACTAAAAACCCTAATGCGACCCCCTTAGTCATTGTGAGAACTCTGCAAATATTGAAAAGCAGATACTCTTGATTGTTAGTTTGCTATAAGGTGATGTGCTTTTAATCATTAGTGAAAATAAACAAAATATACATTAAGCAACAATAATCAAAATTGGCCACATATTACTTTTTCTGGTGGATACTTTTACCCATGGGCTTTACACTAGCAATCAAAGCTAAAATCTGCAATAGCCCTTCCATTATTTCCTCTGGGAAAAATTACAGTTTCTGCCAACTTTCTCTGCACATAATATTTACCTCCTACATACTGTACATGTATGATGTTGATTATATAACTACAGGTCTATGTCCAGACCCTCACAGGTAAAAATACATGCACTGTTGAACAACACAGAGACTTTCTACCTATGGACAAGTTATGCAAAAATCAAAGCCCTGATTTCCATGCATGCAGTGTTTTACCAGAGGCAAAAGCTTTCATTATTGCCCTTCTCATTCTCAAACAACCACAAATAAGAGTAATCTTGCAGCAGTTTCTAATATAAACCTTTTTAATTTGAATATTATTCATAAATCCACTGATTTTATCTTTGCTTATCAAAATTATCATTTTTCTTTTCATTTTTCACTATATCATTTTTAGCCAGAAGATCAAAGCAAGAGCAGAATTACTGGATTTTTCAATAAGATTGTCAATATCAAAGAACAATACACTGGCTTGCAAGAAAAATTTACAATTTATATTACTATAAGTAGAAAGCAATAAAACACAGGCCATTCAATAAACAACACCACAGTGTGGGAAGGAAATTCAATAGAAGATTATTCATTTCTTTATAAACCAATATTTTTATAAGGGGGTTGGTTTAAATATATATTTTTACATATTCAACCATTTTCATTTCTCAGTAACTTCATCCTTGTATGGCTATTATATTTCATAAGTAATATGCCAGGAAACACTAATGTTATACAATACAGGGACATGTGGGGTGGCAATGGGGGCAATTTCCCCTATTCTAGACACAGTACATACAAGTGTTTGAGTCTCTGTCTTCCTTAATCTTACTAAATTCAGGAAAAATACATAAATATGATTCATGTCCTGACTTAAAAATTCATGACAACACTCATTCATGAAACCACTCTGGGAGGTATCTAGGGACCCTTAATGCAAATCGTAAAAGGCTATTGCCAGTATCAGAAGATAAAAAGTGTCAGGGCAATGCTTGTAGCATCAGAGTTAAATGACTTGTGATTATACACCCTATACTTTAACACCCTTACTGAAGAATTTTGTTGCAGTTGTAATGACCATAGTGTGATCTGAGGTGAGCTGTAATATCTAGCAGTTCCATAATCATGAAGTGAAATCATAACAGGCCAATGTAATGCTTGTTTTTAAAAAGAGATCCAGGGGTGATCTGGGAAATTACAGACCGGTAAGCCTGACCATCAGTGCTGGGCAAAATATCGTGAACTATTATAAAGAATAAAATCACTGAGCACATAGACAAACATGGTTTAATGGGTCACAGTCAACATGAATTCAGACAAAGGAAGTCTTGCCTCAACAATTTGCTTCATTTCTTTGAATGCATGAATAAACATGTGGATAAAGGTGAGCCAGTTCATATAATGTATCTAGATTTTCAGAAAGCATTTGACAAAAGTCCCTCATGAGAGACCTCTGAGAAAATTAAAAACCCATGGGATAGGAGGCAATGTTCTGTTGTGGATTAGGAATTGGTTGATGATTAGAGAACAGAGTTAAATAACCAATTCTGTCAGTGGAGGAGGGTGAATAGTGGAGTGCCCCAGGGATATGTACTGGGACTGGTGCTATTTAACATATTTATTAATGATCTGGAAATGGGAATGATGAGTGAGGTGATTAAATTTGCAGATGACACAAAACTATTTCAAGTTGTTAAACACATGTGAATTGTGAAAAATTGCAGGAAGGCCTTAGGAAGCTGGAAGACTGGGCATCCAAATGGCAGATGAGATTTAATGTGGACAAGTGCAAAGTGATGCATATTGGGAAGAATAATCCAAATCATAGTTATTTGATGCTAGGTTGCATCCTAGAAGTCAGCACCCAAGAAAAAGAGGAGAAAGATCTAGGTGTCATTGTGGACAATGCGCTGAAATCTTCTGCTCAGTGTGTGGTGGTGGCCAAAAAAGCAAACAGAATACTAGTAATTATTAGGAAAGGGATAGAAAATAAGACAGAGAATATTATAATGCCTCTGTATCACTCCATGGTGCAACCACACCTTGAGTATTGTGTGCAATTACGATTGCTGTGTCTTAAAAAAGATATAGCAAAATTAGAAAAGGTTCAAACAAGGGTGGCCAAAATGATTAAAGGAATGAAACTTCTCTCATATGAGGAAAGGCTTAAGTGCTTAAGCCCAACGCTCTTTCGTGACTACCGCTGGCCCAACGCGGCTGCTGGTGGTAGTCCCACCCCTAGCGCATGCCATTTCCCGGGGGAAAAAAAACCCCAGAAATGGCTTGTGCGGCGATAACTACATGGCCATGTGTGCTTGGGGTCTTTTTACCCACTGCGGTAAAAAGGGCCCTGGTGCACAGGAAAAACGGCTCCCAACTGCCAGCACAGGGCCCTTTTTCCCACAGCTTGGTAAAAGGAACCCTAAGACTCTTGGGTCCCGAAAGAGCGTTGGGCTTACCGCCACTTTGTAAAAAGGGCCCCTTAACCTCTTAAGCCTTTCCTCATATGAGAGGAGTTTCATCCCTTTAATCATTTAGGTCACCCTTGTTTGAATGTTTTCTAGTTTTGCTATATCTTTTTTAGGACACAGCAACCATAATTGCTTGGAAAGGAGATGACTGAGGAGTTATATGATAGAGGTCTAGAGCGGAAGGGAGTGGAGGAGTGGCCTAGGGGTTAGAGCACCGCTCTTGATTCCAATTATTTTAATTTTAGAAAAGGGATTAAAAGTTGACTTCTCTGGCAGTATTAAAAAAGTGTTTGTTATTTTGAAAGAAATTGCATATCTGTCATAGAATGAAAATAAATATATATTTTAAAAAGAAGTTAGGTTTTGTGCTCCGTTATTTTGTGTGGGGGGGGGGGGGAGGGCGTGTGTATTGGGACGGAGGGTTGTTGCCTTATTTTATGTACATGTAAAATTAATTGTTTCATTCTGTTTTACCTATGTTTAGTATTGTACATCACCTTGGACTTTTTAGTAGGTGCCATTTATAGATTTTATCTGCATTTAATGCACTGTGACAACTTTCTCTTTCTGGATAAAGATGATAGTGGTACACACAGAAGAGCTGTACAGACAATCCCCCAAATTCTATAGATGGTGCCTTAAGTTGTGTGCGATAATTTGGCCGCATGTCCAAATTGCGTGCACAACTTAATTGATTAAGGAAAAAGCACAAAAGGGCCTTCAGAACTGGAATGATGATACAGTCTTTATTGAAAGTGACCCAACATGGGCCATGTTTTGGTGCTCACCAGTGCCTGCCTCAGGGGTCAAGATGAATGTCCTATAATTCTTACAGTTCCAGACTGATTGTACCAAATGCTTCATGTCGAGATTCAAAAGAACTGTTCTGCAATCAAAGATGAACAGTGCTGAACGCCTCTGAGAAATCACAATGAGGTTCAGTATGAACGCCATGTTTTTGCTGAGGGAAATAAAACTACCTTCCTGGCACAACCTGTGAGAAGTAGGATTTGCCTTTCAATAATTGGGAATGCTGTGTAGTCTATCGGAGTCTTATGGGTTCCTTTGTTTGATACCAGAACTATCATATATTACTGCTACTACATATCATTTCTATAGCGCTGCTAGATGTACGCAGTGCTGTACACTTGAACATGAAGAGTCAGCTTGATAGAGCTTGCAATCTAATCAGGACACACAAACAGGGCAAATAAGGGATAAGGGAATTACTTACAGACATGGTTACTGAACAAGTGAATAGGAGTTAGGAGTTAAAAGCAACCTCAAAAAGGTGGGCTTTTAGGCCAGATTTAAAGACAGGACTATTAACAGGGCTAGTCACTAACCATGGTAGCCCAAATTACTATCAATACAGATTAATGTGCACATTATTTACTGCAGGTCACATTCTTTTTCATGGCCTCAGTGCCAATTACTGTGGGTAGTGAACAGCCCTTGTAAACTACAACACTTTTGTGCCTTTCTGTTAGGAGTTGTCATACTCTTTCCTCTAAGGATGCAGCACCAGCTGTGCATCTCTCACTCATCAGGTCCTGTGGTAGGCAGTAAAGACACCAGAGAAAGTATAGATTCATAGGTTGTTCCTATTCTGAGGAAGAATATTGGTTGAAACTCCTTATCCAATCCTTTGCCTCAAAAAGGCAAGAGGAATGAATGTAAACTAATTTTTTTCAATAAATAGAAGCAGTATCTATTATTTCAACCAATGCCTACATCATGGAAAACAATGCTATACTGTGAGCACTATAAAGTGCTGATTGAGGGGAAAAAAACACTGACACTGCTCACTAATCCAACAATGATTCTGGCCCATTTCTAGTGCATAACCTTTTCCAATTGAGTCAAAATCTGTGAAAAGTCCCTCAAGCTCATTTACTAGTGCATGACTCTGGAACGATAAGTGTAGGGTAAAACACATGGAATAGCATTTTTGTAAGAACATCCAACTCAGATTAAGGGCATCCAGGTCAGTGCATCGCCAGTGGTGCTAGAAATTTTAGAAAAGGATTTGCCGACATACAGCCTGTACTAAAATACATGAGAAATGGATATCCATATACTAGTTACATCCAGCATGAGCATCCATTTTGCAAACTGAAATGATGAAGCTATGAACGGGGTAGGACACGGGGCATGGACATCTGTGTGGCAGCTTATGAACACCCATTTTTATAATGGCCATATAAACATCCATGTAGAGGAGTAATTAGGGGGTCCTTTTACAAAGGCACGCTGAAAA
The DNA here is from genome assembly GCF_901765095.1 of Microcaecilia unicolor. Lineage (NCBI taxonomy): Eukaryota > Metazoa > Chordata > Amphibia > Gymnophiona > Siphonopidae > Microcaecilia > Microcaecilia unicolor. Next base: position 302,765,580 of record NC_044035.1, on the reverse strand, counting down.
ATGGCTTGCGGTAGTGTAGGCGCGGGTTTTGGGCACGCACCAATCCATTTTTCTGTGCACCTGTAAAAAAGGCCTTTTTTAAACATTTTTGTGGAAAATTGACGTGCGGCAAAATGAAAATTACCACCCGTCCATTTTGGGTCTGAGACCTTACCGCCAGCCACTGACCTAATGCTAAAGACTCACGCGGTAACTCGGCAGTAATGACCTACATGCATCAAATGCCACTTGGTGCGTGTCTGCTACATGCGACCGAAAATAAAAATTATTTTTCCAGACGTGCGTATCGGACGCATGCCAAAAATGAAATTACCACAAGAGCCACGCGGTAACTCCATTTTGGCCCATGTTGGGCTTGCGTAGATGCTTACGCGGCTTAGTAAAAGAACCCCTTAATGATTAGAGGAGTAAGCTGAGAACCAGGGACCCATGATTCAGATCCCACTGCAGTTGTTTGTGATCATGATAGAGTGTAACCTGCATGGAGTGGCAGGTGCGGCTCTGGTCACATTATTGAGCAGCCTAGATGGACCATGCGGATCTTTATTTGCCATCATAAACTAAGGGGCCCTTTTATTAAACTGTGGAAAAAGTGGCCTGCAGTAGTGCGGGAGAATGTTTTTGGCAACGCTGGGCCATTTTATACTGCATCTAGGAAAAAGGACCTTTTTTTTCTAATGGGCCCGAAAATAGCCGTGCAGTAAGGTCTCACGTGCTACCCACGCAGTAAGCATGCAGCATGCGCTAACTGCCGTTTACCGCCGGGTAAGCTGGGATAGCGCGGGAGCCCTTACCATCTCCTAAATAGGTGGCAGTAAGGGCCCCCCCTCCAGGAAATGGCAGTATGGCAAGTGTTTAACTTGCCTCACAGCCTTTTCCCTTTTTAAAAAAAAAAAGGCCTTTTACCCACTGCAGTAAAAGGGGGCCTCAATGCATGGCAAACCCACACACCAACATCACTGTGGGCCCCCCTTTATCACAGCATGGTAAAAGGGGCCCTTAATAAAACCAGACAAAGAAAAAGTCATCATGTTGAGCAAATAAATTTTAACATTAGCAATTTCTTGACATATGAGAAGTTTCAGTGCCTGGCAGATGCTGTACACTATGAAGCAGATTTAAATTATTACTACTACTACTACTTGACATTTCTAAAGCACTACTAGGGTTACGCAGCGCTGTACAATTTAACATAGAAGGACAGTCCCTGCTCAAGGAGCTTACAATCTAAAGGACAAATGTACAGTCAGTCAAATAGGGGCAGTCAAATTGGGGCAGTCTAGATTTCCTGAAAGGTATAAAGGTTAGGTGCCGAAAGCAACATTGAAGAGGTGGGCTTTGAGCAAAGATTTGAAGATGGGTAGGGAGGGGGCTTGGCGTAAGGGCTCAGGAAGTTTATTCCAAGCATAGGGTGAGGCGAGGCAGAATGAGCGGAGCCTGGAGTTGGCAGTGGTGGAGAAGGGTACTGAGAGTAAGGTTACCATATGGCTCCAGAAAAAGGAGGACGGATTAAGCGAGCCGGGTTTTACTTCCATTGCTTTGAAAGCAATGGAAGTAAAACCCGGCTGGCTCAATTACTTCCATTGAAAGCGATGGAAGTAAAACCCAGCTGGCTCAATCCGCCCTCCTTTTTCTGGAGCCATATAGTAACCCTAACTGAGAGGAGGGATTTGTCCTGTGAGCGGAAGTTATGGGCGGGAACGTAAGGGGGAATGAGCGTAGAGAGGTAATGAGGGGCTGCAGACTGAGTGCATTTGTAGGTAAGAAGGAGAAGCTTGAACTGTATGCGGTATCTGATTGGAAGCCAGTGAAGTGACCTGAGGAGAGGGGTGATATGAGTATATCGGTTCAGGCGGAATATAAGACATGCAGCAGAGTTCTGAACAGATTGAAGGGGGGATAGATGGCTAAGTGGGAGGCCAGTGAGGAGTAGGTTGCAGTAGTCAAGGCGAGAGGTAATGAGAGCGTGGACGAGAGTATGGGTGGTGTGCTCAGAGAGGAAAGGGCGAATTTTGCTGATGTTAAATTCTGATAGTTCAGACATGTCTGGCACTTTTGCCCTTCAGAGAGCAATTTTTTTTAAAACTTTTTATTTATCAATTTAAAAATTATCACGACAAACGTATCATTAAAGAAATTAACAGTATTTGAACAGAGTTTTAAAAACAATATTATCATTAAACTCAGGAAATAAACGTTCACAAACTGTTGTTAGTCCACACAGGGCCGGTGCTAGGGTGTCTGGCATCCCCCTGCAAGCTATCAGTTGACACCCCCCTCCCCCGATCCAGCATCTCCTTTCTCTTTTCTCCCTCCCCCCCCTTTTCCCACCCCATCTCCTTTTTCAGTCTAGTGCCTTAAAAGGTGAAGAACAAAAGGTTTTGGGTTTTTTTACTCTACAGCTTTTTAATTTATTTGAAAGCTTCCCATATGTAGATATAAATATCATGAAATAAAATTGAATATCACTAAAACTGCTTAAATAATTATTGTAGCTGGTGGAAACAGCACTAATAATAATATTTTGTGCTCCTTTTTCTACACAAATTTCAGTGAGGATGTCCTGTTTACTGATGGGTTCATCTTAACCAGGAATTTTTTTGAGGGGGTACTGAGTACAGGCACCTTTTCCATTGTCTGCTAAAATTGACCTATGGACCCATGTTTTAATGAAAGAGCTCAGGCTCTACACACCAATTCTGCCTTGTCATAGATTCTGTGACTGGTTGCAGGGGGCCTGGCCATTGTGGGGTGGGTCCCTCAGTGATCACCCCACCCCACCCCTGAAGGATGGCCTAGCATTTGAGTACCAGCACCTTTTTTACTAGAAGAAACATACTGATCTTAACTGTTGCTGTAATCTGCCTTGGGAAGACTGGTGTTCTAAAGATTGGAAGTAAAATTAAACTCTCCTTTCATTGGGGCACATGGAATCACATCACCTCATCTCTTTTGTACAAATGGATTATTCTGTTTTAAGCATGTTTCAGGGACAAGTGGTTTTCATAAGTCAAAATAATAAAACTATTTTCTTTCATGCAGATCTCTCGTTTGCTTAAACATAACTAAATGGGCTATAAGCTCCTAATGCAGTCCACTGGTTTGTCTTATACTGTGCCAAAACCTGCCCCTCCCCCACCACTACCACCGCAGTTGCCGCCGGAAGCTTCAGCCATTTTTTTTAAATTATTTATTTAAATTTTTCAATACATCAACACTTAAAGTGTTGATGTTAAATAATGCAATCGGCATTATTTAACATTAGGAAACAAAAATGATAAGTATATATCTTTACAGCCCGTTTGTCCACAAGTTAAAGAAATTTGATTCCAAGGTTAAGGAAATTCAAAAAAAAGATATAAAAATTAACAATCAATAGATGCTTCCTCTGATTCAGACCCCAGCCTGCTAATTAGGGAAGGTTTACTATATTCACATCAACTCTTGCATCAATAAACTTTTTCAACTGTTTTGGGTCTACAAACTGAAAATGTTTACCCTCAAGCATCACATTACAAAAACAAGGAAATCGCAAAACCAAATTCGCTCCCAATGCCACCACCCTGGGGCGAAGTTCCAAAAAGGCCCTTCGTCTCATCTGTGTAGGCCGTGAGAGATCTGGAAAGATATGGACCTTTGAGAGCCTCAGCCATTTTTAAAGCACGGCAGCAGCACCCGCAGTGTAGAAGTGCAAAGCAGAGACAGAGTAGTGGCAGCGAGCAGAAAAGAGTGGGATTTTTTCTGCCCCTGCAGCCACAGAGGCCACTACACCACCAGGGCGGGCCCTGGCCTTCAAGGTAGGTCTTGGGAGAGCTGTAGTGTGCAGCGACAGTGGCCAGTGGAGTATAGCGCAACAGGTATGCATGGCAGTTTCTGGTGCCCCTTGAATGTTGGCACCCCCCCTGCCATGCATACCCTGCTTACTGTGTTCCACTGGCTCGGAATCCACAATTATAAGGGGTTGGGGAGGATTAATAGGCAGAGAAAACACAAATCAAGAAAGGTTATTAAAAAAAACCCAAAGATGTTGCCTGAAGATGGCCCAAGTAATTCAATTTGCGCAGATCAGGAGGGCATTCATTGGGGAATGCTAGAGAGCACAAGAGTTTTATTCAATACAAATGTCATAAGCTGCGGTGGATCAAAGAAAATATATCACACTTCTTGGAGAGGAATCACACATTTACTGAGAAAATGAAGGACAAAAGTTGCTCCCCACTTTAACATTTGCGGTCTCACAAGTAAAAATTGCATTTTCTTCTTCTGTGTTATGCTCAATACATCAGGGTACATTTGTATTTTATAGTTCATAACGAAAACATCTTTAAATTTAAAGAATAAATTCAAAAGTCATTCTCTGCCAGAGTCTAATGCCAACTGAACTAATCGTTCAGCTGAAACCAAAACCTCTATATCCGATCGCTCTAGAAAATTGGTCATAAACCCTGTTGGTTAGGCAGGGACTGCTTCTTTTCCCCTATGTGGCACGCTCCTCAATCGTCCGACTGCTGCCCAGGAAGCCGCGAGCGGATTGAGGGAAGCGGGCGCACCCCGCACCCGACTGCTCCACGCGTCGGAGCGCCGACAGAGAGGAGTTAATCAGCTTGAGGTGCGGCAAAGCGGCAGCGACTCCTGACCCGCACGCAAATCCTGCGGTGGCTGCGCTAGAGACACCGGGCACCAGACAACCGAGCCACTGGTCCCCATGGCCGCCCCCGAGAACAGCAGCAGCAGCAGAACGCCACGAGGAAGCCGTCAGAGGTGGAGAACTGGATTGGGGAGAGGAGGAGGCAAAGAGGCCATGATAATCCCCTGCAGGAGGTAACAGAAAAAGGGCTGCAGCCTAAGTGTATAACCAGAGAAGCAAAGGCAGCACGAGGAAAGCCTCCGTGAGCCAACCCTCGGCCGTCGCACTCCCCGGCAGGAATTGCCCGGGGCCGTGTCGACTCTGTGTCAGAGGGAGATCACCTGTCACCTGCAGCTTGTAGTGTGGACCCAACCTCGTGACGCGAACCAGTCCGGGCGGTGCGGTGCGCGAGTGGTGGGCGCGCCTCTTCAATAGGTGTTCGGACCTGCCGGCCCAGCGATCTGGGGGACCCACCGCACCACTGCAGCCCAACTGCTCCACCTTCCCTGGTCCACCCGTGCCAGTTCCTCTGCTTGCCTGCTACAGTCCGATGGCCCCAGCTTGTTCCAGTCCGCTGATCCAGCTTCCCCCCTGCTTCTTCCAGTACAGCTGCCCTAACGTGTTCCTGTCCCCCTGATCCCAGACTATTCCAGTCCGCCTGTTCCCAACTTGCTCCAGGCCGCCTGACCCCAGCTTATTCTAGTCTGCCTGATCCAGCTTGATCCGGTCCGCCTATCCCAGCTCGTTCAAGCCCACCTGATCCCAGTCTGTTCCAGCCCGCCTGAGCCCATCTTGTGCCAATCCGCTGATTCTGCTTCCCCCCTTGCTTGTTCCAGTCCATCTACTCCAGCCTGTTTGTTCCAATCCATCTGCTTCAGCCTGCTTGTTCCAGTCCAATTGCTCTAGTGTGCTCCAGTCCACCTGCTCCAGCTCGTTCCAGTCTGCATGATCCCATCTTGTTCCAGTCCGCCGATCCCAGCGTGTTCCAGTCCGCCGATCCAGCTTCCCCTGCTTGCTCCAGTGTTCCAGCCCGACTTTTCCAGCTTCTCCCTGCTTGCTCCAGCCAACTTGCTCCGGTACACCTGCTCCAGCCTGCCTACTCCAGTACATCTGCTCCAGCGTGCTCCAGCCCGCCTGAACCAGCTTCTCCCTGCTTGTTCCAGCCCATCTGCTCCAGCCTACTTGCTCCAGCACACCTGCTCCAGCACTTCTGCTCCAGCATGTTCCAGTCCGCCTGATCCAGCTCCTCCCTGCTTGTTCCAGTACAGCAAGTTCCAGTCCGCCTCATCCAGCCCCTCCCTGCTTGTTCCAGTACAGCATGTTCCAATCCGCCTGAACCTGCTTCTCCCTGCTTGCTTCAGTCCATCTGCTCCAGCCTGCTTGCTCCAGCTTCTCCCTGCTCGTTCCTGTTCATCTGCACCAGCTTGTTCCAGCTAGCCTGTCAGCCATTGACTTATTTGCCTGCCTACTAGCTTGCTAACTCATCAGCCATTGACTTACCTGACTCACATCGCAATCACTACTTATGGCCCCTGTCCACATCCTCTTCCTTGCCCTGTCCCTTCCTAATCTTTTTCCCCTCCCCTTACCCCTGTCTACCGCTGGAACTCATTGCCCACCTGTGTTCCCTCCCGTCCTGCCTGCTACGGCAACACCCTACTCACCCCCATCCCTCACCACCTCTCCATCTCTCTTGTCCCCCTCCTCCTTCCTAGCCCTTAATCTCCAACACCTCCTTCCTGCCATTAACCCTTCACCATTCCTCCTAAGTGCACCCCGTCTTCGTCGCCTTCGTCGCCCGACCTCCCCCACCCTCCTCCGCACTCTCTTACTCCTTCTCCTGCTCTCCGCGGGAGACATTAATCCTAATCCTGGCCCCCCTCACCTGTCCTCCTATCCATGCAAATGATTCCGTGACGTCTCCAACCTCGTCTCTATTCCCCTCCTCCCCCCCTCTTCCCTCCCCTTCTCATGCGCCTTGTGGAATGCCCACTCGATCTGCAACAAACTGCCCTTCACCCACGATCTCTTCATCTCTCGTTCCCTCCAACTGCTCGCCCTAACCGAAACCTGGCTCTCCCCTGACGACTCTGCCTCAGTCGCGGCCCTTTGTCATGGAGGTTATCTCTTCTCCCACACTCCCCGCCCAGATGGCCGTGGCAGAGGCGTCGGGTTACTTCTCTCGCCTTCCTGTAGTTTCCAACCCCTCCTCCTACCGCAATCTCACCGCTTCTCGTCCTTTGAAGCTCACTCCATCCGGCTATTCTACCCACTACCACTCAGAGTTGCAGTCATCTACCGCCCCCCGGATAAGCCCCTCTCTTCATTCCTTACTGACTTCGACGCTTGGCTCACCGTCTTTCTTGATCCCGCATCTCCATCCCTCATTCTTGGCGATTTTAACATCCACGTTGACAACCCATCCAACTCCTACGCTTCTAAATTCCTTACTCTGATAACCGCCTTTAACCTCCAACTATGCTCTACCACCCCTACTCACCGTGATGGCCACTGTCTCGACCTCGTTCTCTTCTCTTCCTGCTCACCTTCCAATTTCTGCACCTCAGTCCTTCCTATCTCAGATCATCACCTAATCACCCTCACACTTCATCACCCTCCCCCTCAACCTTGCCCAACTATAACCACTGCCTTCAGGAATCTCCAAGCTGTCGACCCCCCTACCCTATCCTCTCACATCTCCACTCTCTTCCCTTCCATCTCGTCTTCTGACTCTGTCAACACGGCTGTCTCTACCTACAATGAAATTCTCTCCACTGCTCTGGATACCCTAGCACCATCTGTCTCTCGCCCCACTAAGGGCATTAATCCTCAGCCCTGGTTAACCCCTTGCATCCGTTACCTCCGCTCCTGCACCCAATCTGCTGAATGTCTCTGGAGAAAATCTCGCATCCTGTCAGACTTCACCCATTACAAATTCATGCTATCCTCCTTCCAATCCTCCCTATTCCTGCCAAACAGGAATATTATTCTCAATTAACCAATTCTCTTGGCTCCAACCCTCGTCGCCTCTTCGCCACCCTCAACTCCTTACTTAAAGTACCCTCCGCTCCCACCCCCCCTCACTCTCTCCTCAAACACTAGCTGACTACTTCCACGATAAAGTACAGAAGATAAACCTTCAATTCACTTCCAAGCCTTCTCCTCCCTGTGGCTTCTTAACCCACTCCCTCAACCAACCTAACCTGGCCTCCTCCTTCTCCTCCTTTCCTGAGATCACCGAAGAGGAAACTGCTCGCCTTCTTTCTTCCTCTAAGTGCACCACCTGTTCCTCTGATCCCATTCCCACCAACCTGCTTACCAACATCTCTCCTACAATTAACCCCTCAATCTGTCACATCCTCAACCTCTCTCTCTCCACTGCTACGTTCCCTGACACCTTCAAGCACGCTGTAATCACTCCACTTCTCAAAAAAGCATCGCTTGACCCCACCTGTCCCTCCAACTACCGCCCCATCTCTCTTCTACCCTTCCTTTCCAAATTACTTGAACGTGCTGTCCACAGCCGCTGCCTTGAATTCTTCTCCTCTCAGGCCATCCTCGACCCGCTTCAATCCGGCTTTCGCCCACTACACTCAACAGAAACAGCACTCTCTAAAGTCTGCAATGACCTGTTCCTTGCCAAATCCAAAGGTCACTATTCCATACTCATCCTCCTCGACCTATCTGCCGCCTTTGACACTGTCAATCATAAGTTACTTCTTGACAAACTGTCCTCATTTGGATTCCAAGGCTCCGTCCTTTCCTGGTTCTCCTCGTATCTTTCCCATCGCACCTTCAGAGTATTTTCTAATGGCTCTTCTTCCACCCCCGTCCCGCTCTCTGTTGGGGTCCCTCAAGGATCTGTCCTTGGACCGCTTCTTTTCTCGATATACACCTCTTCCCTGGCCTCCTTGATCTCATCACATGGATTCCAGTACCATCTCTATGCTGACGACACCCAGCTTTACCTCTCCACTCCCGACATCACAGTCGAAACCCAGGCCAAAGTTTCGGCCTGCCTCTCCGACATCGCTGCCTGGATGTCCAACCGGCATCTGAAACTGAACATGGCTAAGACTGAGCTCCTTGTCTTCCCACCCAGACCCTCTTCTCCTCTTCCCCCACTCTCCGTCTCTGTTGACAATGCCCTCATCCTCCCCGTCTCTTCAGCCCGCAATCTCGGAGTCATTTTCGACTCCTCCCTCTCCTTCTCTGCCCATATCCAGCAGACAGCTAAGACCTGTCGCTTCTTCCTCTATAATATTAGCAAAATTCGCCCATTCCTTTCTGAACAGACCACCCGAACTCTCGTCCACTCACTCGTTACCTCTCGTCTTGACTATTGCAACCTTCTCCTCGCTGGCCTCCCACTCAGCCACCTATCCCCCCTTCAATCTGTCCAAAACTCTGCCGCACGTCTTATCTACCGCGTGAACCGATACTCTCATATCACCCCTCTCCTCAAGTCGCTTCACTGGCTCCCGATCCACTACCGTATACAATTCAAGCTTCTCCTATTGACCTTCAAGTGCACACAATCTGCAGCCCCCCACTACCTCTCTACCCTCCTCTCCCCATATGTTCCCACCCGTAACTTCCGCTCTCAGGACAAATTACTCCTATCTGTACCCTTCTCCACCACCGCTAACTCCAGACTCCGCCCCTTCTGCCTCGCCTCACCTTATGCCTGGAACAGACTTCCTGAGCCCATACGCCGTGCGCCCTCCCTGCCCATTTTCAAGTCCTTACTCAAGGCCCATCTCTTCTCCCTTGCTTTTGGCGCCTAACCACCTTCCCCATTCCAGATACATACACTGACTACATAGCTTATTACCTTTAGATTGTAAGCTCGCTTGAGCAGGGACTGTCCTTCCCCTTGTCTAAACTTGTACAGTGCTGCGTAACCCTGGCAGCGCTATAGAAATGCTAAGTAGTAGTAGTAGTAGTAGTAGCAAAGAAGTAATACATTTTTGAGAGCCGAGGATAAGAAGCTTCTGGAACCCTCAAAACTTCAAAGAGATATGTCTTGAACATATCTTGAGGAGAAATAGAATAAGCTTTAGGAAAATTCATTAGTCTAAGATTTTGACACCTGACAGCATTTTTTCAAATGCTCAAATTTAGAGGGGAAATTCACACTGTCCTTCATCCAAGTATCTCCTCAGGTTTCCAATGCCTCAAGCCTTGTTCCATAAGATTCACATTTATTTTCAAGTCAGACATTTTCCTTTTCAGAGCTGACAATTCAGATACCATCAGATCAGAGTGTGAAGATAAGTTTTCCATTTTAGTTCCCAGAGAAGTCTGAAGGGTAGAAATTGCTTCCCAGACAGTCTCTAAATTGGAAACTCGTGGTCTCAGTGCAGGGGTCACTCCTGTCCTAATCTGTGGTTTTAATAACAAAAAAGTCTCAGTACCTGAAGTTTTATTAGATTAAGAAGTTTTCCTTGAGTGCTCCATTCCAGAACACCTGCAAAGTCAACACCAACAACGATCCTTCCTGCTTCCCAAAATCCACAGGTTCTTCTCTCTCCTCATGGTTCTGGTGCGAATTTGCTGAACTACTCATCTGGGTGCTATCCTCAGGCAAAGCTAGAAGTAGCGGCTGTGCTGGCGGATTCCACTCCTCAAGAGATAAGTTGACCACTTCAAAGGGGGTAGGACATGACTCTACCATACTGCCTCCCCTAGCTGAAGATTGCAGCGAGGTATTCACACCTGGGCCCCAAAGCACAAAGGCATCCATCAGTCCAGGCAAAATAGAAGCTGCTCCAGGTTCCACAAGGAAAACCCAGGTCTTGGATGTCCTCTTCACTGCAGGGAAAAGATAGCATCTTGCGATGTGATGCAGCAGGCAGTCATCTTGGGTAAGCTCCTCCCTGGGTAGAAAAAAGCCCTTCTGAGAGCAATTTTCAAACTACCCATTCAGTTGCATACCCAAGGAACATTTTCAAAGGGAACTACGAATGTTGCTTCTCTTTGAAAATTCTACAACTCCCAATCCTAGATTCAAAGGAGAAGTAAGAAATAGCTAACAAAAGTGTGAACTTGCCCAAGCTGAAATGACTCCTTCCTCTATTCAGCTTAGGCAGACTCTCTTTGAAAATTAGCAAAAGGCAAAGCACACAGGTTTAAAACATCCAGCAATTTTGCATGTTGCATGGGTAGCCAAGGGAAAGCAAAATAGCATAGTTTTGAAAATTGAATACACACATGTTGATTTCTTCCCTGGTCTAAACACACCCAAAGAAAAGCTTCTTTCTAATGTAATTAAAATTACACACATGATATAAGCTGTGCATACTTTTTACCATATTTAAGGAGGGTCATTTTCAGTAAGGCTATTTTACTCAGAGACTTATTTACCCAGGTAAATGCCTTTAAAATTGTCCTCTGAATATATTTTCTTATATTCTGACAGTCATTTTTACACAGGATCATTGTTTATTTATTTATTTATATATATCATTTATACCCTACAATTTCCCACCACTGGCAGGCTCAATGTGGCTTACAACATTTAAGTAACAAACAGGCAAGTACAATAAATGGAGAGGGATACGTGGGACAGAAAGGTATAGGGATAGGAGAAAGTAGGTAAGTCCACAAGATCACTAGAGGGGTCGGAGTCCAGGAATCATAGAGGCAAGACGGGATCATTAGGGTAAGCTGGCTCAAATAGGTAGGTCTTGAGAGACTTCCTAAAAGTCAGATGATCTTGAACCGTTTTTACAGATGTGGGCAATGCATTCCACAAATGAGTACTGATGTAGGAAAAGGTGGAAGCATATGTGTTTAATAACTCTTCTCCAAATCTCTGCTACCTAAAGTTTATCACTACTAAAATCCATCAGCCTAATTTGCATCCATGTTTTTGCTTGTTTTGTTTCAATCAATGGAAATAGCAGAAATGTTAATGAAAACCACCAAGAGATTTATAGAAAACACTGGAATACCTTCACTATCAGCTTTCAATTAGGCGAAAAGCCCTGAATTGCTGTCATTTTCAAACTGTCATGAACACTTGGCACAATCTATGATCCACAGCTCACATTCTATTTTATCCAGTCGTGTCCCAGTTTTGTGAGCCAATTGAGTGAGATATCTCAGTATCACATACATTGTGCCTAAAGGATTTTTCCCTTATTATCTAATTCCTAACTCTTACCTCACAAGAGTCCCACTGTCACTGTAATAGGCAGGCAGGTTCTGTTCCTGTTGCTTTGACAATGTGTGGTAGATTCAAGAAAGGGTGCCAAACATTAGGTGAAGAAAAGGAGCGTTAAGCAAGTATTCTTTAACAGAAAAGTTAGGTGCTGGATCCAATATAGAATACTAATAAAAATCAATATTTCAGCACCTAACTTTATGCCATGTCAAAGACTGGTATAAACTCTCGCACGTAAATCCTGTCAGTTGCACACATAACTGATAATATTCTATAAACTTCACCTGTAAGTGCCTGTCACATCCATGACCCGCCCATGCACCTCCCATGTTAATGCACCCTTTGCACTTAGAACTTAAGCACATACCAGCCGATATTCAGCCGGCAACAGTCAGCGTTTTTTAAATGCTAACCATCGTTAGCTGAATTAGCCACCATGTCCAGGTACCGACACTGAATACTGGGAGCTAAATGTGGGGAGGCAGGCCACCAGAGCTTAGGTGGGCCCTGCCAATATTCAGCCAGCCCTGCATAAGACAGTTATGAGGGCTTTGGCTGAATATCGGCAGGGACCCATATAACTTTTTTTAAGCCTCCCAATCCCCTTACAAAGCCCCCTCCTTCCCTTCCCCCAGTCCACCACAATAAATACAACCTTTCTCCTTCCTTCCCTAGTGGTCTGTGGGGTAGTTGGGAGCAGAAGCGAAGGCCACTTGCTCCTGCCGCTTGTAGCCACTAAAACAATTGGCTGCTGTGACCTCTCGTGGCACCCTGGTGGTACTGAATATTGCCAGCACCCACATAACCCCAGGCTCCTCCCTAACACTGACCTCTGTACCGCCCCTGACCTGCCCACTTTTTTGCAGCGGTTAGAGGTGATATTCAGCAGCACTGCCTGGTTTATTGCAGCTAAATATCAGGGGTTAGGTGGCTCCAGGGGCAGTGGCATACCAAGGGGGGGCGGTGGGTGCGGTCCGCCCCGGGTGCACGCCGCTAGGGGGGTGCCGCGCATCTGTCGGCAACGCTCATTCCCTGCTCCCTCTGCTCCGGAACAGGTTACTTCCTGTTCCGGGGCAGAGGGAGCAGGGAACAAGTGAAGCTGACAGGCGCACGGCACCTCCTCCCAGCAGGTAAAAATGCACCCGGGGGGAGGTGTCCGTCCTTTCGTCGGGGGGGAGGTGTCCTTTCGCCGGGGGGGGGGGTCGCGCTGCACCCGGGGGGGGGCGCTGCACCCAGGGGGGTCACATTGGCGATCAGCCCCGGGTGTCTGTCACCCTAGGAACGCCACTGTCTAGGGATCTAAGCAGGCAGGAGCAGGGGCGTATCTGCGTGGGGCCACAGGGGCCTGGGCCCCCACAGATTTCACCCTGGACCCCCCTACCTCCGTCAACCCTCCCCCGCTGCCGTTGTTTACCTTTGCTGGTGGGGGACCCCAACCTCCCGCCAGCCGAGGTCCGCTTGCCGCCTTTAAAGATATTTCTTCAGCTGGCGGGGGACCCCAACCCCCGCCAGCCGACCCAACGTCTTTAAAGTTCTTCTTCGGCCTCCATGGCCGTGCTGTACTTGATAGCTGTTCAATCCAGTCCGGAGTCTGACGTCCCAGCACGTTGTCTTGCACGTACAACGTGCTGGGACGTCAGACTCCGAACTGGATTGAACAGCTATCAACTACAGCACGGCCACGGAGGCCGAAGAAGAACTTTAAAGACGTTGGGTCGGCTGGTTGGGGTTGGGGTCCCCTGCCAGCTGAAGAAATATCTTTAAAGGCGGCAAGCGGACCTCGGCTGGCGGGGGGTAGGGTCCCCCGCCAGCAAAGGTAAGCAATGGCAGCGGGGGAGGGTTGATGGCGGGGGGAGGGTGGAGAGTCATTGGTGGGGGGATCTGGCAATGGCGGGAGGTTCTGGCAATGGCGGCGGTAGCGGCGGTGGCAGCGGTGGCGGCAGCGGGGGGTCATTGGGGGGGGCTAAAATGTGCCCCCTCCCTCTGGCTCTGGTCCCCCCTACCGCCGGAGTCCAGATACGCCCCTGGGCAGGAGCCAGACTGGCTCAATCTGTCCTCCTTTTTCTGGAGCAGGCCAAACAGCAGGCCAAACAGAGTCCACAGCTGTTGGGGATGAAATGCCGCCCAAACATAACCTGCAAAGTTCTGGGTTCCTCCCCGGACTCCAAGTCTGGCTCCTGTCAGACCGCATATAATTTGCATGCTGTTAGTGTTGTGCATTGGTCAGTAATTCTGACTCGTAAATAAGCTGGTGCTTTTCCAGCACTGTTCCTTACAGCACCGAAGTTCTGTACATCAGCCCACCTGTGTAGAAACATAAAACATTATATCTTACTGAATCACAGAGATTGTTAGTTTCTACACATTTCTTCAATCAAAATTTAATTAAATTTGTTAATGAATTTGTGCAACTATTCATTTGAGCTAAATTAAAGCCATTTCTTAATTTCTTCTCTCTTACATAAGGTATAGCATTAAGGGGGTATACAGGTACTACCTAATAAGGATCATCTAACAATAGGATAGTGGAAATATAATATATCCACAATTTTAGGCAATGGGAACCAAGAAAAGGAAAATTTACAGTTCAATATAGAAAAAAAACAAATGATAATCACATTTTCCACTACAGTCCAACAAGCTGATCCATACAGTGGGGATTATATTTTAACTCTCAATTCCTCTTCAGCAGAAATAAAACCCAAACGTTGTTTCAGGTCAAAAACTAAATAATTCTTAGACTCAAAAGTTATAACACATTGACAAGGATATATCAACACAAAAACCCATGCTCAGAGCCAATGCCCTGGGCCTCAATACCAGGAATTCCTAGCGTCTCTTTGCATTTCTCTAGATAAACCAATTTCAAATCTTAGTAGAAATGCTAGTGTAACACTTCTTGTCGTGATCAGCCTTAAGCAGGCTGTTTACTTAAAATATAATTGTTTTGTTGGTGTGTCCAGGTCGGACTAGTAATTACTGGGGGCGTATTTCCAACAATCTACACTCTCCACACTCCACTGACACTCAATAACTTAGTCTAGGCCAGAATGGGATTCTGAGCTGAAAGTTTACTAGAAATATAGAAACATGATGGCAGATAATGGCCATTGGGCCCATCTAGTCTGCCCATCCTCAGTAACTCCTTTCCTAAGAGATCCCATGTGCCTGCCCCACGCCTTCTTAAACTCTGACACAGTCTTCATCTCCACAACCTCCACCAGGAGGCCATTCCATGCATCCACCACCCTTTCCGTGAAAGAGTATTTCCTCAGATTCATCCTAAGCCTATGTCCCCGTAACGACACCCATATGTCCCCCTCCAATGTCCTGCCACTAGCCCTATACCCAGTGGGCTGCAGCATGCACATGTGCCCTAAGAGGATGTGTGCAAGCTCATGATGCTGGGAGGACACCGTCCCACAGACCACTCTGGTAAGTCTGTTGAGGTCAGGGCTGGAGTCACGGCAGAGCTGTGACAGAAGTACTACGGGCAAGGACAAAAACCTAGGCTCCAGGTCTGATTTTTTTAGGCACCATAACAACCTGTCACCTGGAATTAGTCAAGCCCTGCCTTAGAGGTCTCTACAACAGTGAAGTGTATTTGAATAATTTGATCAGCACCTCTAATTTTACAGTTTAGAATCCTGATTTACAAATCTTTATCTCATAGATATAGGGGGAAAAAGCTGCAGTAAAACAGGCCCTAAAAGCTAAATACTCATTATTCCGATCAGAAGCCCTTATAAATTTGAGAGGTTTTATCTAACAAAAACATATATGGAGTGATGGAAATGTACTGTAAATGTCAGCTGTATGTTTCATCATGCCAGGGTGACCTTAAAATGCCATCTTATCCACTTTAATTCAGCAAGGATCATTCTCAAAAATATCAAATATTTGATATGAAAGAATATATATTGAATCACTGGGGGGAAAAACAGCTGTAAAATATTTCAGTTGTACTTACGAAAACTGGATTTATAATAGAAAGGAAAGGATTTTTTGTCCATCTTGAGCTTTGTTCACATAATCTCCCAATTACATTTCCCTGTGAAGGTTGTGCTGTCACGATCCTAGTCAGGTTATTTTAACTAATGTAAGGCAGATTTCTAGTAATTGCATTGGTCCTGGAGTAAACAAACTGGAGACATTTTGCAGATTGTTAGAGAACTGTTTCAATAGGAAACAGAGCCAACACCTTCTGTTTCAGTAAAGAATTCCTTCCGTTTTATATTTTCAGAAAACCATATTTGTTGGATTAGCATTTACATTATTGCATTAAATATCATGTTTCTGTATAAGAACATCTACTGTCCATATAAGGAAACATGACTCCTAGAGATAGTACCATGAGACTACTGCTAGGGATTGCTGGTGCCATTACGGGTGAAGGCACCAGCGAGAGCAGGAGTGAGCTCAAATAGCACAAATGTTGACTCACACATATTAATCTACTCTGAAGATGATATAAACATCTACATGTATTCTACATATGTAACTATGTATTTTATAAAATACATGTGTATGTCACAACTCTACCCTCTCTCTCTACCCAAAATATACCTTCTGAAATGCCTTCACATTGGTTGCACAAGGTAGGCACACCTTTCCATGTGCATATGTTTTATGCTTATATAGAGGTATGGTTGTACAATTTCATAAAAGCTTTTTCCCACATATAAAATCATATATACATTTCATAAAAAGTAAATAACATAACTAGTCTACAATTATAGGGGCAATGCTAGTCTGAGGAGACCAACCTATGACCCCCATTCATAAACAATGCTGAGTTAACCAAAGGCCTATGAAAATAACCAGATTTTAATACTTTTGCAGAAGGTCAGATAATTTTTTTTTCTAATTGTGATTCCAATGACATCAAATGCCATAAAACACAGACAAAGAACTAGATTTACTAGTGATTACCATGCGCTAGCACATATCAACATGAATTATTTATTTTATGCAATAATAACGCATGTTAATTGTGTTGGCGTAACCTTATCACAGTATCTCACTTTAGAAAAGCTAATATAGTAGGACCCCAAAATTGTTCTCTTTTTTTACAATGAGAAAAATTCTAGAGTGACCTGTGCTAAGATGATGTATAAGAGGATAGTTCTGCATGTGCATTACTGGGCAGGTCATATATCCTTGTGTACGAGTGCCTGGTTACTGAATGGGGGCTGCTTACCTAAATATATTGTTTTGAGACCAGAGCCAGGACCGGCAGACATTGGGAGGTCATAAACAGTTGTTCCACACATCTATTAGAGATGGTTTAATATCACATTATTTACTTATAATTTGACATTATTTATTTATAATCTGATACTATATAAGTTTCAATAAGATTTTTGTCAGTGTGCCATCTAAGTTATTTTTGTCTTTTTAGTTTTTATATTGAATTTACCTTTAAGATATGGTTTGTTGATATTTTTTTTAATTTGGTGTTATCTTTTTATTATCCTATTGTTATTATTTTACTGATAAGTGTGTTTTTAATGGTTTTTAAAATACATGAGTTTCTAATTTGATTTTATTATTATAGTTACCATAGAGCCCCTGACACAGCCCTAGTGGGCGAAACACAGTCTGTGTCAGGCAATGACTCTAGAATAAAGTTTTGAACTCTAGAATAAAGATTTTGTGGATCGTTTGCCTATCTGTTTTTTGGGACCATATACGTACATATGCAGGAGTGATCCAAGTAGTTCCCGCCCATGCTGGCTCCAATCTCAAAAATTGCTGCCGCTATCTTCTGAGGCAGTCTCACTGAAGTCGCAGCAGCCATTTTGACTGCAAAGCTGGAATGGGCAAAAATAACTGAGGATCTTTTCTGTCCCGACAAGGCCGCTAGACCACCAGGGTTTATAAGGTAGGCCTACTGGTCGGGACTGGGGCCCACTTTTGGTCAGGGGGAGAGGAAGTTTCAGTTTCAACCAAAAGTGTTCCATAAGTTTTGGCTCAAACCAAAACAAGACCAAATTCAAATTTCGGGCAGGTTTCAGTGCCAAAAGCAAAACCAAAATTGAAATTCAAAAAAGATATGGATGAATTAGAAAAAGTACAGACAATGATAGACAGGATGGAATGTCTTCCCTATGAGGAAAAGCTAAAGAGGTTAAGGCTCTTCAGCTTGGAGAAGAGATGGCTGACAGAAAATATGATAGTGGTCTATAAAAGAGTGGAGTGGAATAGGTAGATATAAATTGCTCATCTACTCTTTCCGAAAGTATGACTGAGGGGCATGTAATAGAATTACTAAGGACTACATTTAGAATAAATCAGAGAAAATATTTCTTCACTCAATGTGTAATTAAGCTCTGGAATTCATTGCCAGAGAAGGTGGCAAAAGCAGTTATCCCAGCAGGGTTTTTCAAAGGTTTGGACAAGTTCCTAGAAGAAAAGTCCATAAACCATTGTTATTGTAGACTTGGAGGAAATCCACTGCTTATTCCGGTGATAAGTAACAGAAAATCAACTTTACTTTTTTTGGATCCTGCCAGGTACTTATGGCCTGGATTAGCCAGCCACTGCTGGAAACAAATACTGAGTTTGATGGACCTTCAATCTGTCCCAGTTCAGCAAAGCTTATGTTCTTAAATACTTATGTAACAAGCCTGCAAAGCCATCCTGTTCTGATGTACCTTCAACTAAATGTAGTAAGCAGAAGTAAACAATCTGCTGGGTTTTAAAGGAGAATTCTGGGAACACCTCAGTGTTCGCAGCAATTTGATAGCTCAGAGTTTAGACCTGCTGAAGACTTTTGAGTTTTTCCCCTATGTTCAAAATGTAAAAGTGCTTGCAGTTTTGTGAGTCTTTTGTGTTATCCAAATGTTTCCTTTGTTTCAAGAAGGAAGATTAACATGTAACCACCTAGCCTAGAGTGCATATATGGAATACGCCAAGCCTTTCTCCAATAGTATTTGTAACTGAAACATGAGTTGCATAGTCTGTGTATCCAAAGTGTATAAACCAAGTCTTGTGTAACCCTAGGTTAGAGAGGAGATCTTCTGATAGAGTGAGCCCCAGGTAGAGAGACACTGGGGGAGTCACTAGGAGGATCTTGGAAGGGTTTTAGAAGTAAATAAATAGAGAAACATTGAATGGGAAGGCTGTTGTTGGTTGCCTAAGGTCGGAATACCTACATACCCCTTCCAAGTGACCCATAGAGAAGAAGGGAGTACCTGCAGAGTCAACCCTAGTAGACTGAATTTAAGGGATCAATTGCCGTCATTAAAGGGAGTCAGAACTTGGGGTTGAATTGGGGATTCCAGCCCATAACAGGGCTCAGGGTAGGATGAGGTCTGCCCATGGCTGATTGCTACCTTTGAGGTGATACCCACAAAGGATAAGAACAGTAATCTGGAGCTACAGAGTACATCAGAAAGGGAAGTCCATCCTGGGGTTCCATCAGGCTAAAGGAGAGGCAACAGTGAATTGTGCAACTGTATATAATCCTGAGAATGAAACGCTCTTTGTGATTACCTTTAAAAAACATAGCTGAAGTTTACATCACTTATTAAGCTGAAGATCATCACATTAAGAATTTACTTGTTACTAACGTTATAATAAAGTTAAGTTTATTCCTGATCCTCCTGGCATATTGTGTAGTTCCTGTACTGGAAGCTGAAGGGAATCTGGACTCAGATACATGTCTCCCAAACCCCAAATTTAAACTCCGGATCCATAACTATTCCCAGTTGACTGAGAGGAGCCTGGAAGAGTGAGTGAGTGTGAGTGGCTTGAGAGTGATTCAAGCTGTGGAGTTGGGAACTAAGAAAGAACAGCACTCTCTCCTTGCAGCTTGGGTCCGGGAGCTCACCCGGGTGAATTCCGGGTTACACTTGCTTATATTCTAACCTATCAGCCTATCTGTAAAGAAATCATTATTGAGATGCTGATATTGATTGGGACTCATCACGTCAGGGGCCCCAATCTCACAGTTACACCAGGTAATTAAACAACACATAGATTCCCACTTACATCAACTCAGACAGCAACACACTTGATCTCAAGTAGGGAGAAAGTACTGCTGCTGCTGTCAGAGAAGAGGCACAGAGAACATGTCTTCTCTATGACTTTTACCAAGTCTCCTGGCTATCTAGACTACTATGGTGAGGGTGTAATAGAACTGGAGATTTTGAGAAAAAAGAGATTCATTTTTGCCACAGTAAGAGCAAAATCAACCTCTTGAGAAATGCTAGCTCCTAAAACATTTTCTAGAACAAGTTGAGACAGTATACTGTATAAAGATCTTGTGCTAAACATCTATCTGTTCAGTGATCTATACTGCTAAAAACCTAGTTGAATTCTTCTGGTGATATTTTTCACTGTAATCCATTTTAAAAATGTACAAAATGTTCCTTAACAAAAGTTATTCCAAATAGAGAAAATTAGCTTATTTTATAAAAGAGCAAAGAGTGCATTGACAAAAGGCAGCACTGCTACTAGACGTAGAGAGTGATTGTTATGAAAATGTATTGCTCTGTTCTGTTGTCATGGCAGCTGAAGACCAAAGGATGAATGCCACAGAATGCTTCCAGATTTAAAACCATGAAAAATCAACTGAGAACTTTCCAGTGATACTCTCAACACAAGGAAAGTTCAAGTCAAACGCAGAGACTCGCCTAGGGCAGAAGGCTAGGAAGCTTTCAAGGAGCAATCAAAGTCTGGCACTGATATACATAGGGAAAAATCATATATAAAAGGGGCAACTGCTCCTGGGACCAGTAAGAAGGTTTATCATAGCTTAACAGTGCTGATTATCACATGAATGAAGCCATTGAATCTACTTTGCACCCAGTGCAAGAAACTGCTATCTCTAGTTTCAACAGTAAAAAAGAAAAACCAAAGAGGCATATAAAAAGGTGAACAGTTGAAAAGGAAATGGTTGTGGCAAGGGGGGATTGAAGGTGGTTTTTGGAGGTTGGAGATGAAGCAGTTGTGAGGAAAGGAGAGCTGAAGGGGAAAGCCAAGAATAGAAAGGGACATGAAGGAGTAAAAAATATTTTCAATTCAGGGAGTCATTAACTAACATAAGAGTAACATGTTTCAGTTAACAGTAAATGTAGCCTTTGAATTGTAGCCTGAAGCAAACCTGAACACTAAGAATCCTCTGCAAAGAGTAACTTTGAATTCTACACTACTGAAAGTATAGTTCTTGCTGACATGAAAATATTAAGACCCAGAAACATATGAAAGGCCTGTAACTTTGGACTCAAATCACATGAAAGCTTGAAAACTGGTGGTAGGGGATGCTTCTCTTATATTGTCTTATTTTTTAATAGTGATTTTCTTCATTAAAGTGTGTGAAGAGCAATTCTAAGACCAGACTCATGCATTTATACGCCACTTCTACACATAAAAGTACTTGCACTTTTCTGGGTAAGTATACACTTTCACGCATGCATGGCAGAACAGTGACTAAGTGCTAATCTGTAAGGGTACACAAGGCATACTACACAGATGCAAGGGAGTGTTTGCATGAGGAAGTACAGGAGGGGCATGAGTTAGGTTCCCAATTACACGTGTAACTTACAGAATACCGTAAGTTAACTGTACCTTTGCCACATTTATGCAACCACAGTTATGCCAGGTCTATGGCTGATGTAACTGCAGGTACATACATGTTGGCACACTGATGACAGGCTATGCTAGTATTCTAGAATGGATTCTGGGCATCCAAATGTTGATATAGAATAGGTTCTCACTGGGAGACATCAGGGAACCTAAAAGTAGGCACCTACTTATCGAATTGCCCGCTTATTTTACTGTTTTATTGAATTTAATGTTACATATTGTTAGAATGGGAGAAATGTTCCTTCTGCTATTGTGTTTTTAACTTATGTGATATTCATATATATCATGTTTTTCTTTTACACATTTTTTGTGAAATTGTGTATAACTTGTCTAGTTATCAAATAAAATTAAAGTAGCCTATCAGAAAGGTGTAAGTGTAATTCATCATTAGTTCTCTTAGAAATATAGATCAGAAATAACAAGTCTTACTAGGTCAAAAATAATGAACCACATGCCAAAAAGCATAAATATAGGTATAAGTTGTTTAGCTTAGCCATATGTGTTGGCTTTCACCTAGTCTAGTAAAAAATAAAGATGTTTATAAGAAAATGCGATAACTGCAAGTAAACTTTAGTTAATATCATTTGATCTAATAGGAAGTGTGTAAGCAATGAATGAGGATGATTTAAAAAAAAGTCCTTAAGCAGCCAGCATTGGGTCCTGATTATATAAGGATTTTTCTGAAAATGTAGTCATGGGTAACACTTAAAATTTGGCCATCTAAGTTATAGCTAAAATTTAGAAAAGACTGTAATTTTGGGGCACAGATTTGGCTCATTGCAGATGATACCAAAACCTACAATAGGGTAGGCACCCCCTGATGGTGCGGATAATATGAGGAAGGACCTAGCGAAACTTGAAGAATGTTCCAGAATGTGGCACCTAAGATTTAATGCTAAAAAAATGCAGGGTCGTGTATTTGGGCTGCAAACACCTAAGGGATCGGTACAGTCTAGGGGGTGAAGAATTTTTGTTCACAAAAGAGGAGCATGACTTGGGTGTGATCGTATGTGATGATCTTAAGGTGGCCAAACAGGTAGAAAAAGTGACAGCAAAAGCTAAATGGATACTTGGATGCATAAGGAGAGGAATGACCAGTAGGAAAAAGGAGGTAATAATGTCCCTGTATAACTCTGATGAGTCCTCATCCCCTGTATAACTCTGGTAAATCATCATTTAGAATACTGTGTACAATTCTGGAGACCACGCCTTCAACAACATATAAAAAGGATGGAGTCGGTCCAAAGGATGGCTACTAAAATGGTCAGTGGTCTTTGTCATAGAGCATATGGGAACACACTTTAAGATCTCAATATGTTTACTTTGGAAGAATACTAAGAGGAATGGTAGAGTGGCCTAGTGGTTAATGCATTGGTTTTAACACTATAGAGGTAGGTGGTTCAAATCCCACACTTAGTCCCCAATATTCAGTGTTAGTGCCCAGCACTGAATACTGAGGGCTAATTCAGCCATTGATGGTAAGTATTTGAAAAATACCCTGACAGCCACCAGCTATCAGTGATGCATAATTAATTTTACCAAATTGCCTTTTACATCGCCCAGAGAAATGTTTCAGCAATACTTGAAGGAGCTGCTTTCAGTATCTGAAAACTTTTTCTCCTATATCTCAAATGTATTATCTGCTAACTGGAAAAAAAATACTCTAAAAGAACAGACTGCCCCAGATCATGAGACTGGTGTTTTAAATGTCTCTGACATTTTGGAGTTTTCTGAGGTTGATTCAGTGGTGAAAGCTAATTTATTGATTACTGTGGTTCTTTCAACTGATCGTGATTGGTTACTTCAACTGTTTTTTGGTTTGTTTTTTTTAAAGAGATGTCTTTTTGGGATGTCAGGTCAAAATGTTTCCTGACCTGACTAAGGAGACCCAAAGCAGCAGAAAAAAAATTCCTATTGCTTCAACCATCTGTTATTCAGTTAGGCACTTTATTTTTCCTAAAATATCTATGCAAGTGTATTGTAAATTGAAGTCTGTTCTATGAGCCATCACAATTATCTGCCTTTGAAGTGCTAAGAGTGTGGCTTTTAGTTCCCCAGTTAGGGCTGAATACCACAGTTAACTGGAGTGACCTATACTGTCTCCTTAGCCTTTGCTTTATAGGTTAAAGTTTAAACTATAAAGCAAAGGCTAAGGAGACAGTATATGTTCAATTTCAAGTGATTTTCTTCTTGATATTTTCTCCACAACGTCATGGACTGGAGTTAAACTATCATGTTGCTACAATGATATATTTATATTCTTCTCATATTGGTAATATTTACTTTTTCTGTGTTTCCAAACAAGTAATTATTCCTTGCATTGTAGCTGAAAACTGTAATAAAATAAAATTTAAAAAAAAGACTCTAGACATGTTTTGCTGTTCTCCTGATTTTTTCAATATGGAACATTGCCAACTACTGTCCAGCTACCAGACAGTGCTGTTGGAAAAGTTGGGGAAATAGGTGTCTAATGCCAGGTCCTTGGGACACTCATACCTTTTCTGCGAATTTCCAGCACACAATGCTCACAGACATAGGCATCACTGTGGCAGCTTTGTTATTAAAGGAGAGCATCACACTTCAGAGGGAGGTCCTTATTTATGGAGAATATAAAACTCTGCAACAAAGACAATTGATAAGGATGGATAAAATGAAGGTGGACCTTTAAACCACTAGATGAATGGTCGAGATTTGGTAAATGCACTTAAATATTTTTAATTAATTCATGAATTTGGAATTCTGTACAGTTCTCATAATGCTTACTCCAGTAGACCACTAAACAGCAAGCTTAACCAGTGCAACATTCTTAAAATTTCCAACTGTTTTATTACAAATAAGCAAACAGAAAACTTAATGAAAATAGTAGACAGTATGAATGCTTCAGTGATTCTGGTTTAATGCAAGCAGCAATTCTATATGTGAGTGTCACAATTTAGGCACCATATTTCCAGGGGCAGCACTGCTCCCTTTAAGATGAGCGGGAGTCCTCCAACTGCATTGCTGCCAGTGGATGGGGGGTGATGCTTCAATATTGTCTTAAATTGCTAGAGACTGGCAGGTTCCCTGGAGTCCTGCAGACCTTGCCTGTCCCTTACTATTGAAAATGTGATAGTGAAAGAGCACCCCCACTGGTAGGACTACTGGTGGAACAGTCCTGCTCAGCTTAGAGGGAAAAGTGATGGGCAGTACGCCTATTCTGTAAGAATAATTACATGTGTTAAGTGTTCTTATAAAATACTAGCGTAAGTTGGCATTGGCATGCCTAAATGAAGGTGTAAACATTTATGCCAGGACTATGGTTGGCATAAGTACATGCACCTAAATGTACCCTCCACTCGATCACAATTCTGAACTCCCCCCCCCCCCAACAAGAACCTCCCATGTCACAGAAGCCCCTCACACTTTACCCCAACCCAAACCATCCCTCCATCTCTGGAACATCCTGGAGGCAAAGCCTGGTGGTCCACTGGCAAGTAGCAGGAGTGGTCCCCCTCTATTCCCTCTCTATATAGCACTGGGTTTAAAATGGTACCAGTGTTCCCTAGCAGTGCTCTTGTGGTACTAGTGCTAGAGGTCAGCCTTCCATATAAGTGCATAGTAAATAGGCTCCACTATATGTTAAATTGCATTAGAGCGTGTAAACTGATTAGTGCATGATATTATATGGAGCCCTATATTTCTTAACAACAGAAAAAGGCAATTCAAATGTGTCTGAAGGTAAGGTTTAATATTGTAGGAAATTGGTTTTTCAAATCATGCACATAATTTATTTTAGTCAATATTTTTTATATATACAGTAGGTTCTCCAAGTTTTCTCAGATCCCAGGATAATAGCAATGTAATTATTCATGCACTCTGAAACTTATTCTTTTAATCTTTATTTTGGCCTCTTGCCAGCAGAATCCATATTCTAGACTACATGAATAAATGAACAGCAATGCTTGTTCCTTGTTCATTTCATTTTAGTGTTACTTAAGGTTAAATTAATTTTGTGGTGACCTAAAATGATTTGGGGTATGAAGAAATTCAGAATTATTTTACCTCTGAAGAAAGAACAGTCGTAATTTATCATTTCCACTAGAACAACACTTCTGAATTTATTTAAAAACAAATACAAATTAAAGGAAAATCTTAGCATTTAGAGGGACTTATTCAAATGGTTATCTAAGTACAGAAAAGACATTTGATTTCTTTATACAGTGTTGCTTTACTAAATGATCTACAGCAGTGGTTATCAATCCAGTCCTTGCAACATCCCCCATCCCACCTTGACATATACCCCTTTCCTAAGCCCCCCTCCCCAAAAGAATTAAGATAAAGCTTTGCTCCCTTTGCAAACCCTGCCACATCTAATTGAAAATATTCAGCTTTTCTAGAACCTCCTTCCTGATCCCCTTTTATCCAAGGATAGACCAAGATCTTCAAGGATGAGCAATAGCTAATTGCTCCTGTTCCTCCAGCACTGAAAAATTCAAAATGGCACCAGTTAACACACAGATCCACTTTGCCCCTCACATAGAGGCCATAAGTGGGCCTCAGGCCAGCCAGTGTCATTTGGAATTTCAGCTATGGAAGAGCAGGCATGATTGGACATCAGTATTGCCAGCATGACCTAGTACAGAGATCCACTACTGCCATGGCAGTGCAGCCATGAAACCTGCCTTACTGAGTGAACAGTCAAAGGACTGAAGATGAAAATAATATAGGCAAATGGATTATTGTAACTCACAGCACTTGACATCATTATACGTGCAATGTTTGGTCTTTAAAGGTTAATTTGTATGACCCAGACCTACTGATCAAGCTATAGAAACCTTCTGCTTTCATGGGGACAGAATAATTGGCTGCGATTCTACCATCAACAACAGGTATATGAGTAGACCAATCTGCGGTTCTTTTTCTTGTACTTATTCTTCTTATCCCTTTATGTCAACTGCGGTCTGCTAATGATAAGCTGCTCACAATTACTCCTCCATCTCAGCTGTGTCTACTACTACTACTACTACTACTACTATTCAGCATTTGTCTGCTTTACATATCCTCTTCCCTTATTATGGAACTCTCCTTCTAAACATCTTCACTTGCAGATATCTCTACCAAACTGAGACCCTCCAAAATATCTATTTTTCAGGCTTTTGGGGAGAATTAGTTGCTGTCTTGGGTGAGTGGAGCTTGGTGCCAGCTGTACTATATGTCTTTCTTCTTCTGTATACTTTAATTACTCTGTAGTGAGGTAAACTG
The DNA here is from genome assembly GCF_901765095.1 of Microcaecilia unicolor. Classification (NCBI taxonomy): domain Eukaryota; kingdom Metazoa; phylum Chordata; class Amphibia; order Gymnophiona; family Siphonopidae; genus Microcaecilia; species Microcaecilia unicolor. Next base: position 302,738,953 of record NC_044035.1, on the reverse strand, counting down.
TTTTAATAGTAAATTAATTGCAGTATAGCAAATCTTGTAATAAAAGTAAATACCCAAGGAACTCCATAACTCACACTCCCTAACCAGAGACATAAGCAGGGAGTGTTAGCTCCAAAGCTGGGAATGGAACCAAGAAGTCTGAGTAAGATAAGATGAGAATTTGGGATTCACCTTTCTGTAATTGGATGCACATCCATTGTTAGCAAGATCTATGTTATGTCCAACTGCTGCAAACTCTTGCCAACTAGGGAGGATTCAGATTCAGATACAGTTATTTGCCAGTTGCCTTTCCTTTCCATGACCATGCAGGCATTATAGCCTGAGCCCAGTTGTGGAATGCATTCCCTCTCTCCCCTGCTTGGGAAATAATGCTGAGAGCCCTCTAATTATCAGGGATGTGGCTGAGGAAATTTCTGATCCAGGCCTCACAACGTCCACTAGAACAGGCCATCATGAGAAACCAAGAAATGATATGAGACATCAGATTGGGAGGCTGTGATAATGATAGTTGAAGCCATTCTGAATAATCTCCTAGTTTACCAGTTATGAATACCATGGCAGATTATGTCAGATTAGCACTGGAAGAGGGAAAGTATATATTATCTTTCCACACCAGGAGACAATCAGGAGGATTTGTTGCCCAGACAATCGTTCTAATTAAATTAAAAATGTAGAAAGTAGCCATCCAGATGCCTGTTCTGAAAGAGTAGTTCTGTTGAATATTTGGGTGTTTGTTCATGCCTGAATCTATAGCCTTTGCTTCAAGTCATTGGTTCTCAACCCAGTGCTGGAGAAGCACCAGTCATCCAGGTTTATAGGATGTCTACAGTGAATATGTGTGATATAGATCTATATGCAGTGCCTGCAATGAATGCAAATTCATCTCATGCATATTCATTGTGGATATCCTGTAAATCTGAGTGTCTGTTGCTTCCCAGGAGAGGTTTAAGAACTACTTATTTAAGACAATTGGTGCTTCCATGACATTAATCTAAAACGTGGTAGAAGTGTTTTCTATGTGATATTGCAATCAACTTCCCCTGTTGGTCAATGTGGCAGCATGGGTAGCAGCTAACTGCAGGACCTCACACAAAGGTGGCACACTCACACACAGGTTGCAGATAAAAGTCAAAACACTTTATTTATGAACACAATCAGCTCTATTACTTCACAGGAGGAGCGCAGCGACGGGAAAGGCGAGAGGAGGAGCAGCTGCAGAGCCGACAGCCAATGCCTGATGGCTGTCTGCGGTGCCGCATTTATTGCTTTTTTTCTTTTTGTAGTGGCCGCTGCTGCTCAACAGGAGAAGCAGCAGCAGCCAGACAGCGTTACCAGTGGCAGCTGCGGGTGGCGAGGGGGTTTGATGCATTGGGGGGGAGGGTCGCTGGACATGGGTGGCTGGAGGGGGGGCAGGGTCGCTGGACATGGGTGGCTGGAGGGGGGGCAGGGGAGAGGGAGGTGGGAGGGGGTCCTAAGACCAGAGAGGTGGGGGTAGGGAGGGGGTCCTGCGAGAGGGGGGGTGGGGGACCTGCGAGAGGGGGGGCACACACTCACTGTCTCTCACATACACTCTCTCTGACACACTGTCTATCAAACTCTCTCTGTCACACACACACAGTCTCACACACACAGACACGTCTCTCACACACTCTCTTTCTCACACAAACACACACACACTCTGTCTCTCTCTCTCTCTCTCTCTCTCTCATTCTCTCTGTGACACACACACTCCATCTCTCACACACTCTCTCTCTCTCTCTCTCTCTCTCTCTCTCTCTCTCTCTCTCTCTCTCTCTCTAAAACATACACACTCCGAGGAAAACCTTGCTAGCGCCCGTTTCATTTCTGTCAGAAACGGGCCTTTTTTACTATTATAAAATAAAATGAAATTGGGTTTCAGATTAAATGATTCTGATTTCATCACACAGAAAATTTATCTAGACCCCTCCACTGAGTGAATGTTAAAGCCATCTTATCAGACATCTCTTTTATTCAGTGTTTACATATTCTAACCTAATGTTTAGCTGTAAGCATAATTTTTCCTGTTCTTATGCAATCTCTAATAAAAAGACTTAATCCTCAGCTAGTAGAATGATCACATAAATTTCTTCCAATAATATTCTCATTATGAATTAAGAATTGCTAATGGCAAAGCACCATCCAGATTTGAAAATAATCATTTTATTCTAAATAAATGTCTTTTAAATGATGAGTTTCATGATGAACACTTCTTGAATTTTAAACACATAAAATGATGTAATCATTAAAATATTTAATGGGCTTAATTAAACTTATTTCTGGCTTTCATGTCGCATTTTTCATTTCAATTAACTGAACTGTTAAAATTATTTTCAAATTAGAAGTGAAATATCACAGCGAAGATTTACCATCTCCATGTTTACAAAGTCCCATGTAATGCTGAAATTAATTGTATTATGAATATGCTATCAATATAACTGAATCATGTGTAACCATGTGTAACTGCTCACCCTGGTATGTTCCAGTAAATCCAGTGCAGTGACAGTTAATATTCCAGACCATGGCTGATCTGGGCATCCTCCAGAGAGATCAGAGTGCTAATATTGCAGTGTTATTTATTTATTTATTTATTTATTTATTGCATTTGTATCCCACATTTTCCCACCTATTTGCAGGCTCAATGTGGCTTACAATTTTCCGTCATGGCTTATGTCATTTCAGAATACATATACAATTGGTAATATATATAGAACATGAATGCTAAATGAACAGTCAGGTATAAAAGGGAAAATATACAAATGGTATCACATATTGAACATGGATTGCATATTAAAATTAAACAATATGATATAGGGAGAACATAATCTGATTGTTAAGTAAATGATGGTGAATTACAGTTCCAATTATAAGTCATTATGGTGTGTCTTATTAAAGATATGTGTTTTCAGTGCCTTACGGAAATTAATTAGGTTACGAATTATTTTCAGGTCCAATGGTAGAGCATTCCACATTTGTGAACTTAAATATGAAAAGCTGGATGCATGTATTAATCTATATTTTAGACCTTTACAGCTGGAGAAGTGAAGATTTAAGAATGTGCGTGCCGATCTTTTAGCATTCCTGGTTGGTAGGTCAATAAGAGCTAACATGTAGGTCGGAGCATCACTGTGAATTATTTTATGCACCAGAGTGCATATATTGAAAGTTATACGTTCTTTAAGAGGAAGCCAGTGTAAGTTTTCTCTTAGGGGCTTAGTACTTTCGTATTTCGCAAGGACATCCAAATTTCAAGGGAGCGTGTCGGAAGCGTGGTGAAGGCGGGACTTGGGAGTGCCTAAGACTTGGACGTCTTTGACCCATAATCAAACAAAGCAGGGATGTACATGACGAACACTTGGACTTTTTCACTCGGACGTGTTTTTTTTACGAATAAGGCACAAAAAGGTGCCCAAAATGACCACATGACCATCAGAGAAAATCGGGGATGACCTCCCGTTACTCCCCCAATGGTCACTAACCCCCTCCCACCCTCAAAAAACATCTTTAAAAATATGTCGTGCCAGCCTCTATACCAGCCTCAGATGTCATACTCAGGTCCATGACAGCGCATGAAGGTTCCAGGAGCAGTTTTAGTGGGTACTGCAGTGCACTTCACACAGGCAGACCCAGGCCCATACCCCCCCCCCCCCACACCTGTCACATTTGTGGAGGAAACAGCGAGCTCTCCAAAACCCATCACAAACCCACTGTACCCACATATAGGTGCCCCCCTTCACCCATAAGGGCTATGGTAGCATTGGAGCCGACTCTGTGGGTGCTGTGGGTGCTTGAGCACCCCCAATATTGAGAAAAATTCCTTGTATATGTCCAGGGAGAAGTAACTTCCATTGGGCTTAGCACCCCCAATAATTTTGAAAGGTTGGCTCCTATGTATGGTAGTGGTGTACAGTTGGAGGTAGTAGGTCTTGGGGGGCTCAGCACACAAGGTAAGGGAGCTATGTTCCTGGGAGCATTTTATGAAGTCCACTGCAGTGCCCAGTTGGTGTCCTGGCATGTCAGGGGGACCAGTGCACTACAAATGCTGGCTCCTCCCACGCCCACATGGCTTGCCTTTGGACGCTTTTGACATGGACATCTTTGGTTTTGAAAATCGCTGGAAGTCAGAAACATCCATGTCTAGGGACATCCAAATCTAGGGACGTCCAAATTTAAGGATTTGGACGTCTCTGATGGTATTTTCAAAATGAAAGATGGACGTTCATCTTGTTTCAAAAATACGAGTTTCCCCACTCCTGGATTTTGCCGTATTGCACGGACGTCCAAATCGCAACTTGGACATTTCTTTCGAAAATGCCCCTCCTAATGCTCTTGGGAAGACAAATATAGAACCCTTACCACAGGGACTCTCTATCCAGGAAGATCAATACAAATTAGCTCCAAAAAATGTGAGTAACTCAAGAGAACTCCCGTGGAAGAAGAGAAGGGCATGATATGCAACCCAGGTCACAGAGGATGAAAGTGTTGACATATAGGATAATAATGATCCTACCTGCAGGTCTCCCATATTCAGTCGTGTTTGAATGGAGTAAAGTTATGACTTGTTGACCCTGATGTAGCTAATAGAAACACTGGCCATTGTTGGTCATGGTTGTTTTCTGTTTGGGCTGGGGGAAAGAGACAATGCAGCTAAGTACAGTAGGTACTTCTGTTATCAACCGAATTGGCAAACGCCTCCACGGTACTATGTAAGCCACATTGAGCCTTGAAATATGTGGGAAAATGTGGGGTACAAATGTAACAAATAAATAAATATATCAGATAATCACTAAATAGCAATTCTTCTGGACTCTTATGCAGAGAGATATGACAGTACCTAATGGCCCTTAGGCTCTGCAGACAGGCTGCACCAATGAAAGGAATAAATCAAAAAATTTAAATATATTATTTATTATAGATATAAAAATAACAATATGGCAAAATGCAAAGCAAGTTACAAAAACAGACTTGTACTGCAAAAATAGATATATAAATATTACACCACTGATATATCCTATGAAGATTATGAGAAATTATACCTCTAATATATCCTGAGAAGATAACATTCTTAGCAGTAATATAAGGCTAACCACAGGTCCTGTTATAACCAATCACTGATAAGCAAAAACCAGAGCTAATTACCCTGAGCTATAAGAAGAGAATTCCTGCAAACTCACCATTGAGGTTCCGTAGGTTTTACCAGTCCAGGTGATGTGCAGAATCAGATTTCTTCTGTTTAGACTCCAGCAGAGTACATGCGAGTCTATCCCAGTCCTGGAATAAAATCCAAGTTCTTTGCTCTGTACACTGATTACATAGTCTTTGGGGAAAACCATAGAGCTGTGGCTGAACTTGACCTTGTCAGCTGTCAGCACAAGGAATTGCAGTTCACTGGTGGTCAGACCAAAAGTCAGTCTCTCTAGCTCCTCTAAGAGAGATGTATACACCAGGCAAATCTTTTTCTCTTCCTCTTCTGATCTCTCGATCTGCTGATCTGCTTTTTCTTCCCTCTCCCATCCTTGGCCCTGCTCTCAGTCAGGTGACCCATGGACCAATTACCAACTGTGTATCTTGTCCGGCAGATAATCCACGGTCATGACAAAAAGGGTTTGTGTGCATCCAACTAGAATAACTTATCAGTCATGAGCCTGATTGTAGCAAGCTCCCCTCCATTGTTCACAGTTGCTCCTGGAGACACTGTTCCTGAGAACTTCACGTTTCTGCATGCTCCCAGGAGACAAGCTGGATGGCCAGTGCACATAGACATCTGTCCTTGATAAGGCAGCAGCATAGCTGTGCCAAAAAGTAATTTTCCTTTGTAGAAAACTGCTTTCTGATGTATTTAGGTCACAGACTGTAGAATCCATATTAGTTGGTTCAGGCTTGGACAGACCTCATACCAGTAAAGGTGAGATATTAGGAAAACACTCATTTCAGAAGTTTGTTTCACTAATTATAAAGATTCTACTGTCTGGGAGGTTTTTCCGCTCCCAGTGTCAGATACAGGCCTGGTAGCCATAGGAACTGATGTTTCCAATGCCGTTGCAGACGCCGAGGCCAATACCAATGTCGACAGTTCGGTCCTGAGTCCAAAAATCTTCTCTTTTAGAGGATCTCTAGACTTCTGTGTTCTTTTCTGCATACACAAACAAAGAAAACAGTTAAGGTGGTTATGGTCTGGTCCCAAACATTGGATACACCAGAAATTGGTGTCAGCCCCAGAGATGGTCCGATTACACTGGGCATAGCACTTAAAGCCAGTGGGAACTTTAGAACACATGGAAGGGAAAATGGCTGAAACGAAATCAAATGGCTCAATGGTGAGGGGAAAAAAGGCATAGCTCACCTGAAAAATATTCAGTGTATCCCGGCCAGTGCTCAGGTATAATAGGCAGTGGCGTTCCTGGGGGGGCTGACACCTGAGGCGGATCGCCGATGCGCCCCACCCCCCGGAACAGCACGACGCCCCCCCCCCCGGCGAAAGAACCCCCCGGGTGCAGCACGATCCCCCAGCGAAAGAACACCCCCCCCGGGTGCACGCCACTGGGGGGAGGTGCCGCGTGCCTGCCGGCTCTTCGTTTTCATGCTTCCTCTGCCCCGGAACAGGTTACTTCCTGTTACAGGGCAAAGGGAGCATGAAAATGAAAAGCCAACAGGCGCACGGCACCCCCCCAGTGGTGTGCATCCGGGCCGGACCGCCCCCCCTTGATACGCCACTGATAATAGGGCCTCTAGAGTCGAAAAATAAAAGAAACTTAAAGGTGGTGAAAAGGCCACTAAGAAATAAAGGGAGTATATATATTCAACAAAAAGGAAATAAGGAAAGATAAGGGGGGAAAAAACCTGAAAGAGAAGGCACCTCAGAAGAACAAATAAATGTACTGAAGAGAGAACTACAGAAACACACACTCTCTTCTCCACCGTTGAAGAAAGACTGCTGGTCCTGCACTTGCAATTTGAGCAGAAAAGCAACCACACACTCACAATGGGAGTGCTGCCTCAAGTTCCTAAAGGGATAGTATACTAGGTAGCATTTCCACACCAGATTCCGTGCATGACATCACCCACATGTGAGAATTATATGGCCTGTTTGTCGTCGAAGAAAAAGAGGAGTCACATAAGGCTAGGGAGAAAAGGCAAACATTATTTATTGTTAAAAAAAGGAATTATCATATACATTTTTGTTTTATGTTGCCACAGCAGTTCATAATACTGTAGATCAAGGTACCAAATCTTTATCATTATTATAAAACTATAATTTTAAAACAATCATCCGAAATCCCAAGTGAAAATTTCAGATTATCTGTCATTAAATCCCAGTCTACCCAGAACTGTGAAGAGAAATAGTTTCAATTTATTGTGAAGAACAGTCTAGATTCGTGAATAATGCAGTATCTCTAAATCAACTTAACCATGTTATAGCACACAGATTTTGACAGACATGATTCATATGTATGTATATTTGAAAGAGAGACAAAATATTAATATTGTACCATATATGAATTTCATATTATAAATGTACTGTGATGCAGTTCTGTTTTATCTACTGCCGACTGCAATGGATCATCACTGGTGTATTTCTGAATGTTATATACAGTATGTTAATGGCAAATTTTTTTCAAATAAATTCCAAGAATATTGGTTCTAAGCCAGTATTGTAAGGATTATCTTTCCTTTCAATATAAGAGACATTTCAACCTAAGAACAAAAAAACTTATATATGTACTGTACTTTACTTTCCAGTACATAGATATAAAAAAGCTTTTGGAAATATAATTTGTTGTTCTGAATATGTGTCGCAGTTAGTCTGTAGCTGTTATGTTTCTAGCTTTATGAGAATTTCACGTTTGCACATTTTGGTCAAGGACAGAGACAAATCTATCTTAGTCAATATCCAGCATTATTGAGTGGCAAGAGTAAGAGCTAGATGCACAAAGGTCCCGGTATGTCACAACTGTCAAGAATAGTGAGCCCTTGGACCAAAGCCGGAGCTTTGGCAGACAAATCATCAGGGCTGGCAAAAGCAAGAATCAGAACAGACTGGACTAGGATAAACTAACAGACTCAACAAGGCAGGACAGAGGTAACTAAACACAATGGACAACACAGGAACCGGATCCAGACAAGGCAAGGAAAAGAAGGCAAAGGGCCAGAACTGGAACCAAGACAGGACAAAGCAAGACTCGGAACTGGATTAAAACTGGGACTGGGACCCAGAAATGCAAGATAAGGCAAAACACGGAAGTAGATTAAAACTGGGTCCAGAAAAGGGCAAGACAAAGACAAGGCAAGGACTGGACCCGGAAAGGACTAGACTGAAAGAGACAAGACAAAGCACAACTAGACAGGCAAGACAGGGTAGGAGCTAGGCAACAAGAATAACAGAAGCAAGACAATAAACAAGGCAGGGACAGGATTCAGGATTCTCAAACAGGATTCAGGATTCTCGAACAGGCTTATCTGGAACAGGATTCAGGATTCTCAAACAGGATTCAGGATTCTCATACAGGCTTGGCTGGAACTGGATTCTGGAACCAGATTCTGGAACAGACTTGGCTTGGCTGGAACAGGATTCTGGAACGGGCTCGGCTCGGCTTGAGTGGAATAGGATTCTGGAACGGGCTCGGCTTGATTGGAACAGGATACTGGAACAGACTTGGCTTGGCTTGACTGGAACAGGATACTGAAAGGGACTTGGCTTGGCTGGAACAGGATACTGAAAGGGACTTGGCTTAGCAGGGAACTGGGACAGAACTAGCTCAAACATACAGCAGGAGCAGAACCTGGCTCAAACACACAACAGGAACAGAACTTGGCAGAAACAGAGCTCAAGAGCCAGGAAGCAAACATAACAGGCAAAGGATTAAGCAGACTAAGGGAAGACAAACAAAGAAGCAATGTGCTTACCAGCACCCACAGCTGGAAAGGGAAAGGCCAGGCAGACTGAGAGGCAGCAGACACAGGTGCATAGCAGTGAAATAATCAGGGACGATGCTGGCTTCTACAGACTCTCAGAATTAACAGACAAGAACTACACACACAGGAAACAGAACAGGGAAAACAAGAGCAGAGCTTGGCTTAAACACAGAGCTTAACTATAGCAAGAGTCAAAAGCAGGGCTAGGCTAAAAGCAGGAGCCAAGGGTAGAGTCAAACAGATACAGACACCAAAGGCAGAGTGTGGCTTTAGAGCCAGGCTTTCAGGATCAAGAAAAGCAAACACACAGAAACAAAGCAAAGCATTGAAACACAAGACTCAAAGAAACACAGAACAGACCTTCAGGAGCAAGATTCTCAGGAACAAAGCCAAGCAGGGAAATGATCTAAACAGTTAACACAAGATTAAGAGACCTCTTGCAAAGGCAACGTAGGAAAGCTCCCTGGGTCCTTATAAAGGAGTAGGCTGATGATGTCACAAGTAGGAGATGAAGCAGAAGCAGGGAGACCAAAGCAAGGCTTGGCTTCAGGGACACCAAATCAAGGCTTGGCTAACAGGAAGAACAACAACAGGAAATGAAGCAGAAGCAGGGAGACCAAAGCGAGGCTTGGCTTACAGGAAGAACAACAATAGGAAAAAAGGCAGACTGGAGAGGTCACAGAGCTAGATACAGAGAAGCAGTAGGTCTGAACATAAGGGCACGGCCACAACTGTGACATGGTAAGAATCCGTCTGCGTTTCCGAATTGGTAAAACTTTACCGATTTAGAAACACAGAGGGATTCACAACGAGAATCGCATGCAAATGAGCTGCTCGTTGCTTTTGCGACCCAGCTCATTTGCATGCAATATTGGGGAAGCCAGTTGGCTAGCTGAGTATGCGCAGAACAGTCAATCACTATGCGTGACTGCTCTGCACATGCTACAGACAGCTCTCATATACACAGACAAGCTGCATGTATGATAGCAGTAGATGTAGCCCTTTTTTTTTTTTTGCAAGCACAAAAGCGTGTTTTTTGGGGGGGTTGGACAGACCTGTGTTGGAGCGCCCTGCCTCCCCACTGCTGGGAATATTATGCTCGCTGCTGGTCTCGACTCTGGGCTCTCTAGGAATCAGCATCAGGGCTTGGTTCCACCCCCAGCTGTTCCTTCTGCTTCCTTCTATTGGCCAGCTGAAATCATGGAACACCCATCTCCCTGAAGATGGACTCTCATTGGCTGGCTGCTGTCCCAAATCCTCCTCCCTGCAAGGCTTCCCTGATGACATCACTCTAGAGCTGTGAGCTGATTGGATCCAAACTTCCTGATGTCCCCCTCCAGTAGTGAGTGGGTGGGACATCCCAGGCTGACACATCCAATTGGTTTAGCCCCTCTCTGTTGTGCTTCAAGCACAGGGTTGCTGTTTGCCAGCAGAGGTTGTTTGACCCTTGTCTTCCTTGCATTTTTGGTAAGTCACCATTACTTTTATGCTGCTGCCCCTTCCTCCATTTCCTGCCAGTAAAATGTCGTTTGAGAAACATGGCATAGCTTTCATAAACGGCATTCATACACGCAAAGAAGCTGCGTGTAAGTCGGTGTACTTTTGGGGGAGCCTCCATCTTCCCTGCTTTGTTTCTCCCCTTCTCCTACTTGCGATAATGAAGAACCGTCAGGTCCAGACTTCGCATTAAAACTTCGTAAAGGTAAAGGTACGGACTACTTTTGTGCATGGGGTCGGAAACGGTAGTGCATTGCATTGCATGCACATTACAATAGTAATTAGCTCATTATAATAGCTTTGCATTCCGTTTTCATTAGCTGCTACCGTGACTGGAAAATGGCTCTGAGAACCCTTTTGTGCATGTCCTGGTTTACTAATTGTGCGCTAAACCGGCTATAACTAGTTTAAAAACCACGTTGCTGGCTCATTACGTTTAGTGCATCTGGCCCTCAGGTGTTTATTTTAGAAGCTCTATTCTTGTTTTGGAGATCTGAATACTGCCATTTAGATGTCCATATAGCATAAGCATCCAAATCCCAATTTTACAAAGGCAGGATATGGACATCTAACACTGCAGTACAGCCAGATGACAAGGGGCATGACCCGAGTGTGTTTTAAGTGGGACTAGGGAGGGCCCAAAATATGGACGTACATCTCTGATCACAGAAAGGAAAGGGACATCCAAGTCTAAAAAGATGGACTTCCATATTTAGACCTGGTATTTGACACATCCAAATTACACAAAAGTACTCTCATTGAGCAGCTGTTCACTGAAGGGATTAAGGCATAACACCTCCTTAATCCCCGAGTGGTTGCTGTCCCCCTCCCTCTCCCCTGAATGTGAAACCAGCAAGGGATACCAGGCTGTATGACAGCTTCAGGTATTACGGACATTCTTTGAGGAATAGCCTAATGGTTAGTGCAATTGACTGAGAGCCAAGGGATCCATGTTCATATCCTACTTCAGCTCTTTTTTTCAAATTATGAGCCTTCCAGGGACAGAAAAACACCTACTGGACCTGAATATATAAGACATTTGCAAGCCTGAAGGCTATTGAAGTGGTGTACATTCAGTTACATTAGGCATTCTTCTGTTCCGAGAGGGCTCACAATTTGAAATATATTCACAAACAGCTGAAGTAGGATTTGAACCTACCCCTCTGCTTTGCATGGACTTCTGTGTGGCCATGTTATAAGATGGATGTTCCTATCCTGCCACACAGACATCCATGTTCTTTGTTTCCCTCCACACGCTCCCTTCCCCATTTATAATTTGGACATTTCAGTTCGTAAAATGGAATTGTAGCTACGTGATGCAAGGTTCCACATTAGAAGTCACCAACCAGAAAAAAGGATCTAGGCATCATCTTTGACGATAAGTTGAAACCCTCTGCTCAGTGTGCGGCGGCAGCTGAGAAAGCAAATGGAATGTTAGATATTATTAGGAAAGGAATGGAAAACAAAAATAAGGATGTTATAATGCCTTTGTATCGCTCCATGGTGTGACCGCACCTCGAATATTGTGTGCAGTTCTGGTCACCGCATCTCAAAAAAGATATAGTAGAATTAGAAAAGGTACATAGAAGGGTGACAAAAATGATAAAGGGGATGAAACGACTTCCCTATGAGGAAAGGCTAAAGCGGCTAGGGCTCTTCAGCTTGGAGAAGAGACGACTGAGGGGAGATATGATAGACGTCTATAAAATAATGAGTGGAGTGGAACAGGTAGACGTAAATTGCTTGTTTACTCTTTACCAGGGAGCACATGATGAAGCTACAAAGTAGTAAATTTAAAACAAATCGTAGAAAATATTTCTTCACTCAATATGTAATTAAACTCTGGAATTCATTGCCAGAGAATTTGGTAAAAGCAGTTAGCTTAACGTGGTTTAAAAAGGTTTGAATATCTTCCTAAAAGAAAAGTCCATAAGCCATTATTAAGATGGACTTGGGAAAATCCACTGCTTATTTCTAGGATAAGCAGCATAAAATGTATTGTACTGTTTTGGGAACTTGCCAGGTATCTGTGACCTGGATTGGCCATTGTTGGAAACAGGATGCTGGGCTTGATGGGCCTTCGGACTATCCCAGTATGGAAACGCTTATGTTCTTATGATGTTCATGATGTACAATTTATATCCTACTCTGGTATAATGGACTATCTTGTCTGTGAGGCATCTTTTACCACCTACCAATGTGGTACCTCTATCCTAACCGCTCTGTAATAACAGCTAGCAGTAACAGAGACAGTCTTGCAGAAGTGATAACAAGATGCTGCCAATTATACAAGCAGAGAGATTTACGGTCATACTGGCACCCACCAGACATAGAGGAGAACTAACTTTCCTAGCAGAGCAGAGGACTTGTTCAGCTCACCCATACAGACATTCAGCTTTTGTAGGCCGGCTCATTGTCCCAAAATCAGATGGAGTCAAGGAGGAAGAACCGATCTGACCCCGAAGTTTGCTCCTATGGTTGGAGTCAACACTCAAGAAAAAGATCTAGGTATCAGGCAATACGTTGAAATCTGCTGCCCAGTGTGCGGTGGAGGCCAAAAAAGCTAACAGAATGCTAGGAATTATTAGGAAAGGGATACAAAATAAGACCAAGAATATTATAATGCCTCTATATCACCCCATGGTGTGCTCACTTCTGGTCACCGTGTCTCAAAAAAGATATTAGCAGAATTAGAAAAGGTTCAAAGAAGAACTCCTCCCGCATGAGGAAAGGCTAAAGAGGTTAGGGCTCTTCAGCTTGGAAAAAAGATGGCTGAAGGACGATATGTTTGAGATCTATAAAATCCTGATTGGTGTAGAATGGGTAGAAGTGAATCGATTTTTCACTCTTAAGTATAAAGACCAGGGGACAGTGAATGAAATTACAAGGAAACACTTTTAAAACAAATAGGAGGAAATATTTTTCACTCAAAGAATAGTTAAGCTCTGGCACTCACTCCTGGAGGATGTGGTAACAGCGGTTGGCGTATTGGGGTTTGAAAAAGGTTTGGACAAGTTCCTGGAGGAAAAGTCCATAGTCTGTTATTGAGATGGACATGGGGGAAGCCATTGCTTGTGCTGGAATTGGTAGCATGGAATGTTGCTACTAATTGGGTCTCTGTCTCTGGATTGGCCACTGATGGAAGAAGGATACTGGGCTAGATGGACCATTGGTCTCACCCAGTATGGCTATTCTTATGTTCTTATGAGAGGGATAAATGTTTGTCCTTTGCCTTGGCAAAAGTGCATGTTAAGCTAATCGGGCATGTGGTCTGCATATTTTCAGTTTCTTTGGTATTTGTGTGAATACTTATTCACTCGGGAATTCTTTATTACATTTTGTAACAGAAATATATATTTTGTATATGTTGCTTGCTATATACATGCTAGTTATTATTTATTTCCAATAAGTCATAATATATTTTCCATCAGAGCACTTTCTTTTGCTATTTCAGATAGTTATCCAAACCTGCATGGACAATATAGGGAGCAAGTCATCTAGGTGTAGCCATAGTATTAATTACTCCAATTAAGGTAATTACGTCACCTCAAAATACTCCTACAGGTTCCTCTCTGCAAGGGTGACCTAGAGAGTTCCTCTTGACCTCTCAGTCTTCTTCCCTGATCCCTCTTATTACTGCAGCAAATGAAGAGAGTCTTTTCTTTTGTCTGGCAACCCAGTTTAGTCACAGTAATTTCTAAACATAGGACACCTCTGAGGATCTGCTTAGTTTGAACTCTGTTCATGTCCTGAGTTCTGACAACACCTTTCCTCACAACTTTAAGCAGGACACTTGCCAGGCTACATAATAAAAAAATTCTCCCCAGGCCTCTGCATGGTAGTCTTGAAGTTAGTAAAGCAATGACACAATCCTATGCACTTCCCCGGAGTTGATTTGAAATGATTATGTATTGTCAGAAACCTTTTCCTGGAAATTCTGAGTTTTGAGACTGTTACTCCATCGCAATGTATCCACTTGTATGACTGATTCATCCTGCTATCTATGGAAAATTCCTGTTACTGGTAAGCAGCGTCACAAGCAATGCACATTATTCTCCTTGCTCAACCTAAGCATGCCCTCAGAAAAGCTTCCTCTAAATCAGGGGATGCCCACCATTGTTATCAAGAGCCACATTCTAGTCAAAGTTTGGTGATTTCCACAATGAATATACATGTAATCTATTTGCATATCATGGAAACAGGGCATGCAAACAGAATTCATGCATTTTCATGATAAAAATCCTAAATTGGTTGTGTCTTTAAGTATGTGCATTATAGAACTAAGTGCTTACGTTTAGCTCTATCGAGGAGAGCAAGTTTAAGACAGCTAGATTATGCAGGTAAATCTGTAATGATCCACAGAAATGGCTTTAAAAATTGTTCTCCCATGTCTTTAAAACTGAACACTATACTCAAGGTGGAATGTCATGTGTGATTTACACCAGGGCAGAATGACTGCCATTTTGCTAATATTTCCTGTGGCTTTATTACACTGACTGGCAACCTCAGGGTCATATAAGATGATTACTCCTTGGTCTGTTTCCTATTTAGTAACTCATGGTTCTAATTATCTTGATGAGTGACTAATTGCTTTACCCCAGGTATATGATTTTGCACTATTTTGCACTGCAGGCTATTTTCTAAACCTTTTAATATTATCCTTCCCTGTCAGAATGTCTACTCAGTTATAGAGTCTTGCAAACAAGCAATTTTTTCTTTAAATCAGCCTACAACTATAAGTAATATAACAGGGTTTACTAAGGGCCCAGTATTCAAAAAGGTTTAACCTCTTCTGCTCAGTTGAATCTCACAGAACAGGCTGTCTGCTAATATTCAGTGTCACTTAAACAGGTAATGCTGCTGAATATTGCCTGTGACCACCACAGCACTAGCCAGTTAGTACTGGAGCAGTCAAGAGGCGGAGCTGAGGCAGACTTAGGGCGGAGCCAGTATCCAATATTTAGCCAAAGGCTATTCTAACTTTACTTGGGGGCAGATGCTCAAAAGTCGCCATTAAATATCACATGCATTTATAGCCATGGCTGAACTTACTGATTTTGAAACTGTGATTGATGCTCAAAGGAAATCGCGTACAAATGACATAGGTGGAAATTCTACAAGCGACTCAATAGGGAAAGCGTCTACCACATGTGCAGAACAGTCTTGCGATAATCATTGATGTTCTGCACATGCCTAGGCAAAAAGGCGACAACCACGTCATAGGCATGTGTCATGTGCTGCAAAAGCCCAGTATTTATATTACACTAGCCTCTTTGCTATGCAAGCTTTTGTGATGGTGTTTTATTTATATCAAGAAAATGATCACAACAGTCTTTGTGATACTCTCCCGCCGTAAAGCAAACGTCAGTGGACACATGCATATAACATCCACCATAGATGGATGTTATATGCATGTGTCCACTGACATCACAATTTCTTTATTTTTTCCACAACAATTTTTTAACACTAAGTCCTTAGCTTCCTGATTTTTTGCTTTTGCACACTAAAATGCTTCAACAGTTGTCAAAGAACTTTTCTGGAGTTTTGCAGAGTTCTGCTAGACCATGTGGAGCTTCATTAAGGATAACCAATGCCACACGATATTCTGTTTATGTGATTTGTCAAGGCAGTATTTATGCACTGAATCACTGTCTTCATCAACTTGTTCTTTGCAATATTCTACCAATAAATCATAGTTCTTGACTAAAGCACTTACAGCAAAATTCCCAGACAGCCATCTGAACTTGTCCAGAGGTTTAAATGACATACCTCCACTTCTGCTGCCTTAGTAATTTCATGCATCTTCACTTTTCTCAAACAAGATTACAAAAAATTGTTTAGATGGTGTGTATAAGCATTTCCATATCCCTCATAAATAGAATCTGTTTCCAGGAGTCATCAATGCCTAAATCTTTATGGTGTGCAACATAGTGTTGTTCTGTGAGATGAGGAATGGATTGACACAGAATTGCTGCCACATCATTGTTTCCAAGCATCACTCATGCACCATTTGATGTGATCAGTACCATTCTTTTCGTATCAAAATCATTACCACAATAAAACTGCTTAATTGCTGAAGCCATTGCAGTACTGTCACATGCTACTAACTTAATAATTCCAGCTGCATGTGCAGGATCACCAGCTTTCCTAAATTTAATATACAAAATCAACACTTTGGAAACAGAAATATTTGTGCTTTCCTCAGCTGTGAGTGTGTGGAAAGCAAATTGCCTGTTTGCATTGAACACTTCAGATATAAGAATCCTACTTATGCAATCAATAAATTCAAAGTCCTAATTTTCATTCCTTTAGCTGTCTGGAATTTTTGTATATTTCTGCAAGTGATCGTGGATTCCCTACACAGTCAACATGGATGAATTTATCTTGACAGCTAGCAGGATATTGTCAATTACATAGTAACATAGTAAGTGATGGCAGATAAAGACCAGAATGGTCCATCCAGTCTGCCCGACAGTCACATTCATTATCATTTCGAGATTAAATCAACAATTAATGTGATATTATATACCTGATCATGGTCTTTCTTTGGTGTTTCTGGGACATAGACCATAGAAGTCCACCCAGCTCTGTTCTTATGTTCCAGCTACTGGAGTTGCCATCAAAGCTCACTCCAGCCTATCCAAATCCGTTTTGTCATTTGCGGGGCACAGACTGTAAAGTCTGCCCAGTTCTGTCCTCACGTTCCACATTACTGGAGTTTCCGTTGAAGCTCTCTCCACTCATCCTACAACCAGATTGCTATATGTAGGACTCAGGCCATAAAAGCTAGCCCATCACCGGTCTTAGTCGATACAGCTAGAGTTACCATCTAAGCACCACTTGACATGCAAACACATATGTAGCCCTTTATGTTTTGCTTTTTATACCATTCATTTTCTAATTAGAAATCCTCTGTGTTCAACCCACACCTTTTTGAATTCTGCCAGGTTTTTTTTTCTCTCCACCACCTCCCTCAGGAGAGCATTCCAGGCATCAACCAGTCTCTCCATGAAAAAGAATTTTCTGACGTTACTCCTAAGTCTACCACCCCGCAACCTCAATTCATGTCCTCTAGTTTTAGCAGTTTCCCTTATTTGGAAAATATTTGTTTCTATGTTGATCTTTCAAGTATTTAAACGTCTGTATCATATCTCCCCTGTCCTTCTTCTCCTCTAGGTCTTCCAGTCTCTTCTCATATGTCTTTTGGTGCAAGCCTCATATCATTGTTCTTGCCTTCCTCTGGACTGCTTCGAGTACCTCATCAATAGTTGATTTGCTCTATAGTTTTCCTGTTGTTCTGAATTTTGGGTGATTCCACCAATAGATTTTTCAGAAATCCTCTGTTCAGATTTCTCAGAGTTGCCACAGAATCTACATTGATTTTAAGACCAACATGATGTTTTTGACAATCCAATTTCCCCTTCACTCCATTTTTGCCTGAACTCCACTCAGCTTTTACTCCTGCTTTCAAGCATATTCCATAGATAACATCACCTGTTTCAAGGTATTCAAAATTGTCTCCAAGCCACACAGTGTAAAGGCCTATCATCAGATCTGGCTTAACATTCTTAACTGTATGATGTCAACTATTCCTTCAAGGAACAATGACTGTTTGGCTCAAACAGAACTGATCCTTGCGGCAGCAATGAGAGAAACATGGTACATGTTGGCATCTGGTCCTTCCCATTAAGATGTCATTTTTGGTGTACTGAATTTCGACAACATGACTGGTGAAGAGGTACACTTTCGTAAAGAAGTAATGAATAACACAAGTAAAACCACAACATAAATGGCATATTTCACACAAATCTGTACCTCAGTTTTAATGACTAGTAATTTAGCTGCCATTTGATAGTGAAAAACACTATCCCCCTAATTCTATCATAGTCGCCAAAATTGTTTGCATAAATTTGGGCACATGCCCAATTTGCGTGTACAAGTTAATTGAATAAAGAGCTAATTAGTGCCAATAATTTCTTTTTAATAGTGGCAATAATTGCTTTACATTTAATTGGCATTTATGTGCGATCTGAAAAAGGGGCCGTAAAATTGAGAGGGGCAAGGTTGTAACAGGGCATTCCTAAAATTAATGTGCCTAATAAGTTAGGTATAATTCCTGGGCATAAGAGCTAATCTATAAACCTTGCCTAACTTTAAGCTCAGCTTATAGAATAGTGTTTTTTTTCTGCGCTGAATTTTTGGGCACCATATATAGAATCTAGACCTATCTGGCTGATATTCAGGAAAAAAGGGAAAGGGGATGTGATTTGATATACCGCCTTTCTGTGGTTAGAATCAAAGCGGTTTATATATTATATACAGATACTTATTTTGAACTTGGGGCAATGGAGGGTTAAATGACTTGTCCAGATTCACAAGGAGCTGCAGCCCATGGTGGTCAATGTTTCTGATAGCGCTGACTGCCATGGGCAGAATTAGGCCCAGATAATCGGTGCTGGCACTGAATATTGGGATGTTTGGCAACACTCTGAAGTTATCTGGGTATGGCTGATATTCAATGCCCTATCAGGATAGCTAACCAGGCATCACTAAGGCTACATTATGGACTGAATTCTGTATATGGTGCTGAAAAATCGGTGCTCATAAAATTAGTGCTAAGAGCTGTTCTATAAACTTCATGTATTTGTTACATTTGTATCCCTCATTTTCCCACCTATTTGCAGGCTCAATGTGGCTTACATAGAAACATAGAGGCATTTGCCAGTCCGGTAAAGAAACAAATACAGGTAGTATTATGGTTGAGTAAAGAACATATGTTTCAGTTACAATGAGTTGGCAGTAAGGGCTCCAGCACTAACCTGGCAGTAACCGGGCAGTGCTGATTACTGCCGGGTACACACCGGCGCTACAAAAATAAATATATTTTTGTAGCACCGGATATGATGGTGCCCAGGGATGGAAAGTATTGCTGGGCTGCTGCCACTTTGTAAAAGGGGTCCTAGAGGAGGTGGTTTTCAAACATGTAAACATCTGTTTACCCTTGTAAAAAGTTGTGAAAATTACTTTCACAAAGAACAATGCACTCCATAATGAGACCCTACATAAATGCTGTTTATTAGATGCTATTTCACGGCTTGTGGAAAGGCATTAAATAAGTATTTCATTTCTTTGCATTAATGAGTGCCTTGTTTTTTATTTTTGCTCAGCTAAAAGATGAAATAATGCAAAGTAACCTCTATGTATTGCTCTAGCATAGGCGGCTTCTAGCAGAAAAACAAATGTGCAGTATATTTTACCATGAACACACTTCTCTAACCCTGTGTTATATGAACACATGTTCAGAAGATAGCTTCCTTTTCACGGCTGCTTAATTATTATTACACGGAAGACAATAATACTAAATTAAAGTGAAATCTAATTGCTCCTCTGGTTCCAACATCTGGTATAAGTATTCAACAGATAAAAACGATGTTCTGTGACTTGCTCCAAGCTCGAATTTGTTATTGCAGACAAACAAAATCCTTGTACATGTGAGCCCCGAAGCTAGAATAGCTAATAATAAAACCACCATAACAACAAAATCCAAATTTGTATAAATGCACAAGTTGAAAAGAAAACATATTTCTCACTATACATTATGCCCCTTGACACAATTTGGTTTCAATGAAACATTTGGCTGACTGGATCGTTTTAAAGTTTATTAAAGGTAATGAATTTTCTGTAGAGTTTTTCTTCTGTGAAATCACATTAAAGTTAATCATCAATTGAAGCCAAAAATTATATTGGAAAAATCATTCTTATACAAACGGAAACTATTATGATTTGAAAGGGTGCAAATAAAACCATACATTTGCAGAAGATCAATGAAAAGCACTTTATTAGAAAATATAAATCACTTTTTAATTTCAGATGCAGTAGGGGAAAAACCCATTCTTTTGGTTTCATTGAAATTGATTGGTCCACCTGCAGAGAAAAGCACCTTTCTCATCTCATTATCAGTCAATTAATATGCAGGTCTAAATGTGAACACTATTCCAGTTAACTATAAATGGATGATTTTTATTGAAGTCTTAATAGACCAGGGAAAGCTTGGTTCCAGCTAGCTAAATGAGGCCATCTTAAAAAAAAACTGAAGAAGTTGATATATAATTTGCAGAATATTTGCAACTTGAAATGATTGTGTGTTCTGTCAAAGAGCTTAATTGACATGCAATGTAATGTTTTTGAAGGTAGACCTTTTAAAGTACAAACAAAACCAATGTGGTAATATATGAGCTTTCAAAACCTCTAAAGCCCATCTTCAGAGCTGAGTAAAACTCCTGGCAATATCATATCACTTTTGTTGATCCTTTTAAAAACTACCATGACTTACAAAGACTACCATTTTCTGCAGCATTAATGCAATACTAGAATTCTATGAGGGCAATTCTATAAAGTAAGCACCTGAATTTATGCTTCTCTTATGCATGGTGTGAGGAATATGAGGGTGAGAGGGAGAATGAAGGCACATGGAGGAATGAGGAGGCTCAAGAGGGAGGGAGACTGGGTAGAGAAAGGAATTTTCCCCTGGGGGATTGGAGAAAAGGAAAAGACTACAATTCCCAGCAGCCCCTGAGTAGGTCCCATAGTAGAAACAGGGACTTCAATCCCCAACAGCCCCCAGAGGAGGTCAGGAGAAGAGCAAGAGAAGGGAGTTGGAAAAACATGTCCCAGAGAGCCAGGATGAGAGAAGGAGTTTTGAACTTGCCCAATCAAGCAAATGGAGAGCAGCTGAGCAATGAGTGTGGGGAGGAACTTATCGACTGGCAAGGGGAAGAAAAGGAGGAAGAACTAGAGCAAGAGGAGCCGATGGAGATTGCTGCTCTGACTAAACTGGAAGGAAAGGAGGTGAAACAGCAGAGGGCTACTTGGGAGGAGATCCTGGTAGAAGAAGAGAAAAGGTGGCTATCCCACGAGGGGAGCTGAGAGAACAGGTTTACCACGGAAGGGTCATGTGGGTGGTGGTAAGGGTATAATGCTGGCCTGGATGGGGAGGGACTCTTGCCACTCTCCCTAGGTTGATTTCTTTTGAAAGGGAGAGAGGAGGAGTGGTGGTTTGGGAGAATTACTTTGCATAACTGCTATACATGAACTGCTGGGAGATTGAACCCTTTCTGAATTGCTGTGTTTGGGGAATTGTTTTGCCTAACTGCTGACATGAACTGCTGGGGAGGGTTTGAACCCTTTCTGGAGCTACCGTGTTTGGAGAATTACTTTGCATACCTGCTATACATGAACTGCTGGGAGTTTGAGCCCTTTTTGAGTTACTTTGTTTGAAGAATTGCTTTGCATAACTGCTTTATATGAACTGCTGAGACTGTGGAACCTTTTGGGGGTTTTGTTTTTTGTTTTGAATACTATGCTATTGAACAGCTATGCTTCTTGAGAAATGCTGTGGTGGGAACTACCTTGGGAGGAGCAGTTGACACAAAGGGATTACAATAAAGTATAATGATCTGACCCTGTGGATTGCCGTGTGCTCTTTAGCAGTGGATTACAGCACACAGCTCACCTAAAAGGCTGAGGGACTCAAGAGTCTCCCGGTGCAGGAGACTTTTCCAAGAGTCTCTCGGTGATGGAGACCTTACAAGGGGCATAACCAGACACCCAATTTTGGGTGGGTCTGAGCCCAAAATGAGTGGGCATGAAAACACCACCTGTCTGGTATTTAGGGGTCTCTCAACTGCATTCTCTCAAGCCCCCATTATCTTTTAAATTCTTATCTTCTTTGCTGGCAGCTAGCAGTGACTCAAACTCCCTGCTCATGCCAGCCCTGAGCCTTCCCTCTGACGCAACTTCTTGGTCCCACAAATAGGAAGTTGCATCAGAGTAGGGTTACCATATGGCTCCAGAAAAAGAAGGACCAATTGAGCCAGTCTGGGTTTTACTTCCATTGTTTTCAATGGAAGCAAAACACAGACTGCATCAATGTGTCCTCCTTTTTCTGGAGCCATATGGTAACCCTACATCAGAGGGGAGGCTCTGGGTCAACACAAGCAATAAGTATGAGTCCCTGCTTGCTGCCAGTGAAGAAGAGGATTTAAAAGGTAGTAAGGACTTGGGAGAATGCAGTTAAGACACACACACACACACAAACACGATTGCCAGGAGGAGAGAAGGGAGAGATGCAGGGAGTCTTCTGTTGGTGGGGCTTGGGCATCCTCACCAGGCACATCACTGCTGGGTGGGCCTGAAATCAAAGTGGGTGGGCCTGTGCCCACCCGGGCCCATCCATGGTTACACCACTGCCTTTGAGTACATAAAGAAAATACTAGTATTAACGCATAACAAAGGTAATTCTAATGCCACTTATGCATGTGAAAGTACAGAATACTGTAACCTTACATCTAAGGGTACCGTTACATGCAGTGTTGCCCAAGTTAAATTGTAAAAGTAATATATTATTCTTACTATTTACTTGTTTAATGTAATTAATACGTTTTAAGTTACTGTGAAAAGTAATACATTACAGGTATTAGTTACTTGTAACTTTGTAAATGTAATATATTACAGTTATTAGTTGTTTAATAAAAGCAATGTTAAGTTACTGTGACTATATAAAGTAATGAGATATGTGGAGGGGCTTTTATGATATGACGTCTAAATCTGATTTTGATGTTTTAAGGAAAACGTCCAAAAATCCAATAGTGAATATGGCCATTTTCAAACCAGAAAAATGTCCAACTTCATGTTTCGAAAATGGCTGTTTGCTAGATGTTTCTGTTCTCAGTGTGTCTATCTTTTAGGGGAAAAAAACACAAAAATAAGCCATTGGGATGTATGGGAGGGCCAGCATTCTTAGTAGACTAGCCAGACAGACATCTCAGCAGAGCAGTGGGGCACCCTAGGGGTGGACTTCACATAAAAGGTCCCACCCTAAGCCCCTTATATTGTATGGTGAGCCTTCCAAAACCCATCAAAAACATATTGAACCCAACTGTACACCACTACAATAGTCCTTATGTCTGCAGGTGTCACCTATATGTAGGTACAGTGGGTTTTTGGTGTACCAGTTAGAGTGAGATATGGGCCTGGGTCCCTTTTAGTCCACTGCACTAGCCACTAGGTTACTCCAGGGACCTGCTTGCTGCTCTAAGGACTGACCATAACATCTGAAGCTGTCATAGAAACTGGTATCTACTGTTTCTTTCACATCTTTGGGGGGTGGGAGGGGGGTCAGTGACCACTGGCGGAGTAAGGGAGGTCATGCCTTAACCTCCAGTAGTCATCTGGTCATTTAGGACACCTTTTTGTGACGTAGTCATGATTGAAACAGGTCTAGGCCAAAATGTCTCGTTTTTAGCCCCAGACATTTTTGCTTTGTTCCATTATGGCAGAAAAATGTCCAGGTTTTGGAAACACCCAAATCCTGCTCCCCCAACATGCCCCCTTGTCATACAGATGCACTGAAGAGAAAAACGCTTCAAATCATTTTGTAAAACATCAATTTCTTGAAACTCAAGTGATCTTACAAGATAGCACTTAGCTTTAAATTGAACCGATCCTAGAAAATAACCACGAAGTAATGCGCTTAAATATTCAAGACAGACTCCGGAAGCAGGCACAGGAGTGCTGAAACGCCAGAAAGGCAGGAGTGCCTGGTGCTGTTTCTATCTTGTGCGCATCGAGTGGATGTGCCAGGTCTAGTGCAATGGCTGCCTCCCTTTGAAAAGCTAAGCGCTATTTTCTAGGATCAGTTGAATTTAAAGCTAAGTGCTATCTTGTAGGATCACTTGCGTTTCAAGACATTGATATGTTTTACAAAATGACTTTTAAGTGATAGCGTTGTGTAAAATTAAAATGGATTACGATATGGAAAAGTTCTTCAAATAACCCAGAAGAGTAAATGATTGAGGAAAACACACTTTAAGGTTTGGGCTTGTAAAGGGATGTCCCATAAGAGGCCTAATAACCTGGTAAAGTGCAAAGTGATTTTTTGATATTTTCTGTGGTTGATAAAAAATTTAGGGTTGAAAAGAGTGTTTAGTCCTATTGCTCAGTATTCTATAACAACATCTGGGTGCCAAAGTGCTGATATAGAATAGGCTTTCACTGCATGGCATCAGGATGTCTAAAAGGAGGTGCCCACTTATAGAATTACCTCTACATTGTACACTTACTCGTGAAAGTGCCAGCAGCGCAACTAAGTGCTATTCTGAAACACTGCATCTAACTTACATAGGAGTATGTTTACTAAGGTGCATTAACGTTTCTAACGCACCTTTAAATTTAAGGCATGTTAAATGCGTATGTCTAGTAGCGCTTTAGAAATAAGTTGTAGTAAATGCTAATGCGCCTATACATTTCTACGGGCACGTTAGCATTTAACACGTGTAAACCATTTACACATGTTAAAAACGCTAACGTGCCCATAGCGTATCTTAGCAAACATAGGCCATAGAGTGTAAAAGCAAAGGGGGCATATAGATGGGCAGAGCGTGAGCAGGACATGGATGGAGCTCCCATGTAACTTTTATGTGCCAAGTCTATGGCTGGTGTAAATGTTGAGCCTGCAAATATGTGGGAAATGCGGGATACAAATGCAACAAATAAATAAATACATATCGGGTTATGCTAGTACTGTATGATGGAATCTGGGCACCCAGGTGCCATTGTAGAATAGGCTCCCACCACGCATCCATGGGCACCATAATAGAGGTGCCAAGTGGTAGAATTGCCCCTTCTATGCACTGTGTTATAGTGGTTCAATCTAAAGTGTCCAGGATGCTGCAGTGTACCATAGGGAAAAGAATAAGTTGGGCCACAAGAACCAGGGCCCCCTCAATATTTTGCTCAGCACAATATCAGCAACTATGGTCCAACCCAGTATGGAGCTATTTGCACATGAATATGCTTCTAAAATAAGCACTTATAATTTGCATGATATTTAGAGAGAGAAATTGCCCTCTGCCAGGAGGTACACTTGGTAATCATCTAGGTATGTATTATATACCACAGGACTAATTTTATAAAATGTTCTTCTGATCTCATTGCTTTAGGGTAAAGGGCTAGAAAACAAGAAAGAAAGGGTAGAGCAGGGTATCCATGTACAGTTCTTTTAGGCAAGAAATCATTGTACCTGAGCTTTAAAAAGACTGTAAAGCAGGGAAAATAAGAATTTATGTTCCTTTTTCCTTTCTAGGAAAAATGGGGGGAAAGGGGGGAATAGTGCAGAAAAAATCCCTCTACTATTGCTCATAGGTGCCATCTTCTCTCCTCTCTCTCTCTCTCTCTGCCATGTCCCTGTTCCTTCCTTGCATCCTGTGGCTTGATCTCAGCTGACAGAATAATGTTAATAAGAGAAAGGGCCAGGCACTCTACAATCCCCCTTGCTGGGATTTAGCAGCTGCAGGGGAAGGAGTACCCGAACACAAACACCAAACCCAGGTACTGGAGACCCTTGTAATATCACTGCATTGCATTGAGTTTTGAGTTTCTATCCTTGGTAAGTTCCCATGTCTGTGGAATTTTGTTTGCTTAAAAACTTGGAATAGTCTATCAGCAAAGACACTAGAACAAAAATAGACAGAACTTTGTCATGCTTGGTGCATCCTATTACTATGTGTAAGGGGATATATTAAAAATATAAATATTAGGCTGCAAGGGTATCTGTATAGGGCAGCAAACAAAACTTTCATGGGTCTCTACTTCTGTCACTCCTCCTTTGACTGCCACTGCCCTTTCATGATTCATTTCATGCTAACCCAGTTATGAGGGCCTTTAGCATACAATTTAAATACAGAACCCCCAATAAGAGAAGACCATCCTGAAATACACAATTTATTTGCAAGTTTCTGAAAATGCAGAATCCCAGAAAACTGGAAGACTTTTGCATAAAGGCATGGAGGAGTAGCCTAGTGGTTAGAGTACCGCTCTTGATATCCAGAGGTGGGGCTGGTTCAAACCCCACTACTGCTCCGTGTGATCTTGGGCAAGTCACTTAGTTAAATCTCCATTGTCTCAGGTACAAAATTAGAAAGTGAGCCCTCTAAGAACAGGGAAATACCCCATTATCAAAATGTAACTCACCTTGAGCTACTACTGAAAAAGGCTTGAGCAAAATTCATATAAATAAATAAACTAAAGGTGCAAGAGAAAATTTACTTTTAAATTGTTGCCTAGTCTCCCTTTTGTAACATTCTTCTATAAGGGGAAGTTCTGTTATTTTCTGAGACCTCTGCATTAATCCAATAGAATGAAAGATAATTCTGTGAACAAGTGTTCAACTCAAGAAAACAGTCTCAGTTAAATCTAATGCAAATGCGATTATTTTGCCACAGTACTGAAGGGCAACAGCTCATTACTGTTTAATCATTCCATCAATATTTTGCTAGCTTATGACTGAAGATTACAAATGTAAATAAGGCATATCTGTAGTTATAATAATGCAGTGATTTTGCTTCTAATTAAAGGAGAATACATTCAATTTGATTTTCATCAAAAATGAATTTGTGAATGTACATTTGCGCTTCAAAAGGAAAGAAAACTAGCTTTTTATAATCCTAGCAACTCGTTTCCAGCTTCATCTTATGTCAATTGCATTTATTTCTTTTCTTTCAAATGTATGAATTATGGCACTGTGGACACGTGTCTTGTACTATGGAATGAATCAAAATGTGCCGTTCATATTTCTTGAGCTGGAACCACCATATGCAAGCAAACAAAAAGAATTCTCACCCCAATATTATGAGCATCTTCTGAGGCAGTAAAGGAATCAGGTACAGTCTGCAGGATGTGAGTCTATGTTTTTAAATGTTAAAAACTGCAGATAAAATTTGATGTTCTTATTAAAAAAACCACTGATCTACAAAATATTTTCTACAAGATTTTTAATCCTTACTTTTCTACAAGATAACATTTTTTGTTTTTCAAATTATTGTACAAATTTAGACAAGTGATCTTTGTACCACCCAGACTGCTTTCTGGCATTGACTATGGAAACTCCTTTTTTATAGCGTTAGCCAACAAACTTGTCCAAGTTTTTCAGAATCCTACAGACTTCTTCCTGAAAGACTGTGGCATCAAGATCATCTCTCTGAGAAGTTCTGAGAGAGAACAGAATCAGCCCCAGCACCGATCCCTTTTTAATTTTGATATCTGTAACAGACACACTTTTTTTTATTTTTGATCAACAAATGATGTAGCTTAAAATGAAGGTATTTGTCCTGATGTTATTGGTAGATTAATAAAATCACTCATATATCCTGCCCCCTTCCCCAATGAATCATTTTAAAAAGTGAGAGTACAAACTTTAAAAAAATTACTTGGGCACTAACTGGCACCCAGTGTAATTTTACAAACAATGGAGTAATTCTGTCAAATGCTGATGATCTATATATCAGACATGCAGCCATGTTCTACAAGGCAGGGATGTAGCTACGGGTGGGCCTGGGTGGGCCCAGGCCCACCCAATTTCAGTTCAAGCCCGCCCACCCAAGCGCACACACACTGTGCAGCAGCCTAGCGACCACTGCAGAAACGGCAACCACTCGCTCTGGCTCAGCTGAGCTGATCTCTCCAGAGCAGGCTCCAGCCCGATTTCGGCCCACCCACCCAAGCAGCAAGCGCAAACATTGCAGCAGCGTACCACGTCGAGCGGTCACGGGCACCCGCTCAGGGCCGGCTCAGCTGATCTCTCCAGCAGGCTCATCCCGCCTACCTTCGGCTCGGGCAGCGCTGGTAAATGCACTTGTTGCAGCAGCAGCAGGTCCCATCGCAGCCGCGCAGCGCATCGTAGTTGTTGTTCCCTCCATATGATCCTACACGGTAGTACCATATGATGACGTGGCTGCTGTGCACGGCGGCGTGCTCAGCCTCGCTCTCGCTCCGCTTGCATCTGAGGGCAGGCTAAAAAAAATAGCTGCAGCCTGCACGTGCACGCAGGCCGGGTTGAGTATTGAACTAGTGTGAGCCTCAGCCTGGCCCTGCCCTATGGAAACGTGGGAATTGGAAAGGTTCGAGTCCGAGATCATTCGAGTCGAGAATCGAGTTCCTGCCAGTGCCAGCCCAGCCCAGCCCAGCAGATAATAAAATTGTAAATGCTTTTTTTTTTAATCAGGGGACTTGTATCTGTTTGGCTTTTAAAATGGGACATATACTGCTGTTGTATATATTCACTGCTGTCTTTTTAAAGGTATTGTTATTCATATTTGTGTGTTCAGAATTGGTGGTGTTAAGGTTTGCTGTATAGGCTCTAAGAAGCTTCATAAGATTTAATGTTACTTCACAAAGAATCTTGCAGGGAAGGGATTTTGACAATGTTGCTATTACAGAGGTCCTACCAGAATTTTAATACACTTTTTTTTTCAATGGAAAACTGTAAGAGAAAACATCTTAGCTGTGGACTATGATAGATCTGCTAAATATTTTTAGGCCAATTTGCCATTTTTATCTAAAGTTTTAGAAAAGGTGGTTTTAACACAGTTTAATCAGGCATTTACATTTGTTATAAAGCAAAGTTTGACGGATACGTGCCATTGTTATAATTATTTTGCAGGCTACTGTGATGTTAGGATGTTTGCCATTATAGTAGACTTATGTCTGGTCAGGTTTAAGTTCTGTTTGTCAAGTAATTGCCTAAATTGTGGGATAGTGCAGGATAGAAATTTTTTAAATGGTGGTGTTCCATAAAGTATGTATGCAGTTTATGTTGACACAGGACAACTGTTGGACAGATTATTTAGTTAGAAATCCTTCATCAAGTGCACTCTAAGGCATTATTTTGTAATATCCCATGAAACACTACTCGTACCTACGTATATACATAGTGCCCACCCATATTAGCTCTGGGCCCACCCAAAATGTCAGGTCTGGCTTCGCCACTGCTACAAGGTTTGAAGGCTTTTGATTATAGCACTGTTAAATCTGATGTAAATAGTTACAATAGTCAATATGAGCAAGTAGAATAGTCTGAACAATTGACCTAAAAGTCATTTGATCAAAATTAGCTGTAATCCAATAATCAGCCTCTCCTGCCCACTTAAATTATATTGAATATTGACCCCCATTAAAGCAAAATAGTCTCAGCCTATTTAAGATAATATAGTAATTCATGGCACATACCTGTACTTCAGTATTGCAGAAAACAAATAGCACCCCCTTCTTTTCCTTCTGCCTTTCACTCCAGACCTCCAGGTTGTTCACACTGTTCTCAGTACTTCAGCTCTACTACTACTACTACTATTTAGCATTTCTACAGCGCTACAAAGCGTACACAGCGCTGCACAAACATAGAAGAAAGACAGTCCCTGCTCAAAGAGCTTACAATCTAATAGACAAAAAAATAAAGCAAATAAATCAATTAATGTGCAGAGGAAAGAGGAGAGGAGGGTAGGTGGAGGCGAGTGGATACAAGTGGTTATGAGTCAAAAGCAATGTTAAAGAGGTGGGCTTTCAATCTAAATTTAAAGATGGTCAAGGATGGGGCAAGACTTAGGGGCTGAGGAAGTCTATTCCAGGCGTAGGGTGCAGCGAGACAGAAGGAGCAAAGTCTGGAGTTGGCAGTAGTGGAGAAGGGAACAGATAAGAAGGATTTATCCATGGAACGGAGTGCATGGGAAGTGGTGTAGGGAAGGACGAGTGTGGAGAGATATTGGGGAGCAGCAGAGTGAGTACATTTATAGGTTAGTAGAAGAAGTTTGAACAGGATGCGAAAACGGATAGGGAGGCAGTGAAGCGACTTGAGGAGAGGGGTAGTATGAGTAAAGCGACCCTGGCGGAAGACAAGACGGCCATCAAACATACCCCATATTCATAGTCACTCAACTGCTAAGTTTCTACTCCCCTATTCTATCCTTGCGTTTCAGTTTTCCCTGCAGTTTTCCCTAGTCTCTGTGTCCCTGCTGTTCCACCAATTCCATCAGTCCCTGAATCCTCTTTTCCCTCTGCTCGCTTACCCCCCCCCCCTCAAAAAAGCCCCTGTAGTCATCTTCTTTTCCTGCTCTACTCCTCCATCTATCAATAAAGTGAGTACTCTTTCCCTTCTCCCCCAAATTCTCAGTTTTGAATTCTCACTGTCTTTCTCCCCTTCCCTCCCCTCTAAGGTTCTCCAAAGATTTTTATTGCTTCACTTTCCCTTCCCCTTCCCCATCCCCTCCTTCTCCATGCCTTGGCCAGGCATCTCTGTTCGTTACACCTAATCATCCTCTCTCCCAGCACTAGTTCTCTCGATCCTAGAAAATTTCTTCTGCAGCAGGGTCAGTGCCTCTTCTGTCCCTGCTATGGCCTACATGGTTTAAACATCAGCCAATTGAACCATACAACGCTCTTTATCTCTAGAGTCTTGCACAGATCAAATGGTTGTTTGAACTATGTTAGCAACAGGAAGGATGGAAAAAATGCTGGCCTTCTCTGAGTCTTCACATGATTAAAACACTAGTGCGTAGCAAAAACAGCCATGGCAGACAGAGATGCCTGCCTGGAAATATGGAGGAGAAGAGAAAGTAGGGGAGGGTGAAAGGATTCTATACCTTCTCTCTATACAGTTTCCTTTGTTATGTTGGGGGGGGGGCACTTCTCCACATGTTCCCCCCAAAACTACATCCATACCTGTGTGAGAGTGCCCCAGTTTACCTGCAAAAGCCAGCCAGATCTATATGCAGAGAGAATCAGCAGCAACTGTGTATTCCCCCTCCTAAAGTGATCTACCTGATGGAAACTTATTCTAAAGCATTTTCAGTGGTTGGCCTTAAATTTTGGAATGAATTGCTGCAGGGTCTATGAGGTGAACAGAATTACTTGGCTTTTCCTACAGTACTACAAACTTACCTGTTTCAACAAGCATATGATTAGCAGTGGGTTAATTATAAAGGACAAAATCACAGAGCATATACATAGACATAGATTAATGAGAGAAAGCCAACATGGGTTTAGTCAAAGGAAATCTTGACTCACCAATCTACTACATTTCTTTGAAGGAGTGAATAAATATGTGGATAAAGGTGATCCAGTAGATATTGAGGGGCATAATCGAATGAAAACGTCTATCTCCATGGGCATTTATCTCCAAGAACGGGTCCACGAAGGGGCGGACCGAACCGTATTTTCGAAAAAAATAGCCGTCCATTTGTGAGCTGGGCGTTTTTGCTTTTCAGCGATAATGGAAAATGAAAGTGCCCGGCTCAAAAACAAATAAATCCAAGGCATTTGTTCGTGAGAGGGGCCAGGATTCGTAGTGCACTGGTCCCCCTCCCATGCCAGGACACCAACCAGGCACCCTAGGGTGCACTTTTACAAAAACAAAAAAAAAGGTAAAAGAGCTCCCAGGTGCATAGCACCCTTCCCTTGTGTGTTGAGCCCCCCGAATCCCCCTCAAAACCCACTGCCCACAAGTCTACACCATTACTATAGCCCTAAGGGGTGAAGGAGGGCACCTACATGTGGGTACAGTGGGCTTGGGGGGGTTGGACGACTAAGCATTAAACAGCACAATTGTAACAGGTAGGGGGGGATGGGCCTGGGTCCACCTGCTTGAAGTCCACTGCACCCCCTAACAACTGCTCCAGGGACCTGCATACTGCTGCCAGGGAGGTGGGTATGACATTTGAGGGTGAAAATAAAAAGTTGTGAAACATCATATTTTGTGGTGGGAGGGGGTTAGTGACCACTGGGGGAGTCAGGGGAGGTCATCCCCGATTCCCTCTGGTGGTAATCTGGTCATTTAGGGCATTTTGGGGGGCCCTATTCATGAAAAAACAGGGTCCAGGAAAAGTGCCCTAAATTCTAGCTACAAACGCATACTTTTTTCCCATTATCGGCGAAAGGCGCCCATCTCTGTTCGGGTGATAACCATGCCCCAGTCCCGGCTTCATCACGCCTCCAACACGCCCCCGTCAACTTTGTATGCTTCAGCGATGGAGTGCAGTTGAAAACGTCCAAGTTTGGCTTTCGATTATACCGTGTTATTCGTTTTTGTGAGATAAACGTCCATCTCCCGATTTAGGTTGGAACTTCAGCGTTTTTCTCGTTCGATTATAAGCAGGATTGTCTATCTAGATTTTCAAAAGGCATTTGACAAAATACCTCATGAATGACTCCTGCAGAAATTAGAAAGTCATGGGATAGGAGGTAATGTCCATATTGTGGATTAAGAACTCGTTAAAAGATAGAAAACAGAGTAGAGTTAAATGGTCAGTATTCTCAATGAAGAAGAGTAGATAGTGGGGTTCCCCAAGGGTCTGAGCTGTGACTGCTGCTTTTTAATATATTTATAAATGATCTAGAGATGAGAATAACTGTTGAGGTAATTAAGGGCCCTTTTGGGACTACCACTGGCCCAATGCACCCACTGTCGGTAGTCCTGTCCCAAGCATGCACCATTTCTGGGGGAAAAAGAAAAACCCCAGAAATGGCTTGCATGGCGGTAACCCGGCGGTAATCGGGCATCACCACATGTTGCCCAGTTACCGCTGGGTTAGTGTGGGAGCCCTTATTGCCACCTCATGGCCATGTGGGGTCTTTTTGCCCACTGCAGAAAAAAGGGCCTTGGCATGCTGGAAAATCGGCCCCCACCCCCAGCGCAGGTTCCTTTTTCCCGTAGCTTGGTAAAAGGGCCCCTAAATTTGCTGATGACACATGGAGGGGCATAATCGAAGGGATGCCCAAGTTTTCTGAGGACGTCCTCGCAAAACATCCCGATTGAGGGGCAGGGAAACCCGTATTATCGAAACAAGATGGACGTCCATCTTTTGTTTCGATAATATGGTTGGGGGCGCCCAAATCTTGACATTTAGGTCATCCTTAGAGATGGTCGTCCCTAGACTTGGTCATTTCTGATTTTCGGCGATAATGGAAACCAAGGACGCCCATCTCAGAAACAACCAAATGCAAGCCCTTTGGTCGTGGGAGGAGCCAACATTCGTAGTGCACTGGTCCCCCTGACATGCCAGGACACCAACCGGGCATCCTAGGAGGCACTGCAGTGGACTTCCTAAATTGCTCCCAGGTACATAACTCCCTTTGTGTGCTGAGCCCCCCCAAAACCCACTAACCACAACTGTACACCACTACCATAGCCCTTACGGGTGAAGGGGGGCACAAAGATGTGGGTACAGTGGGTTTCTGGTGGGTTTTGGAGGGCTCACATTTACCACCACAAGTGTAACAGGTAGGGGGTGGGGCTAGGTCTGCCTGCCTGAAGTGTACTACATCCACTAAAACTGCTCCAGGGACCTGCATACTGCTGTGATGGACCTGAGTATGACATTTGAGGCTGGCATAGAGGCTGGCACAAAATATTTTTAAAGATTTTTTTTGAGGGTGGGAGGAGGTTTGTGACCACTGGGGGAGAATGGGGAGGTCATCCCAGATTCTCTTCGGTGGTCATCTGGTCAGTTTGGGCACCTTTTTGTGCCTTTGTCATAAGAAAAACAGGACTAGGTAAAGTCGTCCAAGTGCTCGTCAGGGACGCCCTTTTTTTCCATTATGGGTTAAGGGCGTCCATGTGTTAGGCACGCCCAAGTCCCGCCTTCGCTAGGCCTCCAACACGCCCCCGTGAACTTTGGTCATCCCTGCGACTGAAAGCAGTTGGGGACGTCCAAAATCGGCTTTTGATTATACCGATTTGGAAGACCCTGTGAGAAGGACGCCCATTTTCCGATTTGTGTTGAAAGATGGGCGTCCTTCTCTTTCGAAAATGAGCCTGACAGTTACTCAAAATTGTTAAATCACAAGAGCATTATGAAAAATTACAAGAGGACCTTAGAAGACTGGGCAATCAAATGGCAGATGGCATTAGCAAGTGCAAAGTGATGCATGTGGTTAAGAGGAACCCAAACTATAGCTACGTGATGCAAGGTTGCACACAGGAAAAGGATCTAGGTGTCTTTGTCGATGATACATTAAAGCCCTCAGTGTGCAGTGGCAGCTAAGAAAGCAAATAGAATGTTAGAAATTATTAGGAAAAGAATGAAATACAAAAATGAGAATATCATAATGCCTTTGAATCACGCCATGGTGTGACCGCACTTCAAAGACTGTGTACAATTAGAATAGGTACAGAGAAAGGCGATGAAAATGGTAAAGGGGATGGGACTACTTATAACATAGTAGACTTCCCTGTGATGAAAGGCTAAATTGACTAGGGCTCTTCAGCCTGGAGAAGAGACAGCTGAGGGGAGATATGATAGAGGTCTATAAAATAACGAGTGGAGTGGAACGGATAGAAATGAATTGCAAGTTTATGCTTTCCAAAAATATTAGGACTAGGGGGCACGCAATAAAGCTACAAACTAGTAAATTTAAAATGAATTGGAGAACATATTTCTTCACTCAACGTATAATTAAATTCTGGAATTCATTGCCAGAGACTGTAGTAAAAGCAGTTAGCTTATCAGGGTTTTAAAAAGGTTTGGATAGCTTCCTAAAAGAAAAGTCCATAAGCCATTATTAAGATGGACTTAGGAAAATCCACTGCTTATTTCTAGGATAAGCAGTATAAAATCTGTTTTGGGATCTTGCCAAGTACTTGTGACCTGGATTGGCCACTGTTAAAAACAGAATACTGGGCTTGATGGACCTTTGATTTGTCCCAGTATGGAACTCTTATGTTCTTATGAATGTGTGGTAGTGACCTGTTAGATGTATATATGATACTGAATTTAATTTTCATATATTGGTGTTTGTTTTCTTATGCACATTTTATTTTATTTTTAATTTGTTTTATTGAATTGTGCTATATTTTGTTTATTTTGGGGTGGTCTTACTAAGCTTCAGTAAAAAATGGCCTTAGCACATTCTTACACATGTTTTTCTGGTTTGCTAAGGCCATATTTACTGCAGTATGAAAATGGACGGTTTTCCATTCTCTGAATGAATGGCCATTGATGATGCTGCCATTAGCACATGGCCATTATCAAAAATTAGCGCAAGCCCTTACTACCTCCTATTTTGTAGGTGGTAAATGCTCATGTGTTAATCCCGTGCTAATCAGTTAGCACACAGTAATATAGCTGCGCTAACTGATTCACATTGTCATGCCCATTCTATGCCCCCAGACATGACCCTCCAAGAAAAATAAGGAAAATGTTTTAGGGCTCCTTTTAATAAGTTGTGGTATTCCTATGGGCTTCATCACATTTGCAGCACAGGAATCACCACCACAGCTTAGCATGTGGTTTGCGCATTCACATTTGGCTTTTACCTCAGGATGCCTCAGCGCATCCCGCGGTAAACCCTTTTAAGATGCGGTAAGTGCATGCTAGCACTTACCAAAACCTAAGGGCCCTTTTACAAAGCCACGTAGGCGCCTACGTGTGCCCAACGTATGCCAAATTGGAGTTACCGCCCAGTTACCATGTGGCCCTTGCGGTAATTTCAATTTTGGTGCACATCCGCTACGCGCGTCTGAAAAATATTTTGTATTTTCTGGCATGCGGCAGCTACACGCATCAAGTGGCATTTGACGTGCGTAGACCATTAGCACCCGGTTACCATGTGAGACCTTACCACTAGGTCAATGGCTTGCGGTAAGGTCTCAGACCCAAAATGGACGTGCGGCAATTTTCATTTTGCTACACATCCATTTTTGGCAGAAAAAAAGGCATTTTTTGTAGATGCGCTAAAAAATAATTCTCTGCGCAGGCCATTTTTGAGCTCACCTTAATAAAAGGAACCCCTAGTAAAAGGAGTCCTTTGATTGATATTTTATCCCGTACTAAAATAAAATATTTCCCTAAATAACTACATTCGTGTATCCTAGTTGTTTCTGGAAATGTGATCTGTGAAAGGAGTAACCCAGGAGCAGTTAATCAGAAATCTTCCTTGTCACAGTATTTTTTAATCAGTTTCATTATTATTCAAGTATGTGTAAAATCAATAGTGTGAAAATAAAGTATTAGCTTGCTGGTATTATAGATATCCACATTCAGAAGACTGTAATACAATTTTCAAACCCTGAAGATATTAAATTTTTTAAAATGCTTCCTTACATGAGAACCGATTCCAAATTCTGCATTGATGTGCCAGCCTGGTAATAACTGTATATCCTTACTTATAATTAGCTGACACTATTCCAAGAAATGCTGTAGATTGAACAAGAACTTAAAAATTAAAAGCTAGTGGAATGTTGTGATTTGAATTATGAATTTTCATGGGCTGCTACAGGAGAATTATCTTCTGTGAAATTCTGTTAGTATAGAAATGCATTGTTTCTACAGAGAAAAAAATATGTATTTTTAGTATTTTACTTATGGTGTTCAACAAATAGACAAAATTCAGCATGAAGGTAATTTTATGAAGGTATTTTTCATGCATATATGCCAAAATAACAAAAATCTTATGAAATTACCTCATGCGTACACTTATGTGTGAATATAAGAATGTGCCTGTGTGACTTTAGTGTTGGAGTGTTCCGGGTTGGTGTTTGGGCAGGTAACAGTCAGGTTTGCAGTTTTCTCACGTACTTTCTAAACTACGTGCAAGCATGCATATTGTGCACATATTCATTTACACCAGTTCTCAAGCAGGCATCAATGCCCACGACTTAATTTTAGCTGCAGGTTCTACAGCATTTGTGCTAATATTTTATAAAGACATATGAAGGGCAATTCTATAACTGAGTGTCCAAATTTACATACCCCTTGTGTGTGTTCATTTAAAGAAAACTAGCACACACGTGTAAGTATACACTTACCCACAAAAGTGTCAGCAGGGCATCTATGTGCTATAATGTAAGGGCATGCATAAGTGGCAAAGCTAGTAAAAAAGGGGGCATGTAAAAAGATGTGCTAGCTGATTAGTGCAGGAATGCCCACTCTCTGCCTTCTCCAAAAAAAATATAAAAATTAATTTAGCATGCGATTAGCGCACGCCCGTTCAAAAACTAGCAAGTGACACTGTAGCACATCTTGTGGTAGTTCATTTTTTTCTTCATTGGGTGCTCCCACCACCCAAGGGCCCTCCTCGGCCCTAATTTTTAATGCCCTGGTGGTCTAGTGGCGCCTCTTCCTTTGACCACCCAGGCCTACTTTTTAAATCTCCTGGTGATCAAGTGGCCTCTTCTGGACAAGAGCAATCCCCAGTCTCTCTTGCCCCCCACCAGTTCCCTAAACCAAAATGATTGCTAGGACTTCCTAGGCAGCCTTGCAAGACTGCCGCAGGAAGTCCTGGGGGCCATTTTGGGATTGTAACTAGCAGAAGCAACAGGAACCGGTGGGGGCCAGAACGAGTGGTGATCGCTCTTGCCAGGAGATTTTAAATAGCAGGCTTGGGTGGCCTGGGGTGGGGGAGCCACTAGACCACCAGGTCATTTAAAAGTAGGCCCAAAGAAAGGAAGGGACCAAGATGGTGCCAAGTGAGGAAGCATGCCACTAAGTTCTGTCTCTGCTCCTGGCACCTGCAGGATCAGCAATGGTGAAGCGCAAAGAGAAATCCCAGACTTACCCATCCACGTCCAGGGGTCCCTCAGCCCTGGTGCAGCAGATTTTGAGTTTTGTTGTGCCTGCAGCCAGTTCTGTAGAGTGGGCAGAGGTGCTACTGGAGGGAGATGCACAGCACCTTCAATGTGACCCTGAGCCCAGAATGCTCTGAGATGCCTCTTCAACCCAGAATTAGAAGAGTAATGCCAACGCAGGAGCAGCTGCTGACTGCCAGAAATACTGACATTGCTGGCCCTGAGGATGGGGCTTTAGCATTCCTGACTTTGGTGGAGGGAGAGACAGGCCAGGTGTTGCTCCAGAGACTAGAGGAGGTGTGGAGCAACGAATTGAAACGTGTTCAAACCCTTAGTCCTTAGGAGGAGTATCTACTTGCACAATGAGGAGGAAAAGGCTGGACAAGGTCACCTTGGATGAGCTTTGGGATGCCATTGGGAGTATGGAGAACTCCTTGCTTGAGAAACTGGAGCAATTTCAACATGGGAGAGACTCCCTACAATCTCAGGTAACCTGTCATGAGGAATTGGTAAAAGATCTGAAAACAATTCTGGAAAACTCTGCTGATTATGAAAGAAGTACACGGTATCTTGGTTAAAGATCGTACTATTACTAATCAGAAGCTTGAGATTTTGAAAAATTACAAACGTAATTTGAATTTGTGGTTCACTTACTTTCCCATAACCCATGGAGTTTTTTTCACCATCAAATATGCTGAAGTATTATGGAGGTACCACCAATAATATAGATTTACTATGTGGATTGAAGAGGGGAGGCCCAAAGGATGCAAGAAAAGAAGACTCATCAGACAGTTTTGATCTTTCTAGTTTTCTAGAGGACTTCTGTCCTGCGGTGACTAGAGCCATGCTGATTGCTTCCTTTGCTTTAGAGCCAGATCGGATCTGTATTTCTGTTATAAAGATGTGGAATTTCTGGGACATAGAATTTAGGTGCACGACTTGTTAAGCGTATTCTGTAATGATATGTTCTGAACTTCTAACGCATGCAGGTAAAAAGGGACGTGGTTATGGGCGAGAGAATAGGCATTTCTTGGGTGTTCCTAAATTTACACGCCTATTTATAGAATATGGCCCAATGGGACTAAATCTACGTGCTGGGATTTACGCCATATTTTTGTTGGTGTAAATGGATGCGTGTAGATTTAGGCACTGAAATATCAACTAAATGTATTCTATAATTGGCACCTAAATCTAGGCACCGATTATAAAATATGCTAAGTCAGCACTGATTTCAGTGCTTTTGACTCGTAACCACTTGTATCCACTCGCCTCCATCTACCCTCCTCTCCTCTTTCCTCTACACATTAATTGATTTGTTTACTTTATTTTTTGTCTACTAGATTGTAAGCTCTTTGAGCAGGGACTGTCTTTCTTCTATGTTTGTGCAGCGCTGCGTACGCTTTGTAGTGCTATAGAAATGCTAAATAGTAGTAGTAGTAGTAATTTTTAAGGCACTATATATAGAATCTCCCCCTCTGCACCTAATTCAGGTTTTCATTAGTGTAATTGACTGCAACTAAATGTAGTCGTGTGGACCTACGCTTGGTGTATTCTATAAAATACACCTAAACTAAAGCATACTTTATAGAATATACTTCAATTTCCATACGGAAATCTTGGCATGATATATAGAATCTAGTCCTATGTGATGATGCAAGAAAGGCAATGTTCAGAACAGAGGTAACATTCAGTATCTCTGGGAAGGAGGTGCAGCCAACCACACAACTGGTGCTGATTCACTAAAGTTCCTGTTAAAAAATATTTTTAAAAAGTTTATTTTGCATCACATCTGATATTTTTGTTTGCATGCATGCTAAAATTCCAGTTAAATGCTATTCATAGTGAATCATACAAATACGCCAACAAATATTATGATCTTACATTTTTTTATCATTCAGGGGCCCTTTTGCAAAAACCTGCCAAAACCTGGCCTGCAGAAGTATGGGCGTATGTTGTTGGCGCAACGGACCCTTATTGTACCGTGGCTGGAAAAAGGATTATTTTAATGGGCCGGAAAATGGACATGAGGCAAAATGAAAATCAGCGAGCATCCATTTTTGGCCTAAGACCTTATTACCACCCATTGACTTAGCGGTAAGGTCTCATGCGCTACCTGGGCAGTAAGCATGCCGCGAGCACCAACTGCCATTTACCGCAGCGTATTTTTGGCCAAATTCAGAATTACCACCTGGGGCACTCGGTAGCCGGATGATAATGCTGATTTGGTGCATGTTGAACATGTGTAGGCCCTTACGTGCCTTTGTAAACAGACCCCTCAATGTAGTACATCTGCATCTGAACTCACAGTCAAGGTTATCAGAAAAGAAAATATGTTATAAAAGAGGAACAAACCTCATTAGAATTAGACAAGGAACATTTCTTGCCTTCATCAAAGCAGGCAGTTTCTACTTCTTATTAGCCCTCTAGCCACCATTAATGAATATGAATATCAAGTGAATATATTTTTATGCATAGATAATGAGTTTCAAAAGGTCCTTCATTTTAGCTTTTTATTAGCTCGCTGAGATCAATTGAGTTAGTAATAGTGTTTACAAAAGCATGCACCATTTTGGATTAGATTACAAATCTGGATTAATTTTGCTCACTCATAAGAAAGTAATTTTGTGAGTGCTCGTGGTTTGTTTGTATAATGGCTCATATTCATTGATTTTTTTGATTATTGTATTTTCAGAATTAAAATCCTGAGGAAGCTTGTTGTGAAACCCTGGCCAGTGCTGGTAATATCATTTGTTTCTCAGTGCTGACATCTCTTCACAATGAGTTTCATTCTTCTGTATTTAAGGTAAGAGCATTGTTGATGTGAGAACACAGTATGGAGAACAATATACTGAACAATGAATCATGTAAAGAAATCTTGATGCAAGTACTATCAGGCTTGTAATGTATAAAATTATGGGGCTTTAAGAGATGAGCATTTAGGATTCAGTAAAAATGAATGAACTGTTGATTTAGGAATTCTTTTACTAAACTGTGGTAAACATTAATCTGTGCTTACTGCAGCCTAAAATGTCTTACCGTGGGTGCAATTAGATGTTCCATAGTAATTTTTGCATGCGCGCACACTATCTAAGCGCTGGGGTGGGTCTGGGGGCAAAGAGTGGGCATCTTCTGTGCTAATTGGTTAGCACAGCTAGATTGCTGTTTCCTAGCCAATTAGCACGCACTTAGCGTGTGAGCCTTTACCGCCTACATAATGAACAGCAGTAGGAGCTCACATGCTAGTGGCCACGTGCTAATGGGAAAATTAACACTGACCATTAATGGGGAAAATAGAACAATCGGCCATTTACCCAGGTGGTAAAAATGGCCTTGCCCTTGCAGGAATGACCCATGTAAGGTTGCACTAAGGTCACTTTTTACCACAGATTGATAAAAAGGCCCCTTAATGAATAAAGATCAAGAAATTCGGTAAAGGTTTTTTTTAGGCCAATGATGGTGGATGTGTAAGCCCTGGCCTTTTAGAGTCACTCTAGGCCAGCCATTCCCAACCCAGTCCTCAAGGCATACCTAGTCCCACCGGGTTTTCAGGGTATCCACAATGAATTTTCATGAGTTAGATTTGCATGCATGCGGGAGGAGCAATGCCTGATTCTCTTCAGTTGGCTCAAATCATGGTACTATTGAAACTGGGTTGGAACCCGAAGAAATCTGAGTCTTACAATCCCATATCATTATTGAATTTTGAAGCCAAACTGTTTGCTAAAGTATTGGCTAATCGCTTATCTATAGTGTTGCCTTCTTTACTTGCTGAACCTCAGGTGGAGTTTGCGTGAGACCAAGTGGTATGTATCGAAGAACATTAGAAAAAGTATAGCAGCTCTGGAGATGGTGCATATGGATGGGACCCAGTAGCGTAGCTAGGTGGGGTGCAGGGGGAGCAGTCACTCCCCCAAACAGGTTTTTAGAAGAGATGGCGCCTAAGCGCCAAATGCCTGCAGCGCCAATGGCTTTCTCTGCCTCCTCCCCCTACCGCGCGAGTCTTGCACCTACTCCGAGTCCTGTCTATTCTGCCCGCTCTCGCTCATCCGTGTGGTTGCTCGTTTTTAAAGCCCTGAGGCGTTCTCCCTCCGACACCGGTGATTCACATAACCAGCCTTCTGCCAGCGTCGGGGCCTCTCCCTCAGACGCGTCCCACCTCTGCGAAAGACAGGAAGTTGCATTGAGGAGGCAAGACGCGCCTGAGAGGCCCCGACGCTGGCAGAAGGCTGGCTATGTGAATCGCTGGTGTCAGAGGGAGAACGCCTCAGGGCTTTAAAAACGAGCAACCACACGGATGAGCGAGAGCGGGCAGAATAGACAGGACTCGGAGTAGGTGCAAGACTCGAACAGGAGGGCAGTGAAAATCAGCACAGACATAACAAGTAGGGGGGGGGCAGCTGGAGAAGGGAGAAAGCTGCCCAAGAAGGTTTAATAGACAGGAGTGGAACTCGGCCTATGTAGTCCGTTGTAAGCAGGCCAGGGAAGCCAGTTTGGTTAATCTGTTTCTACTTCCCCGCGCAGTTGTCATTGCCGTTCACTTGAAACAAAGCAAGCAAACTTATGAGCTACTGCATCCAACTTGCAATTTTTTATTGTTGGTCCATCTGTAACAAGTCTAAAGCAGTTTCAGTTGGATAGGCAGTGCCTTAAAAGCTGGAGGAGAAAAGAAATAACAATCAAATATCACTAAAACAGCTGCAAAAATTATTATAGCCGGTAGAAACCGCAGTTATAAACTATAGGTTGAGTTCATTTTTCTTCACTGTTCGCTGATAGGGACACAGGGGCACTACTAGAAAGGGGGGGTAAGGAGATAGGGACACAGAGAGGGCACTATTGGAATGGGGAGGAGGAGATAGGGACACAAAGAGGCACTACTGAAAGGGGGGAATGGGAATATGGGGAGAAAGGTGAGATGGGGAGAAAGAAGTAATGCTGGAAAAAGAGGGAAGATGGGGACACAGGGCAATGTTAGAAAAAGGGAGAGATGGAGACACCAGGAGGGCAGATATTAGAAAAGGGGGAGATGAGGAGACCAGGTAGGCTTGTGCTGAAAAAGGGGGGAGATGGGGACACAGAAAGGGAAGATGCTGAACTTGGGGGTAGGATAGGGACAAGGGACACAGAAGGGACACAGATACTAGACAGGACAAATAGTGGTGCAGAGGAAAGAAGGCTGGTGCACTTGGCGACAGAAGAAATGTCAGATGCGCAAGAGACCCTGTAAAGGCAGAAGAAAACGGAGAAAAACAGGAAAAGAGACAGTGGAACCAAAGCAAATGAGAAAATAAATTGTTCAAACAGTAGAAAAGGGTATTTTATTTTGAATTTGATTTACGAATATGACAGTAGTTAAAAATGCACATCTCCGATGTCTTCAAATTAGCAACCCTGCAGGGGTCCGAGTGCACAGATTTTGATGGGTAGAATCAGGGACTGCAAATCCCACATGAATTTGGGATGTCAGTTCACACTAGGACTGGTTGAAAAATCTCCCTTCTGGAGCTCGATCACTTGGTAGCTCTATGCACATCTATTTCATAGTGGGGACATAAAACGATGTAGAGAAGGGGACACTGCCAACAGATGTAGAGAAGGAAAGGAAGAAGACAAGAGGTGAGAGAAGAAATGGAAAGGCCAACCTGGAAAAGAATTTGTATGGCTGACTCGTGCAACATGGAACAAAAGACTGGGACCAGTCAAATTCCCAGACAACAAAGGTAGAAGAAAATTATTTTTATTTAATACTTTGTAAGGACTGAGATGTACCTGCTTTGTAAAAGGTACATTTTTTTTCTATTTTTATTTTGCAAAGTACAGAAGAAAATGCATTTCTGTTTCTTTTTTACCAGTATTGCACTGTTCATAGAGTCTGGCTTCCTTGGGCAGAGAGGAGGGGCGTCTCTATTTCAATTTTTGTTGTTGCTCTCTATTCTGTATTACATTGGTAGCATGGAATGTTGTCACAATTTGGGTTTCTTGCCAGGTGCTTGTGACCTGGGTTGGCCACTGTTGGAAACAGAATACTAGGCTAGATGGACCATTGGTCTGACCCAGTATGGCTACTCTTATGTTATATAGATGAGGGTCTGTCCATGTTCTGCTTGTGTGACTGAGGTGAAGGATTCTGCTAACATGTAGTGTCTGTGTAACAGTGCAGCTTGTTCCAGTTTCCCAATAGTAGGTATATTCGTGCTCCAGAGCCCAGTGTAATATATATGGTACTATCTTTTCATAGGTAGGTTAGGGCTGTTATGGTGTGGTGAGTTTTGTGTTCTAGGGCAGTGTTTCCCAAATTGGTTCTAGAATACCCCCTTACCAGTCAGATTTTCAGGCTATTCACAATAAATATGCATGACATTGATTTGCATATACTGCCTCCATTACATGCAAATCTTTTTCATGCAGATTCATTGTGGATAGCCTGAAAACCGGAATGGCAAGAGGGTGCTCCAGGACCACCTAGGGAAACACTTCTCTTGGTCCCACTGTAATATTTATAGCACCGTTTTTTCATACATAAGTTAAGGCTGTTATGGTGTGGTAAGTTTTCAGTATAGGTTTTGGGTGTCTTTTTGCAGGGGTTTGTGTTATTTCACAAAGTGTCTTGCCCTATTTGAATGTAGGCTGTGGGGCAAGGGCCACCTTTGGTGGCCTTTGTCACCCAAAATAAAAATGCTCAAGACTAGTGTTCTTCACATCCTGTAGAGTCACCTCACAATAAAAGCCCATTTGATTTAAACAAGGTGTCTAGCAGTGGAAGGAATGTGTGTGCTATTCCTGAGGTGATGGTCACGATTTGAATATTTTTACTTTGTAGTTAAGAAGACAGGTTGCCTGCTCTGGCCAGTCCAGGGACCTCTTCTGCATCCTGCCTCCTGA
Organism: Microcaecilia unicolor; assembly: GCF_901765095.1. NCBI lineage: Eukaryota > Metazoa > Chordata > Amphibia > Gymnophiona > Siphonopidae > Microcaecilia > Microcaecilia unicolor. The sequence continues at coordinate 302,694,255 of NC_044035.1, read as the reverse complement.
TGTAACTTACTGTTTCCTTGTAGGCAGGATGCAATGGAAACAGCCTGTATTAATCCGTGCCTGCTACAGCCCCTGAGCAACAACACTGGCACTGTTGTCTAGCTGATACCAACCAGCGCCTATTTTATAAAAGTCTGCTCCCCCTGAGATCAAAATCTGGCTATGCCTCTGATGGGACCCCTTCCCGTTTCATTAGTTTTGATGCGGAAAAGCACTTGATAGAGTGGTGTGGGGATTCCTTCATGGTGTGTTATCAGCCTATGGGATATAAGGGTTTTTTGCACAGGCAATTTCTGCACTTTATAGTCATCCTCAAACTCGAATATGGGCAAATGGGGGTTTGTTGGCAGTCTATGATGATCAGCGGGACACAAGACAGGGGTGCCCATTGTCCCCTTTAATATTTGTTCTAATCCTTGATCAGTTGATTCGAGATGCTAATACAGAGATTGTAGGATTTAAGATGGGGGAGAGTCATTTCAAGATTGTGGTCTGTGCCGATGAATTATGAGTCTTTCTTCGGAAGCCCAATGCTTACAAATTTTGTTGGAAAGCTTTGGGAGTATGGGGATTTTGTGGGTTTGTCATTTAAATTTAGATAAGTCAGAAGCATTGGCAAGGACAGAGGCACTGAAGAGGAGTTGGGGACCTCCTTTCCGCTTCACTAGGCCAAGGCTCTTTCCGATACCTGGGATTGTGTTTATCAATGAACCCTACTCAACTTTATCGTTAAACGTGGGCAAGCTGTTACCAACACTTGCACACAGTTGGCTCTCTGGGCTCATTTCCCTTTCTCACCGATGGGTAGAATACAGTTATATCACATGATTATATTTTCCTCTTGGGTATATGTCCTACAGATTCTTCCCCTTTTTTGTTGAAGAAAGATATTAAAGCTCTTCAACAGTTGGTGAGTGCTTCTTGTTGTCTGGTAAGAAGCCAAAGCTGAGGTGTCAGTACTTGTTTGGTAATTGGCATGGGGGGAGGACCTGGGTTTACCAGATATAAAGCGCTACAATAAGCATGTCTATTACAATATTTGAGGGACTTAATTTTGGACACTTCCTGCTATTCCAATTTGTCTTTTGAACTCATTTACTTCAAGCCTTGGCACCCTGTCATGCTCTTGCATACCAGTTGTTCTCGGCTTCCCTGTGAGTTAAATCTAGCCTCTTACTTCATCTGCTAGAGTTGCTTTCTGTTGGGGTCAGAAACCTCACAGTACGGTGTTCTTGCCCTTGGTGGGTATGTGGTTTTTCAACCTGGTTTAGATAAAGTGTTCTGTCATTGGAGGACACACGGTCTTGACTTAGTGTTATGGTGCGGTCTTGACTTAGGTTTATGTGCAGATGGGTCTTTGGTGTCCTTTGCTGATTTGCAACAGAGGTTCTCTTTATGCTGGCGGATCAAATTGCCTACCTACAATTCGCCAGCTATTTTAAGTTTGCATTTCTCTTTTAGTGCGTGTTTGCGAGAATTCCTTGAGGGTGATGCATAGGTCAGGTCTATATCTCCTGGTTTTATAAGTTATTGACTAAACAGCAATCAGTTCCCATATATACTGCAGTTCAGGGTGCCTGGACTAGGGAGATAGGTCATCCCTTGAGCTGTTTTATAGACACTTCCTTGTTTGTACAAATCCCTGACTGGTTCATCAAGCTGAATTAACAGGAGTGTCAGTATAGGGTATCCCAGGTATCATGCCTACTTCTCTCAGCATTGTGCCTTTTGAGTGGGTTATGAGGCCAATTCTGTGTAAAATGTACAGCACAGGCTAATACATTAACCCATGGTTTATGCACTGTAGAAAGATTAATGCCTTCTGGGTGGCTATTCTCACATATTTGCAGCATCTTTTGGGTCATCCTCTAGTCTCATCTCTGGAGGGTATTTTGTTTTCTTCAGACCTCATTGCTGGGCTCATGGAATAAAGGGGAACGTCTTTTTCTAGGGAAAAGTATATATTGTGGGTAAGAACTGTATATTAATTACTGGACGCAGGCATCTCCTCCCACATTTTGGTATTGGAGGAATAAACTTCATACTTTGATGCTCTGGGAGTTTCTCTGGGTGAGCTCTCATCCAAAACGCCAAAGGGTTTTTCTCCACCTGGGATCCAAATCTGATCTCACTTTCACTGCAAGCATGCAGTCAGGTTCGATTCCAGCCTAGGACCAATATTCCTGCATACCTCTTAGGGTTAGGGGGGGGGGGGGGGGGGGGTTATGGGTTGGGTTGGGTTACTGCTGTGGGGTGAAAAGGGTAGAGGACTTTCTTAGGTTTGAAGTTATAAGAACCTAGTCCTCAAGCTGTTGTTTGGTCTTTGTAGTTTGTTTGAGCAGGTCTTTTGTGGAATGAGGAGGGAGAGTTTTGAATTGGGAAGTGTTTATATGCAACAAAATTGTTTCTCTTGTTTTTAGAATTGTATGTTTTGTATTTCTTCAATAAAAAGATTCTTTCATAAGTAAAAAGCTTTGTTTTTTGTAGTTCCAATTGAAATGTTACACATTAGCATCCTGTCATAAAATATTGAGGTGTTTGAAGTTAACCTGTGCCTCAGTTCTATTGCTGTTCCTCTGTTTTCAAAGAAAATCTGATATAACATCCAGGACTGTCCCAGAAAGACTAGAGCTAAGAGAAGAATAAGGATCATATGTCCTAAATGATGTACCCTGGGACCATCCCCAAGCTTCCTGCTGGGTAAGATGAATATTTTTTATGTTCAAAATTTTTCAGTTATGCATATTTTTAAAACTTTAAACATTATAATTGTCAGTAGGTGTAAAGTTTTTCTACACGCCAACTTATTGTACCATTTCATGGGACACACACAGCTATTAGTTTCTACCCTTTATCTAAAGAGATCTCCAACTGACACAGAAAACTTTATGTTACAGTAACACCAGTGAAAAGTGATGCATAAACTCCTTCGGGGTGCTAAAGAAGATTGAACAAGCTTTGAACAAATGTCTGTTTTATTGTGAGCTGCCCTCTCATTCTTTTACAGCACTGCCCTCTAGTGTTCATTTGGGTTTCTTCCATAAATCTTATCTTAATAAACAACTGCAGCTGAGTTGCATACTTGGGGTTATAAATGTGATATGCAGATTAATGGGGTAACTTTATAATTGAACACATGTGTTTGTAATATGCAGATACTTTTCCCTTTGGGGGTTCTAGCAAATTTTCAAAATGAAAGTATATGCATATTCCCAGGGAATTTATGAGTTTACATTTACACCTGTCTTTTTTATCACTCAGAAAAGATTTGGCTTCATTAATATATATGCAATATATTTTCCAAAGTCTATGTGTAAGTGCTAACCTATCCCCCACCCCATCCTTGGGAAAACCTTCATTCTGTTCTGGTAAAGAAGGACAGCAGCTCATCTGAGCTGTGTGCTGCGTTCCCGCGCTCTTTCAATAGCGAAGCGAGGGCCCGGCCCGGGTGGAGGGGTGGCAGCGACTCCGGGGGGGCGTAGCGGTGACCTCGGAGGGGCAGCAGCAAGCTCGGAGGCGGGGGGGCCTTGCAGCGCCGAGGAGAAGGGGCCTTTCAACCCCCCCCCCCCCGTCCTATACTAGCCTGTTTTTACGGGCTCAACGGCTAGTATACACATAGACTACATATGTAACTTTATGTGTGTATGAGGAGCACAATTATATAAAAACGTATTTCTGCATTTAAAAGTGCTGCTTTACCTACAGAAATTGCTTTTTTAAAATGTCCTCTAAAATGGCACTTATGAATATGTACTAAATTTTAGGGTAAACATAAAACTAAATTACTTTCAAAGCATACTGACTCAGTGATTTAAAAGCATGGGAAGCTAAATAGCACATGTATGCTAAACAAAGTAGCACAGCCATGCTAAACTCTTCTTCCTGGCTCCTCCTTTTTCTTTCTGAATTTTAGAAAAGTAAGTCTGGCACATGCTGCTTTTGTCACTACTGGGAGTAGAATTACTGGACCCCAGGAGAAAAGCTGAACAGAGAAGAGATACCTGCAATCCGATGTCTTAAAAGCAGTTGGAGGAGAGAGAGAGAGAGAGGGTAAGGAAAATGCTGTAGAAATTTCGATGGGGTGGAAAGTACTAAAAGAGTTATTGTACACCTATATCAAAACCTGTTGTGTTTCAAGCAGCTTGAAAACAATGTTCTGGATTCTGGCACTAATGTTATGTAAACAGTGGGGGGCAGGGGAGGAGGTTCTCCCAGTGTCCCAATGTTCCTGCTGTCCCTGATTCAACCCCAGTCCAGTGGGGCAAAATAGCACTTTCTGCTGACTGAGGTCTGGGCCTAAAGCCAGAGGTAGGCTAGTCAGCTGCCACAGGACGAAGGAAGAGTACCACGGCAGGAAGACAAGAGGCTGCAACAAAGGGAAAGCTGTGGGGTTGGAATAGGACTGCATAGCCCCAGGGGATTACAAATAAGAATAACCACTCAAAGTTACTGTTAAAGGGTTTTGTAGTTACAGAAATTTTTATTAGTGGGGCAGGATTGCCCTTAAATTGTTAGAGGGAGGCCTTGCCATAACAGAGATACATGTGGAGGGGCATTTTGAAAGAATGCCCAGGTCAGAATTGGGATGTCTCGTTCAAAACGTCCAAAAAAAACCCATCCATCTCACAGCTATTTTCAAACAGGATTTCCTGTTTGAAAATGCGTCATGTGATTGCTACTGCATGTGTTTTTTGTCTTCTGTTCAGCAGGTAGCCAACCATCTATCCACTCCCAAGCCTTTGAGCCTGTTGCTGACAGCACGTTCCGAATCACGTGACGTCCACACGTGGAGGGGCAGAATCGAACGGGGACAACCATCTCTAAAGGTGCCCATCTCTAAGGACGTCCCGGCGAAGGGGCGGGGAAACCCATATTATCGAAACAAGATGGGCATCCATCTTCGTTTCGATAATACGGCCGGGGACGCCCAAATCTCAACATTTTAGGTCGTCCCCGGTTTTCGGCTCATAATGGAAACCAAGGACGCCCATCCTCAAAAACGACCAAATCCAAATCATTTGGTCATGGGAGGAGCCAGCATTCATAGTGCACTGGTCTCACAGACTGCCTCAGTGTGTCTCAGGTGACTCTTCCACGTGGATGAAAATTTCTGCAACGTCCAAATAGGCGTTGGTATGCTCCTGATGGGGTCTGAACACTCTAGTCATGACCCTCTAAAACATTGCTGGGGCCCCATGAAGCCCAAATGGGAGGACTGTGAACTGGTAACTGGATGGACCGTGCAGGTCTTTTTCTGCCGTCATCTGCTATGTTACTATGTTACTATGGTATAACCCCTGGGCTTTAATGAAGGCCGTTTGACTCAAGCGAATCTGCCAGTACCCCTTAGTTAAATCCAGGGTCAAAATATCCTGGGCCTCTCCAACTGCTCTACCAGGTCATCAATTCTGGGCAAGAGGTAAGCGTCAAAACGTGATACAGCATTAACTTGCCTAAAGTCAAGCAAAATCTGGTCAACCTGTCTGGCTTGGGTACCAGTACTATAGGACTGGCCCATTCACTTACAGATTATTCTATGACCTCTAACTTCAGCATATTGGTTACTTCTTGTTTTAAAAACCACTTCTCGTTTGGCCTCTGGGAGGTGATAAGGCTTTTGCCTTATCACTTTTCTGTGTTGGGTAATTACTCTGTGGACCCCTAATTGGGTGTGTCATGGCAAAGAGGAGAAACACCTCTGAAACTTTCAAAAACTAAATGTTCGACCTGCACTTTCTCTTCTGGAGTTACGGATTCCCCTATGTTCACCCTTGTTCTTCCTTCAACCTGGCTGTATTGGTCCTAGGTCTTCCTCTTATTCCTGGGTCTCTGCCACAACCCTTCCCAAGTTATCCATGGCTTCAACAAGTTACATGAGAGGCCTGGCTTTGTTTACCTTTCTGACTGACCTCAATCTACTAGACCCACCCTTCACTATCACATAGGGTCCCTTCCACTTAGCCAATAAGTTGTTAGCAGAGGTGGGTAGCAGTACTAGCACCCTATCTTGGGGCTTATATTCCACTGCCTAGCATTCTTGTCATAATAAGCTTCTTGCTGGGCCTGGGCCTTCACCAAGTTTTCTCTGACTCTCTCATTATATTGCTATTTTCTCTCCTCTGTTCAGACATGCTCAATTACTGTGCCAACCTGTCCATCCCTTCCCATCCAGGCTTCCTGCACTACCTCCAACAGGTTCCTGGGTTGGCGGCCGAACATTAGTTCGAATGGTGAAACCCTATGGATGCTCAGGGAACTTCCACTATATGCAAATAATAAATAGGGGATTACCATGTCCCACTCTTTTATTTTATCCTCTTTGCATTTCTACAACCATCCTCAATGAGGCTCTGGTTGAATATCCCCTACTAATCCATCCATTGTGGATGGTACGCTGCGGTTTTCACAAGCTTCATCTCCAAACATCCTCAGAAATTCCCCTAGTGTATGGGACATGAAATTAGTTCCTGGTCTGTCAGTAATTCCCTGGGAACCCAAATTGGCAGAATATTGCCATTAGTTCACAAACAATTACTCGAGCAGAAGCTACCCACAAGGAGCAGCCCAAGGAAATATGTGTTACAAATTAACCACTACCAGGATATACTGAGCCAGCAGCACTACACTTCAGGGGCCCTACAATATCGGCACCCACCCTATCCATAGGCCGTTCAACTAAGGGAAGAGAGATAAGAGGACCTTGATCCCGTAGCCACTGAAGTACCTTCTGAAATTCCAGACAGGACCGGCAGTACTCTCTTACCTCCTCATAAACCTTTGGCCAGAAGATTTGTTGTATAATGCAGGCCGCTGTCCCATGCTCCCCCAAAATGCCCGCCAATGGTTGGGCACGGTCTAAGGTCAGCAGGGTTCTTCTAAATACTTCGGGTATTAGAAGTTGTATATGTTCCCCTTTTCCCTCTTTATTTTCTACTGGGTACAGAAGGCCAATACTTGCCTTCCTTTCCCTGGATCCCTTACCTTGTCCCAACCGATGAAACCAATCATAACTTCTTCTCCTAAGGCTTCTACTGTACCTGGCGGAATTAACCCTTTCCATTTCTCAGCTCGTCTTCTAGACTTACTTTTCCTATTCCTCCCTGGCTCCCCTACCACATCCTGCATGGCAAAGGGGAATATTTCTCCTAATTGCAGCTTTTCATAAGCTGGAGGGGAATAGTCTCTAGCTCATGTGGACACGCATGACTCCCTTGGGCTAAGGGCGGTCTCCATCCCAACCCATTCTCTCCCCAAGATCAGGGGAAAAAGCAACTTCTCTACTACCGCTATCTTGAGGGACTGTGTCCTTCCTTCCCAGGTCACCCCTATCTTGTAGGTAGGTTCCTGCTTGATACACAGCGTACTTGTACTACCCCATTAAAGTGGCCTTCTTTGTTTCCTAATCGTAGGATTCCAGACATAAGGAACTGATTTACTCCCAGTATTTAATAGGGCTTCCAAAGGTACTCCAGCCACTCTTACCCCCATCTTTATGGCACAGCCTTGACTCCCTTGGGTGAGTAATGACTGGACTCCTAATCCCAAAAAGATGCAGTCCATTTGTGGCAGTCTCTTTTAAAGTGTCACTCTTCCCCACAATTGAACCACCTATAATTGGGACGTGTCTCCTGGAGGGGATGGTTGTTCATGGCCTCTCACTTTACCCAAATCCCCAGGTGAAGGCCCCCCTTATCCTTCTTGGAATCTCCAACCTCCTACCTAGGGGTTTTAGTTATCATCTTCCCTACAAGGAATATTTGGGATTTCTTAAGAGTATGTACCTCCTGTTTCTCACTCCATCCCTCCTCAGCCTCCATATATTTCTCCACCAGCAAGGTAGCATCCTCAATTGATCCTGGTCCTTGCCTAGTAACTCAGGCTTTTACCAGAGATGGTAAAATGGTAAAAAAATTGTTCCAAGACTATGGTTTTAACCAAGTCCTATGGGGACATCTGGGCTTGCTCCAACCACTGAGAGGCTAAGTCCATCAACTGTTGTACCACCGCCCAAGGTATATGCCCTTTCTGAAAGGTACAGGCCCTAAACCTTCTGTGATAATTTTTTGCCATGAGACCCAACCTATCCTGAATAGCTGCCTTAACTTCTCTATAATCTAAGGCCCGGGTGGCATCTAAGGCCCTATAGGCAGCTTTGACCTCTCCCATTAAATAGGGTGCCAAAATGACTGCCCATTGGTCCAAAGGTCACTTTGCACTCAAAAGTAGTCAAAAACGCATTTGGATCATCTTCTGGTCCCATATTAGTAAAAGGCAGCCCCCTAGGCCAGTCCACCTGAAAGAACCCAAATGCTACATCAGACAGCCTCACCTCAGAGTCCTGTCAGTTCTCTCATTTCTGCAGTCCAGATGTCAGGTTGTGCAGTTACACAGCTTGTGCCTCTAATAATTGCAACAATGGTCACTGATGTTGCCTGCTGCTTGAGGGTCTTAGCAATTCGAAGGTCCATTGCCTCTTGCTGGGCCTTCATCTGCTCCATGACCCACTTCATAAAAGCTTCCGATGCCATCTTCCTGAAAAATTGAAAAGAAACAATACCAAGTGCCGCTCTAAAAGCTTCGTGTTTGCCTCCCCTTAGATGTTAGGCCCCACTCAAGCCTACCGTAGAACCCCTACTTTTTATCCTCAACCTGTGTCCCCCAAGGTAATCTTACCTGTGGTACAGGTGAGTCTGTACTCTGCAAGGGTCCTTGGGCTATCTGGCATGGTTTGTGGACTTGATGATCCCACTTCTAACACCACTTGTCACTCACTGTCTACCTGAAGACATGGGCTGACTACCTAAATCTAGCTTCCATCAGTGGCCCCTCCCCCCACCTGGGGTTCAACATCTGCCCCCCCAACCCCCACCCCCCCAACCCCCACTGGTCTACCTTAAAGGTGGTCTTCTGTTGTTCCCTGGAAGTGGCAGCATTACACATATGATGCCTGTGGCCTGCTCCAAAGCTTTCCATGTGGCCTGTCCCTCTTCCTCAGATATCACTTCCTGTTTCTGCCTGGGTAGGATATGTCACAGGGAAAGCTTTTGACCAAGCTGCAGGGAGCATATGTACAATGCTTCCACTGGCGAGGATCAACAGAAGTCCACCTTTATGGTGGACTGACGCAAGATGTTGATGGGGATGGGGGAAAATATGGATTGCTCCAAGAACAAGGGGTGGGAGTGGAAGAGAATAGATGTTTGGAGGAAACATGAGAAGCTACAATGTGATTAATTTTTTAATCAGAGTTAACTGTGATTAAAATGCAGCCTTAGTATGAAGCACTTATGTCAGAGAAAAGGGAAAGGAAAAGTCGTGAAAAGGAGAGCAGGGGACGACCAATACAATTCCAACTCAAGGGTAAATTGCTGTTCCTTGTGACCATGTTTTTTGAAACCTGCAATTTAGGTTCAGCGTACAATATTTTACTCTGTTGGTATTTGCACTACCAAGGACACTGTTTGTAGTTTTTTTTTTCACATGCCTTGTAAAGTGTCTGCATGAGTTTATGTACACTGATAACCACACCCATCTGGATTGGTTTGTTGACTCCTGAGGCAGGCGCCCTCACACATTAACAAGAATACCAATCAAGGCATAGTTAATAGCTTGAATAAGTAATGAATTCTATCTGCATCTTTTTAGGTATCAGAAGCAAGTACTCTAAAACTGCCAATTAGCTAAAATAACCCAGTCTGTGATACATATTAGAGCATATCACATTTTTGCAGCAATCCAGAACTCTTTTTGTATTATTTATTTATTGTGATTTATTAACTATCAGCTCTGAGCTGGCGTTAGAGTTTGCAGACCTTTGGGGAGGAATGGTGAACCCTGTCCAACATGCATTTGTATGCTAGCAGGCCCCCCATTCCCCCCAATGCAGCAGCCCCCCCCCCCCCCCCACAGGAGCAGGAACCTTGACCCGATCCCCCCTCCAGTCCCCCCCGACCCCCCTGACACAAGTTCAGGGGGGCTGGAGATCCAGTGGGTCTCCAGCCCTCAAACCCCCCCCCCCCCCAGCATCCCCTCAAATAGAGAGCCCTGGTGGGAGGTCGAGGGGACTGGAGGTCCACCACACCTCCAGCCTCCATGTGGCTTGGCTCAGGGTGGAGGTACTAGGCCACCAGGGCCATGCTGTTTGGGGACTGGTGGTCCCTTGGACCTCCAGCCCCTGTATTTAACAGGTCTGGGCTTTTCACAGCCCAGATCTGTCAAACAAGTGCGGGAGGATTATGCCTGAGCGCATGCTCAGTCACAATCCTCCCGCACTTTATCCTATGATCAGAGATAATAGCGCACATAAATTTGCATGTTAATATCTATGATCATAGGGGCAGTAAAGCCCCACGCTGTTCCAGAGCTATTTTTAGAGCGCTGTTTGGAACAGCACGGGGTTTCGTTCATCTGCCCATAAATGAGATAAACTTAAAAACAGGAAATTGAAACCTTTTAATAGGACCACCATGAAATAGTATCAAAGATACACATACTTAACAGCACTGAAATTCAGATAACATATATACTATGATGTCAGCATAATAATAATGAAACACCTAATAAGCACATATTAGAACATTAAAATATCCAAATAACAGAGAATATACATGAAATAACACTACACGCAATCAACACAGTGCATGCAAATCTATAGTCATTGTAGATATTTTGAAAACCAAACTAGTTAGGGGACAGATGCCCTTCCTACTAGGCAGACTAGGTGTCTGCCTAAGGTGGCAGGCTTTGGGAGCAGCTGCGCAGCACCAGCATAGCCAGCAAAAATAGGAACATGGAAACCCTCTAAAAGCTGCTGTCACTAGTGGGCCTTTGAGCACATGCACTGAGATCCTGAAAGCCTCGCTGTTGACAGTGGCTTTTAAAGGTCTTTCCTGCACTGCCTCCACACACACACCTTCCCCCACCCCCACCCCCGGGAACAGGGCTGGTTCATCCTATGAATCAGGTGAGGCACTAGCTCAGGGTGCCAAAATCCAGGTCTAGCATCTCTCCTATCCTCCCTTCTATTCAGTCAATTTCCAGGTCTCAGTACCCACTGCAACCAAGAATCTGAACACTAAACAGAACCATCATAATAATCATCCCAACCAGACCCCTCCCATAATGAAAAAAAAAAACATCCCATTGGAAACAAGAAAATGGCAGGGCAGCTGATCAACCAGAGAGAAACAGCCAGTGACACTAGCAAAATACAGTAGGGTAATGGCAGTGAACAAAGAAAGCAGACCAGGCAGTAGCAATGTCTGGAGTAAGCTGGGTAGGTAGTGAAAAAGAGGGGATGTTTCTCACCTTTTTTATTTATTTATATATGAAGCTAACAGAAACCATTGAAAAAAAAGAGACCAGACAGCAGCGACTGGAGTGGCAACTGGCAAAACTACAGCAAGGGGAAACATTATGGGTATGATTTGGGGTTGTTTCTTATTTTTATATTTTTTTTCACTTGAATTTTTTATTTCAATTTTCAGAATTACAATAAAGCCCGATGAACAGAGTATTACGTGTACATTGTTCCAAACAAAATAAAAAACCATACCAGTATGAGGTTACATAAGAATAAAAAAGGAGCAGCACAGAAAGCAGGATAAGAAAAAGGAGAACAAATTGACAGTCCCCAAAAGTCAACATGAATAGTAATAAATCATGTTCCCCAACTGATATTTAAAGTAAAAGAATCTCTTAATCTTGTCCATATACTTTATGTAGCAGTAATGTCCTCCCAAACCTTTAAACCCAACACTACTCAACCAGCCAACACATAGCACTTCTAATATCGGTGTGCAACTAGCACCTAGTCCTCTTTCTAATCACATGAGAAAGTAGGCAGGGAGAGATTTGTCTTTAAGAGTACTGACCACGAATGATACGAACTCACAATATCCCCTGCCAAACAGAATATCTGTTCACAGGTCATACTGGTTAGGGAGCAGGAAAGGAAATGATGGCAACCTCATCAGATCTGGCCTAGTATGTCAATGAGTTTGTGTGTCAATGTGCAGATCAGCTTTGAAAGGTTCCCTGCAGTGCCGTAGCGAGGGCTAATGGCACCCGGGGCGGGTCGCCGCTGCGCACCCCCCCCCCGGTTGCAGCACAGCACGACCCCCCCTTCTGCGGCGCCCCCTCCCCCCCCGGAGCGCAACCCCCACCCCAGACCGCATTTTTACCTGCGGGAGGGTCGATCCGCCCCGAGTGCACGTCACTCTGAGCTGCGTCGGCCCCGCTGGTTCCCTGCTTTCTCTGCCCCGGAACAGGAAGTAACCTGTTCTGGGGCAGAGAGAGCAGGGAACCAGCGGGGCGGCACCCCCCGAGCGCGTGCACCCGGGGCGGACCGCCCCTCCCGCCCCCCCCCCCCTTCCTACGCCACTGGTTCCCTGTGCCAGAAATTCATACAGCGATCTTGGCTGAAATGGGCTGATGCTGGTTTCTGCCACCTACTAGTGCAGATGTGGTCTTTGAGGTCAATATTCAAAATGATTTAAGTGGGCAGGAGAGGCTCCTGCTCACTTAACTCACACTCTATGGTCTATCCGTGGATATTCAATAGCACTTAAGTAGGCAGTGCCGCTGAATATTTCCAGAGACTACTGATGTCAAGTCCAGGCAGAGCCTGGGCAGCCCAGGGGTGGAGTCATGAGGGAGCGAGCAGTTGTGTTGGTATGGGCCATATTCAGTGCCAGTGCCACATAGCCAAGCAGAAAGACAGAGTGCATAAAAAGCAGTCCTAACTTTCACCGCTTAGCTGTGCCAGTGCTGGCACTGAATATTGGCCAGCACCCACATAACTTCCAGGTCACCGATTAGATATCCCCTTTCTTGAGGGGCACCCAATCAAACCCCTTCCCCATTCTGACCCCTTCTCTCTGAACCCCCCTGAAGAGCACAGGAACCCCTCTCCCATTCTGATCCCTATCCCCCTCCCAAAAGCAAAGGACCCTTTGATCTGATCCTTCCATCCTCCTCCCTATGAGCAAAAGCCCTCCCCCAAATCCAATCCTCCATCCCCCTTCCAAAAACAAAGCCCTCCCTATTCCATCTCCCCTCTCCAAGAGTCATGTTGTCCCCAACATGGCACCCTCAAACCCCTGCAAGCCTCCTGGGTCTACAGTGGTTCTGAGGTTATCAGGGCAGTAGCAATCACTAGTACTACAAAACGACCACTAGTTGCAGCAGCCATTTTGGTGGAGGACCCAAAATGGGCAAAAGCAACTGGGGATCACTCATGCCCCAATGACCATTGGATCACTACTGATTTGAAAGATAGGCCCATGGAATCTATGGAGGTGGGAGTTGGTCTGGGATTGGGCTTGCTTGGGGGGGGGGGATCAACCAATTTTGGAGGGTGGTCAGGAGGGAGAATTGGATAATGTGGGGAGTGGGCTCAGGGAAAATGGCAATGCTTCCTGGCAGTTGTTGGGAGGTAACCCGATATTCAATCCACTTCCCAGTTAGATAACTGGGCAGTGGGCTGAATATCTCACCTGGCTATCAGCATTCTGGGTGCAGCCAGAACCCATACAGACCACAGAAATTTAGTGCTGATATCAGCATAGGAGCCGTCGTCAAATAGCGGGGCTTAATTCAGTCCAACGCTGACCACCATTGGCTGAATATTGACCAGTTTGTCAACAAAGACAGTCTTGCAGTACCTACAGAGGACTGGTGGATTAAGGTGAGGACGGAAGTGGCAATTGCAAGGGTACTACTCATGTTACCAGTACTGCTTGCTGCATCCTCTGACTCTGGTACTCCCTTCTCTCTACCTTAATCACCAGTTTATCCTTCCAAGTACATCAAAGTGTTGGACTAAAAGATGATACTCCCTTTCACCCATGGTTCACACAGGGTAGACAGCATATCCTCCTTTGTGAGGGGTTTCAAACTTTTTTGCACTTCCTGCTGCAAGGAGTTTACCAGTACCAATATCTTTGACTTCAATACTTCTCACTGCTGAAAACCCTTTCCTCCATGATATTCATTATTGGGATGATAATGCCCAGGATTGTCCTTCTTGAATTAAAAGTTCCTCTGTGGCATCCTTAAACAGCTTCAGGACTTCTTAAACCTCAGCCATACTTCCCCAACCCTGATGCCCCAAGGAACTTTCAATATTGATCTTAGTATCAAATGATATCTGCTCCACTAACCTCTTCAGTATCAAATGGGTGGAATTCCACCAGGTTCCAGCATCATGAATAAGGTAGTACACAGGCATCCCTGTTGCACCCTGCTTCTGACAACTAATACCCACCCATCATACTCTGATGGATATAACCTGCTATTTTTCTCCATGAAGAGGGTTCATAATCTACAGTACTATGACTACTGAACTTTATTTTCCTGCCACATTTTAGGCAGAAGCCTGGCTTAGGCAACATCGTAACTGAAAAAGAATTATAAAGAAACTTGATGAAAACACCATGAATACACACAGAATATGGGAGAGCTTTGTTTTGCACCCATTTGAGTGGGAAAAGCAAAACTGAGAATCTTTATTTTATTTATGTAAAAGATTTCTATCCCCCACTATCCTACCATTCTAGGCAGGTTACAGTGAAAACACACATAAAAACGAAAAAGTACAATGACATAATACTCTTGAGCTAGAGAGAATTAAGAGCTAAGCAGACTGCAGCACACAGGAAGAACCACACATGCTAAGTATTGAACTCTGGGAAAGCACTCCCAGCCCCATCGCATCACATAACATCACCCACTTGTGTGCCAAACTCAATCCTGCTTATCGATGAAAAATAAATTCGATCAGCCTACAACTGAACCTTCAAAGGAAACCCGACATATCAAAAGTTCCATAGGGCCACTTGCATACAGATGCTCCATATTGAAACAGACTACTGCGCTAATACAATGAGATCACCTTAGCCCCTAATAAAGACTTTCACTCTTTGAAATCCACACATACTCATCACTCAGTTCTCAGTATTTCAAATTTTTCATTGCTAATTACGCAGGTTGGTGTATTACTATGGGCCTGATTCACAAGATTTTCTCCAATTATATGTCTAATAAGAAAAAAGCTTAAGGGTCAGTTTGAAAAGGGTTTACATGCCTAATTGTGGGAGTCAAAAATCATTCCCTTTCAAAACTGAATAGAGCTGAGCACCTAAACATAGATGCCTACGATGTGAGTAGCTATAGGCATAGAGTAAAGATTTGAGAATAAAGTTAGGGATTTAGCAGATATTCCCCACTAGACACCTAAGCTCAGAACCTAAATCTAGGCAAATTAATTGCAGGCCTAAATTTACCCTCCTAAATTTAACAAGACTACATTTTAGTGAATTTTCAATCAAAACTTTGTTGCTTAAGTATGCCAAAAAATGTCCTTAAATTTAGGTTCCCAAAACTTAGGAAACCAAATGAAGCACTGAACATGTTTTGAAAATTGATCCCTGAGTGAATCAGGACCTAAGGTGTACCTGCCTTATACAGTTTACCTTCAACTGCCTGCTTTCTCTAGTAATATCAACCCCTCATTAAACCATCAGGGTTTAGCACAGTGAACCAAGATAATGGGGCATGTGTCATGTTCAACTTCTCCTAAATAGCAATTGGAGAAAAGTAGAGGAAAAATAGAGCCATTAGAAAAGTAACTGACACTGCAGTGCCAAAGCAATACAAATATAGTACTAGATATTTTTTTAAGAAAAGACCTCCTCAACTGAAATGGTAATGAACAAAATAAATAACGTTTGCAGCAATATTTTATCCATAATAAAACCTACGTTCTAATCCACCTCTTGATTTTACCAAACTTGACCAGACAGATTCTACTCTATTATATTCTGCAATTTCTATTCCACTTTTTAACTTGTGATTCAAAGCAGATCACAGAGCAAAGAGATATCCCAACTGGATAAATTTATATTAAAATCAATAATATAATCTGGAATTGCTGCAGGTCACAGAGGTTAAAAGGAGGAAAGAAGTGGAGCTATGTTAAAATATTTGTGCTGTATTTGTTTAATCTTTATAGATATATCTCATTTAGATGCCCTTTTACTAAGCTGTGTTAAGCAATAACACGTACCTAACACAGCTTAAAATGGTATACCATGGGACGTGCTCAGGCATCCTATAGTAACTGCTAAATTACCGCATGCTAACCCATGCACTAAAAGTTTTTGGGGGGGAGGAGAGGCATGTCAAGGAGCGGAAAGTGGGTTATCTGTGGCACACTAGGGCCATAGATAGCATTTATATTAGTTTGTGCTAACTGGTTAACACAGGAATATCTCTTGGGCCCTTACTGCCTACAAAATGGGTGGAGGTAACTACCCATGTGGTAATTTCCAAAAATGGCCGCACGCTAATGGCAACTACTGCTCTCGTGTGATACAGAGAATTCAAGTCAGGAAGAAAGCTGTTGTTAAGGAAGGAGTTCCGGAGCGTCAGAATTTAATTCTTATTCCTTTTTAGATCATTAAGGATTTATTGTTTGATTTTGATCGTGTTTTTATTTTTCTCACAGCTTGTACGTATCAACAGAGAGTAAGGTTCCCCTGAAGAAGCCTGGGAGGTTGCTCCTGCTGCTAAAGCTATGTTGTGCTTTATTTATGTACACAATGTGAAGAAATTTGTTGGAATTAATAAGCAGTATGATATACAACACACATTGGGATCAAGACTGATAATAACTATCGTATATAAGAGAACATGAAATTCAAAATTAATAAATTCTCCTAAAGTGGAGGGTTTTTAGACCAATGATCGAGACTGTGAGCTGTGGAAGAAAACTGCAGTATCCCAGTAAGGGACCTACTTAACTTTCATCAAGGGATGATCACAGCCAACTGAGGTCGTTTTCCTCTATTTATGTTCCTCACTCATGTGTGTTTGATTCATAAGTTTTCTGGATCAATAAGGAGTGGGTCATTTTTTACGCTATTGTAGTTTTGGTATTTAAACATTAGCACATGGCCATTAATACAAAAAATGGCCATTTTAGAACTGTGGTAAAAATAGTCTTACAGCAAGGGAAAAAGCCGTGTATGGCACATAGGGCCACTTTTTACTGCAGCTTAGTAAAAAGGACCCTTAGCAAGGTAAGGGTCTATGTTCCTGAGAGCATTTATGAAGTCCACCGCAGTGCCCCCTAGGGTGCAAGGTTGGTATCCTGGACGTCTTTCGTTTCAAAAACCGCTGAAAGTCAAAGCCGTCCAAATCTAGGATCGTCCAAATTTAAGGACGTCCTTGTTATTTGGACGGCTTTGACGGTATTTTCGAATGAAAGATGGATGTCCTTCTTTTTTCCGAAAATACGCTTTCCCCGCCCCCGGATTTGGATGTTTTACAAAGATGTCCAAATCCAAACATAGACATTTCTTTCAAAAATGCCCCTCCAAGTGTTAGCCTGCTTAAAAATAACCAGCTATTCAAAGCCAGATCCAGCACAGGTCCCAAATTTGATATCCAGGAATAACGTCATCAGTGGCCAACAAAAATGCTCACCGTCGACAGCTGAATATTGACCCCTAAGTGAACCTGTCTATATGAGGGTACCACCAGTAAATCTTGTTGAGCTGAATGTAAAGTCATACAAGAGGAGTATGGCATTAAAGTATCTGGCTAATGGAAAACTGGCATTCCTGAGTAGTAAATTTGTGTACCCAGTGTTAGTATCTTAAAAATAAGCCTCTGAGAGATAGGCAGCCAATGTACCTCCTCCTTTACTAGTGGGCTAATATGATCCTATCTTGTAGTATCTCTGAGTAGCCTAACAGCTGTGTTTTGTAATAGCTGTTCCTGTGATATGGGGTGGACGCTGTTGTCAGGTTCTCAGGTTCAGAGCCCGCGGGTCGGGCTCTGGAGCAAACGTGAGCCCTTGGCTGCTGCCGAGGAGCGACAGCAGCAGGCAAATCCACCAACCAACATTGGGCAAGCACACCGGCAGGGGACTGCAGGCACTGCCCAGCGAACCTGAACACATGGACTGGAATCCCCTGGACTGGAGGACACAGGACTGGAACACTGGACTGCAATTCCCCGGACCGGAGGACACAGGACTGGAACCCCCCGGACTGGAACACTGGACTGGAATCCCCTGGACTGGAGGACACCGGACTGGAGCACCCCGACTGGTCCACACAGCTTCACCTGCACTTAGCTACTAAGCCCCCAGGAGTTGAGCTCCTGGGTTCGAGTAGACGGCAGGACCTTACTGGATACCGGATGACACAGGGTACCAGGACTGGAAACAGAAGAGACAGCAGTGCTCCAAGAACTGGACTAACCAGGGCACTCCTAGGCCTACACTAACAAAAGGACTTTCTAAGCCCTATACTAAACAGGAGCTCCTAAGCCCTGCTCAACAAAGGGACTTCCTAAGCCCTAAACTAACAGAGCAGGGAACTAAATACACAAGCTAACACAGGTGCTACTAAGCACCAAGCTACAAGCAGAGCTCTACAACTCTAAACTAACTAAGGTGCTCCTATGCACCAAACAACCAAAAGAGCTCCTAGCACTAAAAGGGAAGACAGGGAAGGCACAAGGAAAAAGCAGGAAGGCAAACACACACTAGCAAAGGAGCTTCCTAATTCCCCACGCTACAGCAGTGCACCACCGCACTAACGTAACCCAGGTTCCACCAAGCACCAAGCTACTGACGTACTTCTCACAGCGAACTGAAGTGCCTCTAACAGCACCAAACCCAGAAGTACTTCTAACAGCAAACTGAAGTGCTTTCTACAGCACCCAAAACCCAAACAGCAAAGACTGCAATGCTCCCAATAGCACAAACACCAGAAGTACTTCTAACAGCAAAATCTGTAGTGTTCCTAACAACACCAAACCCTGAAGTACTTCTAACAGAAACAGAGCTTCCAAAGCCCTACACACAGCAATGCTTCCAAAACCAAGAGGGAAAAGCAGGGGAACCACAAGGGAAAAGCAGGAAAGCTAAACACACAAACACCAGTGCACACTGCACTAACACTAACCTGGACCTTAGCAAAAGCAAGCAGGGAAACTAGACACAAAGTCAAAAGTGCACACTGCACCACCCTACCTAAAGCAAACACCACCGTTGCAAAGGCCCTGAAGGAAACAACACCATTTCCTTATCAAGGCCCTCCCTGATGATGTCACACTCCCTAGACCCAGGCAACAGCACACTGACCCAGAGAGCACACTGAAACCCATAGAGGCCCAACCCACACCAATGCAACACCATGAAGCACTTGAAGCCAGTATACCCAAAGAGAGGTAGAGCTAACACAGTCCACCCACACAGCTGTAGTAAAGTAAAACAATTAACCCCATGCTGCTGGAAGCTGCCAGCACAGAGAGACAGAGCCAGCTCAGAAAGGACAGAGAAAAGAAACAGAAGCCAGCTAAGAAGCTGACCCCCAGGAAAGAGGTAAGTTTGAGAGGGGTTCTGACCCCAATCATAACAGCTGTTCGCCATAGTGCTGGAACTATGAACATCAGGGCCTTGAAAAAAAAAACAAATAGTCACAGTTTATTAGTATTTACTAATGATTTCTAATCTTGTGCTCCTGCACAGGAATTGCAGGCCTGATACACACAGTCCATAATGTCCCTATTGCCCAAAATGTCAACAAGCAAAGACAAGTTGTTTCAGACGTATCCTGAAACATTTGAGTGACCAGGTGGTTTCTCAGGAAGCATCATATTTATGTTGATTTTGATATAACGGTGATGATTCATGGGTACCAAAAGATACGTTATATACATCGAGGTGTCCAGAATCACCAGCAAAGTGAAAGAGCTGACAGCTTGGATCAATTGCTTAGCAATTTCAGAAAATTAAAATGGAAATCTAAGGCTATGTTTTGACACCCCCCCCCCCCCCCTCCCATAAACCTGAACAAAGCAAATGGATACCAGTATTTCTACATACCCACAGTTGAAGATATTCAAATAAATCTGGCAGGTAAACAAGCTTTTTCCATTTTAGATTAAGAAAATGGGTCTTGGCAAATGCACCTGGATGCAAAATCAGAAGAATTAAGAACATTCAGCACTCATTTTTCCTCCTGGCTTAAATCCAATTTACTCTATCTTAATACTTCCAAGTGTGAATCCATTCTTTTCCCATACTCCCGTGACACCTCGCTTCCTGCCCCCTAGCTTGACAGTCTCTTGCTCCCTTTCAAAGACTCTGTTAAGATTCTTGGTGTTATCTTTGACACCTCCATCAACTTTAAGCCTCAAATTGATTCTGTGCTTTGCTCTTCATTTTATGCACTTCACCACATTTGCTCCGTTCATCCTTTTCTCCTTGCTTCTTTCTTGCACCCAATCATCTTTGCTCTTATTTCTCACCTTGACTACTGCAGCGTCCTTACGCTGGTATCCCCCTCTACTCCCTCAAACATCTACAACTTGTTCAGTCCACCACAGTTGTTCTCCTACTGGTCATCCCCTTCCTATCTCAACAGGCTCCTCATTACCTATGCTCCCCTCTGCTGTCTTCACTCTGCTGCTGACAACAATCCCCTAACTCTCCCCTCACCCACTTTGCCACACCTCACCATTTCCCATAACACTGCATTTAGGTACCTTAGCCCCAAACTCTGGAATGACTTACTGCTTTAAATTTGGAGTCAGCCATCACTCCTGGTCTTCAAACAGGCTCTAAAGAGTCATCTTTTCTGTATCTCCTTTTCTGCTACCAATTCCTTTTCCTTCTTTGGCTATTAATATATCAAGTGCATTGAAATAAATAAATAAATAGCACATAAATGTTATAAGAGCCATGTAAAATAAAGGCATTGTGTAATGTACTTCATGCCCAGATTTACTGAATAGCCCATGTTAATGAATGGCTCTGTTATTGTGCAGTACTTGAAGTATTCAGCCAAGAATTTATATGCAAAATCAGTGTCTGCATAGTTACAAGGTTTCTTCAGGACTTGTCGGAACATGCAGAAATGATTAAGCAGGCTGTGGTTAAAACATTTTTTCTGTCTTCTGGACTTCCTCTTAGTAATCACATATACCTATATGTTCTGTTCTAGGCAAAAATGTCTAATATCAAAATAAAAACTTTGCTGTACACTGACCTGCAAAGAGACCTGGGTTTTATTCCAAGCTTAGACATGCCCCAGGTCACCTAGAAAGGGGATTCTGCAGAAGCAATAGTCACATCCTCTGGGGAGGGGAAATCACAGTCAACAAGAAATGATGATATCTAGTAATTGTATTTTGTAGAGATGGACTGTCATTTGAAACAAATGTCGTTCACCAATAAGACTACAAACTATCCCCCGAATTCTATAAACTTGTGCACCTAACTTTACACTTACCCTCGAATTCTATAGAAAGCGCTAAAAATTGTGTGCACAAATTTGAGCATGCGTGCAATTTAATTGAATAACATGCCATTTAGCACTGGGAATTTAGATCTTAACAAGCAATTATTGGTGCTAATTGGATTTAATTACAAGTATGTGCATAAATTTAGGTATGGGTCCAAAAAAGGGACGCAGCCATGGGAGGGTCATGGGCAGATAAGGGGCATTCCTTTAATTTATGTGCTTTGTTATATAATAAAGGGGATCTGCACCTAATTTAGGTGAGAGGTTTACACCAAGGGTCATTAGTATAAGTGGTCGTGTCTAAATGTAGTCACAGATCCCAGCACTAAGCATTATTCTATAAATGATGCCTAACTTTAAACTCCGTTTATAGAATAGCACTAAGCGCTATTTTTTCAGCACTGATTTTTTTTTAGGTGCCAATTATAGAATTTAGACCTTTGTTTGCAAAATTGCACACACAGGGTATAGAATTAAGTCAGTTGTGCACTAAACCTAATATAATAATGAGTTGATAATTGATGTTAACTAGCAATAATTAGTACTAAATAGTGTTAATTGATTCTAATTGGCATCAATTAGTAGTTACATGTGCAACTGACCTTAGTTGCTATTCTATCAAATGCACATGCAAAATCCATAGCATGCAACTGCAAGGGGGCGTGGACTGGGGGGATTGCCCAGGACTTACGCACACATTATAGAATCCTTGCAGTTACGCGCCTAACTATCTACAGTTAGATGCGAGTACTTACACCAGCCCTTGACCTGGCATGAGTGCTCCCACCTAATATTAGAACTGCAATTATCGAACTGATGCTTAGGGGAGATTCTATAAACAGCACTCAAAATGGCTGCCGAAAAAAATTGACGCTAAGTGCTATTCTATAAAGGGTGCATGCCCTTTGTAGAATCTCGCATAGGGCCAGATTCTATATATGGCACCACATGGAATAAATTTCTGCCTACAAGTATTCTGTAAGCAGCACCTATATTTAGGCACAGTATATACACTTAGTTAATATCATAGCACTTAAAACTGCATGCATCCATATACACCAACAGAAATGTGTCATAAATGCTGGCACATAGATTTAGGTGCACACCCCCAGATTCTATATAGCGTGCATAGAGATCTGTACCAAAATCCAGGCATATTCTATAACAACATGCATAACTTAATCAGCGTTGATAACAGCACTTAACAAGCAATAATGAGCGCTAACAAGCAATGATTAAAATTTACACCCACTAAGCGTATTCTGTAATGCAGTGCGCCTAACTTCTAACACATGCAGGCAAAAAGGGGTGGTGAAATGGGTGTTTTGTGGGCATTCCAAAATTTACATGTATTGTTACAGAATAAGGCTCTCTGAGCCCAAATCTATGTGCCATGTTTTCATTAGTGTAAAAGGTGTGTACTTTTAGGTGCTGGGATATCAATTAAGCGTATTCTATACACTGTGCCTAATTCTAGGTGCCAATTTTAGAATATGTTTAGGCAGAAATGT
Source organism: Microcaecilia unicolor (assembly GCF_901765095.1). Lineage (NCBI taxonomy): Eukaryota > Metazoa > Chordata > Amphibia > Gymnophiona > Siphonopidae > Microcaecilia > Microcaecilia unicolor. Next base: position 302,671,424 of record NC_044035.1, on the reverse strand, counting down.
TTTCCGCGTGGATTTTTTAGGCGCCACATATAGAATCTGGCCCAAAGGGGCATATTCTATAATAGTATGCATAAATTTTGGCACACCCATGAAACAGCCATTTCCCTGCCCATAATCATGTCCCTTTTTGGCTGCATGCATTAGAATTTAGGCGGTGTGTTACAGAATACGCTTAGTGAGTTATGCACATAAATTCTAATTATTGAAAATTAGTGCTCATTATTGCTCATTAAGACATTATCAACACTGATTAGCTTGTTAAGCCAATTAAGTTACGTGCATTGTTATAGAATATGCTTGGATTTTGGCACGGAACTCTAGATGCACTATTTAGAATCCAGAGGATAGCGGTGATTTCCATGCCTAACTTTGGGCACCAGACTTTATACCTGCTGAAATCTGTGTAAACGCTGGCACCCATGTTAGGCGTGCCAAGGCAGTATTCTATTAACTATAAGTGTAACCTTTTGAAAGGTCCCTGACATGCTCCTCTCATGGCTATGTCCCCTTTTGGGATACGAGCTATGAGAATTAGACACCCTGCCTTATAGAATAGCATGCAGCCAGATGCCAATTAACATCAATAATTAGTTGTTAGCATCCATTTATCGATGGTTCAGAGCTCATTAATCAACTAATTTTTCATGCACATCTCAGCAGTATGCCCAAATTTGGGCACCATATATAGAATCTGAGGGTTAGTGCCTAAATATTTAGCACGCTTTCTTGAATGTACCCCTATGTGCATATAGGGAGTACTTTTCTTACAGTGTGCCCTATATGCACATGGGAGCCCTTTTACAAAAGGGTTGCCATGTGGCAACTGGAACTGCCACCGGCAGTAGTTCTGACTCATGTGTGTGCTATTTCCAGCAAGACAAAAAATATTTTTAGAATTTTTACTGTGGCACTAACCCAGCAGTAGTTGGGCAGTGCCACATGCTGCCCAGTTACTATTAGGTTATTGCGGGAGCCCTTACCGCCACCTCAGTGGGTGGCGGTAAGTGCTCCCCACTGCATGGCCAGCTTGGTAAAAGGACCTTATAACAAGCACTTATTCAAAAGTTCACATTTGCATAATGGTTTGAGCATCTGGACACTACTGGGAGAGTGCATGCTCTTTGCAGGTAGTGCACACTCATTTGACATTTTAAAAAAATGAACATCTTATTGCTGCCCATCTATAGGGTTTTTGATTCTGGAAGGAGCATTGGTCATGGCCCCCAGCCAAGGAATGTCACTGACCCCAGATGTTATATATTGTGCTTAGATTTAGCACAAATTCTATAATACCGTGCGTAACTTAATTGGCTTAACAAGCTAATGAGCATGGATATCAGCACTTAACAAGCAATAATGAGTACTATGGCACTGATTAGAATTTACACACACAACTCGCTAAGCATATTCTGTAATGATGTGCGCCAAACTTCTAACACATGCAGGCAAAGAGGGGGTGGTTATGGGTGGGGAAACGAGCGTTCCCAAATTTAGGTGCCTAGTTATAGAATAATGGCCTAGTGAGCCTAAATCTACACACTGGGATTTACGCCATGTTTTAGTTGGTGTAAATGGATATGCGCAGATTTAGGCACTGAAATATCAACTAAGATTATTCTATAATCAGCGCCTAAATCTAGGTGCCAATTATAGAATACGCTTAGTAGGCACTGATTTCAGCACAGATATTTTAGACGGCATATGTAGAATCTCCTCCAGTATGACTGGCCTAAATTAGGGAGTAAAATAGGGAGGTGGGTAGAAAATCCTTCAGTAGTAATAAATAAAGGCACAGGGTGCATTGCCCTGGCCCTGGATCCAATTCAGCTAGAAGTAGGAAAAAAACTGCCTGGTCAATAAAAATGACAAAATAGAACTCTTGGGGGGTCCCCCAAAATATTTTCAATAGGCAATATGTGCCCCTTTATCAGTATCGGTTTTAATTTATTGGCTTATCCCTCATTTTATTCTCTATTTTCAAAACTTCAGGCCAAGGCAATAAAATGGTTATTCGCAGGACTGCGTATATAGATATTTCAGTTGCTTACTTATTTCCCTGCTTTCTAATGGAATGAGGTAGCAAAAATTTGCAGGCCTAGGCAATTGGTAGGTGTGAAAAAACAAACCTCCGCTCTTCTACCAAAGGAGCCTTACCACTGAATGCAAAGGCTAGAGAAAGCTGCCATGAAGGATCCATGATAAAAGTATTTTCTTAAGAAGGAAAAAACACATCTTCAAATTGACTTACAAATTTGACATATTCATAGTTGCAATGACAAACTTTGTCACATCTTCAATGATGAGAAAATATAAATGCAGAGCTCTTATCCATCTTTAATTATTTTGAATCTACTTAATTATTTTCAAATACAATAAATTGCAACATGACCTTGGTAATGTTAGATATAGTAAAATCCTTGGCATACAATTGGAGGAATAAAGCGAAAATAAATCAGTTGAACTAAGCAGCATGTAAGATTATTTGGTAGAATGTCTATACATTTCTATAAGCAATTTGAGTAATATGTTAACTTTTTGAAACACAATACATAACATTTTTAATTTACTTAACCCAAGCTTCAGAATATAAGCATAGAACAAATTGTTGCAATAACCAATTTCAATTATAGTCATTTTTCAAGAATGTCATGTCATCAGCAAACAGTTTTATCCCCTTCAAAATCTAGATAAGATTTTCAAAGTAGCTAACTACAGTCACAAAAATTAAAAGGGAAGTTTCTCAAGTGTAACTTTAGTTTCAAGCCCAGAGGAGTTTATACGTTCAGAAAAATTGCTTTAGTAATTAATTTAAGATGTATTTTGCTACCTCTACCAAGGGATTTAATGGCAAAGTGCATAAAAACTCTAGATTGTTATTTTTAATAACCAACAACTTTCAAATACAAATGGTTAGAGGTTAAGAATACAGCTTTCTAGATAGGTGTATTACTGAGCTAGCAACCCATTTTTCGAAAATAATTCCAGGAACTAAAAGTTCACATCTAGTTTTGTTTTGGAACACCCTCTTCATCAGTATCAACTTATAGGAAGAGATGATGAATATTTCTATATAGTTCAGTTCTTTGTTATATCTGGCAACTTTTGTGCGTTGATATTCAAAAGTACCTCAAAAAAAGCACACACATAAAAAGCTGCTTTTCATATCTTGACCATGCCACAGCTAGATTATCTAGACTTTCAATCATTATTTCCTAAACAGACAGTATAAAGTTAAGTATGGTGAACGAAGCTAATACTTTCAAAGCTTTGCACTAAGAAAATTCTCTAAGTTTGATTTAAATACACAGGATTCATATTTCGGCGACATAGCGATTCAATTAGTTTTAAAGCCATAATGAAGGGATCAGTGACCACTGTCCAGTCCTAATATTTTAAAGACTGTATTCCAAATGTGTAAGGTCTGTGGTAAAGAAGTATTTGCTTTGAGAAACTGGCTTTTCAAGTCTTCTGTTTACAGCTTCAAATGACTTTGAAGACTGTGAGCTCTTTGAGCAGGGACTGTCTTTTCATGTATGGTGTACAGCACTGCATATGCCTTGTAGCGCTTTAGAAGTGATAAGTAGTAGTAGTAAGACAGCATTAGTTTCTAGAAAGTCAAACTTGATCTGTGATCTACTCCCAGCCAGCAGTTTGTAAGATGAGTAGCCATCATTTCTACTTTTGCTGCCCATTGTTTGAGTCATTTGGTAGAATGACAGAACCTCATGTCCCATTTAGCTGATCGAAACCAATCAATAACAATGCAGAGGACATATGCAATATCTGGTTCTGAACATCTAGTTTTCTCTAATGCTTCAGCTTATTCTGTTCTCAGCACCATCCTTAGCCGGGACATGAGAGGTTGTTTCAGTCTCCGGGTCCTTATTCTGATCGTCATTTTCAGGTTGCTCTCCTGGCTTTTGTGAAGTGTCCACAGCAGTTGTACTCTTGCTGGAATTGCAGCCCATCTTAATTTTTCAATTAGTCCGAATGGAGAAGCAAGAAAAATTCTTGTCTTTTGAAGTCCAGCAGTAAGTAGGGACACCATAGGATCGCAGTAATGAAGGCTCTGTGCTTTTTTTTTCCTCCTGCAGAGCTAAATAAACCTTTGTACTGTATTGTTAACTCTGAGAATGTTTTGGTTACTATGACAACTTGCAGCTACTGCCAATCAACCATGGCCTAATAAAGACATGTTAGTTCCTAGAGCTAGCTGAAGGCCAGTTTGTAAGCTAAGAGGCTTTTTTTTTATTAGCACTTGTTCTAATCCACTGAGTCATATTTATCGCACCTAAAGAATTCAGTTTAATTTTAACTTCTTAAATATCCTGGAACTTGGTTACCAATAAACAGTGAAGAGGTGAAGGGAAAAAAAACTTTGTTGTCATAGCAACTAGGATTGCCCTACATTTCAAAAGGTATAGCATAAATGTTGTTTCAATACTTGCATTGCAGTTTTATGTTATGTATTCATATTTTTTTTAATGTTGATTGTTTTGACTATGCATTGCAAATAAATAAAGTTTAAAAAAGAACATGTTTCATGCTAAATTAAATCAAATGCTCATCAAGTACAGCATCCTATATCCAAGAATGGGCAGTGCAGGTCACTAGTGGAATATACCCAGCAAACCCAAACAGAAGATCCATTCACTGTTGCCCACTTCCAGGGATATGCAATGTTTTTCCCCCAAGTCTGGCATGCTAATTGTTTTTTGTAATTTTTCCTTCAGGAACTTATCCAAACTACTTTTAATCACAAGTATGCTAGATGATTTGACCATATCCTCCAAAAATGAATTAAACAGCTTTTCATTGTGCATATAAGAATCCACACCTAAATTTTACACATGCATTCAAAAAGGAGACATGGAAATTGGAGGGTCATGGGTGGAACAGGGGCATTCCTAACATTTATGTGCATTGTTATAGAATGAGAGGGGACATGCACCTAAAGTTAGCTGTGATTCCTGGGTGTAAATTCTATTCTATAAATCGCACCTAACTTTAAGAGTAGTTTATAGAATAGCACTTTTTGTGCCATTTATTTTGGCATCATATTTATTTATTTATTTATTTAGATCATTTATACCTTGCCTTTTGCCGCAGTTTTCCAGCCTCAAAGCGGCTTACAATGAACTAATAAAATAATTGCAATGAGAATTGAGAGAGTAGAAGGAACAGAGAAAGAAAGGAAGGGAAGGGAATATAAATACAATCTTAAACCAAATAAATAAATAGGCAAGGAAAACAAAGCAAAAAAGAAGAGGAAGTAAGGAAGAGACCAAAATCAGGTCTTGACTCGCTGAGACTCATAAAGGCAGGCAAAAAGGACAGTAAAGCCCAGAAGGAAGTGACAGATGCCTGAGTCAAGCAGTGTAGGTGACAACCACGGCCTCTGCTGCTCCTGCAAAGGGGAAGACACTGCAGAAGATTTCTTTTTGCTCGAGGAGGAGGATACTTTGGGACTTGATTTTTGTTTAGAAGATTTGCTGGATTTTCGCAATGAGGGCGACATCTTCGATCTAACCATTTCAGGAGAAATCTGTAGAGTTCACCCCTAACTGCATTGCAAATAATGAGGATGCATGTGGAGGACAATTCTGTAAAGGGGCACCTAGAATTAGGCAACTAGAGGGTGTCTATTGGGAGCCTACTCTATAAAGGAAAATAGGTTTCCTTTCCTTTATAGAATACTAGTCTAACTGGCTATAAATGTGTGTAGGTGGTTAGGCATGAGCACTTATACCAGCCCTACAGCTGTAAATACTTCTGCCTAGATTCCTGAGATATGTGTGTAACATACCAGCTTATTTTCGAAGGAAGCCATCTCCCGACACAAATCGGGAGATGGCCGGCGATCTCCTGAACCCAGCCAAATCGGTATATTCGAATGCCAATTTTGGCCGGCACCAACTGATTTCCGTCACAAAGCCAGCCAAACTTCAAGGGGCGTGTCGGTAGAGTAGCGAAGGCGGGATGGGGGCGTGCTCACGAGATGGCCGGCTTCACCCAATAATGAAAAAAAGAAAGCTGGCCCTGACGAGCATTTCGCCGGCTTCACTTGGTGCCTTTTTTTTCAGGACCAAGCTTCAAAAAGGTGCCCCAACTGACCAAATGACCACCGGAGGCAATCGGGGATGACCTCCCCTTCCTCCCCCAGTGGTCACCAACCCCCTCTCACCCCAAAAAGATATATATATATTTTTTTTTGCCAGCCTCTATGCCAGCCTCAAATGTCATACCCAGCTTCCTGACAGCAGTATGCAGGTCCCTGGAGCAGTATTTAGTGGGTGCAGTGCACTTCAGGCAAGTGGACCCAGGCCCATCCCCCCCCCCCCACCTGTTACACTTGTGGTGGTAAATGTTAAGCCCTACAAAACCCCCCAAAACCCACTATACCCACATGTAGGTGCCCCCCTTCATCTCTAAGGGCTATGGTAGTGGTTTACAGTTGTGGGGAGTGGGTTTTGGGGGGGGATTTGGGAGGCTCAGCACATAAGGTAATGGAGCTATGTACCTGGAAGCAATTTCTGAAGTCCACTGCAGTGCCCCCTAGGGTGCCCGGTTGGTGGCATGTCAGGGGGACCAGTGCACTACAAATGCTGGCTCCTCCCACGACCAAATGCCTTGGAGTTGGCCGGGTTTGAGATCGCCGGCATTAGTTTCCATTATGGGCGAAAACCGATGTCAGCAATCTCAAACCCGGTGATCTCTGACATTTGGCAAGCCCCAACCATATTATCGAAATGAAAGATGGCTGGCCATCTTTTTCGATAATACGGTTCGGGACAGCTCTTTGCAGCGCCGTTCGATTATGCCCCTCATAGTATTCTATAAGTTAGTATTCTGTAAGTTATCTATAAGTTATCTCCCAGATTCCATATAGCGCACCTAGAGATCTACACCGAAATCCAGGAATATTCTATAACAACATGCGTAACTGCATTTCTTGGGCAGACTGGATGGACCATGCAGGTCTTTTTCTGCCGTCATCTACTATGTTACTATCCAGCTTATAATCGAACGAAAAAAACGCCCAAGTTCCGACCTAAATCGGGAGATGGGCGTTTATCTCACAAAAACGAATAACGCGGTATAATCAAAAGCCGAATTTGGGACGCTTTCAACTGCACTCCGTCGCGGATGCGGACAAAGTGGACGGGGGCGTGTCGAAGGCGTGTCGAAGGCGGAACTGGGGCGTGGTTATCACCCGAACAGAGATGGGCGCCCTTCGCCGATAATGGATGCGTTTGTAGCTAGAATTTAGGGCACTTTTCCTGGACCCTGTTTTTTCACGAATAAGGCCCCAAAAAGTGCCCTAAATGACCAGATTACCCCCAGAGGGAATCGGGGATGACCTCCCCTGACTCCCCCAGTGGTCACTAACCCCCTCCCACCACAAAAAAATGATGTTTCACAACTTTTTATTTTCACCCTCAAATGTCATACCCTCCTCCCAGGCAGCAGTATGCAGGTCCCTGGAGCAGTTGTTAGGGGGTGCAGTGGACGTCAGGCAGGTGGACCCAGGCCCATCCCCCCTACCTGTTACAATTGTGCTGCTTAATGCTTATTAGTCGTCCAACCCCCCCAAACCCACTGTACCCACATGTAGGTGCCCCTCTTCACCCCTTAGGGCTATAGTAATGGTGTAGACTTGTGGGCAGTGGGTTTTGAGGGGGATTTGGGGGGCTCAACACACAAGGGAAGGGTGCTATGCACCTGGGAGCTCTTTTACCTTTTTTATTGTTTTTGTAAAAGTGCCCCCTAGGGTGCCCGGTTGGTGTCCTGGCATGTGAGGGGGACCAGTGCACTACGAATCCTGGCCCCTCCCACGAACAAATGCCTTGGATTTATTCGTTTTTGAGCTGGGCGCTTTCCTTTTCCATTATCGCTGAAAAGCAAAAACGCCCAGCTCACACATTGGCGAATAAAACATGGGCGTCTATTTTTTATCGATAATACGGTTCGGTCCGCCCCTTCACGGACCCGTTCTCGGAGATTAACGCCCATGGACATAGGCGTTTCTGTTCCATTATGCCCCTCCACGTTATTTGGCTTAAGCTAATTCGCTTTGATAAAACCACTTAACAAGGTCAGCATGCACATTTCTGAATTTCCACTACCCCAGCTGCAAAGGACTAAAATATAAATTAACATACGCATCCAGCTTCTCCTACATAAGCACGCAACTATGAAATGCACTACCAAATGCCATAAAAACAATGCACGACCTAACTTCCGAAAATCACTAAAAACCAACCTGTTCAATAAGGCATACCACAATGATACATCCTAAATACCAGACAATGAAACTCATACCAGAACTGGACAAAACCGAACTCTCTATACTTGACTGCTTCAGTTACTTTGTCTCGAACTTCAACGCAATACCACTTTATTTCTCATTCCAAATATGTATTCTCTAAACTTGACTGCTAAATCTACTCTGTCACTTATGAACTTTAATGCAAAACCACTTTGTATTTCTCATTCCGGAAATGGTGATCGCCATTACGGATTAATGTAAGCCACATTGAGCCTGCAAATAGGTGGGAAAATGTGGGATACAAATGCAACAAATAAAATAAATAAATAAATACAATAATAGCACTAATTGGCAATAATTAGAATTTACATGCACAACTCACTAAGCATATTCTGTAACGCAGTGCACCTAACTTCTAACACATGCAGGCAAAAATGGCATGGTTATGGGCAGGGAAATGGGTGTTTTGTGGGCGTTCCAAAATGTATGCCCACTGTTATAGACTATGGCCCTCTGCACCTAAATCTACATGCCAGGATTTATGCGGGAGGTGGTGGAGATGAAAACGGTAACGGAATTAAAAAATGCGTGGGATAAACAAAGGGATTCTGTTCAGAAAGAATAGATCCTCAGAAGCTTAGTGGAGATTGGGTGGCAGCACTGGTGGTTGGAGGCAGGGCTAGAGCTGGGCAGACTTCTACGGTCTGTTCCCTGAAAATGGCAGATACAAATCAAGGTCAGGTATACATATAAAGTAGCACATATGAGTTTATCTTGTTGGGCAGACTGGATGGACCGTACAGGTCTTTCTCTGCTGTTATCTACTATCCAGCTTATAATCGAAAATGATCGTCGGCCATTTCCCGACACAAATCGGGAGATAGCCAGCGATCTCGAAAAAGCGGCGAAATCGGTATAATCGAAAGCTGCGTTTTTGACAGCATCGCCGCTTTCCCGTTGCCTCGCCTGCAAAAGTTCAAAGGGGCGTGTCACCAGCTAAGCGAAGGCGGGACATGGGCGGGTGTGGATGTGGCTACCAGATGGCCGGCTTTCGCTGATAATGGAAAAATCCCCGGTGATAAGCAGTATTTCTCCAGTATTTACTTGGTCCTTTTATTTTCACGACCAAGCCTCAAAAAGGTGCCCCAACTGACCAGATGACCACCAGAGGGAAATGGGGATGACCTCCCCATACTCCCCCAGTGGTCACCAACCCCCTCCCATGCTAAAAAAATAAAATTAAAAACCTTTTTTGCCAGGCTGTATGCCAGCCTCAAATGCTGTACTGACCTCCATGACGGCAGAATGTGTTCTATCTTCCGACAGCCTTTCCCTGGTTGTGATGTGGCTCTCAGGTGAGTGTGACACCTTTTCTGTTAGGTGCACTGCAGAGTCACATCAGCAATGCATTGTGGTGGGTGTAGGGTACTGGGCTGTACTCCCATGGTGCTTTTCCCCCTGCTAACTGGGTCAGAGTGTGCCCTGTTTTACTTCCGTTAGTCCATGAGGTAGTGGCAATGTTTGTAAGCCAGTTTTAGATCCCTTTCATGTGTTACCCACGTTAGAGAACTTAGTTCTTACCTTGAATGTGGCTGAAAGAGGGCATTGTACACCATTCTGCCAGCTCTGACCTACTGTTAATCTCAGTACCAAGAAGACTCTTTGCCAGTGGGGCACAACCTCTGATCTGCAGTTAACTGTGAGTAAACGTGCTTATTCAAATAAAGGACTTTTTCAAAGAGATTAGTGTTCAGGTGTCAACTGGTGTGGCAAGCTTATACAGCAGCAACAAATCATGTCCCTGGAGCACTTTTAGTGGGTACCGCAGTGAACTTAAGGCAGGCAGACCCAGACCCATCCCCCCCCCTACCTGTAACACTTGTGCTGGTAATGGGAGCCCTCCAAAACCCACTGTACCCACATGTCTAGGGTGCCCAGTTGGTGTCGTGGCATGTCAAGGGGACCAGTGCGCTACAAATGCTGGCTCCTCCCACGACCAAATGGCTTGGATTTCGCCGGGTTGGAGATCACCGGTATTTTTTTCTATTATTGCTGAAAAACAAACCCGGCCATCTCAAACCTGGGGAAATCCATGCCATTTGGCCGGGCTAAACCGTATTATCGAAAAAAAATGGCCGGCCATCTTTTTCGATAATACGGTTCCGGCCAACTGTAGCACCACCGCCACAATAGATCGCTGGCGACCTATTTGGCCGGCGACGTTCGATTATGCCCCTCCACGTTACTATGTTATGCCATGTTTTTGTTGGTGTAAATGGAGGCACATTGTTTTAGATGCTGGGATATCAACTATTGTTGGCACAGGGAACATGTCTGGGGTGGAGAATGGATGTGTTCTGTGCTAATCAGCACAGCTACATTGCCATATGCTAACCGATTAGCATGTGCTTCACACGTGAGCCCTTACCACCTACATAACGGGTGGTGGTAAGGGCTCACATGCTAATCTGTTTTAATTGCCATGGGCTAATGGCAAAATTAGCACATGCAATATATTTAAATAAATCTTGAGGATTCTCTTGAGGTCTTACACCAGCCAGTCTTCAGTACAGGAGGAAAAAGCCTCACAAATCTCAAAAAGTTGCTAAAAGCAACAAGAGCAGGGCTGCTTCATCATTGGCTTTAAAACAAGGAAAATTAGCACATGGCCATTAATACAAAAAATAGGAAATTTGACCAGTTTACCCCAGCGGTAAAAATGGCCCTAGCACATGGGAAAGACCCACAAAAGAACATCCTAAGGCCACTTTTTACTACTGTTTGGAAATAGGGCTCCTATGACTGTTCTAAAATATCCCTTGAAAAACTAAGGACTAGATTCACTAAAGTATGCTAATTACATTAACATGCGTTATTGACCTAGTTCTTAATAGCATACCTTAATAGCATTAGCGTGTGCTCATGTGGTAGCACTCTTTAGTAAATCCAGCTCTAAGGGACCCTTTTATTAAGCTGTGGTAAAAAAAAAGGCCCTGCGCTAGTGGCATGAACCGTTTTTGCCATACGCTGAGGCCCTGTTAACCACAGCGGGTAAAAAGACCAAAAAAAGACATGGCCATGCGGTAAGATTGCTATTACCACGTGGCTGTGGGGGGGGAGCACTTACCGCCATCCATTGAGGTGGCAATAAGGGCTCCCGGGCTAACCCAGTGGTAACCGGGTAGCATGTGGTGCTGCCCAATTATTGCTGGGTAACTCCTGTGGAAATATTTTTAGAATATTTCTGCTAGCGCCGGAAATGCCGCACGCTGGAAATAGAACTACTGCCAGCGCCTATGTTGGGCTAGCTGTAGATCCAGATTGGGTTTACCGCTGCTTAGCAAAAGGGCCCCTTAGTGAGTAGCCAGCTCTGTGTCTGTCTCATATTCCAAAAGAAAAGCTGAGGAAAATGTAGATTTCTTTGAAAAATTACTAAAAAGCCCCATAAAGCATGCTGGTACTTACCACCTCCAGGCCATGAAGCTTAATATAACCTAGGCAGAAAAAAGTAGGGATGGACGAATGGCCTTCCAACAAGGTCCAAAGGAAACACTTTATTAATGGCATCAACTGTGTCAGGACTCAACGTACACCAAATATATTCAGACTCAACACGGACTCGTGTTTTGGAGCAACAGTGCCTGCGTCAGGAGTCGTGCAATCTTAAGAAAATCCTGCTCTCTTTAGAAAATGCACAGGAAAACAGCACCAATTGCAGCAGCGAAATGTTGATACAAATGGTAAAAACCATTTGCGTTACAAGACGTATGAGGAGAGACTTGATGACCTGAACATGTATACTCTGGAAGAAAGGAGAAACAGGGGTGATATGATACAGACGTTCAAATATTTGAAAAGTATTAATCCGCAAACGAACCTTTTCCGGAGGTGCGAAGGCAGTAGAACGAGAGGACATGAAATGAGATTGAAGGGGGACAGACTCAAGAAAAATGTCAGGAAGTATTTTTTCACGGAGAGAGTAGTGGATGCTTGGAATGCCCTCCCATGGGAGGTGGTGGAAATGAAAACGGTAACAGAATTCAAACACGCGTGGGATAAACATAAAGGAATCCTATTCAGAAGGAATGGATCCTAAGGAACTTAGCCGAGATTGGGTGGCAGAGCCAGCCGGTGGTGGGAGGCGAGGATAGTGCTGGGCAGACTTATACGGTCTGTGCCAGAGCCAGTGGTGGGAAGCGGGGCTGGTGGTTGGGAGGCGGGGATAGTGCTGGACAGACTTATACGGTCTGTGCCCTGAAGAGGACAGGTACAAATCAAAGTAGGGTATACACAAAAAGTAGCACATACGAGTTTGTCTTGTTGGGCAGACTGGATGGACCATGCAGGTCTTTTTCTGCCGTCATTTACTATGTTACTATGTTACCTTTCACCATATAGCTTGTCAGCTCACATCACCGTCTAAGGGGCCCTTTTACTAAGGTGAGGGAGGGCTAACGCGGGGGTAGCGCAAGCCAAATCAGCACTACTGCCAGGCTAGCACGTGCGCCCATTGGTAATTCTGAGTTTGACAGGCGCCAAATCCTGCATTAGGAAATCATTTTCTATTTCCTACCACAGGGGCATTCCCAGCGGTAATCAGCAGTTGGCACATGCTGCATGGTTACTGGGTGGGTAGCGTGTGAGCCCTTACTGCTAGGTCAATGGGTGGTGGTAAGGCCTCAGGTCATAAATAGATGCACGCTAGTTTTAATTTCAATGCACACCCATTTCCTGGCCCATTAAAAAAAGCCCCTTTTCCCTGCCACGGTAAAAAAATGGAACTCGTTGCCGGAGAATGTAGTGACAGCAGCTGGCCTTGCGTAATTTAAAGGGGGTTTGGACAGATTCCTGAGGGAAAAGTCCATTGAACATTATTAAATTTTTTTTGGGGGGGGGGGGTTGCCGGGTTCTTGAAGCCTGGATTGGCCGCTGTCAGAGACAGGATGCTGGACTTGATAGACCCTTGGTCTTTTCCCAGTATGGCGGTGCTTACGTACTTATGTACTTATGTTCAGTGCACACCCAAAACACATACCCACATTACCACAGGCCACTTTTTACTGTGGCTTAGTAAAAGGACCCCTTAGACTTTATATGTAAGGTTGCTTTATCCTCCTTTTCTGTGTGTTATGGTTAATATAATCTGCCATGCTGAGGTATTAAATAAGGCCACATTTCCTTGACTACAGAATTTTTCGAGCTAGTGTTCTGTTGTTCCTCATGAACTTCCTTGTTAGCTGTGCTCGGTAAGGGTGACAGCTTCAAAGAGGATTATTTGCAATTGTCCTTCCTTATTTTCCACTAACCTTATAATGCTCTGTTTAATGCTTTTTCTAACTGAAACTTAATGAACCATTTACAGTAATTAAACAAATTAAGCCTTTATTTGACACAGATAAATATTGCCTGAATAATACTTATTCAGCCTCTGTTTGCATAGCTATGGAATATAAAGCAAGAAGCTAGCAGTGAGCTAGCAACAATTACATTATTCCTTTGTCTTCACAAATATATACTCAAAATCCACCACTTAATGTTGCTCCAAAATGTTGCTGTACCAGTTATTCTTGGTACAGCAAGAGTATTTTGTGTTTACAGTAGCTTCTTAGCTACCTTAGCACTTCATGCATTTGGCTCATTAGTTCAAGAACAGAAGTTATTTTAGTTTAGTCAATGAGATGAAATTAGAAAATATAAATACATTTGCATCTAATTAAGGGAGAATGAGACTTGATATTACGCCTTTCAGTGGTTTTTGCAACTACATTCAAAGCAGTTTACATAGAGGGTCGAAAGAAACATCCAAGTTGCGATTTGGATGTCTTTGTAAAACGTCCAAATCTGGGGGCAGGGAAAACCGTATTTTCAAAAAAAGATGGATGTCCACCTTTCGTTTCGAAAAATACCATCAAAGACGTCCAAATCCAAGGACATCCTTAAATTTGGACATCCCTAGATTTGGATGTCCTTGGATTTGGATGTCTTTGACTTTTGGTGATTTTCGAAACCAAGTCAAAAACACCCTAATGCAAGCCATTTGGACATGGGAGGAGCCAGCATTTCTAGTGCACTGGTCCCCCTAACATGCCAGGACACCAACCGGACACCCTAGGGGGCACTGCAGTGGACTTCATAAAATGCTCCCAGGAACATAGCTCCCTTACCTTGTGTGCTGAGCCCGCCAAAGCTCACTACCCACAACTGTATACCACTACCATAGCCCTTACGGGTGAAGGGGACACCTATATATGTGTACAGTGGGTTTGTGGAGGGTTTTGCAGAGCTCACTGTTTCCTCCACAAATGTAACAGTTAGGGGGGTATGGGCCTGGGTCCACCTGTCTGAAGTGCACTACAGTACCCAATAAAACTGCTCCTGGGACCTTCATACGCTGTCATGGACCTGAGTATGACATCTGAGGCTGGCATAGAGGCTGGCACAAAATATTTTTAAAGATGTTTTTTGAGGGTGGGAGGAGGGAGTTAGTGACCAATGGGGGAGTAACGGGAGGTCATCCCCGATTCTCTCCGGTGGTCATCTGGTCATTTCGGGCACCTTTTTGTGCCTTATTCATAAAATAAAACACATCCGGATGAAAACATCCATCATGGACGTCCTTGCTTTTTTTGATTATGGGTCAAAGACATCCAAGTGTTAGGCACGCCGAAGACCCACCTTCACTACACCTCCAACACGCCCCCTTGAAATTTGGACGACCTTGCAACGGACTTCAGTTGGAGACGTCCAAAGTCGGGTTTCGATTATACCGATTTGGACGTCTCTGGGAGATGGACGTCCATGTTCCGATTTATGTCGAAAGATGGAAGTCCTTCTCTTTCAAAAATGAGCCTGATAGTATATACAAGTACCTGGGTGATGGAGGGTTAACTTACTTGCCCAGAATCACAGGGAGCTGAAGTTGGAATTGAACCTAGTTCCCCAGGATCAAGGTCTGCTGCCCTAACCACTAGGATACTCCTCCACTAGCAACATTCCATGTAGAATCTCAAATAGGGAAAGGGAAATAGGACTTAATATACCACCTTTCTGTGGTTTTTGCAACTACATTCAAAGCGGTTTACATAATATATACAGGTACTTATTTGTACCTAGGGCAATGGAAGATTAAATGACTTGCTCAGAATCACAAGGAGCTACAGTAGAAATTGAACCCAGGTCCCCAAGATCAAAGTCTGCTACACTAACCACTAAGCCACTCATTCCACTCAGATATTTAGAAGAAATAAAAGCCAATAAATGATATTATGACTAATATACATTACTTTTGAGCAGCCTCTAATCTTTCATTCATTCATTTGAATTGTTGCTCACTTATTCATAGAAACGCTTCAAACATACAACCAAATGCAAAAATAAAATCAGCACACCAAAATATCACTCAATTAAAATTAAAATAAATATAACATAAAAAGATAAAAAATAACCACAATAATCAATGTTTAAACAAAATGCTAGCTACTACAGTTAAAATAAAACTGGACATTCTGTGCTGGTACCTGGATACTAGCTGGTGCTAAATATCCAGTTTCAGTATTATTATTTTTGCTTCTTTGCAGTAGCAGCAGCACTCAGGAAAAATAACTATACCTCCAGAAGTGCAGGCAGGGTTTGTTGTGAAAACAAGCTCTCAGAGCCTTTTACGAATACTCATTTTTGCAAGTTTCTGTCATTAATGAGTTGCTTTGCAAAATTTTGCATTGTGGACAAGTTGAGTAATGGCTAGAGCTCCAGGAGTTCAATTCCTACTGCTGCTCCTTGCGATCTTGGGCAAGTCACTTATCCCTCCATTTCCTCAGGTACAAAATTAAACCCCTTTTACTAAGGCACGCTCACATTTTTAGTACGCACCAAAATTGGGCGTGCGCTAAACATTAGAGACGCCAATGCATTCCTATGAGCGTCTCTAACATTTAGCACGCACCCAATTTTAGCAGGCACTAAAAACGTGAGCTTACCTTAGCAAAAGACCCCCTCAGACTTTGAGCTCTTCAGGGACAGGAAAATACCTAGGGCTTCTTTTATTAAGGTGCACTAATAGATTTAGCATGTGCTAAATGCTAAGATGCTCATTTTATTTCTATGAGCTTCTTAGCAAATAGGATGCACTAATTGTTAGCATGTGCTTAATCCATTAGCATACCTTAGTAAAAAGGACCCCTAGTGTACCTGAATGTAACTTACCTTGAGCTACTACTGAAAAAGATGTGAGCAAAACCCAAGTTCCAGGGTCATCCCCTCCCTCCCTCCCTCCCTCCGAGTTCCAGGGTCATCCTCCCCCTCCCTCCCTCTGAGCTCCAGGGTCATCCCCTCCCTCCCTCCAAGTTCCAGGGTCATCCCCCTCCCTCCCTCTGAGTTCCAGGGTCGTCCCCTCCCTCCCTCCCTCCAAGTTCCAGGGGACCGAGTTTCAGGTTCCCCCCTCCCTCCCTCCGAGTTTCAGGTTCCCCCCGTCACGATTGTGACTTTTTCTTGGTTTGTGCTCCTCTCGCCCTCTGGTGCTTTCCAGACTCTCTTTTTGGGCTGGTCCTGATATTTTAGCCCTCCAGGCTTGGTTTGAAGTTTGGCAGCTAGCCTCACCCATAGTGGCCTCGTGATTCCTGCAGCTAAACTTCAGCTGCTGATGGGCTTATTAACCACCTGGAAACCTTCTGAGTTTGCCTTTGCAAAGCCTAAGGTCTCTGGATATGAGGGTGTGCTCTGTTGCACTTCTGCCTAATCTGTGTATTGTCTGAAATCCTTGCCTGGTTCTAGTCTAGTCTTTGTGTAGTTTAGCTTGTACTTTATTGCTTGTTTCCTAGTCTTGTTTCTTGTTTGTATTTCTTTGTCTGTTCCTTGGTTAGTCTGTGTGTAGGTGCTGATAGCATTTATTGCTAGTTCCCTTCCTAGTGGCTGGTGGGCAGCTTTCTGTTCTTGCCCTTTTGTCTGTTAGTGTTTTTCCCTAGTGGCTGATTGGCAGCTCTCAGTCCTTGCTGTTACCTGTCTTTGTAGCCTTCTCAGTGGCTGCCTGCAGCTTTCAGTCCTGGTCCTTTAGCCTGTCCACTTTCTGTCTTGTGATGTATTGTTTGTCTGTGAGTTCTAGCCCAGTTTCCTGCCTTGTCTCCCATGTTTGTTTCTTTTCCCTCTGACCCTCAGTATCTGTTCGGCCTAGCTTGTTTTCACCCACTGTGTCCTGTAAGTCCTGCTGGCTGCCCGCACCTAGGGGCTTAACCCCTAGGGAACAGCGGCCAAGTGCAGGTGAAGTCTAGTTGTTCCTGCTCTGCCTGTTCCAGCCTGTTTGCCTCAGCTGCAACTCCAGTCCAGCAGTTCCAGTCCTGTTTCTATCAGCCCGTCAGAGTTCTGCCTTGTCTCTGATTTGGGGGTGGTTTTGCCTGCCACTACCGCTCCTTGGCAGTGGTCCAAGGGCTCACGAGTCCGGATTCTCCTTGAAAGCCTGACACCCCCTCCCTCCCTCCGAGTTTCAGGGTCCCCCTCCCTCCCTCTCTCTGAGTTTCAGGGTCCCCCTCCCTCCCTCCCAGTTCCAGGATCCCCCCTCCCTCCCAGTTCCAGGGTCGTCATCCCTCCCTCCCTCCCTTCTAGTTCCAGCACCCCTCCCTCCGAATTTTAGAAGTCATCTTCACTTACCAAGTCGGGGTTATGGCGGCCATCAGCAGCGGTAAAAGGCGTGCAGGCTTGGCCCTTCTCTCTCTCAGCTCTGGTCCCGCCCTCATTTCCTGTTTCCGCAAGGGCGGGACCAGAGCTGAGAGAGAGAGAAGGGCCGAGCCTGCACACCTTTTACCGCTGCTGCCGGCCGCCGTAAACCCGACTTAGTAAGTGAAGATGACTTTTAAAATTTGAAGGGAGGGGGCCTGGAACTGGTAGGGAGGGAGGGAGGAAGGGAAGGAAGACAACACCCTCATGCATGTGATGTCGCATTCCGTTGCCTGTCAACTCTGCAGCGTTCCCTTCCAGTGATTGGTCACTGCGGTTTGTGACGATCCCGGAAGTATGTGACGTCAATTCAGGAGATGGATACAGCAGGAGCACGAACCCTTCAAAGCTTCACTTTTATGGAGTCAGCTTCAGAACATTGGAGGTGCTTTTTATTATATAGGATTATTCCCAAGTACTTTTTAAAAATTTGTGCATGCCTATGAGATGGTGCAAAACCCAACAAGGAAAGTTTTTTACATAGATATGTATTCCCATTTTAAAATAGGGAATGTACAGGAGGATTTTTGGCCCGCCCATGTCATGTCCGGACCACTCCCAAAACATACTCCCTTGAAATTTCTGCATGTTGTAGGTCTCCACATGTAAAGCACGGCTTTCTCAAATTGTTTTTTAAAGGTATATGTGATCTGCACATGTAAAAGCTTCTATTTACCTGTACAGATGCTTTTGAAGTAAAGGCTATAATATGGTCAAATTTCCCTATGTATTCCCTGCAGCTAAACAGCAACACAGCTGCTATAAAGGCAGGCACTTAACCATGTATCTATTCGGTAACTAGGACTATACAACATAATTACATGGTGCTGTAATACATGTTGCAACATGTTAGCTAGCTAGTTGAAAACAATAAGTACTATCCAGTACCTTCCTCTGTGATTGCACAGACAACTCACACTATGACAAAATTCCTTTTCAGGATTTGGCTGTATAGTGGCTTTTCAGTAGATTTGGATGGATACACTTATTTTTAAGTTGTTCCTATCATCTACTTAAGTTGCATATTTCTTTATTTTATTTCCTAATATATTTAAAAGCACTTATTCCTCATTCTAAGTGAAAAACAGGTAAATATCAGGCAATATCAAATACATATACCCCCAATTCTATATATGGTGCCAAAAGTTTGATGCTGAACTTTGAGTGCGTATCAGAGAGGCGTGCACAAATAAATAGGAAAATGAGCTCAGAAAAATCAATAATGGATGCTAACAACCAATTACCTATGTTAATTAGCATTCCTAAAAAAATTGTGCGGCATCCCCATGTGCACTGTACTGTGAAGCTCAGAGCGCACCTATCTAAAAAGGGGTCATGGTATGGGGGGTGTCGGGGGCATTCCAGACTTTTGTGCACAGATTTATGGAATTTGCCTGCAGCACACTTAAATTGGGTGCTGGCATTTACACCTTTTAGCAGGCATAAGTACATCATCCAGAAGTTAGATGCGGGATTCATGTCAATCGCGTTTTGCTCCCTCTATAAAATAGCACTTAGCACTGAAATCTTTCAGCGCCATTCATAAAATTCTCTCCATAGAGCATCAAAACAATATAATTGAACATAATCAACATCAGTCATCAGCAGTGATAACAAATGTTTATGCAAATAAAAACTAATTAAGAAAGAGATACAGGCAATGGGAGTTATTGCAGAAGAATCTCGAATAATGAGTATTCACATTTGCAGATTACAAAAAGCAAGCTCCATTGTCTCTAGCTGGGCCTTTCTGCTTGGTTACCTCAATGGAAAAATTTGCACCTACGTGCTCTCTCTTAGAAAGTAATAAAAATCGGTTACATAAAAGGGAGGAAGATCAAAGGGGTTTAAAGTTCTATATATACATAATGGTCAAATTCCAAATTGAGAGGATACCATAACAAAATAAAAATAAATCCTATATTGTATTATCAAAGTTTTAGAAACCACGGGAAACCTACTTGTCAACAAATATTCATTGGTAGAGATCAAATAACTAACTTTGGGTAGCCCCATCCATCGACAAATTCTGTCTTCCTTCTAAGAGCATAAAAAGAAATCAAAGATGAATAATGCACTACTTAGAATGGGCCATGAAAACGAATATCTATAAAAGGCTACTTGCCAAAGAACGATTTCATTTAAGAACAGTTCAATTTTCGAGACTACACTAATTACCAAATGCTATACTATCACTACTGAAAAAAAAGAGATTTGAAAAGTCAAGAGCAGCTTGTAATTAGATTGTAGTAGAGGGGTGATAATGATCCATTCAGTGCAAACTAATTACACACTAGTAATACCATTAAATATAGAAAGATATATTAGGTTTAAATATAGAAAGATATATTTGGTTTGGTCCAGGTGTAAAGGCAACCTTTTAACCTTTGTTACTTTTAAAATATGTACTCCAAGGCCCCAATGATCAGTTTCCCCATGCTGCTTCAAACAGTGCTGTAAAATTAGCGCCGAAACAGTGCAGGGAAACAACACCCCAATGATCAAAACTAATAGCAGCTCGGAGCTGGCGTAGGGTTAAGGTGGAATTCTGCCCATACGATCAGAGTGCAGTGCTCTGATCATACAGGCGGAATACCACAGAGCTCATTTAAATATCATTTAAATGAGCTCTGCGGTATTCCCTGGCACAATCATTGTTTGCCGCACCAGACCCTTCTGCTCATTCTGCACTGGTAAATATGGGCACTAGTTCAGTGCTAGTGGCCTCTAGTGTCCACATTTACCTTTATTTATTTATTTATTTATTTGTTACATTTGTATCCCACATTTTCCCACCTATTTGCAGGCTGAATGTGGCTTACATAGTACCGTAAAGGCATTTGCCAAGTCCGGTAGGGAACAAATACAATTAGATGTTAGGGTGGAATAGGGAGGATAAGATTCAGGCACATAGGGTTAAAGATAGGGAGGGTTTGATAATGTCTAGTACGATCTTTGGTATTGATGTGTTGCGGAGTTGAGGCGTTTTAGGTTGGGTCAGTCGGGTATGCCTTTCCGAACAGGTGAGTCTTTAGTGATTTTCTGAATTTTAGATGGTCGTAGATTGTTTTCACAGCTTGTGGCAGTGCGTTCCACAGTCGTGTACTTATGTAGGAGAAATTGGACGCATGGGTTGTCTTGTATTTAAGTCCTTTGCAATTTGGGTAGTGGAGATTCAGGTAAGTCCGTGATCAACTGGTTCTCTTTCTGGTTGGGAGATCAATCAGGTCAATCATGTAACCTGGGACATCACCGTAGATAATCTTGTGGACCAGGGTGCAGGTTTTGAAGGTGATGTATTCTTTGATCGAAAGCCAGTGCAGTTTTTCACGAAGCAGTGTGGCACTTTGGAATCGTGTTTTACCAAATATCAACCTGGCTGCTGTGTTTTGGGCTGTCTGGAGTTTCTTTTTGAGTTGTTCTTTACATCCCCCATAGATTTCATTGCAGTAGTCAACGTGGCTTAGTACCATTGATTGAATTAGTTTACGGAATATTTCCCTTGGGAAGAAAGGTTTTATACATTTGACTTTCCACATTGAATGAAACATTTTCTTTACAGTGGAGTTGACTTGGGTCTCAAGTGTAAGATTGCGACCAATTGTAACACCTAGTATTTTGAGACTATCTGAAATGGGGAGGGTATGATCTGAGCTGATTAAGGTTGCAGGTTTGTAATTATTGTGCTGGGATGAGAGGATAAGGCAGTGTGTTTTATCAGTATTCAGTTTCAGTTGAAATGAGTTTGCCCATGAGTCCATGGTGTTCAAACCACGCTTTGATCATCGGGGCCAGGTTTGCAAAACTCCAACAACTGTGATGTTACAAAACAAAAGTCTATAGACCTCCAACTCTAAGAAGTTGAATCTGTGAAGTATGTGTTGAAATATGAACCTTTTGCCAGGCTACTGATATCAGACTTACATATATGCTCCACCCTGTATTGGGTATTACATACTACAGTGTCATTACAGCAAATAGGCAGCATTTGGTCAACAAACTGATAAGGATAAAGCTGAACTGCTTAACAGTTATTTCTGTTCTATGTTCATGGATGAAAGACCAAGGGTAGGACTGCAAAACACAAATGCTAACAGGGATGGATGTATGGTAGACCAGGACTGATTCTCAGAAGACTGTTCGTGAAGAGCTAGCTAGCTAAACTAAAAATAGACAATGTGATGGGACTTGATGGGATACATCCGAAGGTACTCAAGGAACTCTGAGACGTTCTGGTGGCTCTATTGTCAGACTCTTTAATGCTTCTTTAGAGTCTGAAGTGGTCCAGGAGAACTGGAGAAGGGCGGATGTGGTACCTCTTGAAAAGAACAGAATTAAGGAGGAGGTTGGGAATTACAAACCTCTTAGTCTGACTTCAGTGGTGAGTAAACTAATGGAACCACTTCTAAAGCTGAGGATTGTGAGGTTTCTCAAATCGAATGGACTGCAGGACCCAAGGCAGTATGGATTCACTAGAGGCAGGTCTTGTCAGACAAATCCGATTGGTTTCTTTGACTGGGTGACATAACAGTTGGATGTAGGAGGAGTGCTAGATGTGGTATATTTGGATTTTAGCAAAGCCTTTGACACGGTTCCACACAGGTGACTGATAAATAAACTAAAGAGACTGACTGGATTAAAAACTGGTTAAATGGAAGGAGACAGAGGGTAGTGGTAAATGGAATTTGCTCCAAGGAAAAGGATTTTATCAGTGGTGTATCACAGGGCTCAGTCCTTGGGCTGCCTCTTTTTTACATCTTTGTGAGTGATATTGAGGGAGGGCTGTCTGGTAAGGTTTGTCTCTTTGCGGATAATACCAAACTCTGTAATAGGGTGGACATCCCGGTGTGGATAGGATGAAGAAGGATCTAGTGAAGTTTGAAGAATAGTCCAATAATTGGCAACTAAGATTTAATGCTAAAAAATGCAGGATCATGCACTTGGGTTACAAAAATCCAAGGGAACAGTATATATAGGGGGTTAAGTACATCTGTGTATGAAAGAAGAACGGGACTTGGGGTGATTGCATTGTATCTTAAGGTGGCCAAACAAGTAAAAAAGAGACAGGCAAAGCCAGAAGGATGCTCTGGAGCATAGGGAGAGGGATGATCAGCAGGAAACAAAATGAGGTGATGGTGCCCTTGCATAATTCTCTGGTGAGGCCTCATTTAGAATACTATGTGCAATTCTGGAGACCGCACCTACAAAAAGATATAAGCAGGATGGATTCAGTCCAGAGGGAGGCTGTTACAACCTCCTCTGGCAAAGAGTTCCAGAGGAGGTTGTAACAGTGATTAGCATATCTGGGTTTAAAAAAGGTTTGGACAAATTCCTTGAGGAAAAGTCCATAGTCTGCTATTAAGACATGGGAAGCAACTGCTTGCCCTGGGATTTGTAGTATGGAGTGTTGCCACGATTTCGGTTTCTGCCAGGTACTTGTGACCTGGCTGGACCACTGTTTGGAAAATAGGATACCAGGCTACATGGCCCATTGGTCTGACCCAGTATGGGTACTCTTATGTGGTTTACAATTTCTATTACAGTTACCTCAATTGCAGTACATCAACTACTATAAATAAATTTATTCCAGCATCAATTTTTCAGCACCATTTATAGAATTTACCCTACTGTGTGTTAGATGCAAAAATTAACATGCAGTAGGCCAGATTCTATAAAGTTGGGTGCCCAAATTTCCAACTAACACACAAATTTGGATGTACAAGTTATAGTGTAGTGTCAGTTTCACATCTACCTCTATTATTAAATTAGGTGCCAATTGGCCTGAAGGACCAATAATAGCCCTTAAGTAGCATTAATTATGCTAATTGGCACTAATTTGTAGTTACACATGCTTCCCCATGTCTGTCTCAATAGCAGACTATGGACTTTTCCCCCAGGAATTTGTCCAAGCCTTTTTTAAACCTAGATATGCTAGCCACTGTTACTACATCCTACAGCAAAGAGTTCCAGAGCTTAACTATTCATTGAGTGAAAAAATATTTCCTCCTATTTGTTTTAAAACTGTTTCCATGCAACTTCATTAAGTGTCCCCTAGTCTTTGTACTTTTTGAAAGAGAAAGAATCGACTCAATTCTACTCATTCTACACCACAGTCATATCTCCCCTCAGCCATCTCTTTTCCAAGCTGACGAGCCCTAATCTCTTTAGCCTTTCTTCATTTGAGAGGAGTTATATCCCCTTATTTTGGCCGCTCTTCGTTGAACCTTTTCTAATTCTGCTATATCTTTTTGAGATGTGATGACCAGAACTGAACGCAATATTCAAGGTGAGGTCACACCATGAAGCGATACAGAGGCATTATTGTATTCTAGGTCTCATTTACCATCCCTTTCCTAATAATTCCTAGATCTTTTTCTTGGGTACTGTCCCCCACAATGGACCCTAGCATTAGGTAAATATGATTTGGATTATTCTTCCCAATGTGCATTACATTGCATTTGTCCACACTGAATTTCATCTGCCATTTGGATGCCCACTCTTCCAATTTCCTAAGACCTTCCTGCAATTTTTCACAGTACGCATGTGCTTTAACAACCTTGAATAGTTGTGTCATCTGCAAATTTAATCACCTCACTCGTTCAGATTTCCAGATAATTTATAAAATATGTTAAATAGCACTGGTTCCAGTAAAGATCCCCGTGGCCTTCACTATTCACCCTCCTCCATTGAGAGAAATAGCCATTTAACCCTACCCTCTGCTTTCTGTCCAATAAAGGAAGAATGCAAAGCAACCACTAATGAAAGAAAATAGTGCTAATGCAGTCATTGAAGACTACATTGAAAATAATTATCTGCCATTGTATTTTTTTTAAGCCTACTATGCAAATGATCCTGTTTTCTGCATTAGGTCACATTTTTTATAGTACCAATCAAACATTCCTTTGTTGTTATTCTTTAGACTTTGTCATTTTGAGGACTTCATAAATAAGAAGTTAGAAGACTAAACCCAAGCACTTTATTATTATAAGACTAGATAGTTGATAAAGAACAAAACAAATCTGTGAAATTTTGCTTTTTATCTCACTGTCACATTTCATTTTTCTAAAAATGCTCCAGGCATGAGTGTACCTTGCTGGAAAAATATTGTATTCCAAAATGCCAATCTTGTAATCCTCAGAGGAAAACAGACAAATTGTGAAACTCATGATAATATCTGCAGGACTGGCATCTCTCCAACATGATGCTTATCCAAAGGGAAGGGTGTTTTGATATGAAATGATAAAACATGCACATACCGAAGACAGGCATTGCTGCCAGCTTGATTTCACACAATTGATCTAATGCTACTAGGAAAACTCTAAATTTGACATGTCTGGATTTTCTAAGGGCATCTATTCAGATTTCACAAACACTACCCATGAGGCCCCTGAGCATCTGAAATATAACTTGCCCCTTTCTAATCTTCCAGTCTAATGGATTCATAGTTATTAAAGAACTTAATATTGTTGTAGCGCCAGATATGACGGCACGCTAGGGGTTGGAAGTACTGCCGGGCTGCTGCGGTAGTCCGGCGGTACTTCTTGTTCAACGAGTGGTAAGCGTGCATTGGGCTTACCGCCGCTTAGTAAAAGGGGCCCAGAATTAGGGAGAATGAAATCAAGATGCTTATCAGCTAAAAAAGCATAATTGATAATTGGGTAAATACTATTATTCTGTGAGTAGAGAGAACCAATGACCTTTTGTAGAGAGAAGGGGTTTACTATGCTACTTTCAACTAGAAGTCATAAAAGGTGTATCATTTATATTAGAGTCAACAAGTCACCAAGAGGTAGCTCTTAACAGAAAGGCCTGATTATAATGAGAAAAAGTAGGAACATTTTCACCACCTGCCTCTATTGGTAATTTTATTTTATGTAATGATATAAGTAGGGGTTTGTTTTTCCATTTAAAAAATAGACAACATTTTATCTATTTTCTTTAAAAAATATTTTGGAAATTAGAAAGGAAGCATACTGAGCAGCTACATAATTTGAGGGACCAGGATCATTTTAACAGATTCTAGTCTACCCCACCATGTAGGATGAAGGGGTGACCACTTTAGACAAATAGAAGTGATTTTATTTATTTATTTATTACATTTATTTATATCCCACATTAACCAGAGCATGTTTAGGTTCAATGTGGCTCACGATGAAGTAAGAACAAATAACAAATAAGGTGGTTAACATTAATTTGTATAGTATCAGCTATTATAGGCTGGAATATAAGACCCAAATATTCTTTACACCAATATATAGGAATAAAAGATATATTGGATATATTTATTTTGAGACAAATTGTTTAGTTCAGTTTTACAACAATTGATAGTGTAACCCAAAAGGGACCCAAAGAGTGGCATAATTGAACGGGGCGCCCAAGTTTTCCTGAGGACGTCCTCACGAAGGGGCGGGGAAACCCGTATTATTGAAACAAAATGGATGGCCATCTTTCGTTTCGATAATACAGTCAGGGATGCCCAAATCTCAACATTTAGGTCGACCTTAGAGATGGTTGTCCCCAATTTTCAGCAATAATGGAAACCGAGGACGCCCATCTCAAAAATGACCAAATCTAAGCCATTTGGTCATGGGAGGAGCCAGCATTCGTAGTGCACTGGTCCCCCTGACATGCCAGGACACCAACCGGACACCCAAGGTGGCACTGAAGTGGACTTCAGAAAAAGCTCCCAGGTGCATAGCTCCCTTACCTTGTGTGCCGAGCCCCCCAAAACCCACTACCCACAACTGTACACCACTACCATAGCCCTTAGGGATGAAGGGGGACACCTAGATGTGGGTACAGTGGGTTTGTGGTGGGTTTTGGAGAGCTCACATTTACCACCACAAGTATAACAGGTAGGGGGGTATGGGCCTGGGTCCGCCTGTCTGAAGTGCACTGCAGTACCCACTAAAACTGCTCCTGGGACCTGCATACTGCTGTCATGGAGCTGGGTATGATATTTGAGGCTGGCATAGAGGCTGGAAAAAAATATTTTAAAATGTTTTTAGGGTGGGAGGGGGTTAGTAACCACTGGGGGAGTAAGGTAAGGTCATCCCCGATTCCCTCCAGTGGTCATCTGGTCATTTCGAGCACCTTTTTGTGCCTTATTCGTAATAAAAAAGGACCAAGTAAAGTCAGGGACGCCCTTCTTTTTTCCATTATTGGCCGAGAACGCCCATATGTTAAGCACACCCCAGTCCCGCCTTCGCTATGCTTCCGACATGCCCCCGTGAACTTTGGTCTTCCCCGCAATGGAAAGCAGTTGAGGACGTCCAAAATCGGCTTTTGATTATGCTGATTTGGGCGACCCTGGGAGAAGGACGCCCATCTCCCGATGTGTGTCGAAAGATGGGCGCCCTTCTCTTTCAAAAATAAGCCTGCAAATGTTCAATAATTTCAAAGAGTGCTGGTAGAAATTCCTCTGGATATGATATTTAAAGGAGTATATCATCAACATAAGCTGATAGTTTAAAATAATTACCTGCAATATATTAAAAGCTTGTGTATTAGTAGATGATCTGATGTTCATCAAAATGGGTTCTAAAACAAGTATAAACAATAAAGAGGAAAGAGGGCATCCCTGCCTTGTTCCTCTGGAAGCCCAGAATGAAGAGGAGAGTAAAGAATTGGTGTTTACGCTAGCTATAGGACTTTAATAAAGAATTTTAACCATATCAATAAATTGTTTACCTAAATTAAACCATTCAAGGACAGAAAGAAAAGGAATTTCCATTCAATATAATCAAAAGCTTTTTTGGCACGTGACTTATACATTAAAGATCAGAAGAACAGAATGTACTTGCAGTGTAAACATCAGAACACATAGAATAAGAAAATAAAAACAAAGAAAAAAACATTCCTGTTAATAAACTCTTTCATTATAGGTAAAATGGGGTCTGAGGTGAGATACAGTTGAAGAGAGATGAAAACATACAGGCACTTTTTCATATTATGCAGCGAGATGAAACATAGCAGAAATTCAGTGATATTTAAGATATGGAGCTCATGTAGTAGCCATAGAAGAAGCTTCTTGTTCTTCAATGTATTTCTCCAGAAGCTGAGCATCCTGGTAAGATTTAGTAGAATTGCTATTTGTAATCTTCATCACAGCTAGGACGAAAAGGCCATATTTTACATATAGGGCCTTTAAGCATGATCTGAGCCGGTTATTAGCATCTTCCATCACCAGTTGCAGGTCTTACATCAATTTGTGACCTCACCTTTAATATTGTGTTCAGTTCTGGTCATCATATCTCAAAAAGATATAGCAGAATTAGAAAAGGTTCAAAGAAGAGCGACCAAAATGATAAGGGGATATAACTCCTCTCATATGAAAGAAAGGCTAAAGAGATTAGGGCTCTTCAGCTTGGAAAAGATATGGCTGAGGGGAGATATGATTGAGGTCTACAAAATCCTGAATGGTGTAGAATGAGTAGAATTGAATCAATTTTTTACTCTTTCAAAAAGTACAAAGACTAGGGAACACTCAATGAAGTTACATGAAAACACTTTTAAAACAAATAGGAGGAAATATATTTCCACTCAATGAATAGTTAAGCTCTGGAACTCTTTGCCTGAGGATGTAGTAACAGTGGCTAGCATATCTGAGTTTTAAAAAGGTTTGGACAAATTCCTGGGGGGAAAGTCCATAGTCTGCTATTGAGACAGACTTGGGGAAGCAACTGCTTGCCCCAGGATTGGTAGCTAATTGGATTTCTGCCAGGTACTTGTAACCTGGCTTGGCCACTGTTTGGAAAACAGGATACTGGGCTAGATGGACCATTGGTCTGACCCAGTATGGCTACTCTTATGTTCCTACAAATCTGAATTCTTTTCTGTATCATCGTCTAATGACTCTAGAATTCTGCCTGCATCTGGGGTCTTGTGTGTGGAACAGGTAAGTGAGAATTCACTCTGAAAATGCTGCCCTGGAATGACTGGATTTCAACTTTCTACTTAAAATACTAAGGAAGTCTTTTACTAAAGATTAGCACGTGATATCTGCCATAGGACCCTGCTGCAGATAACATACATTAATCTTTAGTAAATGATCCCCTAAATTTGGTTCCCAGAACCTCCCTCCCACATCTTCCTATATCATTTGTACCCACATATTCCACAATAGCTAGCTCCTTTCCAGCACTGCCTAAAAACCTCTCTAGGTGATGCATGTGGTCTGCCATCTTCACAACAGGCAGGTCAGTTGCCAAGTGATCTTCATGTCTACCAGCTACCCAGCTATCTACTATGCATTTCTAATCTCTAGCTAGAATGGCCATCTTAACCCTTCTCTCCTGGGCTCAAGCCCTTGAAAACCCATCCTGGGCAGAAGAGGATATTTCTTTGTCTATATGGCAGGTCCTAGATATAGGATCCCTTCCTTCAACATCAAGATAATGCTCTCCTTTCAGATGAACTTGCTTCTCTAAGGCAGCACAGAGATTTCCAGACTGGAATTGGGACTTTATGATGTACAATGTCCATGTAGGTCTCCTCTATAAACCTCTGTGTCAGTTCCTAGTCTAGTCTCCAGAGATTGCATTCATTCTCTGAAAGCCAATAGCTCTTTGCATCAAGTACACACATAAAGCATCTTACCAACTGGTAGGTAATCCAGGCATTGAAAGGCACCCCATTTCACTGCTGGACTGCTGTTTACATTCTAATATTGTTGAGTTGTTAGTTATTTAAAGTTGCTAAGGAGTAGGAATGTTTAATCCTTCACATGTATTTGATGAATTTGAAGTTGGTTAGTCAAAAACTTACAAGAGTTACTCCTTTTTTTATGTAAATCCCTGTTTCCCACATCTTATTCTCTTACTGGGGGGGGATCCGTAAATCAAAAAATGTGTCTGGGGTGGATGAGAGTTGTGGAGGAACAAACATACAGGAATTTAAATTCTAGGGCTTTTAAGTATGCAAACACACAGGAATTTAACAGTTCAACTCACAAGCTAAAGCAGTCTTTAAATCATAGGTTCCCAAACAACAATACCTGCAATTTGTGATCATGCAGCAGCAATAGCAGTTTCTGCTCTCAGTAGTTCCTCAGGTTCTCCCAACAGAAAGTACAAAAAAAGACCAGCATTGTCTGTTGGTCTTTTTGGGCTCAATCAATTCTGGCATCTGTGAGGCTATAGTACCATGAGTTTTTATTCACAACTCCCTGTAGCTATTTCATCTATTTTAAGTCAGAGTAACTGCCCTCACCATGCACCGAGGCTCCTTCTGGAACCCTGCAGTTGTGTGTTCAAATATGGACTCTTTACCACCAGGAATTATGAATCCCCAACTGACCTAGAGAGGAAAAGACTTACCTGGGAATCAAACCTAGGTCTTTGCAGGGCTGTGTCATGAAGCTGGCAAACAGAATTTGGTTTTTAATCTACCATTTCAAGTCATGTATGGTTCTCCTTCCTCCTACACTTTCAAAATGTCAGCTTAAATCATTTGCGTTGGCGGGAGGAGGGACGTTTCTAAGATGGCGGATTAGACTTGTTGGCACTCGGAGCGTGTTTGAACTCCCTTCACTTTACTTGGAAACTATCGTAAAATATGCCTCATAGTAAAAGAAAGGGCGTCGCAAGAAGCGTACCGCTGACAGCTTTAGGTTCGACGACTCAGACGACGCTGGACCGATTTGCCACAAGCACCCCACAATTGACCGGCGAAAGTTTACCTGCAGTGGGGGAAAGTGAAGGAGCACTAACCCCACAAGGTTTAGAAACATCTTTGTCCTCGCCGGAAGTGAACCCACCGCCATGCCCCGCAACTGCCTGGGAGCGTCTGGAGGTCCAGGACCAGTAGCATTCGGAAGTCGTTGCTCAAGAATTACCGATCAGCGGAGACACTCCAATGGCTGTGGGGGAGAACATGGCGCCAACATTGGAATCTATTTCGCCTGCGATTCAGTCTTTAACATCCATAGTTACTCAAGCTGCTCAGGAGACTACACAAATAGTGAGTAAATTGGATTCGCTAACTATCACGCTCGAGGCATTGAAACAGGAAACTTCTTCAAATAAAATGCAGGTTCAACAAGATATCTTATTGTTGACTAATAAAACGGATCTATTGATTAAGGATAAAACAATAATTCATCGTAAAATGGAGAATATTGAAAATTACAATAGACGTTTGAACCTCCGGATTCTAAACTTCCCTCGCACTTCTGAAATTGACGCTCTTGAGTTGTTTAAAAAATATCTTGTTGAAAATTTATCTATTTTTTCAGACTTAATACCGCCAATCAACAAAATATATTATCTACCAGTTCCTAAAAGGAGAACAGAGGGGAATGAAGGATTGCAGGACCTATCGGCCTTCTTGGAAAATTCTAATGATGGGATTTTTGAGAGAAAACTCTCCTTGTTTCAATGGTCTTTGAACAAGATTTGAACATGATCAAAAAATTGTACTTTAGAAATTTGGCTAAACCATTTTATGGTGAAACTCTTCGGATATATCCAGATGTAGTGAAGGCTACCCAGGAAAGACGACGTTCTTTCTTGGCAATGAGAGATGAAGTTAAGGCATTAGGTGCTAATTTTATACTGGCATATCCTTGTAAATGTCAGATTAATATCTGGAAAATAAATATCAATTCTTAGATCCTGAACACTTGAGAAATTTTATAGATCTGAAGAAAGTGAACAAATAGATCCTCTGTTAGTTTAAGAAAATGTAATTCACAATATAAATGTTTTGTGGGTGAATCCAGGCCTTATTCCTTTTAAAAAATTTATTCTTTTGATTCACTCCTAACGTATCTTGGCCCCCTCCACTAAAATTATTGTGGTCTAAGAAAGAAGTTGAATTATGTTGGTAGAATAATGTATTGAAAAATGTTTTTCCTTTCTGTTTTTCTTAACAAGATGTAATGCTTGTGATATGATTTAAAATCAATAAATATAATTTAAATAAATCATTTGCGTTGCTGAGATGTAGACATACAGGCTAAATTCAGTAAGAGGCTCATTTTCAAAGCACTTACACTTACAAAGTTCCATAGGTCACTATTGGGCTCATTTTCAAAAGAGAAGGACGTCCATCTTTCGACATAAATCGGAAGATGGACGTCCTTCTCCCTGGGACGTCCAAATCAGTATAATCGAAACCTGATTTAGGACGTCTCCAACTGCACTCCATCGCAAGGACAGCCAAAGTTCAAAGGGGCGTGTTGGAGGCATAGTGAAGGCGGGACTTGGGCGTGCCTAACACTTGGACGTCCTTGACCCATAATCGAAAAAAACAAGGACGTCCCTGACGAACACTTGGACGTTTTCACTCGGACGTGTTTCTCTTATAACTAAGGCACAAAAAGGTGCCCGAAATGACCAGATGACCACCGGATAGAATCGGGAATGACTTCCCGTTACTCCCCCAGTGGTCACTAACCCCCTCCAACCCTCAAGAAAGATCTTTAAAAATATTTCGTGCCAACCTCAGATGTCATACTCAGGTCCATGACAGCGCATGCAGGTCCCAGGAGCAGTTTTAGTGGGTAATGCAGTGCACTTCAGACAGGTGGACCCAGGCCCATACCCCCCCTACCTGTTACATTTGTAGAGGAAACAGTGAGCCCTCCAAAACCCACCACAAACCCTCTGTACCCACATCTAGGTGCCCCCCTTTACCCATAAGGGCTTTGGTAGTGGTGTACAGTTGTGGGTAATGGGTTTTGGGGGGCTCTGCACACAAGGTAAGGGAGCTATGTACCTGGGAGCAATTTATGAAGTCCACTGCAGTGCCCCCTATGGCTCCCGGTTGGTGTCCTGGCATGTCAGGGGGACCAGTGCACTACAAATGCTGGCTCCTCCCACGACCAAATGGCTTGCATTAGGACGTTTTTGACATGGACATCTTTGGTTTCGAAAATCTCCAAAAATCAGAAGCGTCCATGTCTAGGGACGACCAAATCTAGGGACGTCCAAATTTAAGGATGTGGATGTTTTTGACGGTATTTTCAAAACGAAAGATGGACATCCATCTTGTTCCGAAAATACGGGTTTCCCCACCCCTGGATTTTGCCGTTTTGCAAGGACATCCTAATCGCAACTTGGACGTCCCTTTACGTAACTTTGTAAGTCTAAGTGAAATAAACACTAAGTGCTATTTTATAAACAGCACTCCCAGTTGGGCGCCGTTTATCAATTAGCGTTAGCATTGGGATCTGCACCCAATTTTGGGCACCAAGATTTACACCAATTGAAACTGATGTAAATCCTTGAACCTAAACTAGGTGCAGATCTGCCATATTCTACAACAGTGACGTAGCCACAGGTGGGCCTGGGTGGGCCAGGGCCCACCCACTTAAGGCTCAGGCCCACCCAAAAGTAACACAAATTTAGCGGTAGCTGGTGGAGATCCCAAGCTCTGCCAGCTGAAGACTTCCCTCTGATGGTAAAGAAAATGCTATTCTCCATGATACTGGCACCTTCGCATGCTCAGTTTTCAGTGCATGCCTGCTGCAAACTGCCAAGGTGGAAAGAAGCATTTTCCCGCCAGCTGAGATATTTTTTGGTGGTGGTGGGATGGGGGGAGAACACTTGGTGCCCACCCACTTCTTACCTAGGCCCAGTCAAAATCTGTTGTCTGGCTACGCCCCTATTCTACAACACTGTGTGCAAATTCTAGGAATGCCCATGACCCACCTATGCCCCTCCCATGGCCATGTCCCCTATTCATATCTGCAAGTAAGAATTTACACATGCATCTTTATGGAATACTGATTAGCAAGATGCGCACATAAATTCAAATTGTTGCCAATTAGCACCAATAAGTGATTGCTAGCGCCCAATTATTGGCACTAATTGGCGCATTATTCAATTAAATTGCATGTACAAATTGGGCACGTGCCCAAATTCGTAAACATAATTTTGAGCACCATATATAGAATTTGGAGGATTGCTCAGTTTTATTTGCCAGAAAAAGCCAAAACTAGCAGAGAGAGAGAGATGAGATAAGTAGCTAATCATCTTCCAAATATTTTGCAATTGGCCATAGTTCATAGACATTCTTGTACATAGTACAGCAAGAACACTTTCTGGGGAGATTATGTCCATCTTTATGTCTGTGACCATTTATCACAGGCAAAACAATGGTAGGCCGGAGCTTGTGTTTTGGTGTGATTTACAAGTGTGGTATGCTAATTGCCCCACTTTCAGAAGTGCATCCTGTAATTTAAAACTAACATGTGAAATGCTGAAGAGAGATAAGAGGGTTGCATGGCAGCAAAATAACCCAGTACTAGGAGGTGTCATCAGTCCCCTCCAGCAAAATATGTGACTCCTGCTGGTGATTCTTCAGGTGCCAGGCAGGTCCCCCACTCCCACTGACACAAAAGACCAGTGAGACCTTAGCAGCAACTGATTCTCCAGTGCCTTCCTGTCACTACCATGGCTGACTCTGACCTTACTTGCAGCTGCAGCCTAACCAAATCCTCACAGTGACCGCTGTGCATTGCTCTAGCATTGTATGCCCTATGCAAAATATAACAGCAAGCTGGCTCAGGCTTGGCTCTTACAAATGAACATGACTTCTTTTTTGTCACAGAAAGTTAATTAAGTAAGTACAGGCCCAAGTAGCGACAAGGTGAGAGAGACAGGAAGGCAAGGAAAGAGGATGAGAGTAAACAACAAGGAGAGTCAGGGAATGGCTTCGGAGGATCGAGATTGGGGTTGGGGAGGAGAGGGAAACACTTTGTACTTATACAGGTCTCAGCCAATAGTCAGTCATGACCTGCATAAGCTCCGGTGGCCTGGGCAATTGGAATTAGCCCAAGATATTAATGCCGGTACCTGAACATGGCCCAGCATTGAATATCCAGGGCCAATTCTGCTTAACCAGAATGTTTCCAAAGTGAAAATATCACAAAAATTCTCAAGGTCTCCGTACTATCTGCTCAGGATGCACCAGGGTTCAGCCCCTCACAGATAAGCATACATTTCCAAGGTTGTTAGATGGTATGCACCCTTTGAATCCCACAAACCTCCTCAGCTATACCAAAACACTACTGCAGCTTGAGGCTGGGGGCACATTTTGAGTGCCACCGCACCGCCACTGCACCGCCCTCCCACCACACCTTGCCTCCTCACCCCCACCCCCCCACCACCTCACCCTCCTTGCCATCCCCCCCCCCCCCCCCCCCCCCCCACCCGCCCTCGCCTCCTCACCACTTCCCCTCACAAACAAATACCTTTGCTGGCAGGGATTCCCAACCCCTGCCAGATGAAGCCTTCTTCAGTGCCGGTCTCCGGCACAGCCGCATTCGCAGCCTGCCCCCTGCTCTTCTTTCTTCTTGCTCCTCCTGTGCATGCTGACGCTCAGGAGCAAGAAGAAAGAAGAGCAGGGGCAGGCAGGTGAATGTGGCTATGCCGGAGACCAGCGCTGAAGAAGGCTTCAGCTGGTGGGGTTGGGGACCCCCCACCAGCCAAACCAGGGCCTGGATGAAATTTGCAGGGGCCCAGGCCCCCGTGGCCCCCCATAGCTATGCCCCTGCTTTAAGGGGCCCTTTTACTAAGCAGTGGTAAGCCCAACATGGGCTTATTGCACGCCAATCTAGAACTACCACTGGCCCAATGCGGGCGCCAGCGGTAGTTCCACCCCCAGCACCAGGCATTTCCAGCACTAGTGGTAATTGGGCAGTGCTATGTGCTGTCCGGTTACTGCCAGGTTTATGTGGGAGCCCTCCTCCCCCCCTGCATTGGCACATTGTAACTTCAGTCTTATCGCATAGCCATTTCTTTTTTCAGCCTTTTTATCCACTGCGCACAGCAAAATTGGCCACCGCCACTAGTGCAGGGTTCTTTTAATCGCAGCTTAGTAAAAAAAGCCCCTTACTGAATAATATTATCAAGAATCATTACTTTACCAAACTGTTAAACAGGAATGCCCCAGAAAGTCACCCTCAGCTCCTCTCTTGTAAGATGGGGAAGCACAGGAAACAGCCTGCAGGGAAAAGAGCTTTTATATTACTTGGTGGCCAAACTTGCCTTTTCACAGTACCACATACATCTCTAGCCTTATAGAAAGTCTGAGACTCACCAAAAAGGCCCCTTTCTGGTGGCTACAATCAGGCCTTTCCAACAGAAAAAAAAGTTTATTCTTTTTATAAGTAGTTGAACAAGATAAACTATACTTTTCCAAACCTGATAAATAGCAACAGCATAGCAGTAATTATCCTATGTGTTCATGTATACACAGCCATACTTTTGGAACTCTAAACACTATTTTTAAAGACAACAATTTCCTCTCATCTTAGAGTTTTTCCATGCATATTTTTGAAATTAATTAAATACTAGTAAAAAGGGCCCGTTTCTGACACAAATGAAATGGGCGCTAGAAAGGTTTTCCTCGGAGTGTGTATGTTTGAGAGAGTGTGTGTGAGAGAGAGAGAGTGAACGTGCGAGTGTGTGTGTGTGACAGAGAGAGAGAGTGAGACTGGGTGTGAGTGTGTGTGTGAGAATGTGTGCCATGGGCCCCCCTCCCTCCCTCTGAGTTCCAGGGTCATCCCTCCCTCACTCCGAGTTCCAGGGTCATCACCTCCCTCCCTCCCTCTGAGTTCCAGGGTCGTCCCTCCAAGTTCCAGGGTTGTCCCCCCCTTCCTCCGAGTTCCAGGGTCCCCCCTTCCTCTGAGTTCCAGGGTCATCGTCCCCCCTTCCTCCGAGTTCCAGGGTTGTCCCCTCCCTCCCTCCCTTCCTCCGAGTTCTAGGGTCGTCCTTTCTTCCGAGTCCCAGTGTCGTCCCCTCCCTCCAAGTTCCAGGGTCATCCCTCCCTCACTCCGAGTTCCAGGGTTATCACCTCCCTCCTTCCCTCTGAGTTCCAGGGTCGTCCCTCCGAGTTCCAGGGTTGTCCCCCCCCCTTCCTCCGAGTTCCAGGGTTCCCCCTTCCTCCGAGTTCCAGGGTTATCACCTCCCTCCTTCCCTCTGAGTTCCAGGGTCGTCCCTCCGAGTTCCAGGGTTGTCCCCCCCCTTCCTCCGAGTTCCAGGGTCCCCCCTTCCTCCGAGTTCCAGGGTTGTCCCCTCCCTCCCTTCCTCTGAGTTCTAGGGTCGTCCCTTCTTCCGAGTTCCAGGGTTGTCCCCTTCCTCCGAGTTCCAGGGTCGTCCCCTCCCTCCCTCCCTCCGAGTTGACCGAGTTTCAGGTTCCCCCCTCTCTCCCTCCTTCCCTCTGAGTTTCAGGTTCCCCCCTCCCTCCCTCTCTCCCAGTTCCAGGATCCCCCCCTCGGAACGCGACGTCACACGCATGAGGGTGTCGTCGTCCCTCCCTTCCTTCCTCCCTCCCTCCCTTCCAGTTCCAGGCTCCCTACCTCCAAATTTTAAAAGTCATCCTCACGAAGTCGGGTTTACGGCGGCCGGCAGCAGCGGTAAAAGGCGTGCAGGTTCGGCCCTTCTCTCTCTCTCAGCTCTGGTCCCACCCTCATTTCCTGTTTCCGCAAGGTGGGACCAGAGCTGAGAGAGAGAGAGAAGGGTCGAGCCTGCACACTTGTTACCGCTGCTGCTGTCGGCCGCCATAAATCCGACTTCGTAAGTGAAGTTGACTTTTAAAATTTGGAGGTAGGGGGCCTGGAACTGGAAGAGAGGGAGGGAGGAAGGGAGGGACGATGACACCCTCATGCGTGTGACATCGCGTTCCGTTGCCTGGCAACTCTGCAGCGTTCCCTTCCAGTGATTGGTCTTTACGAACACGGAAGTACGTGACGTCATTTCAGGAGATGGATACAGGAGGAGCACGAATGCTTCAAGGCTTCACTTTCTCAGCTTCAGAACGTTGGAGGTGCTTTTTATTATAAAGGATAATGAAGTTTACCAAAGCCCTAAGTCATTTTGGAACTGAATTGGATAGACAGAACTAAGAAGGCAGTATTTCTCCCTCTGCTGACCAATTGGCAGAATGGCAAGTTAGCATAACAACCTGGATTCTTTGCATTTTTAGAATTCTTATGAACCGTTGTTGCATAAACTGTCCTTATGCCTCACATCTATTTAATGAATATTGTAAGACTTGTATAGATGCATTGACGTTGAATGTGTTTTATATATGATCTTTAAATGCCATGATTTGCAACTCACTTAAAGCAAGATTAAAAAAAAAAATACCAACAATAATAAAGATCTCCATAAATCTTAAGAATATTGAATTCACTACATGTTAAAGTAAATGCAAATTAAAGGACACCAGGCTGCCTTGGTGGCTTGGTCAGAGTGTAGCACTCTGCTATGTAGCTCTGGGTTTGATTCTTAGATCAGGTCTTCCTTTTCCAGTTGAGTCAGGGCTGAAGATCCTGTGAAAGCAGTTCTTATGACTCCTAGTGGCTAGATTTAGGGTCCATCAGGGCCAGTATTAGGGGTGTTGACAACCATGGAAATTGCCCTGGGCACTTATCTCAGACTGCCTGAAGTTGAAGGATGTGCAGCCTGCAGGAGACCTTTGGGTCCCCCTCCTAGTTTCTACCCTGGACCCCAGTGGTGTGCTGGAGCCAGCTCGCACTGGCTCGCAAGAGCCAGTTGTTAAATTTTTTAAGATCTTGCAAGCCGGTTGATCTGCAGGGCGAGCCGGCTCCGGTAAACGGGGTAAGCATGGCAGGAGGGCGCCACAAGCCATGCTTACCCCATTTACCTCACCTCCCACCACTGCCCTCTTTTGCCTGCGCTGCTCTGGGGGGGGGGGGTTAAATCGTTTTATTACCTCTGTCGAAGCGGCCACGTCATTGAAAGCCCTGCCTGTCTCTAGCCTTCCCTTAGTGAGTTTGTTCCCTCAGAGTCCCGCCTTCTGACATCATTTCCTCTTTCCGCGAGGGCGGGACTCTGAGGGAACGAACTCGAAGAGAAGGTTAGAGACGGGCAGGGCTTTCAATGATGCGGCCGCTTCAATGGAGGTAATAAAAATGATTTAAACCAACTGTGGCAGGAAGAAAAAGGGGGATGTTGGGGGGAGAAGAGGGTGGGTAGGTGGATATGAATGGGAGGGGAGGATGGGGGCGAAAGAGAATTGCTAGACATGGATGGGAGCGGGAGGGGAGGGCAGAGGAGAGAGGAGAATCACTGGGTATGGCTGGATGGAGGGGGGCAGGGAGAGAAGAGAATCGATGGTATGGATGGCTGGGGGGAACAGGGGAGAGAAGAGAATCGCTGGGTATGGATGGCTGGAGGGAGGCAGGGAAGAGAAGAGAATCGCTGGGTATGGATGGCTGAAGGGGCAGGGGAGAAAAGAGAATCGCTGGGTATGGATGGCTGGAGGGGGGGCAGGGGAGAGAAGAGAATTGCTGGGTATGGATGGATAGATCAGGGCGTATCTGAGGTTTCGGCGTAACCCTCCCCCGCCTACCGCCGTCCCCCCCACCGCCGTCAACCCTCCCCCCCTCACCGCCGTCAACCCTCCCCCCTACCGCCGGTTAACCCTCCCCGCCTACCGCCAACCCTTTCCCCACCTACCGCTGTCACCTACTCCCGAGGTCCGCTCCTGCCGGTTTTTTAAAATATTACTTTAGCTGGCGGGGGACCCCAACCCCCGCCAGCCCAGCCGAGGTCTTCTTTAACTTCTTCATCCTCGTGCTGTTAAAGCTGCATGATGCATCCTCCAGTTGGACGGAGGGTGGGTATGGATGGCTGGAGGGGGGCAGGGAAGAGAAGAGAATCGCTGGGTATGGATGGCTGAGGGAGCAGGGGGAGAGAAGAGAATCACTGGGTATGGATGGCTGGAGGGGGGCAGGGGAGAAAAGAGAATCACTGGGTATGGATGGCTGGAGGGAGGACAGGGGAGAGAAGAGAATTGCTGGGTATGGATGGATAGAGGGGGGCAGGGGAGAGAAGAGAATTGCTGGGTATGGATGGATAGAGGGAGCAGGTGAGAGGAGAGAATTGCTGAGTATGGATGGATAGAGAGGGGCAGGGGAGAGAAGAGAATTGCTGAGTATGGATGGATAGAGGGGGCAGGGGAGAGGAGAGAGAATTGCTGAGTATGGATGGATAGAGGGGGGCAGGGGAAGAGAGGAGAATTGCTGGGTATGGATGGATAGAGGGGGGCAGGGGAGAGAAGAGAATTGCTGGGTATGGATGGATAGAGGGGGGCAGGGGAGAGAAGAGAATTGCTGGGTATGGATGGATAGAGGGAGCAGGTGAGAGAAGAGAATTGCTGAGTATGGATGGATAGAGGGGGGCAGGGGAGAGAAGAGAATTGCTGAGTATGGATGGATAGAGGGGGCAGGGGAGAGAGGAGAATTGCTGGGTATGGATGGATAGAGGGGGGCAGGGGAGAGAAGAGAATTGCTGGGTATGGATGGATAGAGGGGGTAGGGGAGAGAAGAGAATTGCTGGGTATTGTGAGCTGGTTACCCTTCCAGGGCCCAGCCAGGGTTCACCCTGCTTAGCTTCCTTCACACACAGTCACTGTTGGGCTCTACACTTCTCGGTAATTCACCAGGACTCTGCCTCCAACACAGGGGAGTTCTCTGCCTCCTCTTCTCCTTTCACAAATGTTCATCAACACCAGGTTTCTTATAACCAAAGGTTTTATTAGTTGCCATTTAACATAATCTTCATGTCTTATTTCTTCTTTAACTCAAACATTTCTTCTTCAACTCAAACATAACAAAAGGCATTTACTCAGAGTCTTCTAATTAAACCCTTTTCAGACTTGAAGCAGTTCCTCAAACTTTCACAGTTCAAACAGTCAAACAAAAGCATTTACTTTTCCTTCTCATAGGGTAGT
The DNA here is from genome assembly GCF_901765095.1 of Microcaecilia unicolor. NCBI lineage: Eukaryota > Metazoa > Chordata > Amphibia > Gymnophiona > Siphonopidae > Microcaecilia > Microcaecilia unicolor. The sequence goes on along the minus strand of NC_044035.1, from coordinate 302,630,743 downwards.
GCAGCTGTCACCTTTTCAGCAGAGAGCTTCCCCCAGCGCTTCCATTTCCAGCTTTCCACCATTGTCTTAATAAAGCTGCCTGAAAACCTCTCACACCTGGTTCAATTTCCCAATCAACTCCTGGCTTCTCACTCTCCTGCCTATAGTCCTTCCCCTGACTCTGATTCCCTTCCTGCTACAGTGCATTCTGGACCTTGTAGTTTCCTGCCTCCTCACAGTATGGATGGGTGGAGGGGGGCAGGGGAGAGAAGAGAATTGCTGGATATGGATGGATGGATGGAGGGAGGGCAGGGGAGAGGAGAGGAGAGTAGTTGGACATGGGTGGATGGAGAGGAGGGCAGGGGAGAGGAGAGTTGCTGGACATGGGTGGATGGGGGGGGGCAGGGGGAGAGAAGAGTTGCTGAACATGGGTGGATGGAGGGGAGGGCAGGGGAGAGGAGGGTTGCTGGACATGGGTGGATGGAGGGGATGGCAATGGAGAGGAGGGTTGCTGGGCATGGATGGAGGAAAGGGAAGGGAGAAAGAAGAAATGCTGGACATGGATGGAGGGGAGGGAAGAGTGAGGAAGGAGATGAGTTGAGGGAAAAGGAAGAGAGGAGAAAAACTGCACATGGATGAAGAAAATAGGCAGAAGCTGGATCCACTGGACAGTCAAGTCTGCGGAGGACCCAGCTTTTACTTATGGATGTAGGGCAAGAAATGAAGAAGAAAGGCGGAAAGTAAAGAAATAAATGGAAAGAAAGCCCTGGAAACGGAGTTAAGAGGACAGATAGCAGCAGAATCAGATACTGGGCCAGCATGATCAGAAAAACAAGTCACCAGACAACAAATCTAGAAAAAAATCATTTTATTTTCATTATAGTGTTTGGAATATGTCCACTTTGAGAATCAAGTGCTCAACATTAAAAGTTTATATTTATTTATTTACTTATTTATGGCATTTTATCCCACATTAAACATGAATTAGATTGGAACCTGGGATCATTTAATTTTTTTTTTCCTGGAGAGAGTAATGCATTGCCCCCCCCCCCCCCCCCAGGCTCTCTCCCTGGCTATAGCCAGCTCTACAATTTGGGGGGGGGGGGCCACAGAGTTGGACCAGGGAGAGAGCCTGTTGTTAAACGTTTACCAGCACACCACTGCCTGGACCCCATCATGCAGGGGCGTAGCCAGACACCCAATTTTGGGTGGGCCTGGGCCCAAGATGGTTGAGCAGAAGAACCCCACCTCATCCCACAGATGATGTGGTCTCTCCTTCTCTCACCTGCATGCCATATGGTCTCTCAAATATCCTCCCTCTCCCGCATACCTTTTAAATAGCAGATTTTCACCAGCAACAGGCAGCAACTAATACACACTGCTGATGTTGGCTCCATACCCTTCCCTCTGATGCAACTTCCTGTTTTCGCCTAGGCAAGAATACATCAGAGCGAAGGCTATGGGGCTGGTGCGAGCAGTGTGCATCAGTCACTGCTCACTGCAGGCGAAGATCTGCTATTTACAAGGTATGCAGGAGGGACAGTTGTTGGGAGTTTTTGGCTGGTGGGGCTTGGGGATCCCTGCCAACCACATTATAGCTATGCTGGTACTGGGTGGGCCTGTGCCCACCCAAGCCCACCCTTGGCTACGCCACTGCCATCATGTCTAACACCTCCCAGGTCTCTGGAGTCTCCTAGCTAGAGATGTTTACTGCAATGACTTGGCTGTGAGTTGGGGGAGGATGTAAAATGAGGTGGGGAATCCCTGCATAGTTACATAAGAAGGCTTACAGCAACCCAAGTTCCAACTGAGTCTGCAACCCCAAGGGGAAAGAGAGAAACTTCCAGGCTCAAAACTCAGAAAAACAAGTCAAGCAACACAATATCTGGAACAGTTATATGTGTGGACAGTCCAAAGACTTACATATAGCAAAAGACAGATGAAGATTCGGCAACTCCCGTATAAGGAAACTAAGGCCAATACTAGACATACTGTGTCCCACAAATGGCAAAAGACAGATGGAGATTAAATCTGAGGATTGTATATCACTTTATTATCATATGTTATGAGTGAGGGTGCTGTGCAACTCAAGGGAGAAAGAGAAGAGAAGACATCTTAATTAGCAAGTTAAATACTGTTACCAATACTTTGGTTATAACATGTATTGTCCCAAGACTCCATCATATTTAACTGCATATATGTGGTTGACACGATGGCAAATTGCTAACCAAGAGCTGCGGTTGTGGTCTCTGGAGCAGAAACCCTGGGCAGAAAGTAAACCAGACAGCAGAAATGTAAAAATATACAAGTAAAATAAAGTTTTTAAAAAAACATAACACTGGAGTCGACACCAGAAGCAAGTTGCAGAAACTGTAGAGCTGCACACAGAGCTACAGCTTTTCGGTACATGCAACTTCCTGCATAATGAACTAGAGATTGGTGGGGGACCCATGAAATTAAGCAAAAATTAGCTGCCCCATCCCTCCCTCTACTCCTAGGGACTCTTCTGTAACTCTGCACACTTACCCTAATGCCTGCTCGGAGCTGTCAGTAGATTGTTGTGGTGGTGGCTCTTGTTGTTTTTGTGGCACATAATAAACTTGAGTAAAAGGTGGTAGGTTTGCCTCAGGTATCTCTAAAACTTCTTTAAAATACCATTTTAACATTTCTAATGGGCTTATTGTTTTTACTCTCAGAAAATGTATAAATCTTAAGTTGTATCTTCTCATGTGATTTTCATATATTTCCACTTTGCTCCTAAGGTTTGAAATATCTTTCAACATAACAGTTTGAGTATTTCCCATATTTGTATCTTTTTCTTCCATAATATCAATCCTTTCAGAACAAGATTTAATATTTGTTTCATTTTTCTCCACTTTTCTTTCAATCACATTCACTTTTTGAGACACTGCATTTATTTGTTGTAGCGAATATTGTACCATTTGAGCCACCAAATCCCACAAAGTGTCTAGAGTTACCTCTGCCGGTTTCTCCATAATCCCAGGAGGCATATTCAAAAGTTCTGGTTTCTTCCCAGTTTCTGTGCCTCGTTGACCCACACCAAGTATCGTCGGACTGCTTTCTTCTGGAGGTACCAATCGTCCTCCTGACTCCCTCTCGCAATACTTGCAATGAGCTTCACTCGAGTCCATGTCAGATCCACTTCTTGGCATCTGGCTGCTCGCTCCCTCAGAGGGAGAGCTCGTCCGTGTTGGCTGCAGGGGCGGAGCTCTCAAGTTGGGGCTCAGAGTAACATCCAGTCCTGGAGACACCAAAGTATCCTCCGTTAAGCCGGCGTTTCCTAAGGAACCACTCCCGATCAATCTGCCTTGCCCTGGAGTCCTCAAAAAACGGTCCATAGGACCAGCAGGTAATGAGGCAGGCGTTGGGGAAGCCCGGACCACTGCCTTGCCTCTTCTTTTCGGCATTTTATTTAAACAGGTAATGAGGTCTGCAGCGCTCCTAGATGCGTGCGGCCATCTTGGAATCTCCCCGCCTTAGCTTCACAGTTCCTAGAGTTCCCCATTCAAAAAGCCCAGTTCCAGACAGTGCAGCCAGCTGATTTATTTTACACTGCAGTATCTGAAGGGGTTGACCCCTTGCTTTTTCAGGAAGGATGTGCATAAAGGGAGGTTACTCTTAACTGAAACAAGACTGAACTATCTTTTTAAACAAATAGGCTACTGCCAGAATAATTCTTGCTTCAAATTTATTTTCTGTACTAATTGAAAAATCCACTTTAATGCTCTAAAACAAGTAAAGTGGTCTATGTACTAATCATCCCTAAAACTTACATGATAAGATGAATTTGTGCCTAGCTTTAATGCCAAAATTACATTGAGCACTAAGACAAAATGTATAAACTAATGATACGCAGATCATAACATGCATTACCATGGCTAATTACAAAAAAACATAGTTATGATAATGAAGACTACGATCTACTTAGCAGGTTTCCAGCCCACTTAGGGGAAAATTCTATAAGTGAATGTGTTCTTATAGGTGTCTCAATACCGTGCAGTGAAAGCTGATTCTATAACGGCATCTGTACATACATGCAGTTACACTACCCATAGATCTAGCATAACTACAGTCGCATGAATGCAGCAAGGTCATGCGTAACTAACAGTATTCCATAACTTGCTCTCATATCTGGCAGCTCATGCCCATGCCCCTCCTATGCTCTACCCATGCGGATGCCCCCTTGCATTTACATTTATGACACTTATGCACACTGCTACGGAATAGCACTTAGTCTCCCTGTCACCACTTATGCATGTAAAATGTTAGTATACTGTACATGTATGTAATAGAATTGCCCTTTTAGTGTAGGGAAACTGTCCCCCACCCCCAGTTTCCAAGCTGACTGGGTCCCTGAATCTTTACTGGCAAGAGGCGTATGTGGTAAGTGAGGTTTAGGGTGTAATTGGAGATTCTACATCTTCCCTGCAGTTTGGAAAGATCCAGGAGGATACATTGAAGAAACATAACCTACGGTTTTGAAGGTGGTAGAATCACCACAATGGGCTACCATGATGGACTGCAAGTTAGAGAAAAATTCTAAGGTTCCAGAGCACTGGGCCCTAATAAATATTATGGGACCTTGTCATCAGAGACCAGGGTACCATGCCCTAGCAGACACAAAGGAGCTTTATCTTCCAGGTTCAGAACTTCTGGGCACCATAGGTGCACCTCTTCAGGGCTTGGGGTTCAAAGGGACTGTCATTGAGGGGACCAAAATGAGTCAAACTAGTTCCAAGGAGGGTAGTTGGTAAGCCCAGAGGCCCTCTCATGCTTGAAGGAGGATTCAGACGCCTGTAGAAATCTCAATGGGCTGCATCAGATCATGGTTATGAGGGATAGGTTGGATCACATTCAGGAGGGACTGAGGGGGTTGTAGTTACTTCTGGAGAGAGACACTGAGAGGAAGCAGTGGCATATTTTAACAAGGACTACTGGCAGGAACTTAGCTAAGTCTCCTAATATGTAGCTAAGTTTATTGAATTTTGTGGCCTGCATTAACATGATTAGTTAACAGTACACTACAATAACCCTCAAGTCAATCAGTACAAAGGCACCTCAGTATTCTTCAGCTTTATCTCCATTATTTAAATAGTTTTCAAAGTTCAAAAATATCATGTGTTTGGTGGAAGGGCAGAACAAAAACACCTACAGCACAATTTGTTTATCTATCAGGGAGTAATTTTATACATGCACACACAGGTAAAAAGTACACACATACTTTTCCCTTTGCGGGCTTTGGCAAATTTTCAAAACAAAAGGATGCATGTACTTCTATTTTGAAAATGACCCAAAGGTGTTAACTTATACCTGCTCTTTAGCATATATACAAATTTTCAAGGTTATTTTACATATATACACCCAAAATTTTAAAAAGTATGGTCTTAATTTTATAACAGAGCACTTATGTGAGAAGTCCAGAAAGGTGTCTATTTTAAGCTTATTTTAGAAAAGAAGCATAGGTACTTATATGTCTCCCAAATTCAGCTCCAATAACGCACAAATTTATAACTACTCCAAAAAAATAAGGTGTAAATGTATGTATTTTTTCTACACGTGTACCTGCATATTTTATAAACTACATAGGTAAACTGCATCTCTGCATATGTTAAGCTCCTTTGAGCAGGGACTGTCCTTCTTTGTTAAACTGTACAGCGCTGCGTAACCCTAGTAGCACTTTAGAAATGTTAAGTAGTAGTAGTAGTATTTCCCAGGAACACTTATGCACAGATTACATAAAAGTAGGTACATACTTTGCATTGGCGTATGAAATCATGCAATTTATTATTCATTTTCCATGTGTAAAATAGGCTTTACATACAGAAAAAGCTTTATAAAATTATCCCTTATGAGTACATTTATTAAAGCAGTAATGCTAACCAGAAAGAGACAAACTGCTGTTGGCAAGTTAAACAAGATTAGTTCCTGCCAGTAGAGGGCAGCATGATCACTGCTTATCTAGATTGCCTGAAAGGATGAAGAGAAAAAACAGAATGAGGAAAATATGATTATGTGTAATAATGCAAAATACTCTCTTGAACTGTTTCCAGTACTCAATCAATGATGTCATCAGGTGCAGACCATTTACTTCTTTTTGTGGAACTGGAAACTAGGTGTGCAATTTTATTTTTTTTAATTTTATATTTATTGATTTTAAATTCTTTTAACAAGAGTATACTTGTCAATTGAAATACAAGGTAATTAGTACAATAAAACTTTTAAACCACAAATTTTCCGCTTTCTTAGACTACAATAAGTGAGGGCGTTAAAGAATTAGAGAAGATTACAAAGAAAAATAGTTGTAACTTAATTAAGGCTACATGCAATCCTCCAGTTCAATTTAAACAGATGTTAGTTTAGTTGTTTTAAGTCTAGAAAGGATTTCAGTTGATCAGGAGAAAAGAAGACATATTTCATCTGACCCAACCGAACAATACATTTACAAGGGTAGGCGAGAAAAAAGGATCCCCCCACTTCCACAGTCCTCTGTTTCATAGCCAAAAAGGGGTTCCTCTTCTGCTGGGTTGACTTTGTTACGTCAAGGTATATCCTTATTTTCCCACCTCCAAAATGAGAGTTAGTGTTGTTCTTAAAGTAAAGTCTCAAGATAGAGTTAAGATCCTGTTCAAAAACAAAGGAGACTAAGAGTGTAGCCCTTTCTGTTACATTTTCCAAAGACTGATCGAGTATGGCAGATATATTGTTCACATCAAAGTTCATATTTTCTGCACCCCTTATTTCTCCTTCTTCCCCCCTGGGGCTACTAGGTAGATAGAAAATCTTATTTATTGGAGGTATAGCTTCCAGTGGTATCTTTAAGTTTTCTGTTAGGTATCTTCTGAATAGTTCCAGTGGACTAGACCCAGGGAGTTTAGGAAAATTCAGAAGGCGCAAATTTAAACGTCTGTTGAAATTTTTTATCTGCTCAAGTTTTCTACGAATATCCAAATTATCTTTAGCTACAGTAGCTTTAAATTCTTTAAACTGTTCAACATCTTTTTGCAGCTGTGTAACTCGCATGGCTAATTCCTCTTTAACTGAGTCCACATTATTTTTTTAAATCTTCAAATTTAGTATAAAGAGTATTTACTTCCACTGAAGATTTCTGCAGGGTTGAGTCCATTTTAATTAACATCAGCCAAATCCTTTCTAGATTAACCTCCGGGATTTCCCTGAAGCCCCAAGTGATTCCTGGGCCTCAGACCTCAGCGACCTCTGCAGTGACGCCAGTCCCCCGCTGGGTTCCACCTCCGTCACACTTCCGGTGGCGTTCCGGGTTCCCTCTAACGAAGCTGTGAACGCTGGGCACGGAGGAATCAGCTATGTCGAAGGAGGGGAGAGGGATGTCTCATCTCCCCGTAAGGGCTCCGCTTCTCCAGATTCCCTTACTATGGGATCCCCTCCCGTCGATACCTGGGAGGTCCCGGCAAAGAAGCGCTCCAAACTCGGCTGGATCGGGGACGAGGTTGAGGAAGGCAGGGACACTAATCTCACCATCCCCTTCCATTTGGTATGAGGCATAATTGTAAGAGGCAAAAGATTATTCTTTGATTCCTGCCGAGTAGCAGCGTCTCACAAACCATCCGGTCGCACCGCCATCTTTGGTGTGCAATTTTAATATTCTCCAGGACAGAGATGCTTCTGAAATAGTATGAAAACATAAATAGTCAGAATGGCGTGTTTAATTTATTTTATTTATTTGTTGCATTTGTATCCCACATTTTCCCACCTATTTTGCAGGCTCAATGTGGCTTACATAGTACCGTGATGGCGATCGCCAATTCCGGTATGAGAAATACAGTGTGGTATTGCGTTAGAGTGTTGAATAAAAATTTTAAATATATTAAACAGAACTCCCCTTCAAATCTGTTGAAATATTTGTGTACCCAAAGATTGTTGCTACTAGTCTCAAATCACCTTTTCTTACCCTTCCTGTTGTCCCCACTGCAAGGCTGACTCCGCCATTAATTTATTTCCTCACTTCCTAAATCCTGTTTTATTCATGTTAGTTTGGTAAAAAAAAGAAATCAAAATAAGAAATTACAGTTGTTTTAACGGATTCATTGAGACAAAGAGATACATTAGGTACAGAAATTCTTTCAGACAGGTTGTGAGATGTATTTTCATCAGTTAGTGCATCTCAGATATTATCTTAAGTTCAGAAGCTATCAACATCTTTCTGTATTTGAGATAGTTGCCCTGCATATCTGACGGCTAACCCTCCTTCACATATAATTGCATGGTTTACTCTCTTTTTTAAAACACACAATGAAAATTCAATTTTATCCTCAAACCTTAGGTGGCTTCATTTTGACAGTATCCCTAAAAAGATGGGCCTTGACGTGAGCCAGCCCTCTAGTTTCAGGCCCGTTCCTACAATATCATTACTTGCTAAAACATCAGAGGCAATGATGGTAAAAAAAACAATTAGCTGAATACAAATATGAAAACAATTATTTGAAACAGATTGAGGGGCCGGGTTGGCGTGTGGCTACATGTACACTGTAACATTCAGTCACGGACATATACACAAGCCATTGATATGGCCATACCTAAATGTTGGTATGTTAATACCAAGTTATGCTACTATTGTATAAGGGCGAATATTTATTTATTTATTGGGATTTATTAACCACCTTTATGAAGAGATTCACCGAGGTACAGTTTATCATAAAACTTACAATTTTGTTAACAGCATAAAAATAGTTATGTGTGTAATTGCCAATATAGAAATCGCACTTATCAAGCAGCATCCCAGCGCCAAACGTTTGGCAATCTGTAGAGAATTATCTCCTATAAGGTTAAAATGAGTGGTGTTTATGTTCAAGCTGGAAATCAAAATCCACCTGATATGTAAAGGGAAATTACTGCCAAAATGGCACATAACTGGCTATCCGACGATATTCAGCTCCGGATAGCCAGATATCCAGCGCCAAACATCACCAGTTAGTGGCTTAAAGATAGTTATATCATGCGATATGACCAGATATCCTGCAATTTTCATCACAGAACTGCCTATGTTTGGTAGCCATATTTGGCCACCACAACAGGTGGAATAACTTTGGCTGGCTCCAACTTAACCGATCAGCACTGAAAATTGACTTGGCTAGTTAATGTGAAACCGTCCAAAGTTAAACCGGATATTCAATGCCAATCACCAAAAACGGCCCAGCATTGAATATCTGGATTCAGCGCAGACTGCGGGAGATAGCTATCAGGGCCAATGTATGGTCCCATAGGGTTCTGCACTTTCACCTATTTTGTTTAATGTTTATGTGAGTTTGGGGAAAGGCTTTCAGATTTAAATGTTTGATATCACTCTTATGCAGTTCACATGTTATTACTAACACTGGTAACAGAGGCTTATTGAGAAAGGGGCCGATATTCAGATCATGGGAGTTAAACTGGCTATCTCGCGGTCATCACTGGGCCTAGATATACAATGACAAGCCATTTCCAGTGACCAGCAGTGAATATCCGGTTCATACTTGGCTGGTTTAAAGATAACTGGATATGTTGATATTCAGACTTACAGGTTCATTTTCGAAAGAAATGAACGTCCATCTTTCAACATAAATCGGAACATGGACGTCCATCTCCCAGGGACTTCCAAATCGGAATAATCAAAACCTGATTTTGGACGTCTCCAACTGCAGTCCGTCGCAAGGACATCCAAATTTCAAGGGAGCGTGTCAGAGGCATGGTGAAGGCGGGACTTGGGAGTGCCTAAGACTTGGACGTCTTTGACCCATAATCGAACAAAGCAGGGATGTACATGACGAACACTTGGACTTTTTCACCCGGATGTGTTTTTTTTACGAATAAGGCACAAAAAGGTGCCTGAAATGACCAGATGGCCACCGGAGGGAATCGGGGATGACCTCCCGTTACTCCCCCAGTGGTCACTAACCCCCTCCCACCCTCAAAAAACATCTTTAAAAATATTTCGTGCCAGCCTCAGATGTCATACTCAGGTCCATGACAGCACATGCAGGTCCCTGGAACAGTTTTAGTGGGTGCAGTGCACTTCAGACAGGCGGACCCAGGCCCATACCCCCTACCTGTTACATTTGTGGAGGAAACAGCGAGCCCTCCAAAACCCACCACAAACCCGCTGTACCCACATCTAGGTGCCCCCTTCACCCGTAAGGGCTATGGTAGTGGTGTACATTTGTGGGTAGTTGGTTTTGGGGGCTCAGCACACACGGTAAGGGAGCTATGTACCTGGGAGCAATTTATGAAGTCCATTGCAGTGCCTCCTAGGGTGCCCGGTTGCAATCCTGGCATGTCAGGGGGACCAGAGCACTAGAAATGCTGGATATCTTTGGTTTCGAAAATCGCTGAAAGATGTCCATGTCTAGGGACGTCCAAATCCAAGGATGTCCTTGGTATTTTCGAAACGATCAGCAATCAGTCTTATTGAGAATGTCACTTGGCTACATTAACCTATCCAAAAAATAAGCTGTCATACACCATTTTCTAGGTTTTCCTTGCATCTGGTAGGCTGCCCTGGACATTCCCGGGTAGCGCTTGTCCTAGGAACTGGTGAAATCTGTAAATTTCCCACTAGGTGGCGGTTAAATGCTAGCTTTTCACAAAGATCTTAAGAGCATGATGGAGATTGGTATTAAACACAAATTGTAGGTCAGTGCAAGCGGGGACTGTAATGTGCAGACTCTAGTGTATAGGATACAATGAAGGCAGTGATCAACAGCATATAGATTTTGTGCACAGCAGCACAGAAGAAAAAGAAACTAAAAAGAAAATTAAGACAAAAAGAAAATATGTAAGTTACAACCACTTTGCAATACACAGCCTTTTTTTTTCGACCCAGATATAAATTTTATGAGACACATTTTCTTAGACAGACTGAAGAGAAGAAGCTTCAAAAAATTTTGAAAAACTATTTGTGGTTGGGAAAACACCCTTGTCTCCCGCTGGTCATGGTTCAGACCCCAAAGGCATATGGTGGGATGGGTCTGCTTAACATTCGCTATCTTACAGTGGCCAGCGGGATGAGAAACATCAATGACTGTTTTCGAGGTACAAAGTCATTCTCTGCCACATCACTTGAAGCTAGCTTGCTTCTGGAGATCCACTTTAGACATGTGCTGCCACCTCTGATAAGTTGCCAAGGAGTACTTTGGTGGACTTTGGATTCCTGAAAACCGCAAGAGCAGTGTGGCGGTGGATATGCCGGCGCTTTTGTTTTTCCTCAAAGGTGTCCCCTTACTTAGCCACATGTGATAACCCAGACCTTCTTCCTGGTCAAGATAATTCTATGTTCCATGCCTGGGCTAAGAAATGCGTCCGCTACATATTACATGTAACCACAGAGGAGGGAAGTGTGAAATCATTTGCGGAGCTGTAAAGGACTCATGGCTTGCCGGGTGTACATTAATTTGTCTATATCCAACTTCGACACAACATCACATCTCTAAAGTGGCAGGACCTTACCGAAGATGTTCAAGATACACTATCAGAGGCCTTCACGTTGGGGTCACAGCTGCCAGTGCCGTTAAGGTTCTACCATTGCTTTTTAAAAGATAATACTCCAGATATTGACTATAAATCATTGGCAAGGAATTGATTGACAGATGTTTCAAACACTATAACTGAAAGTCAGATAAAAGATTTTGTACTATGTTTCCCTAAGCATTATTATAACATGGTACATCAAGAAACCATGTACAAATGTATACTTAGATTGTATATTTCCCCGCATAAGGCCTAATTGGCAGGTATTGGTTCCCATGATAAGTGACCTAAATGTGGGGCATAATTGGCTACGTTGGGCCATATGTTCTGGCATTGTCTGAGGATAGAGGCCTTTTGGAAGAGCATTCTGAGGTCGGTGGCGGACATGTGGCACTACACAGTAAGGTAAGACCTTTTATTGCTTTTTGATAAATATCTTGCTTTAATGTCAGCTCTGTCGGGATTTAAAATCTTTTTTTATCAAGCCTTTCTTTTGGCCTTAAGACGATCCTGTTCTTTTGGCTCCAGGATGCAGAGCCCTCATACCAGAGGTGGCGTATGCAGCTTCTGGTGCAAATGAGGCTGGCTTACATTGGGATTCATGATTGGGATACCCAGGTAGGCCACAGATTCCTAGAAACATGGGAACCTCTTTGGCAGACTGCCTCCCAGGGCTCTGTCAAATTGTTGAAGTCATGTCCTCCATGATACTTGGCTTTATGGGGTATGTGGAAGTACGGAAGGGTAGGGAATAGGGAGAGGAGGGTTGGTTCTTGTTGGCTAGAACATGTAAAATTCTGTCATGTTCATGCCTTGTATTTATTTCAATAAACAGATTTCACCATATGGGTAATAATGGTGAACATAATTAAACAACTTTATGAAATACACAACACCTAAGAGCAATATTGTAATTTTGGGAGACACAAAGGGAGAGATTCTATATATGGTGCCTAAAAAATCAGCATTGATATCAGTGCCGGCTGAACATATTCTACAATCGGCACCTAGATTTAGGTGCTAATTATAGAATACATTTAGATTTACGTGCATTAGGTCATATTCTATAACTACACATGTAATTTTCAAAATACTGTGAACATGAGCCCCACTCTCCAGCAGGCCTCACTGGCCTGTGGCCTCTGAACAGGACTCCAAACAGTCTCTTCTTAGCATCCTGAGCAATCCAACCTCAAGCTCCTGGGCCCCTTTTCCACTCAGGGTGAGCTGGTTCTCAGTATGCAAATTATATGCAGATTAGCAAGTTATCCTTTCACGCTCAGGGTGACCTGGTTCTCCAGAGGCAAAATTAAACAGATCTTACCAACAGCATATTCAGGCAATTCTTTATTCCAGCCCCTGGGCACAGTTCTTCTAGCTTAAATACTTTATACATTTACATATCTTCACACTGAGCCACCCCAGACAGATTCCTGGGCTCAGCATTAATCTCAATACTTTGGGGACTTCTAACCCCAGGCTTTGCAGCCTGCTTCTCAGTACTGGGACACACAGCCCTACTTCCTCCCTGGACACACAGTCCTTCCTTCCTGGGACACCCAGTCCTTTCTTTCTTTAGACTCACAGTCCTTTCTTTGAACACACAGTTCCTCTAAGTACTGAGGCTACACAGTCCAACACTAATGCTTTAGGGACTTCTTACCCCAGCCTGTTTTTCTTCCTTGAGCACACAGTCCACCCCAAGTCCATAGGGTTTAGCCAGTTCTTTCCAGGGGACTTCTCATTCTTCAGCTACCAGCTCTCCTCTTTTTCTTTCACATCTCAGGTGGGGTATAAAGTGGTTAATTAGCTACACAGGACCCAGCTCATAACCTCCTACACCTGTGGACCTCCCAGGGCTCTCCCCGGTCCTAGCGACCTCCACCTATTCTCCTAGCGCCCTCTAGTGGCCTACCCCAGACATCCTGGACATTTTTAGGGGAACAGCGCCATCTAGTGGCCTGCCCCGGCTAGGACAGCCTCATATTTATCACAATACCCATGAAACACCCATTTCCCCACCCATAACCACGCCCCTTTTTGCCTGCACACGTTAGAAGTTTGGCGCACATCATCACAGAATATGCTTAGCGAATAGTGTGTCTAAATTCTAATCAGTACCAATTAGTGCTTATTGTTGCTTGATGGAGTGCTGTTATCAGCGTTCATTAACTTGTTAAGCTTGTTAAGTTCCTTGCATTGTTATAGAATCCGCTTGGATTTTGGCACAGATCTCTAGGTTCACTATATAGAATCTGGGGGAAAGGGGGCAATTCTGTAACAGAACACCTAGAATTAGGCATTCAGAGGGCATGCAGGAGAAGCCTATTCTATACAAGAAACTGGGCACCTACTTTCCTTTATAGAATACTAGCATAACCCTGTATATTCATACAAGCATTTTATGCCAGCCATAGAACTGGCATAACTGAACATCTAAGTGCAGCAGATATGCCTGTAACTTACAGGCATTCTATAAGTGAGAGCCCCAGCCATGCTCTTCTCCTGTACACACCCCCTTGCAAATACGCACTATGTAAGTTATGCTGGTATTTGCAAAACATTGCTTAGGAGGTATGCTGGCATGTACTTCTGTAAGAAGGGAGCAGAGAGCGGACTGCCAACGGTGACGGAATTTTTCACGCAACAGATCACGTGCAAAATAGGCACCAGCACAGTCAGAAGTCCATTTAGGGGAGCAGTCGCTACCCTGGCAACCTACCTAGCTAAGCCTCTGGTGTAAATACACAAATATATGCATATATGCTACTCTTCTAAACATTACACGTGTCCTACATGCATAAATGTTAACACCAAATTTATAGAAGTGCCCTGAAAGGGACCATAACATCACCCAGCTTGGATATTAATAAGGAAGCCCTACTAACAGATTATCTGGATAAAATTATATGGACATTTGGCAGGATTTATCTGGATAGATCTGCCATTGAATATATATTTATCTGGATAAGTTCTCTGCTCAGAAGATTTTTCACTAAGGGGCTCCTTAGTAATAATAAGCTGGTTGATGCTATGGTCCTTTTTTTTCTTTCCAAGCAGCTTAGATAGTTCGCTTAAAAGTTATCTGGATAGTTTTAAGACAGCACTTTTCCCTAACCAGACTTACCCACATAACTTTAACCAGCCAGCACAGATCAGCTAAAGTTTCGTCACATTGTGGGATTGTTCCAGCCCCACATAATTTCAGGTCAGGTAAATTTTATTTGGGAAATGATTTCCCCTGAAAAAAATTACACTCTCAGCATGGAAGGAATTTAAACTCTGAAGATTAGGCAGCTAACTCCCAAAGTTAATAGGACAAATCTTTTGAATGTGAACCACAAAGAATTCATGGAATGCTACAAAACCTTTTGTGCAATCTGCATATGCATTCTTTATGTAGCAGCTTGACCCCTAGCAGTAGTATATGAGACTATCATTAGAAGTTAGAAGCCTAATTTTGAACCCAGTATCCGGTGATCACTCCTGCCTCCCACTAGAAATCAGGTAATCAAGTAGAAGCTGGGGAAGGAGGGGAGTAATGTTGAGAAGGTGGGAGGGTACATGGAGGACATTGGGGGGGCTAATAGGGGGGTGGGATCATACTTGAAAACACGTCGGGCTGTGGTAGGTACATCACAGATAGCATGGATGCACTTACCACCTACTCTAAGCCCCCTTTCAGTAACTCAGTCACTCTCCTAGCAGCAGTGTAAAGTAACCACCTGTACGCTTAATCCCCACATGAAAAGCAGCGGTGGCATGGTATGCTGATGTCTCATCTCCCCACAGGTATAGTGCCCCAGGCTGGCATCTATCTTGCCCACCCTGCCAATGGCTCTCAAATGTTTCCCTCTGGGATATGGAATCAGGAAAGGGTTCCCATTTGCTGTTCACTATAACTTGAGATTCTTAAGGAAGAGTGTGCAGACTTGGAAATCAAAGATTAACCTTATCAGTGACGCTATTAATGCTAACCATTGGGGAAAGCATGCAGAGCATGGCTCACGGAATGCTTTCCAACATCTCTGCATGTAGATGCATGTATGTGTATTCGGGAGGGGGAGGGAGTTGGTGTATGTGTGTGTCTGTGTATATATGTATGTTTTTTAAAAAATATTTCATAAGTATCAAAATAATAAAATCAAGAAATTCTTGTACAAAAAGCCAATTACAAAAGCAAAAATAAATCAATAATAGGAAATTAAATTCTTAATTCAGATTATACACATAAAAATTATAATAGTAATTATCGGCTGAAGTCCACAACTTTTAAAGAGAATATAATACTGAGTGGAGAAAAAAGGTAATCTTCAAAAAAGGAAATCTAATATATGCTACCCTGCTTTTAGAGAATATTGCTAATGATCCCCATTAACAACTCCTTCTTGAGGGGTCACTACAGGCACCTGCCTAGTAGCCAAAAATGTGGTTAGATGAAGGGGCTCCCAGGACACATACAGTCAAACCCATTTAATGCAACATTGATTAATATCACACTTCTCATAATATTGCAGCATTTTTAACCCCAGTCAGTGCACGTTGTAACTAACAAGGATATACTCCATCTATTGTCACTCCACATAATGTCCCATATCAGGTAATGTCAACAATTTTAGCTGCTAGGTGATTCAAAATCTACCACTTGTTTTGACCTGGTTTTACAGCCTGCCTCACTGACACAGACTACTCAGTAATTACTGTGGCTTCTTTTGGATTCATATTAGATAAATGAGACTTTTATTAGAGGTTCATTATTGTCTAAGATACATGGATATATACACAATGATTTAAGCTATATAACTGAAAAGAAATAATACCTATCTATGGTTAAAAAGAAACAATCATTACATCACTGGTCCTTACATCCAAGCAATGCTAGGAGTCTCTGGACCAGGAAAAGAAGCAATAATACATCATAATATACATACATCATAACTATATATACATCACTGGTCCTTAATCTCTACATCCAGGCTCTTATCATCAGCTGGGGGGGGGGGGGGGGCCCTGTTCACAGTGAAAGCCAGGAGTTTCTTTGACCAGGAAATATAGTTCTCTGTGCAGTACGTATGTTACTCACAGACGAGCTCCCAATTTCACTGGCAAAAATTCCCCTTTTTGTTAGGCTTATAGCTCATGTTCAGAGCTAAGGAAAATTACAGAATGCTGTTTAGATAATCAAGCCACATTGTGGGAATGTGGTCACATGTTTCTCAGTCCAGGTGGCCAATCTGAACTCGAAACAGGCTCCACCTCTCCCTTCACATACCAAATTAATTAGAGC